>NC_090709.1:0-736356 GCF_040954835.1 Lepisosteus oculatus
GAAAAACACGTTTTGCAATGTGTGCTGTTACTGCCCCATAACTTTCATGGGGTTGACCAAACTTGCAGAAACACGTTTATTTCTGCTGAAAAACACGTTTTGAAAAGTGTGCTGTTACTGCCCCATAACTTACATGGGGTTGACCAAACTTGCAGAAACATGTTTATTTCTGCTGAAAAACATGTTTTGACCCTTTCTGCACACTGGGGTTAAGAGCTGAGTGTGTGGGCTCTTCTGAGCCTTGCTGATACATGGGGATTCAGTTGTCTGAAAAAACGCGTTTATTTCGGGCTGAAAAACACGTTTTGCAAAGTGTGCTCTTACTGCCCCATAACTTTCATGGGTTGACCAAACTTGCAGAAACATGTTTATTTCTGATGAAAAACACGTTTTGACCCTTTCTGCACACTGGAGTTTAGAGCTGAGTGTGTGGGCTCGTCTGAGCCTTGCTGTTACATGGGGATTCAGTTGTCTGAAAAAACGCGTTTATTTCGGGCTGAAAAACACATTTTGCAAAGTGTGCTGTTACTGCCCCATAACTTACATGGGGTTGACCAAACTTGCAGAAACATGTTTATTTCTGCTGAAAAACAAGTTTTGACCCTTTCTGCACACTTGGGTTAAGAGCTGAGTGTGTGGGCTCTTCTGAGCCTTGCTGTTACATGGGGATTCAGTTGTCTGAAAAAACGCGTTTATTTCGGGCTGAAAAACACGTTTTGAAAACTGTGCTGTTACTGCCCCATAACTTACATGGGGTTGACCAAACTTGCAGAAACATGTTTATTTCTGCTGAAAAACACGTTTTGACCCTTTCTGCACACTGGGGTTAAGAGCTTAGTGTGTGGGCTCGTCTGAGCCTTGCTGTTACATGGGGATTCAGTTGTCTGAAAAAACGCGTTTATTTCGGGCTGAAAAACACGTTTTGCAAAGTGTGCTGTTACTGCCCCGTAACTTACATGGGGTTGACCAAACTTGCAAAAACATGTTTATTTCTGCTGAAAAACACGTTTTGACCCTTTCTGCACACTGGGGTTAAGAGCTGAGTGTGTGGGCTCTTCTGAGCCTTGCTGTTACATGGGGATTCAGTTGTCTGAAAAAACGCGTTTATTTCGGGCTGAAAAACACGTTTTGCAAAGTGTGCTGTTACTGCCCCATAACTTTCATGGGGTTGACCAAACTTGCAGAAACACGTTTATTTCTGCTGAAAAACACGTTTTGACACTTTCTGCACACTGGGGTTAAGAGCTGAGTGTGTGGGCTCTTCTGAGCCTTGCTGTTACATGGGGATTCAGTTGTCTGAAAAACGCGTTTATTTCGGGCTGAAAAACACGTTTTGAAAACTGTGCTGTTACTGCCCCATAACTTACATGGGGTTGACCAAACTTGCAGAAACATGTTTATTTCTGCTGAAAAACACGTTTTAACCCTTTCTGCACACTAAGGTTAAGAGCTGAGTGTGTGGGCTCTTCTGAGCCTTGCTGTTACATGGGGATTCAGTTGTCTGAAAAAACGCGTTTATTTCGGGCTGAAAAACACGTTTTGCAAAGTGTGCTGTTACTGCCCCATAACTTACATGGGGTTGACCAAACTTGCAGAAACATGTTTATTTCTGCTGAAAAACACGTTTTGACCCTTTCTGCACACTGGGGTTAAGAGCTGAGTGTGTGGGCTCTTCTGAGCCTTGCTGTTACATGGGGATTCAGTTGTCTGAAAAAACGCGTTTATTTCGGGCTGAAAAACACGTTTTGAAAAGTGTGCTGTTACTGCCCCATAACTTACATGGGGTTGACCAAACTTGCAGAAACATGTTTATTTCTGCTGAAAAACATGTTTTGACCCTTTCTGCACACTGGGGTTAAGAGCTGAGTGTGTGGGCTCGTCTGAGCCTTGCTGTTACATGGGGATTCAGTTGTCTGAAAAAAACGCGTTTATTTCGGGCTGAAAAACACGTTTTGCAAAGTGTGCTGTTACTGCCCCATAACTTTCATGGGGTTGACCAAACTTGCAGAAACATGTTTATTTCTGCTGAAAAACACGTTTTGACCCTTTCTGCACACTGGGGTTAAGAGCTGAGTGTGTGGGCTCGTCTGAGCCTTGCTGTTACATGGGGATTCAGTTGTCTGAAAAAACGTATTTATTTCGGGCTGAAAAACACGTTTTGCAAAGTGTGCTGTTACTGCCCCATAACTTACATGGGGTTGACCAAACTTGCAGAAACATGTTTATTTCTGCTGAAAAACACGTTTTGACCCTTTCTGCACACTGGGGTTAAGAGCTGAGTGTGTGGGCTCTTCTGAGCCTTGCTGTTACATGGGGATTCAGTTGTCTGAAAAAACGCGTTTATTTCGGGCTGAAAAACACGTTTTGCAAAGTGTGCTGTTACTGCCCCATAACTTTCATGGGGTTGACCAAACTTGCAGAAACACGTTTATTTCTGCTGAAAAACACGTTTTGACACTTTCTGCACACTGGGGTTAAGAGCTGAGTGTGTGGGCTCTTCTGAGCCTTGCTGTTACATGGGGATTCATTTGTCTGAAAAAACGCGTTTATTTCGGGCTGAAAAACACGTTTTGCAAAGTGTGCTGTTACTGCCGCATAACTTTCATGGGGTTGACCAAACTTGCAGAAACACGTTTATTTCTGCTGAAAAACACGTTTTGACACTTTCTGCACACTGGGGTTAAGAGCTGAGTGTGTGGGCTCTTCTGAGCCTTGCTGTTACATGGGGATTCAGTTGTCTGAAAAAACGCGTTTATTTCGGGCTGAAAAACATGTTTTGAAAACTGTGCTGTTACTGCCCCATAACTTACATGGGGTTGACCAAACTTGCAGAAACATGTTTATTTCTGCTGAAAAACACGTTTTGACCCTTTCTGCACACTGGGGTTAAGAGCTGAGTGTGTGGGCTCTTCTGAGCCTTGCTGTTACATGGGGATTCAGTTGTCTGAAAAAACGCGTTTATTTCGGGCTGAAAAACACGTTTTGAAAACTGTGCTGTTACTGCCCCATAACTTACATGGGGTTGACCAAACTTGCAGAAACATGTTTATTTCTGCTGAAAAACACGTTTTAACCCTTTCTGCACACTAGGGTTAAGAGCTGAGTGTGTGGGCTCTTCTGAGCCTTGCTGTTACATGGGGATTCAGTTGTCTGAAAAAACGCGTTTATTTCGGGCTGAAAAACACGTTTTGCAAAGTGTGCTGTTACTGCCCCATAACTTACATGGGGTTGACCAAACTTGCAGAAACATGTTTATTTCTGCTGAAAAACACGTTTTGACCCTTTCTGCACACTGGGGTTAAGAGCTGAGTGTGTGGGCTCTTCTGAGCCTTGCTGTTACATGGGGATTCAGTTGTCTGAAAAAACGCGTTTATTTCGGGCTGAAAAACACGTTTTGAAAAGTGTGCTGTTACTGCCCCATAACTTACATGGGGTTGACCAAACTTGCAGAAACATGTTTATTTCTGCTGAAAAACATGTTTTGACCCTTTCTGCACACTGGGGTTAAGAGCTGAGTGTGTGGGCTCGTCTGAGCCTTGCTGTTACATGGGGATTCAGTTGTCTGAAAAAAACGCGTTTATTTCGGGCTGAAAAACACGTTTTGCAAAGTGTGCTGTTACTGCCCCATAACTTTCATGGGGTTGACCAAACTTGCAGAAACATGTTTATTTCTGCTGAAAAACACGTTTTGACCCTTTCTGCACACGGGGGTTAAGAGCTGAGTGTGTGGGCTCGTCTGAGCCTTGCTGTTACATGGGGATTCTGTTGTCTGAAAAAAACGCGTTTATTTCGGGCTGAAAAACACGTTTTGCAAAGTGTGCTGTTACTGCCCCATAACTTTCATGGGGTTGACCAAACTTGCAGAAACATGTTTATTTCTGCTGAAAAACACGTTTTGACCCTTTCTGCACACTGGGGTTAAGAGCTGAGTGTGTGGGCTCGTCTGAGCCTTGCTGTTACATGGGGATTCAGTTGTCTGAAAAAACGTGTTTATTTCGGGCTGAAAAACACGTTTTGCAAAGTGTGCTGTTACTGCCCCATAACTTACATGGGGTTGACCAAACTTGCAGAAACATGTTTATTTCTGCTGAAAAACAAGTTTTGACCCTTTCTGCACACTTGGGTTAAGAGCTGAGTGTGTGGGCTCTTCTGAGCCTTGCTGTTACATGGGGATTTAGTTGTCTGAAAAAACGTGTTTATTTCGGGCTGAAAAACACGTTTTGCAAAGTGTGCTGTTACTGCCCCATAACTTTCATGGGGTTGACCAAACTTGCAGAAACACATTTATTTCTGCTGAAAAACACGTTTTGACACTTTCTGCACACTGGGGTTAAGAGCTGAGTGTGTGGGCTCTTCTGAGCCTTGCTGATACATGGGGATTCAGTTGTCTGAAAAAACGCGTTTATTTCGGGCTGAAAAACACGTTTTGCAAAGTGTGCTGTTACTGCCCCATAACTTTCATGGGGTTGACCAAAATTGCAGAAACACGTTTATTTCTGCTGAAAAACACGTTTTGAAATCTGTGCTGTTACTGCCCCATAACTTATATGGGGTTGACCAAACTTTCAGAAACATGTTTATTTCTGCTGAAAAACACGTTTTGACCCTTTCTGCACACTGGGGTTAAGAGCTGAGTGTGTGGGCTCGTCTGAGCCTTGCTGTTACATGGGGATTCAGTTGTCTGAAAAAAACGCGTTTATTTCGGGCTGAAAAACACGTTTTGCAAAGTGTGCTGTTACTGCCCCATAACTTTCATGGGGTTGACCAAACTTGCAGAAACATGTTTATTTCTGCTGAAAAACACGTTTTGACCCTTTCTGCACACTGGGGTTAAGAGCTGAGTGTGTGGGCTCGTCTGAGCCTTGCTGTTACATGGGGATTCTGTTGTCTGAAAAAAACGCGTTTATTTCGGGCTTAAAAACACGTTTTGCAAAGTGTGCTGTTACTGCCCCATAACTTTCATGGGGTTGACCAAACTTGCAGAAACATGTTTATTTCTGCTGAAAAACACGTTTTGACCCTTTCTGCACACTGGGGTTAAGAGCTGAGTGTGTGGGCTCGTCTGAGCCTTGCTGTTACATGGGGATTCAGTTGTCTGAAAAAACGTGTTTATTTCGGGCTGAAAAACACGTTTTGCAAAGTGTGCTGTTACTGCCCCATAACTTACATGGGGTTGACCAAACTTGCAGAAACATGTTTATTTCTGCTGAAAAACACGTTTTGACCCTTTCTGCACACTGGGGTTAAGAGCTGAGTGTGTGGGCTCTTCTGAGCCTTGCTGTTACATGGGGATTCAGTTGTCTGAAAAAACGCGTTTATTTCGGGCTGAAAAACACGTTTTGCAAAGTGTGCTGTTACTGCCCCATAACTTTCATGGGGTTGACCAAACTTGCAGAAACATGTTTATTTCTGCTGAAAAACACGTTTTGACCCTTTCTGCACACTGGGGTTAAGAGCTGAGTGTGTGGGCTCGTCTGAGCCTTGCTGTTACATGGGGATTCAGTTGTCTGAAAAAACGTGTTTATTTCGGGCTGAAAAACACGTTTTGCAAAGTGTGCTGTTACTGCCCCATAACTTACATGGGGTTGACCAAACTTGCAGAAACATGTTTATTTCTGCTGAAAAACACGTTTTGACCCTTTCTGCACACTGGGGTTAAGAGCTGAGTGTGTGGGCTCTTCTGAGCCTTGCTGTTACATGGGGATTCAGTTGTCTGAAAAAACGCGTTTATTTCGGGCTGAAAAACACGTTTTGCAAAGTGTGCTGTTACTACCCCATAACTTTCATGGGGTTGACCAAACTTGCAGAAATACGTTTATTTCTGCTGAAAAACACGTTTTGACCCTTTCTGCACACTGGGGTTAAGAGCTGAGTGTGTGGGCTCTTCTGAGCCTTGCTGTTACATGGGGATTCAGTTGTCTGAAAAAACGCGTTTATTTCGGGCTGAAACACATTTTTTGCAAAGTGTGGTGTTACTGCCCCATAACTTTCATGGGGTTGACCAAACTTGCAGAAACATGTTTATTTCTGATGAAAAACACGTTTTGACCCTTTCTGCACACTGGAGTTTAGAGCTGAGTGTGTGGGCTCGTCTGAGCCTTGCTGTTACATGGGGATTCAGTTGTCTGAAAAAACGTGTTTATTTCGGGCTGAAAAACACGTTTTGCAAAGTGTGCTTTTACTGCCCCATAACTTACATGGGGTTGACCAAACTTGCAGAAACATGTTTATTTCTGCTGAAAAACACGTTTTGACACTTTCTGCACACTGGGGTTAAGAGCTGAGTGTGTGGGCTCTTCTGAGCCTTGCTGTTACATGGGGATTCAGTTGTCTGAAAAAACGCGTTTATTTCGGGCTGAAAAACACGTTTTGCAAAGTGTGCTGTTACTGTCCCATAACTTTCACGGGGTCGACCAAACTTGCAGAAACATGTTTAATTCTGCTGAAAAACACGTTTTGACACTTTCTGCACACCGGGGTTAAGAGCTGAGTGTGTGGGCTCTTCTGAGCCTTGCTGTTACATGGGGATTCAGTTGTCTAAAAAACGCGTTTATTTCGGGCTGAAAAACACGTTTTGAAAACTGTGCTGTTACTGCCCCATAACTTACATGGGGTTGACCAAACTTGCAGAAACATGTTTATTTCTGCTGAAAAACACGTTTTGACCCTTTCTGCACACTGGGGTTAAGAGCTTAGTGTGTGGGCTCGTCTGAGCCTTGCTGTTACATGGGGATTCAGTTGTCTGAAAAAACGCGTTTATTTCGGGATGAAAAACACGTTTTGCAAAGTGTGCTGTTACTGCCCCGTAACTTACATGGGGTTGACCAAACTTGCAGAAACATGTTTATTTCTGCTGAAAAACACGTTTTGACCATTTCTGCACACTGGGGTTAAGAGCTGAGTGTGTGGGCTCTTCTGAGCCTTGCTGTTACATGGGGATTCAGTTGTCTGAAAAAACGCGTTTATTTCGGGCTGAAAAACACGTTTTGCAAAGTGTGCTGTTACTGCCCCATAACTTTCATGGGGTTAACCAAACTTGCAGAAACACGTTTATTTCTGCTGAAAAACACGTTTTGACACTTTCTGCACACTGGGGTTAAGAGCTGAGTGTGTGGGCTCTTCTGAGCCTTGCTGTTACATGGGGATTCAGTTGTCTGAAAAAACGCGTTTATTTCGGGCTGAAAAACACGTTTTGAAAACTGTGCTGTTACTGCCCCATAACTTACATGGGGTTGACCAAACTTGCAGAAACATGTTTATTTCTGCTGAAAAACACGTTTTAACCCTTTCTGTACACTAGGGTTAAGAGCTGAGTGTGTGGGCTCTTCTGAGCCTTGCTGTTACATGGGGATTCAGTTGTCTAAAAAATGCGTTTATTTCGGGCTGAAAAACACGTTTTGCAAAGTGTGCTCTTACTGCCCCATAACTTACATGGGGTTGACCAAACTTGCAGAAACACGTTTATTTCTGCTGAAAAACACGTTTTGACACTTTCTGCACACTGGGGTTAAGAGCTGAGTGTGTGGGCTCTTCTGAGCCTTGCTGTTACATGGGGATTCAGTTGTCTGAAAAAACGCGTTTATTTCGGGCTGAAAAACACGTTTTGAAAACTGTGCTGTTACTGCCCCATAACTTACATGGGGTTGACCAAACTTGCAGAAACATGTTTATTTCTGCTGAAAAACACGTTTTAACCCTTTCTGCACACTAGGGTTAAGAGCTGAGTGTGTGGGCTCTTCTGAGCCTTGCTGTTACATGGGGATTCAGTTGTCTGAAAAAACGCGTTTATTTCGGGCTGAAAAACACGTTTTGCAAAGTGTGCTGTTACTGCCCCATAACTTACATGGGGTTGACCAAACTTGCAGAAACATGTTTATGTCTGCTGAAAAACACGTTTTGACCCTTTCTGCACACTGGGGTTAAGAGCTGAGTGTGTGGGCTCTTCTGAGCCTTGCTGTTACATGGGGATTCAGTTGTCTGAAAAAACGCGTTTATTTCGGGCTGAAAAACACGTTTTGAAAAGTGTGCTGTTACTGCCCCATAACTTACATGGGGTTGACCAAACTTGCAGAAACATGTTTATTTCTGCTGAAAAACATGTTTTGACCCTTTCTGCACACTGGGGTTAAGAGCTGAGTGTGTGGGCTCGTCTGAGCCTTGCTGTTACATGGGGATTCAGTTGTCTGAAAAAAACGCGTTTATTTCGGGCTGAAAAACACGTTTTGCAAAGTGTGCTGTTACTGCCCCATAACTTTCATGGGGTTGACCAAACTTGCAGAAACATGTTTATTTCTGCTGAAAAACACGTTTTGACCCTTTCTGCACACTGGGGTTAAGAGCTGAGTGTGTGGGCTCGTCTGAGCCTTGCTGTTACATGGGGATTCAGTTGTCTGAAAAAACGTGTTTATTTCGGGCTGAAAAACACGTTTTGCTAAGTGTGCTGTTACTGCCCCATAACTTACATGGGGTTGACCAAACTTGCAGAAACATGTTTATTTCTGCTGAAAAACACGTTTTGACCCTTTCTGCACACTGGGGTTAAGAGCTGAGTGTGTGGGCTCTTCTGAGCCTTGCTGTTACATGGGGATTCAGTTGTCTGAAAAAACGCGTTTATTTCGGGCTGAAAAACACGTTTTGCAAAGTGTGCTGTTACTGCCCCATAACTTTCATGGGGTTGACCAAACTTGCAGAAACATGTTTATTTCTGCTGAAAAACACGTTTTGACACTTTCTGCACACTGGGGTTAAGAGCTGAGTGTGTGAGCTCTTCTGAGCCTTGCTGTTACATGGGGATTCAGTTGTCTGAAAAAACGCGTTTATTTCGGGCTGAAACACATTTTTTGCAAAGTGTGGTGTTACTGCCCCATAACTTTCATGGGGTTGACCAAACTTGCAGAAACATGTTTATTTCTGATGAAAAACACGTTTTGACCCTTTCTGCACACTGGAGTTTAGAGCTGAGTGTGTGGGCTCGTCTGAGCCTTGCTGTTACATGGGGATTCAGTTGTCTGAAAAAACGCGTTTATTTCGGGCTGAAAAACACATTTTGCAAAGTGTGCTGTTACTGCCCCATAACTTACATGGGGTTGACCAAACTTGCAGAAACATGTTTATTTCTGCTGAAAAACAAGTTTTGACCCTTTCTGCACACTTGGGTTAAGAGCTGAGTGTGTGGGCTCTTCTGAGCCTTGCTGTTACATGGGGATTCAGTTGTCTGAAAAAACGTGTTTATTTCGGGCTGAAAAACACGTTTTGCAAAGTGTGCTGTTACTGCCCCATAACTTTCATGGGGTTGACCAAACTTGCAGAAACACATTTATTTCTGCTGAAAAACACGTTTTGACACTTTCTGCACACTGGGGTTAAGAGCTGAGTGTGTGGGCTCTTCTGAGCCTTGCTGTTACATGGGGATTCAGTTGTCTGAAAAAACGCGTTTATTTCGGGCTGAAACACATTTTTTGCAAGGTGTGGTGTTACTGCCCCATAACTTTCATGGGGTTGACCAAACTTGCAGAAACATGTTTATTTCTGATGAAAAACACGTTTTGACCCTTTCTGCACACTGGAGTTTAGAGCTGAGTGTGTGGGCTCTTCTGAGCCTTGCTGATACATGGGGATTCAGTTGTCTGAAAAAACGCGTTTATTTCGGGCTGAAAAACACGTTTTGCAATGTGTGCTGTTACTGCCCCATAACTTTCATGGGGTTGACCAAACTTGCAGAAACACGTTTATTTCTGCTGAAAAACACGTTTTGAAAAGTGTGCTGTTACTGCCCCATAACTTACATGGGGTTGACCAAACTTGCAGAAACATGTTTATTTCTGCTGAAAAACATGTTTTGACCCTTTCTGCACACTGGGGTTAAGAGCTGAGTGTGTGGGCTCTTCTGAGCCTTGCTGATACATGGGGATTCAGTTGTCTGAAAAAACGCGTTTATTTCGGGCTGAAAAACACGTTTTGCAAAGTGTGCTCTTACTGCCCCATAACTTTCATGGGGTTGACCAAACTTGCAGAAACATGTTTATTTCTGATGAAAAACACGTTTTGACCCTTTCTGCACACTGGAGTTTAGAGCTGAGTGTGTGGGCTCGTCTGAGCCTTGCTGTTACATGGGGATTCAGTTGTCTGAAAAAACGCGTTTATTTCGGGCTGAAAAACACATTTTGCAAAGTGTGCTGTTACTGCCCCATAACTTACATGGGGTTGACCAAACTTGCAGAAACATGTTTATTTCTGCTGAAAAACAAGTTTTGACCCTTTCTGCACACTTGGGTTAAGAGCTGAGTGTGTGGGCTCTTCTGAGCCTTGCTGTTACATGGGGATTCAGTTGTCTGAAAAAACGCGTTTATTTCGGGCTGAAAAACACGTTTTGAAAACTGTGCTGTTACTGCCCCATAACTTACATGGGGTTGACCAAACTTGCAGAAACATGTTTATTTCTGCTGAAAAACACGTTTTGACCCTTTCTGCACACTGGGGTTAAGAGCTTAGTGTGTGGGCTCGTCTGAGCCTTGCTGTTACATGGGGATTCAGTTGTCTGAAAAAACGCGTTTATTTCGGGCTGAAAAACACGTTTTGCAAAGTGTGCTGTTACTGCCCCGTAACTTACATGGGGTTGACCAAACTTGCAGAAACATGTTTATTTCTGCTGAAAAACACGTTTTGACCCTTTCTGCACACTGGGGTTAAGAGCTGAGTGTGTGGGCTCTTCTGAGCCTTGCTGTTACATGGGGATTCAGTTGTCTGAAAAAACGCGTTTATTTCGGGCTGAAACACATTTTTTGCAAGGTGTGGTGTTACTGCCCCATAACTTTCATGGGGTTGACCAAACTTGCAGAAACATGTTTATTTCTGATGAAAAACACGTTTTGACCCTTTCTGCACACTGGAGTTTAGAGCTGAGTGTGTGGGCTCTTCTGAGCCTTGCTGATACATGGGGATTCAGTTGTCTGAAAAAACGCGTTTATTTCGGGCTGAAAAACACGTTTTGCAATGTGTGCTGTTACTGCCCCATAACTTTCATGGGGTTGACCAAACTTGCAGAAACACGTTTATTTCTGCTGAAAAACACGTTTTGAAAAGTGTGCTGTTACTGCCCCATAACTTACATGGGGTTGACCAAACTTGCAGAAACATGTTTATTTCTGCTGAAAAACAAGTTTTGACCCTTTCTGCACACTTGGGTTAAGAGCTGAGTGTGTGGGCTCTTCTGAGCCTTGCTGTTACATGGGGATTCAGTTGTCTGAAAAAACGCGTTTATTTCGGGCTGAAAAACACGTTTTGAAAACTGTGCTGTTACTGCCCCATAACTTACATGGGGTTGACCAAACTTGCAGAAACATGTTTATTTCTGCTGAAAAACACGTTTTGACCCTTTCTGCACACTGGGGTTAAGAGCTTAGTGTGTGGGCTCGTCTGAGCCTTGCTGTTACATGGGGATTCAGTTGTCTGAAAAAACGCGTTTATTTCGGGCTGAAAAACACGTTTTGCAAAGTGTGCTGTTACTGCCCCGTAACTTACATGGGGTTGACCAAACTTGCAGAAACATGTTTATTTCTGCTGAAAAACACGTTTTGACCCTTTCTGCACACTGCGGTTAAGAGCTGAGTGTGTGGGCTCTTCTGAGCCTTGCTGTTACATGGGGATTCAGTTGTCTGAAAAAACGCGTTTATTTCGGGCTGAAAAACACGTTTTGCAAAGTGTGCTGTTACTGCCCCATAACTTTCATGGGGTTGACCAAACTTGCAGAAACACGTTTATTTCTGCTGAAAAACACGTTTTGACACTTTCTGCACACTGGGGTTAAGAGCTGAGTGTGTGGGCTCTTCTGAGCCTTGCTGTTACATGGGGATTCAGTTGTCTGAAAAACGCGTTTATTTCGGGCTGAAAAACACGTTTTGAAAACTGTGCTGTTACTGCCCCATAACTTACATGGGGTTGACCAAACTTGCAGAAACATGTTTATTTCTGCTGAAAAACACGTTTTAACCCTTTCTGCACACTAAGGTTAAGAGCTGAGTGTGTGGGCTCTTCTGAGCCTTGCTGTTACATGGGGATTCAGTTGTCTGAAAAAACGCGTTTATTTCGGGCTGAAAAACACGTTTTGCAAAGTGTGCTGTTACTGCCCCATAACTTACATGGGGTTGACCAAACTTGCAGAAACATGTTTATTTCTGCTGAAAAACACGTTTTGACCCTTTCTGCACACTGGGGTTAAGAGCTGAGTGTGTGGGCTCTTCTGAGCCTTGCTGTTACATGGGGATTCAGTTGTCTGAAAAAACGCGTTTATTTCGGGCTGAAAAACACGTTTTGAAAAGTGTGCTGTTACTGCCCCATAACTTACATGGGGTTGACCAAACTTGCAGAAACATGTTTATTTCTGCTGAAAAACATGTTTTGACCCTTTCTGCACACTGGGGTTAAGAGCTGAGTGTGTGGGCTCGTCTGAGCCTTGCTGTTACATGGGGATTCAGTTGTCTGAAAAAAACGCGTTTATTTCGGGCTGAAAAACACGTTTTGCAAAGTGTGCTGTTACTGCCCCATAACTTTCATGGGGTTGACCAAACTTGCAGAAACATGTTTATTTCTGCTGAAAAACACGTTTTGACCCTTTCTGCACACTGGGGTTAAGAGCTGAGTGTGTGGGCTCGTCTGAGCCTTGCTGTTACATGGGGATTCAGTTGTCTGAAAAAACGTATTTATTTCGGGCTGAAAAACACGTTTTGCAAAGTGTGCTGTTACTGCCCCATAACTTACATGGGGTTGACCAAACTTGCAGAAACATGTTTATTTCTGCTGAAAAACACGTTTTGACCCTTTCTGCACACTGGGGTTAAGAGCTGAGTGTGTGGGCTCTTCTGAGCCTTGCTGTTACATGGGGATTCAGTTGTCTGAAAAAACGCGTTTATTTCGGGCTGAAAAACACGTTTTGCAAAGTGTGCTGTTACTGCCCCATAACTTTCATGGGGTTGACCAAACTTGCAGAAACACGTTTATTTCTGCTGAAAAACACGTTTTGACACTTTCTGCACACTGGGGTTAAGAGCTGAGTGTGTGGGCTCTTCTGAGCCTTGCTGTTACATGGGGATTCATTTGTCTGAAAAAACGCGTTTATTTCGGGCTGAAAAACACGTTTTGCAAAGTGTGCTGTTACTGCCGCATAACTTTCATGGGGTTGACCAAACTTGCAGAAACACGTTTATTTCTGCTGAAAAACACGTTTTGACACTTTCTGCACACTGGGGTTAAGAGCTGAGTGTGTGGGCTCTTCTGAGCCTTGCTGTTACATGGGGATTCAGTTGTCTGAAAAAACGCGTTTATTTCGGGCTGAAAAACATGTTTTGAAAACTGTGCTGTTACTGCCCCATAACTTACATGGGGTTGACCAAACTTGCAGAAACATGTTTATTTCTGCTGAAAAACACGTTTTGACCCTTTCTGCACACTGGGGTTAAGAGCTGAGTGTGTGGGATCTTCTGAGCCTTGCTGTTACATGGGGATTCAGTTGTCTGAAAAAACGTGTTTATTTCGGGCTGAAAAACACGTTTTGCAAAGTGTGCTGTTACTGTCCCATAACTTTCATGGGGTTGACCAAACTTGCAGAAACATGTTTAATTCTGCTGAAAAACACGTTTTGACACTTTCTGCACACCGGGGTTAAGAGCTGAGTGTGTGGGCTCTTCTGAGCCTTGCTGTTACATGGGGATTCAGTTGTCTAAAAAACGCGTTTATTTCGGGCTGAAAAACACGTTTTGAAAACTGTGCTGTTACTGCCCCATAACTTACATGGGGTTGACCAAACTTGCAGAAACATGTTTATTTCTGCTGAAAAACACGTTTTGACCCTTTCTGCACACTGGGGTTAAGAGCTGAGTGTGTGGGCTCTTCTGAGCCTTGCTGTTACATGGGGATTCAGTTGTCTGAAAAAACGCGTTTATTTCGGGCTGAAAAACACGTTTTGCAAAGTGTGCTGTTACTGCCCCATAACTTTCATGGGGTTGACCAAACTTGCAGAAACACGTTTATTTCTGCTGAAAAACACGTTTTGACACTTTCTGCACACTGGGGTTAAGAGCTGAGTGTGTGGGCTCTTCTGAGCCTTGCTGTTACATGGGGATTCAGTTGTCTGAAAAAACGCGTTTATTTCGGGCTGAAAAACACGTTTTGAAAACTGTGCTGTTACTGCCCCATAACTTACATGGGGTTGACCAAACTTGCAGAAACATGTTTATTTCTGCTGAAAAACACGTTTTAACCCTTTCTGCACACTAGGGTTAAGAGCTGAGTGTGTGGGCTCTTCTGAGCCTTGCTGTTACATGGGGATTCAGTTGTCTGAAAAAACGCGTTTATTTCGGGCTGAAAAACACGTTTTGCAAAGTGTGCTGTTACTGCCCCATAACTTACATGGGGTTGACCAAACTTGCAGAAACATGTTTATTTCTGCTGAAAAACACGTTTTGACCCTTTCTGCACACTGGGGTTAAGAGCTGAGTGTGTGGGCTCTTCTGAGCCTTGCTGTTACATGGGGATTCAGTTGTCTGAAAAAACGCGTTTATTTCGGGCTGAAAAACACGTTTTGAAAAGTGTGCTGTTACTGCCCCATAACTTACATGGGGTTGACCAAACTTGCAAAAACATGTTTATTTCTGCTGAAAAACATGTTTTGACCCTTTCTGCACACTGGGGTTAAGAGCTGAGTGTGTGGGCTCGTCTGAGCCTTGCTGTTACATGGGGATTCAGTTGTCTGAAAAAAACGCGTTTATTTCGGGCTGAAAAACACGTTTTGCAAAGTGTGCTGTTACTGCCCCATAACTTTCATGGGGTTGACCAAACTTGCAGAAACATGTTTATTTCTGCTGAAAAACACGTTTTGACCCTTTCTGCACACGGGGGTTAAGAGCTGAGTGTGTGGGCTCGTCTGAGCCTTGCTGTTACATGGGGATTCTGTTGTCTGAAAAAAACGCGTTTATTTCGGGCTGAAAAACACGTTTTGCAAAGTGTGCTGTTACTGCCCCATAACTTTCATGGGGTTTACCAAACTTGCAGAAACATGTTTATTTCTGCTGAAAAACACGTTTTGACCCTTTCTGCACACTGGGGTTAAGAGCTGAGTGTGTGGGCTCGTCTGAGCCTTGCTGTTACATGGGGATTCAGTTGTCTGAAAAAACGTGTTTATTTCGGGCTGAAAAACACGTTTTGCAAAGTGTGCTGTTACTGCCCCATAACTTACATGGGGTTGACCAAACTTGCAGAAACATGTTTATTTCTGCTGAAAAACAAGTTTTGACCCTTTCTGCACACTTGGGTTAAGAGCTGAGTGTGTGGGCTCTTCTGAGCCTTGCTGTTACATGGGGATTTAGTTGTCTGAAAAAACGTGTTTATTTCGGGCTGAAAAACACGTTTTGCAAAGTGTGCTGTTACTGCCCCATAACTTTCATGGGGTTGACCAAACTTGCAGAAACACATTTATTTCTGCTGAAAAACACGTTTTGACACTTTCTGCACACTGGGGTTAAGAGCTGAGTGTGTGGGCTCTTCTGAGCCTTGCTGATACATGGGGATTCAGTTGTCTGAAAAAACGCGTTTATTTCGGGCTGAAAAACACGTTTTGCAAAGTGTGCTGTTACTGCCCCATAACTTTCATGGGGTTGACCAAAATTGCAGAAACACGTTTATTTCTGCTGAAAAACACGTTTTGAAATCTGTGCTGTTACTGCCCCATAACTTATATGGGGTTGACCAAACTTTCAGAAACATGTTTATTTCTGCTGAAAAACACGTTTTGACCCTTTCTGCACACTGGGGTTAAGAGCTGAGTGTGTGGGCTCGTCTGAGCCTTGCTGTTACATGGGGATTCAGTTGTCTGAAAAAAACGCGTTTATTTCGGGCTGAAAAACACGTTTTGCAAAGTGTGCTGTTACTGCCCCATAACTTTCATGGGGTTGACCAAACTTGCAGAAACATGTTTATTTCTGCTGAAAAACACGTTTTGACCCTTTCTGCACACTGGGGTTAAGAGCTGAGTGTGTGGGCTCGTCTGAGCCTTGCTGTTACATGGGGATTCTGTTGTCTGAAAAAAACGCGTTTATTTCGGGCTGAAAAACACGTTTTGCAAAGTGTGCTGTTACTGCCCCATAACTTTCATGGGGTTGACCAAACTTGCAGAAACATGTTTATTTCTGCTGAAAAACACGTTTTGACCCTTTCTGCACACTGGGGTTAAGAGCTGAGTGTGTGGGCTCGTCTGAGCCTTGCTGTTACATGGGGATTCAGTTGTCTGAAAAAACGTGTTTATTTCGGGCTGAAAAACACGTTTTGCAAAGTGTGCTGTTACTGCCCCATAACTTATATGGGGTTGACCAAACTTGCAGAAACATGTTTATTTCTGCTGAAAAACACGTTTTGACCCTTTCTGCACACTGGGGTTAAGAGCTGAGTGTGTGGGCTCTTCTGAGCCTTGCTGTTACATGGGGATTCAGTTGTCTGAAAAAACGCGTTTATTTCGGGCTGAAAAACACGTTTTGCAAAGTGTGCTGTTACTACCCCATAACTTTCATGGGGTTGACCAAACTTGCAGAAACACGTTTATTTCTGCTGAAAAACACGTTTTGACACTTTCTGCACACTGGGGTTAAGAGCTGAGTGTGTGGGCTCTTCTGAGCCTTGCTGTTACATGGGGATTCAGTTGTCTGAAAAAACGCGTTTATTTCGGGCTGAAACACATTTTTTGCAAAGTGTGGTGTTACTGCCCCATAACTTTCATGGGGTTGACCAAACTTGCAGAAACATGTTTATTTCTGATGAAAAACACGTTTTGACCCTTTCTGCACACTGGAGTTTAGAGCTGAGTGTGTGGGCTCGTCTGAGCCTTGCTGTTACATGGGGATTCAGTTGTCTGAAAAAACGTGTTTATTTCGGGCTGAAAAACACGTTTTGCAAAGTGTGCTTTTACTGCCCCATAACTTATATGGGGTTGACCAAACTTGCAGAAACATGTTTATTTCTGCTGAAAAACATGTTTTGACCCTTTCTGCACACTGGGGTTAAGAGCTGAGTGTGTGGGCTCGTCTGAGCCTTGCTGTTACATGGGGATTCAGTTGTCTGAAAAAAACGCGTTTATTTCGGGCTGAAAAACACGTTTTGCAAAGTGTGCTGTTACTGCCCCATAACTTTCATGGGGTTGACCAAACTTGCAGAAACATGTTTATTTCTGCTGAAAAACACGTTTTGACCCTTTCTGCACACGGGGGTTAAGAGCTGAGTGTGTGGGCTCGTCTGAGCCTTGCTGTTACATGGGGATTCTGTTGTCTGAAAAAAACGCGTTTATTTCGGGCTGAAAAACACGTTTTGCAAAGTGTGCTGTTACTGCCCCATAACTTTCATGGGGTTGACCAAACTTGCAGAAACATGTTTATTTCTGCTGAAAAACACGTTTTGACCCTTTCTGCACACTGGGGTTAAGAGCTGAGTGTGTGGGCTCGTCTGAGCCTTGCTGTTACATGGGGATTCAGTTGTCTGAAAAAACGTGTTTATTTCGGGCTGAAAAACACGTTTTGCAAAGTGTGCTGTTACTGCCCCATAACTTACATGGGGTTGACCAAACTTGCAGAAACATGTTTATTTCTGCTGAAAAACAAGTTTTGACCCTTTCTGCACACTTGGGTTAAGAGCTGAGTGTGTGGGCTCTTCTGAGCCTTGCTGTTACATGGGGATTTAGTTGTCTGAAAAAACGTGTTTATTTCGGGCTGAAAAACACGTTTTGCAAAGTGTGCTGTTACTGCCCCATAACTTTCATGGGGTTGACCAAACTTGCAGAAACACATTTATTTCTGCTGAAAAACACGTTTTGACACTTTCTGCACACTGGGGTTAAGAGCTGAGTGTGTGGGCTCTTCTGAGCCTTGCTGATACATGGGGATTCAGTTGTCTGAAAAAACGCGTTTATTTCGGGCTGAAAAACACGTTTTGCAAAGTGTGCTGTTACTGCCCCATAACTTTCATGGGGTTGACCAAAATTGCAGAAACACGTTTATTTCTGCTGAAAAACACGTTTTGAAATCTGTGCTGTTACTGCCCCATAACTTATATGGGGTTGACCAAACTTTCAGAAACATGTTTATTTCTGCTGAAAAACACGTTTTGACCCTTTCTGCACACTGGGGTTAAGAGCTGAGTGTGTGGGCTCGTCTGAGCCTTGCTGTTACATGGGGATTCAGTTGTCTGAAAAAAACGCGTTTATTTCGGGCTGAAAAACACGTTTTGCAAAGTGTGCTGTTACTGCCCCATAACTTTCATGGGGTTGACCAAACTTGCAGAAACATGTTTATTTCTGCTGAAAAACACGTTTTGACCCTTTCTGCACACTGGGGTTAAGAGCTGAGTGTGTGGGCTCGTCTGAGCCTTGCTGTTACATGGGGATTCTGTTGTCTGAAAAAAACGCGTTTATTTCGGGCTGAAAAACACGTTTTGCAAAGTGTGCTGTTACTGCCCCATAACTTTCATGGGGTTGACCAAACTTGCAGAAACATGTTTATTTCTGCTGAAAAACACGTTTTGACCCTTTCTGCACACTGGGGTTAAGAGCTGAGTGTGTGGGCTCGTCTGAGCCTTGCTGTTACATGGGGATTCAGTTGTCTGAAAAAACGTGTTTATTTCGGGCTGAAAAACACGTTTTGCAAAGTGTGCTGTTACTGCCCCATAACTTACATGGGGTTGACCAAACTTGCAGAAACATGTTTATTTCTGCTGAAAAACACGTTTTGACCCTTTCTGCACACTGGGGTTAAGAGCTGAGTGTGTGGGCTCTTCTGAGCCTTGCTGTTACATGGGGATTCAGTTGTCTGAAAAAACGCGTTTATTTCGGGCTGAAAAACACGTTTTGCAAAGTGTGCTGTTACTACCCCATAACTTTCATGGGGTTGACCAAACTTGCAGAAACACGTTTATTTCTGCTGAAAAACACGTTTTGACACTTTCTGCACACTGGGGTTAAGAGCTGAGTGTGTGGGCTCTTCTGAGCCTTGCTGTTACATTTGGATTCAGTTGTCTGAAAAAACGCGTTTATTTCGGGCTGAAACACATTTTTTGCAAAGTGTGGTGTTACTGCCCCATAACTTTCATGGGGTTGACCAAACTTGCAGAAACATGTTTATTTCTGATGAAAAACACGTTTTGACCCTTTCTGCACACTGGAGTTTAGAGCTGAGTGTGTGGGCTCGTCTGAGCCTTGCTGTTACATGGGGATTCAGTTGTCTGAAAAAACGTGTTTATTTCGGGCTGAAAAACACGTTTTGCAAAGTGTGCTTTTACTGCCCCATAACTTATATGGGGTTGACCAAACTTGCAGAAACATGTTTATTTCTGCTGAAAAACACGTTTTGACCCTTTCTGCACACTGGGGTTAAGAGCTGAGTGTGTGGGCTCGTCTGAGCCTTGCTGTTACATGGGGATTCAGTTGTCTGAAAAAACGTGTTTATTTCGGGCTGAAAAACACGTTTTGCAAAGTGTGCTGTTACTGCCCCATAACTTACATGGGGTTGACCAAACTTGCAGAAACATGTTTATTTCTGCTGAAAAACACGTTTTGACCCTTTCTGCACACTGGGGTTAAGAGCTGAGTGTGTGGGCTCTTCTGAGCCTTGCTGTTACATGGGGATTCAGTTGTCTGAAAAAACGCGTTTATTTCGGGCTGAAAAACACGTTTTGCAAAGTGTGCTGTTACTGCCCCATAACTTTCATGGGGTTGACCAAACTTGCAGAAACACGTTTATTTCTGCTGAAAAACACGTTTTGACACTTTCTGCACACTGGGGTTAAGAGCTGAGTGTGTGAGCTCTTCTGAGCCTTGCTGTTACATGGGGATTCAGTTGTCTGAAAAAACGCGTTTATTTCGGGCTGAAACACATTTTTTGCAAAGTGTGGTGTTACTGCCCCATAACTTTCATGGGGTTGACCAAACTTGCAGAAACATGTTTATTTCTGATGAAAAACACGTTTTGACCCTTTCTGCACACTGGAGTTTAGAGCTGAGTGTGTGGGCTCGTCTGAGCCTTGCTGTTACATGGGGATTCAGTTGTCTGAAAAAACGCGTTTATTTCGGGCTGAAAAACACATTTTGCAAAGTGTGCTGTTACTGCCCCATAACTTACATGGGGTTGACCAAACTTGCAGAAACATGTTTATTTCTGCTGAAAAACAAGTTTTGACCCTTTCTGCACACTTGGGTTAAGAGCTGAGTGTGTGGGCTCTTCTGAGCCTTGCTGTTACATGGGGATTCAGTTGTCTGAAAAAACGTGTTTATTTCGGGCTGAAAAACACGTTTTGCAAAGTGTGCTGTTACTGCCCCATAACTTTCATGGGGTTGACCAAACTTGCAGAAACACATTTATTTCTGCTGAAAAACACGTTTTGACACTTTCTGCACACTGGGGTTAAGAGCTGAGTGTGTGGGCTCTTCTGAGCCTTGCTGTTACATGGGGATTCAGTTGTCTGAAAAAACGCGTTTATTTCGGGCTGAAACACATTTTTTGCAAGGTGTGGTGTTACTGCCCCATAACTTTCATGGGGTTGACCAAACTTGCAGAAACATGTTTATTTCTGATGAAAAACACGTTTTGACCCTTTCTGCACACTGGAGTTTAGAGCTGAGTGTGTGGGCTCTTCTGAGCCTTGCTGATACATGGGGATTCAGTTGTCTGAAAAAACGCGTTTATTTCGGGCTGAAAAACACGTTTTGCAATGTGTGCTGTTACTGCCCCATAACTTTCATGGGGTTGACCAAACTTGCAGAAACACGTTTATTTCTGCTGAAAAACACGTTTTGAAAAGTGTGCTGTTACTGCCCCATAACTTACATGGGGTTGACCAAACTTGCAGAAACATGTTTATTTCTGCTGAAAAACATGTTTTGACCCTTTCTGCACACTGGGGTTAAGAGCTGAGTGTGTGGGCTCTTCTGAGCCTTGCTGATACATGGGGATTCAGTTGTCTGAAAAAACGCGTTTATTTCGGGCTGAAAAACACGTTTTGCAAAGTGTGCTCTTACTGCCCCATAACTTTCATGGGGTTGACCAAACTTGCAGAAACATGTTTATTTCTGATGAAAAACACGTTTTGACCCTTTCTGCACACTGGAGTTTAGAGCTGAGTGTGTGGGCTCGTCTGAGCCTTGCTGTTACATGGGGATTCAGTTGTCTGAAAAAACGCGTTTATTTCGGGCTGAAAAACACATTTTGCAAAGTGTGCTGTTACTGCCCCATAACTTACATGGGGTTGACCAAACTTGCAGAAACATGTTTATTTCTGCTGAAAAACAAGTTTTGACCCTTTCTGCACACTTGGGTTAAGAGCTGAGTGTGTGGGCTCTTCTGAGCCTTGCTGTTACATGGGGATTCAGTTGTCTGAAAAAACGCGTTTATTTCGGGCTGAAAAACACGTTTTGCAAAGTGTGCTGTTACTGCCCCGTAACTTACATGGGGTTGACCAAACTTGCAGAAACATGTTTATTTCTGCTGAAAAACACGTTTTGACCCTTTCTGCACACTGGGGTTAAGAGCTTAGTGTGTGGGCTCGTCTGAGCCTTGCTGTTACATGGGGATTCAGTTGTCTGAAAAAACGCGTTTATTTCGGGCTGAAAAACACGTTTTGCAAAGTGTGCTGTTACTGCCCCGTAACTTACATGGGGTTGACCAAACTTGCAGAAACATGTTTATTTCTGCTGAAAAACACGTTTTGACCCTTTCTGCACACTGGGGTTAAGAGCTGAGTGTGTGGGCTCTTCTGAGCCTTGCTGTTACATGTGGATTCAGTTGTCTGAAAAAACGCGTTTATTTCGGGCTGAAACACATTTTTTGCAAGGTGTGGTGTTACTGCCCCATAACTTTCATGGGGTTGACCAAACTTGCAGAAACATGTTTATTTCTGATGAAAAACACGTTTTGATCCTTTCTGCACACTGGAGTTTAGAGCTGAGTGTGTGGGCTCTTCTGAGCCTTGCTGATACATGGGGATTCAGTTGTCTGAAAAAACGCGTTTATTTCGGGCTGAAAAACACGTTTTGCAATGTGTGCTGTTACTGCCCCATAACTTTCATGGGGTTGACCAAACTTGCAGAAACACGTTTATTTCTGCTGAAAAACACGTTTTGAAAAGTGTGCTGTTACTGCCCCATAACTTACATGGGGTTGACCAAACTTGCAGAAACATGTTTATTTCTGCTGAAAAACATGTTTTGACCCTTTCTGCACACTGGGGTTAAGAGCTGAGTGTGTGGGCTCTTCTGAGCCTTGCTGATACATGGGGATTCAGTTGTCTGAAAAAACGCGTTTATTTCGGGCTGAAAAACACGTTTTGCAAAGTGTGCTCTTACTGCCCCATAACTTTCATGGGGTTGACCAAACTTGCAGAAACATGTTTATTTCTGATGAAAAACACGTTTTGACCCTTTCTGCACACTGGAGTTTAGAGCTGAGTGTGTGGGCTCGTCTGAGCCTTGCTGTTACATGGGGATTCAGTTGTCTGAAAAAACGCGTTTATTTCGGGCTGAAAAACACATTTTGCAAAGTGTGCTGTTACTGCCCCATAACTTACATGGGGTTGACCAAACTTGCAGAAACATGTTTATTTCTGCTGAAAAACAAGTTTTGACCCTTTCTGCACACTTGGGTTAAGAGCTGAGTGTGTGGGCTCTTCTGAGCCTTGCTGTTACATGGGGATTCAGTTGTCTGAAAAAACGCGTTTATTTCGGGCTGAAAAACACGTTTTGAAAACTGTGCTGTTACTGCCCCATAACTTACATGGGGTTGACCAAACTTGCAGAAACATGTTTATTTCTGCTGAAAAACACGTTTTGACCCTTTCTGCACACTGGGGTTAAGAGCTTAGTGTGTGGGCTCGTCTGAGCCTTGCTGTTACATGGGGATTCAGTTGTCTGAAAAAACGCGTTTATTTCGGGCTGAAAAACACGTTTTGCAAAGTGTGCTGTTACTGCCCCGTAACTTACATGGGGTTGACCAAACTTGCAGAAACATGTTTATTTCTGCTGAAAAACACGTTTTGACCCTTTCTGCACACTGGGGTTAAGAGCTGAGTGTGTGGGCTCTTCTGAGCCTTGCTGTTACATGGGGATTCAGTTGTCTGAAAAAACGCGTTTATTTCGGGCTGAAAAACACGTTTTGCAAAGTGTGCTGTTACTGCCCCATAACTTTCATGGGGTTGACCAAACTTGCAGAAACACGTTTATTTCTGCTGAAAAACACGTTTTGACACTTTCTGCACACTGGGGTTAAGAGCTGAGTGTGTGGGCTCTTCTGAGCCTTGCTGTTACATGGGGATTCAGTTGTCTGAAAAACGCGTTTATTTCGGGCTGAAAAACACGTTTTGAAAACTGTGCTGTTACTGCCCCATAACTTACATGGGGTTGACCAAACTTGCAGAAACATGTTTATTTCTGCTGAAAAACACGTTTTAACCCTTTCTGCACACTAAGGTTAAGAGCTGAGTGTGTGGGCTCTTCTGAGCCTTGCTGTTACATGGGGATTCAGTTGTCTGAAAAAACGCGTTTATTTCGGGCTGAAAAACACGTTTTGCAAAGTGTGCTGTTACTGCCCCATAACTTACATGGGGTTGACCAAACTTGCAGAAACATGTTTATTTCTGCTGAAAAACACGTTTTGACCCTTTCTGCACACTGGGGTTAAGAGCTGAGTGTGTGGGCTCTTCTGAGCCTTGCTGTTACATGGGGATTCAGTTGTCTGAAAAAACGCGTTTATTTCGGGCTGAAAAACACGTTTTGAAAAGTGTGCTGTTACTGCCCCATAACTTACATGGGGTTGACCAAACTTGCAGAAACATGTTTATTTCTGCTGAAAAACATGTTTTGACCCTTTCTGCACACTGGGGTTAAGAGCTGAGTGTGTGGGCTCGTCTGAGCCTTGCTGTTACATGGGGATTCAGTTGTCTGAAAAAAACGCGTTTATTTCGGGCTGAAAAACACGTTTTGCAAAGTGTGCTGTTACTGCCCCATAACTTTCATGGGGTTGACCAAACTTGCAGAAACATGTTTATTTCTGCTGAAAAACACGTTTTGACCCTTTCTGCACACTGGGGTTAAGAGCTGAGTGTGTGGGCTCGTCTGAGCCTTGCTGTTACATGGGGATTCAGTTGTCTGAAAAAACGTATTTATTTCGGGCTGAAAAACACGTTTTGCAAAGTGTGCTGTTACTGCCCCATAACTTACATGGGGTTGACCAAACTTGCAGAAACATGTTTATTTCTGCTGAAAAACACGTTTTGACCCTTTCTGCACACTGGGGTTAAGAGCTGAGTGTGTGGGCTCTTCTGAGCCTTGCTGTTACATGGGGATTCAGTTGTCTGAAAAAACGCGTTTATTTCGGGCTGAAAAACACGTTTTGCAAAGTGTGCTGTTACTGCCCCATAACTTTCATGGGGTTGACCAAACTTGCAGAAACACGTTTATTTCTGCTGAAAAACACGTTTTGACACTTTCTGCACACTGGGGTTAAGAGCTGAGTGTGTGGGCTCTTCTGAGCCTTGCTGTTACATGGGGATTCATTTGTCTGAAAAAACGCGTTTATTTCGGGCTGAAAAACACGTTTTGCAAAGTGTGCTGTTACTGCCGCATAACTTTCATGGGGTTGACCAAACTTGCAGAAACACGTTTATTTCTGCTGAAAAACACGTTTTGACACTTTCTGCACACTGGGGTTAAGAGCTGAGTGTGTGGGCTCTTCTGAGCCTTGCTGTTACATGGGGATTCAGTTGTCTGAAAAAACGCGTTTATTTCGGGCTGAAAAACATGTTTTGAAAACTGTGCTGTTACTGCCCCATAACTTACATGGGGTTGACCAAACTTGCAGAAACATGTTTATTTCTGCTGAAAAACACGTTTTGACCCTTACTGCACACTGGGGTTAAGAGCTGAGTGTGTGGGATCTTCTGAGCCTTGCTGTTACATGGGGATTCAGTTGTCTGAAAAAACGTGTTTATTTCGGGCTGAAAAACACGTTTTGCAAAGTGTGCTGTTACTGTCCCATAACTTTCATGGGGTTGACCAAACTTGCAGAAACATGTTTAATTCTGCTGAAAAACACGTTTTGACACTTTCTGCACACCGGGGTTAAGAGCTGAGTGTGTGGGCTCTTCTGAGCCTTGCTGTTACATGGGGATTCAGTTGTCTAAAAAACGCGTTTATTTCGGGCTGAAAAACACGTTTTGAAAACTGTGCTGTTACTGCCCCATAACTTACATGGGGTTGACCAAACTTGCAGAAACATGTTTATTTCTGCTGAAAAACACGTTTTGACCCTTTCTGCACACTGGGGTTAAGAGCTGAGTGTGTGGGCTCTTCTGAGCCTTGCTGTTACATGGGGATTCAGTTGTCTGAAAAAACGCGTTTATTTCGGGCTGAAAAACACGTTTTGCAAAGTGTGCTGTTACTGCCCCATAACTTTCATGGGGTTGACCAAACTTGCAGAAACACGTTTATTTCTGCTGAAAAACACGTTTTGACACTTTCTGCACACTGGGGTTAAGAGCTGAGTGTGTGGGCTCTTCTGAGCCTTGCTGTTACATGGGGATTCAGTTGTCTGAAAAAACGCGTTTATTTCGGGCTGAAAAACACGTTTTGAAAACTGTGCTGTTACTGCCCCATAACTTACATGGGGTTGACCAAACTTGCAGAAACATGTTTATTTCTGCTGAAAAACACGTTTTAACCCTTTCTGCACACTAGGGTTAAGAGCTGAGTGTGTGGGCTCTTCTGAGCCTTGCTGTTACATGGGGATTCAGTTGTCTGAAAAAACGCGTTTATTTCGGGCTGAAAAACACGTTTTGCAAAGTGTGCTGTTACTGCCCCATAACTTACATGGGGTTGACCAAACTTGCAGAAACATGTTTATTTCTGCTGAAAAACACGTTTTGACCCTTTCTGCACACTGGGGTTAAGAGCTGAGTGTGTGGGCTCTTCTGAGCCTTGCTGTTACATGGGGATTCAGTTGTCTGAAAAAACGCGTTTATTTCGGGCTGAAAAACACGTTTTGCAAAGTGTGCTGTTACTGCCCCATAACTTTCATGGGGTTGACCAAAATTGCAGAAACACGTTTATTTCTGCTGAAAAACACGTTTTGAAATCTGTGCTGTTACTGCCCCATAACTTATATGGGGTTGACCAAACTTTCAGAAACATGTTTATTTCTGCTGAAAAACACGTTTTGACCCTTTCTGCACACTGGGGTTAAGAGCTGAGTGTGTGGGCTCGTCTGAGCCTTGCTGTTACATGGGGATTCAGTTGTCTGAAAAAAACGCGTTTATTTCGGGCTGAAAAACACGTTTTGCAAAGTGTGCTGTTACTGCCCCATAACTTTCATGGGGTTGACCAAACTTGCAGAAACATGTTTATTTCTGCTGAAAAACACGTTTTGACCCTTTCTGCACACTGGGGTTAAGAGCTGAGTGTGTGGGCTCGTCTGAGCCTTGCTGTTACATGGGGATTCTGTTGTCTGAAAAAAACGCGTTTATTTCGGGCTGAAAAACACGTTTTGCAAAGTGTGCTGTTACTGCCCCATAACTTTCATGGGGTTGACCAAACTTGCAGAAACATGTTTATTTCTGCTGAAAAACACGTTTTGACCCTTTCTGCACACTGGGGTTAAGAGCTGAGTGTGTGGGCTCGTCTGAGCCTTGCTGTTACATGGGGATTCAGTTGTCTGAAAAAACGTGTTTATTTCGGGCTGAAAAACACGTTTTGCAAAGTGTGCTGTTACTGCCCCATAACTTATATGGGGTTGACCAAACTTGCAGAAACATGTTTATTTCTGCTGAAAAACACGTTTTGACCCTTTCTGCACACTGGGGTTAAGAGCTGAGTGTGTGGGCTCTTCTGAGCCTTGCTGTTACATGGGGATTCAGTTGTCTGAAAAAACGCGTTTATTTCGGGCTGAAAAACACGTTTTGCAAAGTGTGCTGTTACTACCCCATAACTTTCATGGGGTTGACCAAACTTGCAGAAACACGTTTATTTCTGCTGAAAAACACGTTTTGACACTTTCTGCACACTGGGGTTAAGAGCTGAGTGTGTGGGCTCTTCTGAGCCTTGCTGTTACATGGGGATTCAGTTGTCTGAAAAAACGCGTTTATTTCGGGCTGAAACACATTTTTTGCAAAGTGTGGTGTTACTGCCCCATAACTTTCATGGGGTTGACCAAACTTGCAGAAACATGTTTATTTCTGATGAAAAACACGTTTTGACCCTTTCTGCACACTGGAGTTTAGAGCTGAGTGTGTGGGCTCGTCTGAGCCTTGCTGTTACATGGGGATTCAGTTGTCTGAAAAAACGTGTTTATTTCGGGCTGAAAAACACGTTTTGCAAAGTGTGCTTTTACTGCCCCATAACTTATATGGGGTTGACCAAACTTGCAGAAACATGTTTATTTCTGCTGAAAAACATGTTTTGACCCTTTCTGCACACTGGGGTTAAGAGCTGAGTGTGTGGGCTCGTCTGAGCCTTGCTGTTACATGGGGATTCAGTTGTCTGAAAAAAACGCGTTTATTTCGGGCTGAAAAACACGTTTTGCAAAGTGTGCTGTTACTGCCCCATAACTTTCATGGGGTTGACCAAACTTGCAGAAACATGTTTATTTCTGCTGAAAAACACGTTTTGACCCTTTCTGCACACGGGGGTTAAGAGCTGAGTGTGTGGGCTCGTCTGAGCCTTGCTGTTACATGGGGATTCTGTTGTCTGAAAAAAACGCGTTTATTTCGGGCTGAAAAACACGTTTTGCAAAGTGTGCTGTTACTGCCCCATAACTTTCATGGGGTTGACCAAACTTGCAGAAACATGTTTATTTCTGCTGAAAAACACGTTTTGACCCTTTCTGCACACTGGGGTTAAGAGCTGAGTGTGTGGGCTCGTCTGAGCCTTGCTGTTACATGGGGATTCAGTTGTCTGAAAAAACGTGTTTATTTCGGGCTGAAAAACACGTTTTGCAAAGTGTGCTGTTACTGCCCCATAACTTACATGGGGTTGACCAAACTTGCAGAAACATGTTTATTTCTGCTGAAAAACAAGTTTTGACCCTTTCTGCACACTTGGGTTAAGAGCTGAGTGTGTGGGCTCTTCTGAGCCTTGCTGTTACATGGGGATTTAGTTGTCTGAAAAAACGCGTTTATTTCGGGCTGAAAAACACGTTTTGCAAAGTGTGCTGTTACTGCCCCATAACTTTCATGGGGTTGACCAAACTTGCAGAAACACATTTATTTCTGCTGAAAAACACGTTTTGACACTTTCTGCACACTGGGGTTAAGAGCTGAGTGTGTGGGCTCTTCTGAGCCTTGCTGATACATGGGGATTCAGTTGTCTGAAAAAACGCGTTTATTTCGGGCTGAAAAACACGTTTTGCAAAGTGTGCTGTTACTGCCCCATAACTTTCATGGGGTTGACCAAAATTGCAGAAACACGTTTATTTCTGCTGAAAAACACGTTTTGAAATCTGTGCTGTTACTGCCCCATAACTTATATGGGGTTGACCAAACTTTCAGAAACATGTTTATTTCTGCTGAAAAACACGTTTTGACCCTTTCTGCACACTGGGGTTAAGAGCTGAGTGTGTGGGCTCGTCTGAGCCTTGCTGTTACATGGGGATTCAGTTGTCTGAAAAAAACGCGTTTATTTCGGGCTGAAAAACACGTTTTGCAAAGTGTGCTGTTACTGCCCCATAACTTTCATGGGGTTGACCAAACTTGCAGAAACATGTTTATTTCTGCTGAAAAACACGTTTTGACCCTTTCTGCACACTGGGGTTAAGAGCTGAGTGTGTGGGCTCGTCTGAGCCTTGCTGTTACATGGGGATTCTGTTGTCTGAAAAAAACGCGTTTATTTCGGGCTGAAAAACACGTTTTGCAAAGTGTGCTGTTACTGCCCCATAACTTTCATGGGGTTGACCAAACTTGCAGAAACATGTTTATTTCTGCTGAAAAACACGTTTTGACCCTTTCTGCACACTGGGGTTAAGAGCTGAGTGTGTGGGCTCGTCTGAGCCTTGCTGTTACATGGGGATTCAGTTGTCTGAAAAAACGTGTTTATTTCGGGCTGAAAAACACGTTTTGCAAAGTGTGCTGTTACTGCCCCATAACTTACATGGGGTTGACCAAACTTGCAGAAACATGTTTATTTCTGCTGAAAAACACGTTTTGACCCTTTCTGCACACTGGGGTTAAGAGCTGAGTGTGTGGGCTCTTCTGAGCCTTGCTGTTACATGGGGATTCAGTTGTCTGAAAAAACGCGTTTATTTCGGGCTGAAAAACACGTTTTGCAAAGTGTGCTGTTACTACCCCATAACTTTCATGGGGTTGACCAAACTTGCAGAAACACGTTTATTTCTGCTGAAAAACACGTTTTGACACTTTCTGCACACTGGGGTTAAGAGCTGAGTGTGTGGGCTCTTCTGAGCCTTGCTGTTACATTTGGATTCAGTTGTCAGAAAAAACGCGTTTATTTCGGGCTGAAACACATTTTTTGCAAAGTGTGGTGTTACTGCCCCATAACTTTCATGGGGTTGACCAAACTTGCAGAAACATGTTTATTTCTGATGAAAAACACGTTTTGACCCTTTCTGCACACTGGAGTTTAGAGCTGAGTGTGTGGGCTCGTCTGAGCCTTGCTGTTACATGGGGATTCAGTTGTCTGAAAAAACGTGTTTATTTCGGGCTGAAAAACACGTTTTGCAAAGTGTGCTTTTACTGCCCCATAACTTATATGGGGTTGACCAAACTTGCAGAAACATGTTTATTTCTGCTGAAAAACACGTTTTGACCCTTTCTGCACACGGGGGTTAAGAGCTGAGTGTGTGGGCTCTTCTGAGCCTTGCTGTTACATGGGGATTCAGTTGTCTGAAAAAAACGCGTTTATTTCTGGCTGAAAAACTTGTTTTGCAAATTGTGCTGTTACTGCCCCATAACTTTCATGGGGTTGACCAAACTTGCAGAAACATGTTTATTTCTGCTGAAAAACACGTTTTGACCCTTTCTGCACACTGGAGTTTAGAGCTGAGTGTGTGGGCTCGTCTGAGCCTTGCTGTTACATGGGGATTCAGTTGTCTGAAAAAACGTGTTTATTTCGGGCTGAAAAACACGTTTTGCAAAGTGTGCTTTTACTGCCCCATAACTTATATGGGGTTGACCAAACTTGCAGAAACATGTTTATTTCTGCTGAAAAACACGTTTTGACCCTTTCTGCACACGGGGGTTAAGAGCTGAGTGTGTGGGCTCTTCTGAGCCTTGCTGTTACATGGGGATTCAGTTGTCTGAAAAAACGCGTTTATTTCGGGCTGAAAAACATGTTTTGAAAACTGTGCTGTTACTGCCCCATAACTTACATGGGGTTGACCAAACTTGCAGAAACATGTTTATTTCTGCTGAAAAACACGTTTTGACACTTTCTGCACACTGGGGTTAAGAGCTGAGTGTGTGGGCTCTTCTGAGCCTTGCTGTTACATGGGGATTCAGTTGTCTGAAAAAACGCGTTTATTTCGGGCTGAAAAACACGTTTTGCAAAGTGTGCTGTTACTGTCCCATAACTTTCATGGGGTTGACCAAACTTGCAGAAACATGTTTAATTCTGCTGAAAAACACGTTTTGACACTTTCTGCACACCGGGGTTAAGAGCTGAGTGTGTGGGCTCTTCTGAGCCTTGCTGTTACATGGGGATTCAGTTGTCTAAAAAACGCGTTTATTTCGGGCTGAAAAACACGTTTTGAAAACTGTGCTGTTACTGCCCCATAACTTACATGGGGTTGACCAAACTTGCAGAAACATGTTTATTTCTGCTGAAAAACACGTTTTGACCCTTTCTGCACACTGGGGTTAAGAGCTTAGTGTGTGGGCTCGTCTGAGCCTTGCTGTTACATGGGGATTCAGTTGTCTGAAAAAACGCGTTTATTTCGGGATGAAAAACACGTTTTGCAAAGTGTGCTGTTACTGCCCCGTAACTTACATGGGGTTGACCAAACTTGCAGAAACATGTTTATTTCTGCTGAAAAACACGTTTTGACCATTTCTGCACACTGGGGTTAAGAGCTGAGTGTGTGGGCTCTTCTGAGCCTTGCTGTTACATGGGGATTCAGTTGTCTGAAAAAACGCGTTTATTTCGGGCTGAAAAACACGTTTTGCAAAGTGTGCTGTTACTGCCCCATAACTTTCATGGGGTTAACCAAACTTGCAGAAACACGTTTATTTCTGCTGAAAAACACGTTTTGACACTTTCTGCACACTGGGGTTAAGAGCTGAGTGTGTGGGCTCTTCTGAGCCTTGCTGTTACATGGGGATTCAGTTGTCTGAAAAAACGCGTTTATTTCGGGCTGAAAAACACGTTTTGAAAACTGTGCTGTTACTGCCCCATAACTTACATGGGGTTGACCAAACTTGCAGAAACATGTTTATTTCTGCTGAAAAACACGTTTTAACCCTTTCTGTACACTAGGGTTAAGAGCTGAGTGTGTGGGCTCTTCTGAGCCTTGCTGTTACATGGGGATTCAGTTGTCTAAAAAATGCGTTTATTTCGGGCTGAAAAACACGTTTTGCAAAGTGTGCTCTTACTGCCCCATAACTTACATGGGGTTGACCAAACTTGCAGAAACACGTTTATTTCTGCTGAAAAACACGTTTTGACACTTTCTGCACACTGGGGTTAAGAGCTGAGTGTGTGGGCTCTTCTGAGCCTTGCTGTTACATGGGGATTCAGTTGTCTGAAAAAACGCGTTTATTTCGGGCTGAAAAACACGTTTTGAAAACTGTGCTGTTACTGCCCCATAACTTACATGGGGTTGACCAAACTTGCAGAAACATGTTTATTTCTGCTGAAAAACACGTTTTAACCCTTTCTGCACACTAGGGTTAAGAGCTGAGTGTGTGGGCTCTTCTGAGCCTTGCTGTTACATGGGGATTCAGTTGTCTGAAAAAACGCGTTTATTTCGGGCTGAAAAACATGTTTTGAAAACTGTGCTGTTACTGCCCCATAACTTACATGGGGTTGACCAAACTTGCAGAAACATGTTTATTTCTGCTGAAAAACACGTTTTGACACTTTCTGCACACTGGGGTTAAGAGCTGAGTGTGTGGGCTCTTCTGAGCCTTGCTGTTACATGGGGATTCAGTTGTCTGAAAAAACGCGTTTATTTCGGGCTGAAAAACATGTTTTGAAAACTGTGCTGTTACTGCCCCATAACTTACATGGGGTTGACCAAACTTGCAGAAACATGTTTATTTCTGCTGAAAAACACGTTTTGACACTTTCTGCACACTGGGGTTAAGAGCTGAGTGTGTGGGCTCTTCTGAGCCTTGCTGTTACATGGGGATTCAGTTGTCTGAAAAAACGCGTTTATTTCGGGCTGAAAAACACGTTTTGCAAAGTGTGCTGTTACTGTCCCATAACTTTCATGGGGTTGACCAAACTTGCAGAAACATGTTTAATTCTGCTGAAAAACACGTTTTGACACTTTCTGCACACCGGGGTTAAGAGCTGAGTGTGTGGGCTCTTCTGAGCCTTGCTGTTACATGGGGATTCAGTTGTCTAAAAAACGCGTTTATTTCGGGCTGAAAAACACGTTTTGAAAACTGTGCTGTTACTGCCCCATAACTTACATGGGGTTGACCAAACTTGCAGAAACATGTTTATTTCTGCTGAAAAACATGTTTTGACCCTTTCTGCACACTGGGGTTAAGAGCTTAGTGTGTGGGCTCGTCTGAGCCTTGCTGTTACATGGGGATTCAGTTGTCTGAAAAAACGCGTTTATTTCGGGATGAAAAACACGTTTTGCAAAGTGTGCTGTTACTGCCCCGTAACTTACATGGGGTTGACCAAACTTGCAGAAACACGTTTATTTCTGCTGAAAAACACGTTTTGACACTTTCTGCACACTGGGGTTAAGAGCTGAGTGTGTGGGCTCTTCTGAGCCTTGCTGTTACATGGGGATTCAGTTGTCTGAAAAAACGCGTTTATTTCGGGCTGAAAAACACGTTTTGAAAACTGTGCTGTTACTGCCCCATAACTTACATGGGGTTGACCAAACTTGCAGAAACATGTTTATTTCTGCTGAAAAACACGTTTTAACCCTTTCTGTACACTAGGGTTAAGAGCTGAGTGTGTGGGCTCTTCTGAGCCTTGCTGTTACATGGGGATTCAGTTGTCTAAAAAATGCGTTTATTTCGGGCTGAAAAACACGTTTTGCAAAGTGTGCTCTTACTGCCCCATAACTTACATGGGGTTGACCAAACTTGCAGAAACACGTTTATTTCTGCTGAAAAACACGTTTTGACACTTTCTGCACACTGGGGTTAAGAGCTGAGTGTGTGGGCTCTTCTGAGCCTTGCTGTTACATGGGGATTCAGTTGTCTGAAAAAACGCGTTTATTTCGGGCTGAAAAACACGTTTTGAAAACTGTGCTGTTACTGCCCCATAACTTACATGGGGTTGACCAAACTTGCAGAAACATGTTTATTTCTGCTGAAAAACACGTTTTAACCCTTTCTGCACACTAGGGTTAAGAGCTGAGTGTGTGGGCTCTTCTGAGCCTTGCTGTTACATGGGGATTCAGTTGTCTGAAAAAACGCGTTTATTTCGGGCTGAAAAACACGTTTTGCAAAGTGTGCTGTTACTGCCCCATAACTTACATGGGGTTGACCAAACTTGCAGAAACATGTTTATGTCTGCTGAAAAACACGTTTTGACCCTTTCTGCACACTGGGGTTAAGAGCTTAGTGTGTGGGCTCGTCTGAGCCTTGCTGTTACATGGGGATTCAGTTGTCTGAAAAAACGCGTTTATTTCGGGATGAAAAACACGTTTTGCAAAGTGTGCTGTTACTGCCCCGTAACTTACATGGGGTTGACCAAACTTGCAGAAACATGTTTATTTCTGCTGAAAAACACGTTTTGACCATTTCTGCACACTGGGGTTAAGAGCTGAGTGTGTGGGCTCTTCTGAGCCTTGCTGTTACATGGGGATTCAGTTGTCTGAAAAAACGCGTTTATTTCGGGCTGAAAAACACGTTTTGCAAAGTGTGCTGTTACTGCCCCATAACTTTCATGGGGTTAACCAAACTTGCAGAAACACGTTTATTTCTGCTGAAAAACACGTTTTGACACTTTCTGCACACTGGGGTTAAGAGCTGAGTGTGTGGGCTCTTCTGAGCCTTGCTGTTACATGGGGATTCAGTTGTCTGAAAAAACGCGTTTATTTCGGGCTGAAAAACACGTTTTGAAAACTGTGCTGTTACTGCCCCATAACTTACATGGGGTTGACCAAACTTGCAGAAACATGTTTATTTCTGCTGAAAAACACGTTTTAACCCTTTCTGTACACTAGGGTTAAGAGCTGAGTGTGTGGGCTCTTCTGAGCCTTGCTGTTACATGGGGATTCAGTTGTCTAAAAAATGCGTTTATTTCGGGCTGAAAAACACGTTTTGCAAAGTGTGCTCTTACTGCCCCATAACTTACATGGGGTTGACCAAACTTGCAGAAACACGTTTATTTCTGCTGAAAAACACGTTTTGACACTTTCTGCACACTGGGGTTAAGAGCTGAGTGTGTGGGCTCTTCTGAGCCTTGCTGTTACATGGGGATTCAGTTGTCTGAAAAAACGCGTTTATTTCGGGCTGAAAAACACGTTTTGAAAACTGTGCTGTTACTGCCCCATAACTTACATGGGGTTGACCAAACTTGCAGAAACATGTTTATTTCTGCTGAAAAACACGTTTTAACCCTTTCTGCACACTAGGGTTAAGAGCTGAGTGTGTGGGCTCTTCTGAGCCTTGCTGTTACATGGGGATTCAGTTGTCTGAAAAAACGCGTTTATTTCGGGCTGAAAAACATGTTTTGAAAACTGTGCTGTTACTGCCCCATAACTTACATGGGGTTGACCAAACTTGCAGAAACATGTTTATTTCTGCTGAAAAACACGTTTTGACACTTTCTGCACACTGGGGTTAAGAGCTGAGTGTGTGGGCTCTTCTGAGCCTTGCTGTTACATGGGGATTCAGTTGTCTGAAAAAACGCGTTTATTTCGGGCTGAAAAACATGTTTTGAAAACTGTGCTGTTACTGCCCCATAACTTACATGGGGTTGACCAAACTTGCAGAAACATGTTTATTTCTGCTGAAAAACACGTTTTGACACTTTCTGCACACTGGGGTTAAGAGCTGAGTGTGTGGGCTCTTCTGAGCCTTGCTGTTACATGGGGATTCAGTTGTCTGAAAAAACGCGTTTATTTCGGGCTGAAAAACACGTTTTGCAAAGTGTGCTGTTACTGTCCCATAACTTTCATGGGGTTGACCAAACTTGCAGAAACATGTTTAATTCTGCTGAAAAACACGTTTTGACACTTTCTGCACACCGGGGTTAAGAGCTGAGTGTGTGGGCTCTTCTGAGCCTTGCTGTTACATGGGGATTCAGTTGTCTAAAAAACGCGTTTATTTCGGGCTGAAAAACACGTTTTGAAAACTGTGCTGTTACTGCCCCATAACTTACATGGGGTTGACCAAACTTGCAGAAACATGTTTATTTCTGCTGAAAAACACGTTTTGACCCTTTCTGCACACTGGGGTTAAGAGCTTAGTGTGTGGGCTCGTCTGAGCCTTGCTGTTACATGGGGATTCAGTTGTCTGAAAAAACGCGTTTATTTCGGGATGAAAAACACGTTTTGCAAAGTGTGCTGTTACTGCCCCGTAACTTACATGGGGTTGACCAAACTTGCAGAAACATGTTTATTTCTGCTGAAAAACACGTTTTGACCATTTCTGCACACTGGGGTTAAGAGCTGAGTGTGTGGGCTCTTCTGAGCCTTGCTGTTACATGGGGATTCAGTTGTCTGAAAAAACGCGTTTATTTCGGGCTGAAAAACACGTTTTGCAAAGTGTGCTGTTACTGCCCCATAACTTTCATGGGGTTAACCAAACTTGCAGAAACACGTTTATTTCTGCTGAAAAACACGTTTTGACACTTTCTGCACACTGGGGTTAAGAGCTGAGTGTGTGGGCTCTTCTGAGCCTTGCTGTTACATGGGGATTCAGTTGTCTGAAAAAACGCGTTTATTTCGGGCTGAAAAACACGTTTTGAAAACTGTGCTGTTACTGCCCCATAACTTACATGGGGTTGACCAAACTTGCAGAAACATGTTTATTTCTGCTGAAAAACACGTTTTAACCCTTTCTGTACACTAGGGTTAAGAGCTGAGTGTGTGGGCTCTTCTGAGCCTTGCTGTTACATGGGGATTCAGTTGTCTAAAAAATGCGTTTATTTCGGGCTGAAAAACACGTTTTGCAAAGTGTGCTCTTACTGCCCCATAACTTACATGGGGTTGACCAAACTTGCAGAAACACGTTTATTTCTGCTGAAAAACACGTTTTGACACTTTCTGCACACTGGGGTTAAGAGCTGAGTGTGTGGGCTCTTCTGAGCCTTGCTGTTACATGGGGATTCAGTTGTCTGAAAAAACGCGTTTATTTCGGGCTGAAAAACACGTTTTGAAAACTGTGCTGTTACTGCCCCATAACTTACATGGGGTTGACCAAACTTGCAGAAACATGTTTATTTCTGCTGAAAAACACGTTTTAACCCTTTCTGCACACTAGGGTTAAGAGCTGAGTGTGTGGGCTCTTCTGAGCCTTGCTGTTACATGGGGATTCAGTTGTCTGAAAAAACGCGTTTATTTCGGGCTGAAAAACACGTTTTGCAAAGTGTGCTGTTACTGCCCCATAACTTACATGGGGTTGACCAAACTTGCAGAAACATGTTTATGTCTGCTGAAAAACACGTTTTGACCCTTTCTGCACACTGGGGTTAAGAGCTGAGTGTGTGGGCTCTTCTGAGCCTTGCTGTTACATGGGGATTCAGTTGTCTGAAAAAACGCGTTTATTTCGGGCTGAAAAACACGTTTTGAAAAGTGTGCTGTTACTGCCCCATAACTTACATGGGGTTGACCAAACTTGCAGAAACATGTTTATTTCTGCTGAAAAACATGTTTTGACCCTTTCTGCACACTGGGGTTAAGAGCTGAGTGTGTGGGCTCGTCTGAGCCTTGCTGTTACATGGGGATTCAGTTGTCTGAAAAAAACGCGTTTATTTCGGGCTGAAAAACACGTTTTGCAAAGTGTGCTGTTACTGCCCCATAACTTTCATGGGGTTGACCAAACTTGCAGAAACATGTTTATTTCTGCTGAAAAACACGTTTTGACCCTTTCTGCACACTGGGGTTAAGAGCTGAGTGTGTGGGCTCTTCTGAGCCTTGCTGTTACATGGGGATTCAGTTGTCTGAAAAAACGCGTTTATTTCGGGCTGAAAAACACGTTTTGCAAAGTGTGCTGTTACTGCCCCATAACTTTCATGGGGTTGACCAAACTTGCAGAAACACGTTTATTTCTGCTGAAAAACACGTTTTGACACTTTCTGCACACTGGGGTTAAGAGCTGAGTGTGTGGGCTCTTCTGAGCCTTGCTGTTACATGGGGATTCAGTTGTCTGAAAAAACGCGTTTATTTCGGGCTGAAACACATTTTTTGCAAAGTGTGGTGTTACTGCCCCATAACTTTCATGGGGTTGACCAAACTTGCAGAAACATGTTTATTTCTGATGAAAAACACGTTTTGACCCTTTCTGCACACTGGAGTTTAGAGCTGAGTGTGTGGGCTCGTCTGAGCCTTGCTGTTACATGGGGATTCAGTTGTCTGAAAAAACGCGTTTATTTCGGGCTGAAAAACACATTTTGCAAAGTGTGCTGTTACTGCCCCATAACTTACATGGGGTTGACCAAACTTGCAGAAACATGTTTATTTCTGCTGAAAAACAAGTTTTGACCCTTTCTGCACACTTGGGTTAAGAGCTGAGTGTGTGGGCTCTTCTGAGCCTTGCTGTTACATGGGGATTCAGTTGTCTGAAAAAACGTGTTTATTTCGGGCTGAAAAACACGTTTTGCAAAGTGTGCTGTTACTGCCCCATAACTTTCATGGGGTTGACCAAACTTGCAGAAACACATTTATTTCTGCTGAAAAACACGTTTTGACACTTTCTGCACACTGGGGTTAAGAGCTGAGTGTGTGGGCTCTTCTGAGCCTTGCTGTTACATGGGGATTCAGTTGTCTGAAAAAACGCGTTTATTTCGGGCTGAAACACATTTTTTGCAAGGTGTGGTGTTACTGCCCCATAACTTTCATGGGGTTGACCAAACTTGCAGAAACATGTTTATTTCTGATGAAAAACACGTTTTGACCCTTTCTGCACACTGGAGTTTAGAGCTGAGTGTGTGGGCTCTTCTGAGCCTTGCTGATACATGGGGATTCAGTTGTCTGAAAAAACGCGTTTATTTCGGGCTGAAAAACACGTTTTGCAATGTGTGCTGTTACTGCCCCATAACTTTCATGGGGTTGACCAAACTTGCAGAAACACGTTTATTTCTGCTGAAAAACACGTTTTGAAAAGTGTGCTGTTACTGCCCCATAACTTACATGGGGTTGACCAAACTTGCAGAAACATGTTTATTTCTGCTGAAAAACATGTTTTGACCCTTTCTGCACACTGGGGTTAAGAGCTGAGTGTGTGGGCTCGTCTGAGCCTTGCTGTTACATGGGGATTCAGTTGTCTGAAAAAAACGCGTTTATTTCGGGCTGAAAAACACGTTTTGCAAAGTGTGCTGTTACTGCCCCATAACTTTCATGGGGTTGACCAAACTTGCAGAAACATGTTTATTTCTGCTGAAAAACACGTTTTGACCCTTTCTGCACACTGGGGTTGAGAGCTGAGTGTGTGGGCTCGTCTGAGCCTTGCTGTTACATGGGGATTCTGTTGTCTGAAAAAAACGCGTTTATTTCGGGCTGAAAAACACGTTTTGCAAAGTGTGCTGTTACTGCCCCATAACTTTCATGGGGTTGACCAAACTTGCAGAAACATGTTTATTTCTGCTGAAAAACACGTTTTGACCCTTTCTGCACACTGGGGTTAAGAGCTGAGTGTGTGGGCTCGTCTGAGCCTTGCTGTTACATGGGGATTCAGTTGTCTGAAAAAACGTGTTTATTTCGGGCTGAAAAACACGTTTTGCAAAGTGTGCTGTTACTGCCCCATAACTTACATGGGGTTGACCAAACTTGCAGAAACATGTTTATTTCTGCTGAAAAACACGTTTTGACCCTTTCTGCACACTGGGGTTAAGAGCTGAGTGTGTGGGCTCTTCTGAGCCTTGCTGTTACATGGGGATTCAGTTGTCTGAAAAAACGCGTTTATTTCGGGCTGAAAAACACGTTTTGCAAAGTGTGCTGTTACTGCCCCATAACTTTCATGGGGTTGACCAAACTTGCAGAAACACGTTTATTTCTGCTGAAAAACACGTTTTGACACTTTCTGCACACTGGGGTTAAGAGCTGAGTGTGTGGGCTCTTCTGAGCCTTGCTGTTACATGGGGATTCAGTTGTCTGAAAAAACGCGTTTATTTCGGGCTGAAACACATTTTTTGCAAAGTGTGGTGTTACTGCCCCATAACTTTCATGGGGTTGACCAAACTTGCAGAAACATGTTTATTTCTGCTGAAAAACATGTTTTGACCCTTTCTGCACACTGGGGTTAAGAGCTGAGTGTGTGGGCTCGTCTGAGCCTTGCTGTTACATGGGGATTCAGTTGTCTGAAAAAAACGCGTTTATTTCGGGCTGAAAAACACGTTTTGCAAAGTGTGCTGTTACTGCCCCATAACTTTCATGGGGTTGACCAAACTTGCAGAAACATGTTTATTTCTGCTGAAAAACACGTTTTGACCCTTTCTGCACACTGGGGTTGAGAGCTGAGTGTGTGGGCTCGTCTGAGCCTTGCTGTTACATGGGGATTCTGTTGTCTGAAAAAAACGCGTTTATTTCGGGCTGAAAAACACGTTTTGCAAAGTGTGCTGTTACTGCCCCATAACTTTCATGGGGTTGACCAAACTTGCAGAAACATGTTTATTTCTGCTGAAAAACACGTTTTGACCCTTTCTGCACACTGGGGTTAAGAGCTGAGTGTGTGGGCTCGTCTGAGCCTTGCTGTTACATGGGGATTCAGTTGTCTGAAAAAACGTGTTTATTTCGGGCTGAAAAACACGTTTTGCAAAGTGTGCTGTTACTGCCCCATAACTTACATGGGGTTGACCAAACTTGCAGAAACATGTTTATTTCTGCTGAAAAACACGTTTTGACCCTTTCTGCACACTGGGGTTAAGAGCTGAGTGTGTGGGCTCTTCTGAGCCTTGCTGTTACATGGGGATTCAGTTGTCTGAAAAAACGCGTTTATTTCGGGCTGAAAAACACGTTTTGCAAAGTGTGCTGTTACTGCCCCATAACTTTCATGGGGTTGACCAAACTTGCAGAAACACGTTTATTTCTGCTGAAAAACACGTTTTGACACTTTCTGCACACTGGGGTTAAGAGCTGAGTGTGTGGGCTCTTCTGAGCCTTGCTGTTACATGGGGATTCAGTTGTCTGAAAAAACGCGTTTATTTCGGGCTGAAACACATTTTTTGCAAAGTGTGGTGTTACTGCCCCATAACTTTCATGGGGTTGACCAAACTTGCAGAAACATGTTTATTTCTGCTGAAAAACACGTTTTGACCCTTTCTGCACACTGGGGTTAAGAGCTGAGTGTGTGGGCTCGTCTGAGCCTTGCTGTTACATGGGGATTCAGTTGTCTGAAAAAACGTGTTTATTTCGGGCTGAAAAACACGTTTTGCAAAGTGTGCTTTTACTGCCCCATAACTTATATGGGGTTGACCAAACTTGCAGAAACATGTTTATTTCTGCTGAAAAACACGTTTTGACCCTTTCTGCACACGGGGGTTAAGAGCTGAGTGTGTGGGCTCTTCTGAGCCTTGCTGTTACATGGGGATTCAGTTGTCTGAAAAAAACGCGTTTATTTCTGGCTGAAAAACTTGTTTTGCAAAGTGTGCTGTTACTGCCCCATAACTTTCATGGGGTTGACCAAACTTGCAGAAACATGTTTATTTCTGCTGAAAAACACGTTTTGACCCTTTCTGCACACTGGGGTTAAGAGCTGAGTGTGTGGGCTCTTCTCTGCCTTGCTGTTACATGGGGATTCATTTGTCTGAAAAAACGCGTTTATTTCGGGCTGAAAAACACGTTTTGCAAAGTGTGCTGTTACTGCCGCATAACTTTCATGGGGTTGACCAAACTTGCAGAAACACGTTTATTTCTGCTGAAAAACACGTTTTGACACTTTCTGCACACTGGGGTTAAGAGCTGAGTGTGTGGACTCTTCTGAGCCTTGCTGTTACATGGGGATTCAGTTGTCTGAAAAAACGCGTTTATTTCGGGCTGAAAAACATGTTTTGAAAACTGTGCTGTTACTGCCCCATAACTTACATGGGGTTGACCAAACTTGCAGAAACATGTTTATTTCTGCTGAAAAACACGTTTTGACCCTTTCTGCACACTGGGGTTAAGAGCTGAGTGTGTGGGCTCTTCTGAGCCTTGCTGTTACATGGGGATTCAGTTGTCTAAAAAACGCGTTTATTTCGGGCTGAAAAACACGTTTTGAAAACTGTGCTGTTACTGCCCCATAACTTACATGGGGTTGACCAAACTTGCAGAAACATGTTTATTTCTGCTGAAAAACACGTTTTGACCCTTTCTGCACACTGGGGTTAAGAGCTTAGTGTGTGGGCTCGTCTGAGCCTTGCTGTTACATGGGGATTCAGTTGTCTGAAAAAACGCGTTTATTTCGGGCTGAAAAACACGTTTTGCAAAGTGTGCTGTTACTGCCCCGTAACTTACATGGGGTTGACCAAACTTGCAGAAACATGTTTATTTCTGCTGAAAAACACGTTTTGACCCTTTCTGCACACTGGGGTTAAGAGCTGAGTGTGTGGGCTCTTCTGAGCCTTGCTGTTACATGGGGATTCAGTTGTCTAAAAAATGCGTTTATTTCGGGCTGAAAAACACGTTTTGCAAAGTGTGCTCTTACTGCCCCATAACTTACATGGGGTTGACCAAACTTGCAGAAACACGTTTATTTCTGCTGAAAAACACGTTTTGACACTTTCTGCACACTGGGGTTAAGAGCTGAGTGTGTGGGCTCTTCTGAGCCTTGCTGTTACATGGGGATTCAGTTGTCTGAAAAAACGCGTTTATTTCGGGCTGAAAAACACGTTTTGAAAACTGTGCTGTTACTGCCCCATAACTTACATGGGGTTGACCAAACTTGCAGAAACATGTTTATTTCTGCTGAAAAACACGTTTTAACCCTTTCTGCACACTAGGGTTAAGAGCTGAGTGTGTGGGCTCTTCTGAGCCTTGCTGTTACATGGGGATTCAGTTGTCTGAAAAAACGCGTTTATTTCGGGCTGAAAAACACGTTTTGCAAAGTGTGCTGTTACTGCCCCATAACTTACATGGGGTTGACCAAACTTGCAGAAACATGTTTATGTCTGCTGAAAAACACGTTTTGACCCTTTCTGCACACTGGGGTTAAGAGCTGAGTGTGTGGGCTCTTCTGAGCCTTGCTGTTACATGGGGATTCAGTTGTCTGAAAAAACGCGTTTATTTCGGGCTGAAAAACACGTTTTGAAAAGTGTGCTGTTACTGCCCCATAACTTACATGGGGTTGACCAAACTTGCAGAAACATGTTTATTTCTGCTGAAAAACATGTTTTGACCCTTTCTGCACACTGGGGTTAAGAGCTGAGTGTGTGGGCTCGTCTGAGCCTTGCTGTTACATGGGGATTCAGTTGTCTGAAAAAAACGCGTTTATTTCGGGCTGAAAAACACGTTTTGCAGAGTGTGCTGTTACTGCCCCATAACTTACATGGGGTTGACCAAACTTGCAGAAACATGTTTATTTCTGCTGAAAAACACGTTTTGACCCTTTCTGCACACTGGGGTTAAGAGCTGAGTGTGTGGGCTCTTCTGAGCCTTGCTGTTACATGGGGATTCAGTTGTCTGAAAAAACGCGTTTATTTCGGGCTGAAAAACACGTTTTGCAAAGTGTGCTGTTACTGCCCCATAACTTTCATGGGGTTGACCAAACTTGCAGAAACACGTTTATTTCTGCTGAAAAACACGTTTTGACCCTTTCTGCACACTGGAGTTTAGAGCTGAGTGTGTGGGCTCGTCTGAGCCTTGCTGTTACATGGGGATTCAGTTGTCTGAAAAAACGCGTTTATTTCGGGCTGAAAAACACATTTTGCAAAGTGTGCTGTTACTGCCCCATAACTTACATGGGGTTGACCAAACTTGCAGAAACATGTTTATTTCTGCTGAAAAACAAGTTTTGACCCTTTCTGCACACTTGGGTTAAGAGCTGAGTGTGTGGGCTCTTCTGAGCCTTGCTGTTACATGGGGATTCAGTTGTCTGAAAAAACGTGTTTATTTCGGGCTGAAAAACACGTTTTGCAAAGTGTGCTGTTACTGCCCCATAACTTTCATGGGGTTGACCAAACTTGCAGAAACACATTTATTTCTGCTGAAAAACACGTTTTGACACTTTCTGCACACTGGGGTTAAGAGCTGAGTGTGTGGGCTCTTCTGAGCCTTGCTGTTACATGGGGATTCAGTTGTCTGAAAAAACGCGTTTATTTCGGGCTGAAACACATTTTTTGCAGGTGTGGTGTTACTGCCCCATAACTTTCATGGGGTTGACCAAACTTGCAGAAACATGTTTATTTCTGATGAAAAACACGTTTTGACCCTTTCTGCACACTGGAGTTTAGAGCTGAGTGTGTGGGCTCTTCTGAGCCTTGCTGATACATGGGGATTCAGTTGTCTGAAAAAACGCGTTTATTTCGGGCTGAAAAACACGTTTTGCAATGTGTGCTGTTACTGCCCCATAACTTTCATGGGGTTGACCAAACGTGCAGAAACACGTTTATTTCTGCTGAAAAACACGTTTTGAAAAGTGTGCTGTTACTGCCCCATAACTTACATGGGGTTGACCAAACTTGCAGAAACATGTTTATTTCTGCTGAAAAACATGTTTTGACCCTTTCTGCACACTGGGGTTAATAGCTGAGTGTGTGGGCTCGTCTGAGCCTTGCTGTTACATGGGGATTCAGTTGTCTGAAAAAAACGCGTTTATTTCGGGCTGAAAAACACGTTTTGCAAAGTGTGCTGTTACTGCCCCATAACTTTCATGGGGTTGACCAAACTTGCAGAAACATGTTTATTTCTGCTGAAAAACACGTTTTGACCCTTTCTGCACACTGGGGTTAAGAGCTGAGTGTGTGGGCTCGTCTGAGCCTTGCTGTTACATGGGGATTCTGTTGTCTGAAAAAAACGCGTTTATTTCGGGCTGAAAAACACGTTTTGCAAAGTGTGCTGTTACTGCCCCATAACTTTCATGGGGTTGACCAAACTTGCAGAAACATGTTTATTTCTGCTGAAAAACACGTTTTGACCCTTTCTGCACACTGGGGTTAAGAGCTGAGTGTGTGGGCTCGTCTGAGCCTTGCTGTTACATGGGGATTCAGTTGTCTGAAAAAACGTGTTTATTTCGGGCTGAAAAACACGTTTTGCAAAGTGTGCTGTTACTGCCCCATAACTTACATGGGGTTGACCAAACTTGCAGAAACATGTTTATTTCTGCTGAAAAACACGTTTTGACCCTTTCTGCACACTGGGGTTAAGAGCTGAGTGTGTGGGCTCTTCTGAGCCTTGCTGTTACATGGGGATTCAGTTGTCTGAAAAAACGCGTTTATTTCGGGCTGAAAAACACGTTTTGCAAAGTGTGCTGTTACTGCCCCATAACTTTCATGGGGTTGACCAAACTTGCAGAAACACGTTTATTTCTGCTGAAAAACACGTTTTGACACTTTCTGCACACTGGGGTTAAGAGCTGAGTGTGTGGGCTCTTCTGAGCCTTGCTGTTACATGGGGATTCATTTGTCTGAAAAAACGCGTTTATTTCGGGCTGAAAAACACGTTTTGCAAAGTGTGCTGTTACTGCCGCATAACTTTCATGGGGTTGACCAAACTTGCAGAAACACGTTTATTTCTGCTGAAAAACACGTTTTGACACTTTCTGCACACTGGGGTTAAGAGCTGAGTGTGTGGGCTCGTCTGAGCCTTGCTGTTACATGGGGATTCAGTTGTCTGAAAAAACGTGTTTATTTCGGGCTGAAAAACACGTTTTGCAAAGTGTGCTTTTACTGCCCCATAACTTATATGGGGTTGACCAAACTTGCAGAAACATGTTTATTTCTGCTGAAAAACACGTTTTGACCCTTTCTGCACACGGGGGTTAAGAGCTGAGTGTGTGGGCTCTTCTGAGCCTTGCTGTTACATGGGGATTCAGTTGTCTGAAAAAAACGCGTTTATTTCTGGCTGAAAAACTTGTTTTGCAAAGTGTGCTGTTACTGCCCCATAACTTTCATGGGGTTGACCAAACTTGCAGAAACATGTTTATTTCTGCTGAAAAACACGTTTTGACCCTTTCTGCACACTGGGGTTAAGAGCTGAGTGTGTGGGCTCTTCTGAGCCTTGCTGTTACATGGGAATTCATTTGTCTGAAAAAACGCGTTTATTTCGGGCTGAAAAACACGTTTTGCAAAGTGTGCTGTTACTGCCGCATAACTTTCATGGGGTTGACCAAACTTGCAGAAACACGTTTATTTCTGCTGAAAAACACGTTTTGACACTTTCTGCACACTGGGGTTAAGAGCTGAGTGTGTGGGCTCTTCTGAGCCTTGCTGTTACATGGGGATTCAGTTGTCTGAAAAAACGCGTTTATTTCGGGCTGAAAAACATGTTTTGAAAACTGTGCTGTTACTGCCCCATAACTTACATGGGGTTGACCAAACTTGCAGAAACATGTTTATTTCTGCTGAAAAACACGTTTTGACCCTTTCTGCACACTGGGGTTAAGAGCTGAGTGTGTGGGCTCTTCTGAGCCTTGCTGTTACATGGGGATTCAGTTGTCTGAAAAAAACGCGTTTATTTCGGGCTGAAAAACACGTTTTGCAGAGTGTGCTGTTACTGCCCCATAACTTACATGGGGTTGACCAAACTTGCAGAAACATGTTTATTTCTGCTGAAAAACACGTTTTGACCCTTTCTGCACACTGGGGTTAAGAGCTGAGTGTGTGGGCTCTTCTGAGCCTTGCTGTTACATGGGGATTCAGTTGTCTGAAAAAACGCGTTTATTTCGGGCTGAAAAACACGTTTTGCAAAGTGTGCTGTTACTGCCCCATAACTTTCATGGGGTTGACCAAACTTGCAGAAACACGTTTATTTCTGCTGAAAAACACGTTTTGACACTTTCTGCACACTGGGGTTAAGAGCTGAGTGTGTGGGCTCTTCTGAGCCTTGCTGTTACATGGGGATTCAGTTGTCTGAAAAAACGCGTTTATTTCGGGCTGAAACACATTTTTTGCAAAGTGTGGTGTTACTGCCCCATAACTTTCATGGGGTTGACCAAACTTGCAGAAACATGTTTATTTCTGATGAAAAACACGTTTTGACCCTTTCTGCACACTGGAGTTTAGAGCTGAGTGTGTGGGCTCGTCTGAGCCTTGCTGTTACATGGGGATTCAGTTGTCTGAAAAAACGCGTTTATTTCGGGCTGAAAAACACATTTTGCAAAGTGTGCTGTTACTGCCCCATAACTTACATGGGGTTGACCAAACTTGCAGAAACATGTTTATTTCTGCTGAAAAACAAGTTTTGACCCTTTCTGCACACTTGGGTTAAGAGCTGAGTGTGTGGGCTCTTCTGAGCCTTGCTGTTACATGGGGATTCAGTTGTCTGAAAAAACGTGTTTATTTCGGGCTGAAAAACACGTTTTGCAAAGTGTGCTGTTACTGCCCCATAACTTTCATGGGGTTGACCAAACTTGCAGAAACACATTTATTTCTGCTGAAAAACACGTTTTGACACTTTCTGCACACTGGGGTTAAGAGCTGAGTGTGTGGGCTCTTCTGAGCCTTGCTGTTACATGGGGATTCAGTTGTCTGAAAAAACGCGTTTATTTCGGGCTGAAACACATTTTTTGCAAGGTGTGGTGTTACTGCCCCATAACTTTCATGGGGTTGACCAAACTTGCAGAAACATGTTTATTTCTGATGAAAAACACGTTTTGACCCTTTCTGCACACTGGAGTTTAGAGCTGAGTGTGTGGGCTCTTCTGAGCCTTGCTGATACATGGGGATTCAGTTGTCTGAAAAAACGCGTTTATTTCGGGCTGAAAAACACGTTTTGCAATGTGTGCTGTTACTGCCCCATAACTTTCATGGGGTTGACCAAACGTGCAGAAACACGTTTATTTCTGCTGAAAAACACGTTTTGAAAAGTGTGCTGTTACTGCCCCATAACTTACATGGGGTTGACCAAACTTGCAGAAACATGTTTATTTCTGCTGAAAAACATGTTTTGACCCTTTCTGCACACTGGGGTTAAGAGCTGAGTGTGTGGGCTCGTCTGAGCCTTGCTGTTACATGGGGATTCAGTTGTCTGAAAAAAACGCGTTTATTTCGGGCTGAAAAACACGTTTTGCAAAGTGTGCTGTTACTGCCCCATAACTTTCATGGGGTTGACCAAACTTGCAGAAACATGTTTATTTCTGCTGAAAAACACGTTTTGACCCTTTCTGCACACTGGGGTTAAGAGCTGAGTGTGTGGGCTCGTCTGAGCCTTGCTGTTACATGGGGATTCTGTTGTCTGAAAAAAACGCGTTTATTTCGGGCTGAAAAACACGTTTTGCAAAGTGTGCTGTTACTGCCCCATAACTTTCATGGGGTTGACCAAACTTGCAGAAACATGTTTATTTCTGCTGAAAAACACGTTTTGACCCTTTCTGCACACTGGGGTTAAGAGCTGAGTGTGTGGGCTCGTCTGAGCCTTGCTGTTACATGGGGATTCAGTTGTCTGAAAAAACGTGTTTATTTCGGGCTGAAAAACACGTTTTGCAAAGTGTGCTGTTACTGCCCCATAACTTACATGGGGTTGACCAAACTTGCAGAAACATGTTTATTTCTGCTGAAAAACACGTTTTGACCCTTTCTGCACACTGGGGTTAAGAGCTGAGTGTGTGGGCTCTTCTGAGCCTTGCTGTTACATGGGGATTCAGTTGTCTGAAAAAACGCGTTTATTTCGGGCTGAAAAACACGTTTTGCAAAGTGTGCTGTTACTGCCCCATAACTTTCATGGGGTTGACCAAACTTGCAGAAACACGTTTATTTCTGCTGAAAAACACGTTTTGACACTTTCTGCACACTGGGGTTAAGAGCTGAGTGTGTGGGCTCTTCTGAGCCTTGCTGTTACATGGGGATTCATTTGTCTGAAAAAACGCGTTTATTTCGGGCTGAAAAACACGTTTTGCAAAGTGTGCTGTTACTGCCGCATAACTTTCATGGGGTTGACCAAACTTGCAGAAACACGTTTATTTCTGCTGAAAAACACGTTTTGACACTTTCTGCACACTGGGGTTAAGAGCTGAGTGTGTGGGCTCGTCTGAGCCTTGCTGTTACATGGGGATTCAGTTGTCTGAAAAAACGTGTTTATTTCGGGCTGAAAAACACGTTTTGCAAAGTGTGCTTTTACTGCCCCATAACTTATATGGGGTTGACCAAACTTGCAGAAACATGTTTATTTCTGCTGAAAAACACGTTTTGACCCTTTCTGCACACGGGGGTTAAGAGCTGAGTGTGTGGGCTCTTCTGAGCCTTGCTGTTACATGGGGATTCAGTTGTCTGAAAAAAACGCGTTTATTTCTGGCTGAAAAACTTGTTTTGCAAAGTGTGCTGTTACTGCCCCATAACTTTCATGGGGTTGACCAAACTTGCAGAAACATGTTTATTTCTGCTGAAAAACACGTTTTGACCCTTTCTGCACACTGGGGTTAAGAGCTGAGTGTGTGGGCTCTTCTGAGCCTTGCTGTTACATGGGAATTCATTTGTCTGAAAAAACGCTTTTATTTCGGGCTGAAAAACACGTTTTGCAAAGTGTGCTGTTACTGCCGCATAACTTTCATGGGGTTGACCAAACTTGCAGAAACACGTTTATTTCTGCTGAAAAACACGTTTTGACACTTTCTGCACACTGGGGTTAAGAGCTGAGTGTGTGGGCTCTTCTGAGCCTTGCTGTTACATGGGGATTCAGTTGTCTGAAAAAACGCGTTTATTTCGGGCTGAAAAACATGTTTTGAAAACTGTGCTGTTACTGCCCCATAACTTACATGGGGTTGACCAAACTTGCAGAAACATGTTTATTTCTGCTGAAAAACACGTTTTGACCCTTTCTGCACACTGGGGTTAAGAGCTGAGTGTGTGGGCTCTTCTGAGCCTTGCTGTTACATGGGGATTCAGTTGTCTAAAAAACGCGTTTATTTCGGGCTGAAAAACACGTTTTGAAAACTGTGCTGTTACTGCCCCATAACTTACATGGGGTTGACCAAACTTGCAGAAACATGTTTATTTCTGCTGAAAAACACGTTTTGACCCTTTCTGCACACTGGGGTTAAGAGCTTAGTGTGTGGGCTCGTCTGAGCCTTGCTGTTACATGGGGATTCAGTTGTCTGAAAAAACGCGTTTATTTCGGGCTGAAAAACACGTTTTGCAAAGTGTGCTGTTACTGCCCCGTAACTTACATGGGGTTGACCAAACTTGCAGAAACACGTTTATTTCTGCTGAAAAACACGTTTTGACACTTTCTGCACACTGGGGTTAAGAGCTGAGTGTGTGGGCTCTTCTGAGCCTTGCTGTTACATGGGGATTCAGTTGTCTGAAAAAACGCGTTTATTTCGGGCTGAAAAACACGTTTTGAAAACTGTGCTGTTACTGCCCCATAACTTACATGGGGTTGACCAAACTTGCAGAAACATGTTTATTTCTGCTGAAAAACACGTTTTAACCCTTTCTGCACACTAGGGTTAAGAGCTGAGTGTGTGGGCTCTTCTGAGCCTTGCTGTTACATGGGGATTCAGTTGTCTGAAAAAACGCGTTTATTTCGGGCTGAAAAACACGTTTTGCAAAGTGTGCTGTTACTGCCCCATAACTTACATGGGGTTGACCAAACTTGCAGAAACATGTTTATTTCTGCTGAAAAACACGTTTTGACCCTTTCTGCACACTGGGGTTAAGAGCTGAGTGTGTGGGCTCTTCTGAGCCTTGCTGTTACATGGGAATTCAGTTGTCTGAAAAAACGCGTTTATTTCGGGCTGAAAAACACGTTTTGAAAAGTGTGCTGTTACTGCCCCATAACTTACATGGGGTTGACCAAACTTGCAGAAACATGTTTATTTCTGCTGAAAAACATGTTTTGACCCTTTCTGCACACTGGGGTTAAGAGCTGAGTGTGTGGGCTCGTCTGAGCCTTGCTGTTACATGGGGATTCAGTTTTCTGAAAAAAACGCGTTTATTTCGGGCTGAAAAACACGTTTTGCAAAGTGTGCTGTTACTGCCCCATAACTTTCATGGGGTTGACCAAACTTGCAGAAACATGTTTATTTCTGCTGAAAAACACGTTTTGACCCTTTCTGCACACTGGGGTTAAGAGCTGAGTGTGTGGGCTCGTCTGAGCCTTGCTGTTACATGGGGATTCTGTTGTCTGAAAAAAACGCGTTTATTTCGGGCTGAAAAACACGTTTTGCAAAGTGTGCTGTTACTGCCCCATAACTTTCATGGGGTTGACCAAACTTGCAGAAACATGTTTATTTCTGCTGAAAAACACGTTTTGACCCTTTCTGCACACTGGGGTTAAGAGCTGAGTGTGTGGGCTCGTCTGAGCCTTGCTGTTACATGGGGATTCAGTTGTCTGAAAAAACATGTTTATTTCGGGCTGAAAAACACGTTTTGCAAAGTGTGCTGTTACTGCCCCATAACTTACATGGGGTTGACCAAACTTGCAGAAACATGTTTATTTCTGCTGAAAAACACGTTTTGACCCTTTCTGCACACTGGGGTTAAGAGCTGAGTGTGTGGGCTCTTCTGAGCCTTGCTGTTACATGGGGATTCAGTTGTCTGAAAAAACGCGTTTATTTCGGGCTGAAAAACACGTTTTGCAAAGTGTGCTGTTACTGCCCCATAACTTTCATGGGGTTGACCAAACTTGCAGAAACATGTTTATTTCTGCTGAAAAACACGTTTTGACACTTTCTGCACACTGGGGTTAAGAGCTGAGTGTGTGGGCTCTTCTGAGCCTTGCTGTTACATGGGGATTCAGTTGTCTGAAAAAACGCGTTTATTTCGGGCTGAAACACATTTTTTGCAAGGTGTGGTGTTACTGCCCCATAACTTTCATGGGGTTGACCAAACTTGCAGAAACATGTTTATTTCTGATGAAAAACACGTTTTGACCCTTTCTGCACACTGGAGTTTAGAGCTGAGTGTGTGGGCTCTTCTGAGCCTTGCTGATACATGGGGATTCAGTTGTCTGAAAAAACGCGTTTATTTCGGGCTGAAAAACACGTTTTGAAAAGTGTGCTGTTACTGCCCCATAACTTTCATGGGGTTGACCAAACTTGCAGAAACACGTTTATTTCTGCTGAAAAACACGTTTTGAAATCTGTGCTGTTACTGCCCCATAACTTATATGGGGTTGACCAAACTTTCAGAAACATGTTTATTTCTGCTGAAAAACACGTTTTGACCCTTTCTGCACACTGGGGTTAAGAGCTGAGTGTGTGGGCTCTTCTGAGCCTTGCTGTTACATGGGGATTCAGTTGTCTGAAAAAACGCGTTTATTTCGGGCTGAAAAACACGTTTTGAAAAGTGTGCTGTTACTGCCCCATAACTTACATGGGGTTGACCAAACTTGCAGAAACATGTTTATTTCTGCTGAAAAACATGTTTTGACCCTTTCTGCACACTGGGGTTAAGAGCTGAGTGTGTGGGCTCGTCAGAGCCTTGCTGTTACATGGGGATTCAGTTGTCTGAAAAAAACGCGTTTATTTCGGGCTGAAAAACACGTTTTGCAAAGTGTGCTGTTACTGCCCCATAACTTTCATGGGGTTGACCAAACTTGCAGAAACATGTTTATTTCTGCTGAAAAACACGTTTTGACCCTTTCTGCACACTGGGGTTAAGAGCTGAGTGTGTGGGCTCGTCTGAGCCTTGCTGTTACATGGGGATTCTGTTGTCTGAAAAAAACGCGTTTATTTCGGGCTGAAAAACACGTTTTGCAAAGTGTGCTGTTACTGCCCCATAACTTTCATGGGGTTGACCAAACTTGCAGAAACATGTTTATTTCTGCTGAAAAACACGTTTTGACCCTTTCTGCACACTGGGGTTAAGAGCTGAGTGTGTGGGCTCGTCTGAGCCTTGCTGTTACATGGGGATTCAGTTGTCTGAAAAAACGTGTTTATTTCGGGCTGAAAAACACGTTTTGCAAAGTGTGCTGTTACTGCCCCATAACTTACATGGGGTTGACCAAACTTGCAGAAACATGTTTATTTCTGCTGAAAAACACGTTTTGACCCTTTCTGCACACTGGGGTTAAGAGCTGAGTGTGTGGGCTCTTCTGAGCCTTGCTGTTACATGGGGATTCAGTTGTCTGAAAAAACGCGTTTATTTCGGGCTGAAAAACACGTTTTGCAAAGTGTGCTGTTACTGCCCCATAACTTTCATGGGGTTGACCAAACTTGCAGAAACACGTTTATTTCTGCTGAAAAACACGTTTTGACACTTTCTGCACACTGGGGTTAAGAGCTGAGTGTGTGGGCTCTTCTGAGCCTTGCTGTTACATGGGGATTCAGTTGTCTGAAAAAACGCGTTTATTTCGGGCTGAAACACATTTTTTGCAAAGTGTGGTGTTACTGCCCCATAACTTTCATGGGGTTGACCAAACTTGCAGAAACATGTTTATTTCTGCTGAAAAACACGTTTTGACCCTTTCTGCACACTGGGGTTAAGAGCTGAGTGTGTGGGCTCTTCTGAGCCTTGTTGTTACATGGGGATTCAGTTGTCTGAAAAAACGCGTTTATTTCGGGCTGAAAAACACGTTTTGCAAAGTGTGCTGTTACTGCCCCATAACTTTCATGGGGTTGACCAAACTTGCAGAAACATGTTTATTTCTGCTGAAAAACACGTTTTGACCCTTTCTGCACACTGGGGTTAAGAGCTGAGTGTGTGGGCTCGTCTGAGCCTTGCTGTTACATGGGGATTCAGTTGTCTGAAAAAACGTGTTTATTTCGGGCTGAAAAACACGTTTTGCAAAGTGTGCTTTTACTGCCCCATAACTTATATGGGGTTGACCAAACTTGCAGAAACATGTTTATTTCTGCTGAAAAACACGTTTTGACCCTTTCTGCACACGGGGGTTAAGAGCTGAGTGTGTGGGCTCTTCTGAGCCTTGCTGTTACATGGGGATTCAGTTGTCTGAAAAAAACGCGTTTATTTCTGGCTGAAAAACTTGTTTTGCAAAGTGTGCTGTTACTGCCCCATAACTTTCATGGGGTTGACCAAACTTGCAGAAACATGTTTATTTCTGCTGAAAAACACGTTTTGACCCTTTCTGCACACTGGGGTTAAGAGCTGAGTGTGTGGGCTCTTCTGAGCCTTGCTGTTACATGGGGATTCATTTGTCTGAAAAAACGCGTTTATTTCGGGCTGAAAAACACGTTTTGCAAAGTGTGCTGTTACTGCCGCATAACTTTCATGGGGTTGACCAAACTTGCAGAAACACGTTTATTTCTGCTGAAAAACACGTTTTGACACTTTCTGCACACTGGGGTTAAGAGCTGAGTGTGTGGGCTCTTCTGAGCCTTGCTGTTACATGGGGATTCAGTTGTCTGAAAAAACGCGTTTATTTCGGGCTGAAAAACATGTTTTGAAAACTGTGCTGTTACTGCCCCATAACTTACATGGGGTTGACCAAACTTGCAGAAACATGTTTATTTCTGCTGAAATACACGTTTTGACCCTTTCTGCACACTGGGGTTAAGAGCTGAGTGTGTGGGCTCTTCTGAGCCTTGCTGTTACATGGGGATTCAGTTGTCTGAAAAAACGCGTTTATTTCGGGCTGAAACACATTTTTTGCAAAGTGTGGTGTTACTGCCCCATAACTTTCATGGGGTTGACCAAACTTGCAGAAACATGTTTATTTCTGATGAAAAACACGTTTTGACCCATTCTGCACACTGGAGTTTAGAGCTGAGTGTGTGGGCTCGTCTGAGCCTTGCTGTTACATGGGGATTCAGTTGTCTGAAAAAACGCGTTTATTTCGGGCTGAAAAACACATTTTGCAAAGTGTGCTGTTACTGCCCCATAACTTACATGGGGTTGACCAAACTTGCAGAAACATGTTTATTTCTGCTGAAAAATAAGTTCTGACCCTTTCTGCACACTGGGGTTAAGAGCTGAGTGTGTGGGCTCTTCTGAGCCTTGCTGTTACATGGGGATTCAGTTGTCTGAAAAAACGCGTTTATTTCGGGCTGAAAAACACGTTTTGCAAAGTGTGCTGTTACTGCCCCATAACTTTCATGGGGTTGACCAAACTTGCAGAAACATGTTTATTTCTGCTGAAAAAAACGTTTTGACCCTTTCTGCACACTGGGGTTAAGAGCTGAGTGTGTGGGCTCTTCTGAGCCTTGCTGTTACATGGGGATTCAGTTGTCTGAAAAAACGCGTTTATTTCGGGCTGAAAAACACGTTTTGCAAAATGTGCTGTTACTGCCCCATAACTTACATGGGGTTGACCAAACTTGCAGAAACATGTTTATTTCTGCTGAAAAACACATTTTGACACTTTCTGCACACTGGGGTTTAGAGCTGAGTGTGTGGGCTCTTCTGAGCCTTGCTGTTACATGGGGATTCAGTTGTCTGAAAAAACGCGTTTATTTCGGGCTGAAAAACACGTTTTGAAAAGTGTGCTGTTACTGCCCCATAACTTACATGGGGTTGACCAAACTTGCAGAAACATGTTTATTTCTGCTGAAAAACACGTTTTGACCCTTTCTGCACACTGGGGTTAAGAGCTGAGTGTGTGGGCTCGTCTGAGCCTTGCTGTTACATGGGGATTCAGTTGTCTGAAAAAACGTGTTTATTTCGGGCTGAAAAACACGTTTTGCAAAGTGTGCTTTTACTGCCCAATAACTTATATGGGGTTGACCAAACTTGCAGAAACATGTTTATTTCTGCTGAAAAACACATTTTGACCCTTTCTGCACACTGGGGTTAAGAGCTGAGTGTGTGGGCTCTTCTGAGCCTTGCTGTTACATGGGGATTCAGTTGTCTGAAAAAAACGCGTTTATTTCGGGCTGAAAAACTTGTTTTGCAAAGTGTGCTGTTACTGCCCCATAACTTTCATGGGGTTGACCAAACTTGCAGAAACATGTTTATTTCTGCTGAAAAACACGTTTTGACCCTTTCTGCACACTGGGGTTAAGAGCTGAGTGTGTGGGCTCGTCTGAGCCTTGCTGTTACATGGGGATTCAGTTGTCTGAAAAAACGTGTTTATTTCGGGCTGAAAAACACTTTTTGCAAAGTGTGCTGTTACTGCCGCATAACTTTCATGGGGTTGACCAAACTTGCAGAAACACGTTTATTTCTGCTGAAAAACACGTTTTGACCCTTTCTGCACACTGGGGTTAAGAGCTGAGTGTGTGGGCTCTTCTGAGCCTTGCTGTTACATGGGGATTCAGTTGTCTGAAAAAACGCGTTTATTTCGGGCTGAAAAACACATTTTGCAAAGTGTGCTGTTACTGCCCCATAACTTACATGGGGTTGACCAAACTTGCAGAAACATGTTTATTTCTGCTGAAAAACAAGTTTTGACCCTTTCTGCACACTGGGGTTAAGAGCTGAGTGTGTGGGCTCTTCTGAGCTTTGCTGTTACATGGGGATTCAGTTGTCTGAAAAAACGCGTTTATTTCGGGCTGAAAAACACGTTTTGCAAAGTGTGCTGTTACTGCCCCATAACTTTCATGGGGTTGACCAAACTTGCAGAAACATGTTTATTTCTGCTGAAAAACACGTTTTGACACTTTCTGCACACTGGGGTTAAGAGCTGACTGTGTGGGCTCGTCTGAGCCTTGCTGTCACATGGGGATTCAGTTGTCTGAAAAAACGCATTTATTTCGGGCTGAAAAACACGTTTTGCAAAGTGTGCTGTTACTGCCCCATAACTTACATGGGGTTGACCAAACTTGCAGAAACATGTTTATTTCTGCTGAAAAACACGTTTTGACCCTTTCTGCACACTGGGGTTAAGAGCTGAGTGTGTGGGCTCTTCTGAGCCTTGCTGTTACATGGGGATTCAGTTGTCTGAAAAACGCGTTTATTTCGGGCTGAAAAACAAGTTTTGAAAAGTGTGCTGTTACTGCCCCATAACTTACATGGGGTTGACCAAACTTGCAGAAACATGTTTATTTCTGCTGAAAAACATGTTTTGACCCTTTCTGCACACTGGGGTTAAGAGCTGAGTGTGTGGGCTCGTCTGAGCCTTGCTGTTACATGGGGATTCAGTTGTCTGAAAAAAACGCGTTTATTTCGGGCTGAAAAACACGTTTTGCAAAGTGTGCTGTTACTGCCCCATAACTTTCATGGGGTTGACCAAACTTGCAGAAACATGTTTATTTCTGCTGAAAAACACGTTTTGACCCTTTCTGCACACTGGGGTTAAGAGCTGAGTGTGTGGGCTCGTCTGAGCCTTGCTGTTACATGGGGATTCTGTTGTCTGAAAAAAACGCGTTTATTTCGGGCTGAAAAACACGTTTTGCAAAGTGTGCTGTTACTGCCCCATAACTTTCATGGGGTTGACCAAACTTGCAGAAACACGTTTATTTCTGCTGAAAAACACGTTTTGACACTTTCTGCACACTGGGGTTAAGAGCTGAGTGTGTGGGCTCTTCTGAGCCTTGCTGTTACATGGGGATTCAGTTGTCTGAAAAAACGCGTTTATTTCGGGCTGAAACACATTTTTTGCAAAGTGTGGTGTTACTGCCCCATAACTTTCATGGGGTTGACCAAACTTGCAGAAACATGTTTATTTCTGCTGAAAAACACGTTTTGACCCTTTCTGCACACTGGGGTTAAGAGCTGAGTGTGTGGGCTCGTCTGAGCCTTGCTGTTACATGGGGATTCAGTTGTCTGAAAAAACGTGTTTATTTCGGGCTGAAAAACACGTTTTGCAAAGTGTGCTTTTACTGCCCCATAACTTATATGGGGTTGACCAAACTTGCAGAAACATGTTTATTTCTGCTGAAAAACACGTTTTGACCCTTTCTGCACACGGGGGTTAAGAGCTGAGTGTGTGGGCTCTTCTGAGCCTTGCTGTTACATGGGGATTCAGTTGTCTGAAAAAAACGCGTTTATTTCTGGCTGAAAAACTTGTTTTGCAAAGTGTGCTGTTACTGCCCCATAACTTTCATGGGGTTGACCAAACTTGCAGAAACATGTTTATTTCTGCTGAAAAACACGTTTTGACCCTTTCTGCACACTGGGGTTAAGAGCTGAGTGTGTGGGCTCTTCTGAGCCTTGCTGTTACATGGGGATTCATTTGTCTGAAAAAACGCGTTTATTTCGGGCTGAAAAACACGTTTTGCAAAGTGTGCTGTTACTGCCGCATAACTTTCATGGGGTTGACCAAACTTGCAGAAACACGTTTATTTCTGCTGAAAAACACGTTTTGACACTTTCTGCACACTGGGGTTAAGAGCTGAGTGTGTGGGCTCTTCTGAGCCTTGCTGTTACATGGGGATTCAGTTGTCTGAAAAAACGCGTTTATTTCGGGCTGAAAAACATGTTTTGAAAACTGTGCTGTTACTGCCCCATAACTTACATGGGGTTGACCAAACTTGCAGAAACATGTTTATTTCTGCTGAAAAACACGTTTTGACCCTTTCTGCACACTGGGGTTAAGAGCTGAGTGTGTGGGCTCTTCTGAGCCTTGCTGTTACATGGGGATTCAGTTGTCTAAAAAACGCGTTTATTTCGGGCTGAAAAACACGTTTTGAAAACTGTGCTGTTACTGCCCCATAACTTACATGGGGTTGACCAAACTTGCAGAAACATGTTTATTTCTGCTGAAAAACACGTTTTGACCCTTTCTGCACACTGGGGTTAAGAGCTTAGTGTGTGGGCTCGTCTGAGCCTTGCTGTTACATGGGGATTCAGTTGTCTGAAAAAACGCGTTTATTTCGGGCTGAAAAACACGTTTTGCAAAGTGTGCTGTTACTGCCCCGTAACTTACATGGGGTTGACCAAACTTGCAGAAACACGTTTATTTCTGCTGAAAAACACGTTTTGACACTTTCTGCACACTGGGGTTAAGAGCTGAGTGTGTGGGCTCTTCTGAGCCTTGCTGTTACATGGGGATTCAGTTGTCTGAAAAAACGCGTTTATTTCGGGCTGAAAAACACGTTTTGAAAACTGTGCTGTTACTGCCCCATAACTTACATGGGGTTGACCAAACTTGCAGAAACATGTTTATTTCTGCTGAAAAACACGTTTTAACCCTTTCTGCACACTAGGGTTAAGAGCTGAGTGTGTGGGCTCTTCTGAGCCTTGCTGTTACATGGGGATTCAGTTGTCTGAAAAAACGCGTTTATTTCGGGCTGAAAAACACGTTTTGCAAAGTGTGCTGTTACTGCCCCATAACTTACATGGGGTTGACCAAACTTGCAGAAACATGTTTATTTCTGCTGAAAAACACGTTTTGACCCTTTCTGCACACTGGGGTTAAGAGCTGAGTGTGTGGGCTCTTCTGAGCCTTGCTGTTACATGGGAATTCAGTTGTCTGAAAAAACGCGTTTATTTCGGGCTGAAAAACACGTTTTGAAAAGTGTGCTGTTACTGCCCCATAACTTACATGGGGTTGACCAAACTTGCAGAAACATGTTTATTTCTGCTGAAAAACATGTTTTGACCCTTTCTGCACACTGGGGTTAAGAGCTGAGTGTGTGGGCTCGTCTGAGCCTTGCTGTTACATGGGGATTCAGTTGTCTGAAAAAAACGCGTTTATTTCGGGCTGAAAAACACGTTTTGCAAAGTGTGCTGTTACTGCCCCATAACTTACATGGGGTTGACCAAACTTGCAGAAACATGTTTATTTCTGCTGAAAAACACGTTTTGACCCTTTCTGCACACTGGGGTTAAGAGCTGAGTGTGTGGGCTCTTCTGAGCCTTGCTGTTACATGGGGATTCAGTTGTCTAAAAAACGCGTTTATTTCGGGCTGAAAAACACGTTTTGAAAACTGTGCTGTTACTGCCCCATAACTTACATGGGGTTGACCAAACTTGCAGAAACATGTTTATTTCTGCTGAAAAACACGTTTTGACCCTTTCTGCACACTGGGGTTAAGAGCTTAGTGTGTGGGCTCGTCTGAGCCTTGCTGTTACATGGGGATTCAGTTGTCTGAAAAAACGTGTTTATTTCGGGCTGAAAAACACGTTTTGCAAAGTGTGCTGTTACTGCCCCGTAACTTACATGGGGTTGACCAAACTTGCAGAAACACGTTTATTTCTGCTGAAAAACACGTTTTGACACTTTCTGCACACTGGGGTTAAGAGCTGAGTGTGTGGGCTCTTCTGAGCCTTGCTGTTACATGGGGATTCAGTTGTCTGAAAAAACGCGTTTATTTCGGGCTGAAAAACACGTTTTGAAAAGTGTGCTGTTACTGCCCCATAACTTACATGGGGTTGACCAAACTTGCAGAAACATGTTTATTTCTGCTGAAAAACACGTTTTAACCCTTTCTGCACACTAGGGTTAAGAGCTGAGTGTGTGGGCTCTTCTGAGCCTTGCTGTTACATGGGGATTCAGTTGTCTGAAAAAACGCGTTTATTTCGGGCTGAAAAACACGTTTTGCAAAGTGTGCTGTTACTGCCCCATAACTTACATGGGGTTGACCAAACTTGCAGAAACATGTTTATTTCTGCTGAAAAACACGTTTTGACCCTTTCTGCACACTGGGGTTAAGAGCTGAGTGTGTGGGCTCTTCTGAGCCTTGCTGTTACATGGGAATTCAGTTATCTGAAAAAACGCGTTTATTTCGGGCTGAAAAACACGTTTTGAAAAGTGTGCTGTTACTGCCCCATAACTTACATGGGGTTGACCAAACTTGCAGAAACATGTTTATTTCTGCTGAAAAACATGTTTTGACCCTTTCTGCACACTGGGGTTAAGAGCTGAGTGTGTGGGCTCGTCTGAGCCTTGCTGTTACATGGGGATTCAGTTGTCTGAAAAAAACGCGTTTATTTCGGGCTGAAAAACACGTTTTGCAAAGTGTGCTGTTACTGCCCCATAACTTTCATGGGGTTGACCAAACTTGCAGAAACATGTTTATTTCTGCTGAAAAACACGTTTTGACCCTTTCTGCACACTGGGGTTAAGAGCTGAGTGTGTGGGCTCGTCTGAGCCTTGCTGTTACATGGGGATTCTGTTGTCTGAAAAAAACGCGTTTATTTCGGGCTGAAAAACACGTTTTGCAAAGTGTGCTGTTACTGCCCCATAACTTTCATGGGGTTGACCAAACTTGCAGAAACATGTTTATTTCTGCTGAAAAACACGTTTTGACCCTTTCTGCACACTTGGGTTAAGAGCTGAGTGTGTGGGCTCGTCTGAGCCTTGCTGTTACATGGGGATTCAGTTGTCTGAAAAAACGTGTTTATTTCGGGCTGAAAAACACGTTTTGCAAAGTGTGCTGTTACTGCCCCATAACTTACATGGGGTTGACCAAACTTGCAGAAACATGTTTATTTCTGCTGAAAAACACATTTTGACACTTTCTGCACACTGGGGTTTAGAGCTGAGTGTGTGGGCTCCTCTGAGCCTTGCTGTTACATGGGGATTCAGTTGTCTGAAAAAACGCGTTTATTTCGGGCTGAAAAACACGTTTTGAAAAGTGTGCTGTTACTGCCCCATAACTTACATGGGGTTGACCAAACTTGCAGAAACATGTTTATTTCTGCTGAAAAACACGTTTTGACCCTTTCTGCACACTGGGGTTAAGAGCTGAGTGTGTGGGCTCGTCTGAGCCTTGCTGTTACATGGGGATTCAGTTGTCTGAAAAAACGTGTTTATTTCGGGCTGAAAAACACGTTTTGCAAAGTGTGCTTTTACTGCCCAATAACTTATATGGGGTTGACCAAACTTGCAGAAACATGTTTATTTCTGCTGAAAAACACATTTTGACCCTTTCTGCACACTGGGGTTAAGAGCTGAGTGTGTGGGCTCTTCTGAGCCTTGCTGTTACATGGGGATTCAGTTGTCTGAAAAAAACGCGTTTATTTCGGGCTGAAAAACTTGTTTTGCAAAGTGTGCTGTTACTGCCCCATAACTTTCATGGGGTTGACCAAACTTGCAGAAACATGTTTATTTCTGCTGAAAAACACGTTTTGACCCTTTCTGCACACTGGGGTTAAGAGCTGAGTGTGTGGGCTCGTCTGAGCCTTGCTGTTACATGGGGATTCAGTTGTCTGAAAAAACGTGTTTATTTCGGGCTGAAAAACACTTTTTGCAAAGTGTGCTGTTACTGCCGCATAACTTTCATGGGGTTGACCAAACTTGCAGAAACACGTTTATTTCTGCTGAAAAACACGTTTTGACCCTTTCTGCACACTGGGGTTAAGAGCTGAGTGTGTGGGCTCTTCTGAGCCTTGCTGTTACATGGGGATTCAGTTGTCTGAAAAAACGCGTTTATTTCGGGCTGAAAAACACATTTTGCAAAGTGTGCTGTTACTGCCCCATAACTTACATGGGGTTGACCAAACTTGCAGAAACATGTTTATTTCTGCTGAAAAACAAGTTTTGACCCTTTCTGCACACTGGGGTTAAGAGCTGAGTGTGTGGGCTCTTCTGAGCTTTGCTGTTACATGGGGATTCAGATGTCTGAAAAAACGCGTTTATTTCGGGCTGAAAAACACGTTTTGCAAAGTGTGCTGTTACTGCCCCATAACTTTCATGGGGTTGACCAAACTTGCAGAAACATGTTTATTTCTGCTGAAAAACACGTTTTGACACTTTCTGCACACTGGGGTTAAGAGCTGACTGTGTGGGCTCGTCTGAGCCTTGCTGTTACATGGGGATTCAGTTGTCTGAAAAAACGCATTTATTTCGGGCTGAAAAACACGTTTTGCAAAGTGTGCTGTTACTGCCCCATAACTTACATGGGGTTGACCAAACTTGCAGAAACATGTTTATTTCTGCTGAAAAACACGTTTTGACCCTTTCTGCACACTGGGGTTAAGAGCTGAGTGTGTGGGCTCTTCTGAGCCTTGCTGTTACATGGGGATTCAGTTGTCTGAAAAACGCGTTTATTTCGGGCTGAAAAACAAGTTTTGAAAAGTGTGCTGTTACTGCCCCATAACTTACATGGGGTTGACCAAACTTGCAGAAACATGTTTATTTCTGCTGAAAAACATGTTTTGACCCTTTCTGCACACTGGGGTTAAGAGCTGAGTGTGTGGGCTCGTCTGAGCCTTGCTGTTACATGGGGATTCAGTTGTCTGAAAAAAACGCGTTTATTTCGGGCTGAAAAACACGTTTTGCAAAGTGTGCTGTTACTGCCCCATAACTTTCATGGGGTTGACCAAACTTGCAGAAACATGTTTATTTCTGCTGAAAAACACGTTTTGACACTTTCTGCACACTGGGGTTAAGAGCTGAGTGTGTGGGCTCTTCTGAGCCTTGCTGTTACATGGGGATTCAGTTGTCTGAAAAAACGCGTTTATTTCGGGCTGAAACACATTTTTTGCAAAGTGTGGTGTTACTGCCCCATAACTTTCATGGGGTTGACCAAACTTGCAGAAACATGTTTATTTCTGCTGAAAAACACGTTTTGACCCTTTCTGCACACTGGGGTTAAGAGCTGAGTGTGTGGGCTCGTCTGAGCCTTGCTGTTACATGGGGATTCAGTTGTCTGAAAAAACGTGTTTATTTCGGGCTGAAAAACACGTTTTGCAAAGTGTGCTTTTACTGCCCCATAACTTATATGGGGTTGACCAAACTTGCAGAAACATGTTTATTTCTGCTGAAAAACACGTTTTGACCCTTTCTGCACACGGGGGTTAAGAGCTGAGTGTGTGGGCTCTTCTGAGCCTTGCTGTTACATGGGGATTCAGTTGTCTGAAAAAAACGCGTTTATTTCTGGCTGAAAAACTTGTTTTGCAAAGTGTGCTGTTACTGCCCCATAACTTTCATGGGGTTGACCAAACTTGCAGAAACATGTTTATTTCTGCTGAAAAACACGTTTTGACCCTTTCTGCACACTGGGGTTAAGAGCTGAGTGTGTGGGCTCTTCTGAGCCTTGCTGTTACATGGGGATTCATTTGTCTGAAAAAACGCGTTTATTTCGGGCTGAAAAACACGTTTTGCAAAGTGTGCTGTTACTGCCGCATAACTTTCATGGGGTTGACCAAACTTGCAGAAACACGTTTATTTCTGCTGAAAAACACGTTTTGACACTTTCTGCACACTGGGGTTAAGAGCTGAGTGTGTGGGCTCTTCTGAGCCTTGCTGTTACATGGGGATTCAGTTGTCTGAAAAAACGCGTTTATTTCGGGCTGAAAAACATGTTTTGAAAACTGTGCTGTTACTGCCCCATAACTTACATGGGGTTGACAAAACTTGCAGAAACATGTTTATTTCTGCTGAAAAACACGTTTTGACCCTTTCTGCACACTGGGGTTAAGAGCTGAGTGTGTGGGCTCTTCTGAGCCTTGCTGTTACATGGGGATTCAGTTGTCTAAAAAACGCGTTTATTTCGGGCTGAAAAACACGTTTTGAAAACTGTGCTGTTACTGCCCCATAACTTACATGGGGTTGACCAAACTTGCAGAAACATGTTTATTTCTGCTGGAAAAACACGTTTTGACCCTTTCTGCACACTGGGGTTAAGAGCTTAGTGTGTGGGCTCGTCTGAGCCTTGCTGTTACATGGGGATTCAGTTGTCTGAAAAAACGCGTTTATTTCGGGCTGAAAAACACGTTTTGCAAAGTGTGCTGTTACTGCCCCGTAACTTACATGGGGTTGACCAAACTTGCAGAAACATGTTTATTTCTGCTGAAAAACACGTTTTGACCCTTTCTGCACACTGGGGTTAAGAGCTGAGTGTGTGGGCTCTTCTGAGCCTTGCTGTTACATGGGGATTCAGTTGTCTAAAAAACGCGTTTATTTCGGGCTGAAAAACACGTTTTGAAAACTGTGCTGTTACTGCCCCATAACTTACATGGGGTTGACCAAACTTGCAGAAACATGTTTATTTCTGCTGAAAAACACGTTTTGACCCTTTCTGCACACTGGGGTTAAGAGCTTAGTGTGTGGGCTCGTCTGAGCCTTGCTGTTACATGGGGATTCAGTTGTCTGAAAAAACGTGTTTATTTCGGGCTGAAAAACACGTTTTGCAAAGTGTGCTGTTACTGCCCCGTAACTTACATGGGGTTGACCAAACTTGCAGAAACACGTTTATTTCTGCTGAAAAACACGTTTTGACACTTTCTGCACACTGGGGTTAAGAGCTGAGTGTGTGGGCTCTTCTGAGCCTTGCTGTTACATGGGGATTCAGTTGTCTGAAAAAACGCGTTTATTTCGGGCTGAAAAACACGTTTTGAAAAGTGTGCTGTTACTGCCCCATAACTTACATGGGGTTGACCAAACTTGCAGAAACATGTTTATTTCTGCTGAAAAACACGTTTTAACCCTTTCTGCACACTAGGGTTAAGAGCTGAGTGTGTGGGCTCTTCTGAGCCTTGCTGTTACATGGGGATTCAGTTGTCTGAAAAAACGCGTTTATTTCGGGCTGAAAAACACGTTTTGCAAAGTGTGCTGTTACTGCCCCATAACTTACATGGGGTTGACCAAACTTGCAGAAACATGTTTATTTCTGCTGAAAAACACGTTTTGACCCTTTCTGCACACTGGGGTTAAGAGCTGAGTGTGTGGGCTCTTCTGAGCCTTGCTGTTACATGGGAATTCAGTTATCTGAAAAAAACGCGTTTATTTCGGGCTGAAAAACACGTTTTGAAAAGTGTGCTGTTACTGCCCCATAACTTACATGGGGTTGACCAAACTTGCAGAAACATGTTTATTTCTGCTGAAAAACATGTTTTGACCCTTTCTGCACACTGGGGTTAAGAGCTGAGTGTGTGGGCTCGTCTGAGCCTTGCTGTTACATGGGGATTCAGTTGTCTGAAAAAAACGCGTTTATTTCGGGCTGAAAAACACGTTTTGCAAAGTGTGCTGTTACTGCCCCATAACTTTCATGGGGTTGACCAAACTTGCAGAAACATGTTTATTTCTGCTGAAAAACACGTTTTGACCCTTTCTGCACACTGGGGTTAAGAGCTGAGTGTGTGGGCTCGTCTGAGCCTTGCTGTTACATGGGGATTCTGTTGTCTGAAAAAAACGCGTTTATTTCGGGCTGAAAAAACACGTTTTGCAAAGTGTGCTGTTACTGCCCCATAACTTTCATGGGGTTGACCAAACTTGCAGAAACATGTTTATTTCTGCTGAAAAACACGTTTTGACCCTTTCTGCACACTTGGGTTTAAGAGCTGAGTGTGTGGGCTCGTCTGAGCCTTGCTGTTACATGGGGATTCAGTTGTCTGAAAAAACGTGTTTATTTCGGGCTGAAAAACACGTTTTGCAAAGTGTGCTGTTACTGCCCCATAACTTACATGGGGTTGACCAAACTTGCAGAAACATGTTTATTTCTGCTGAAAAACACATTTTGACACTTTCTGCACACTGGGGTTTAGAGCTGAGTGTGTGGGCTCCTCTGAGCCTTGCTGTTACATGGGGATTCAGTTGTCTGAAAAAACGCGTTTATTTCGGGCTGAAAAACACGTTTTGAAAAGTGTGCTGTTACTGCCCCATAACTTACATGGGGTTGACCAAACTTGCAGAAACATGTTTATTTCTGCTGAAAAACACGTTTTGACCCTTTCTGCACACTGGGGTTAAGAGCTGAGTGTGTGGGCTCGTCTGAGCCTTGCTGTTACATGGGGATTCAGTTGTCTGAAAAAACGTGTTTATTTCGGGCTGAAAAACACGTTTTGCAAAGTGTGCTTTTACTGCCCAATAACTTATATGGGGTTGACCAAACTTGCAGAAACATGTTTATTTCTGCTGAAAAACACATTTTGACCCTTTCTGCACCTGGGGTTAAGAGCTGAGTGTGTGGGCTCTTCTGAGCCTTGCTGTTACATGGGGATTCAGTTGTCTGAAAAAAACGCGTTTATTTCGGGCTGAAAAACTTGTTTTGCAAAGTGTGCTGTTACTGCCCCATAACTTTCATGGGGTTGACCAACTTGCAGAAACATGTTTATTTCTGCTGAAAAACACGTTTTGACCCTTTCTGCACACTGGGGTTAAGAGCTGAGTGTGTGGGCTCGTCTGAGCCTTGCTGTTACATGGGGATTCAGTTGTCTGAAAAAACGTGTTTATTTCGGGCTGAAAAACACTTTTTGCAAAGTGTGCTGTTACTGCCGCATAACTTTCATGGGGTTGACCAAACTTGCAGAAACACGTTTATTTCTGCTGAAAAACACGTTTTGACCCTTTCTGCACACTGGGGTTAAGAGCTGAGTGTGTGGGCTCTTCTGAGCCTTGCTGTTACATGGGGATTCAGTTGTCTGAAAAACGCGTTTATTTCGGGCTGAAAAACACATTTTGCAAAGTGTGCTGTTACTGCCCCATAACTTACATGGGGTTGACCAAACTTGCAGAAACATGTTTATTTCTGCTGAAAAACAAGTTTTGACCCTTTCTGCACACTGGGGTTAAGAGCTGAGTGTGTGGGCTCTTCTGAGCTTTGCTGTTACATGGGGATTCAGATGTCTGAAAAAACGCGTTTATTTTGGGCTGAAAAACACGTTTTGCAAAGTGTGCTGTTACTGCCCCATAACTTTCATGGGGTTGACCAAACTTGCAGAAACATGTTTATTTCTGCTGAAAAACACGTTTTGACACTTTCTGCACACTGGGGTTAAGAGCTGACTGTGTGGGCTCGTCTGAGCCTTGCTGTTACATGGGGATTCAGTTGTCTGAAAAAACGCATTTATTTCGGGCTGAAAAACACGTTTTGCAAAGTGTGCTGTTACTGCCCCATAACTTACATGGGGTTGACCAAACTTGCAGAAACATGTTTATTTCTGCTGAAAAAACACGTTTTGACCCTTTCTGCACACTGGGGTTAAGAGCTGAGTGTGTGGGCTCTTCTGAGCCTTGCTGTTACATGGGGATTCAGTTGTCTGAAAAACGCGTTTATTTCGGGCTGAAAAACAAGTTTTGAAAGTGTGCTGTTACTGCCCCATAACTTACATGGGGTTGACCAAACTTGCAGAAACATGTTTATTTCTGCTGAAAAACATGTTTTGACCCTTTCTGCACACTGGGGTTAAGAGCTGAGTGTGTGGGCTCGTCTGAGCCTTGCTGTTACATGGGGATTCAGTTGTCTGAAAAAAACGCGTTATTTCGGGCTGAAAAACACGTTTTGCAAAGTGTGCTGTTACTGCCCCATAACTTTCATGGGGTTGACCAAACTTGCAGAACATGTTTATTTCTGCTGAAAAACACGTTTTGACACTTTCTGCACACTGGGGTTAAGAGCTGAGTGTGTGGGCTCTTCTGAGCCTTGCTGTTACATGGGGATTCAGTTGTCTGAAAAACGCGTTTATTTCGGGCTGAAACACATTTTTTGCAAAGTGTGGTGTTACTGCCCCATAACTTTCATGGGGTTGACCAAACTTGCAGAAACATGTTTATTTCTGCTGAAAAACACGTTTTGACCCTTTCTGCACACTGGGGTTAAGAGCTGAGTGTGTGGGCTCGTCTGAGCCTTGCTGTTACATGGGATTCAGTTGTCTGAAAAAACGTGTTTATTTCGGGCTGAAAAACACGTTTTGCAAAGTGTGCTTTTACTGCCCCATAACTTATATGGGGTTGACCAAACTTGCAGAAACATGTTTATTTCTGCTGAAAAACACGTTTTGACCCTTTCTGCACACGGGGGTTAAGAGCTGAGTGTGTGGGCTCTTCTGAGCCTTGCTGTTACATGGGGATTCAGTTGTCTGAAAAAAACGCGTTTATTTCTGGCTGAAAAACTTGTTTTGCAAAGTGTGCTGTTACTGCCCCATAACTTTCATGGGGTTGACCAAACTTGCAGAAACATGTTTATTTCTGCTGAAAAACACGTTTTGACCCTTTCTGCACACTGGGGTTAAGAGCTGAGTGTGTGGGCTCTTCTGAGCCTTGCTGTTACATGGGGATTCATTTGTCTGAAAAAACGCGTTTATTTCGGGCTGAAAACACGTTTTGCAAAGTGTGCTGTTACTGCCGCATAACTTTCATGGGGTTGACCAAACTTGCAGAAACACGTTTATTTCTGCTGAAAAACACGTTTTGACACTTTCTGCACACTGGGGTTAAGAGCTGAGTGTGTGGGCTCTTCTGAGCCTTGCTGTTACATGGGGATTCAGTTGTCTGAAAAAACGCGTTTATTTCGGGCTGAAAACATGTTTTGAAAACTGTGCTGTTACTGCCCCATAACTTACATGGGTTGACAAAACTTGCAGAAACATGTTTATTTCTGCTGAAAAACACGTTTTGACCCTTTCTGCACACTGGGTTAAGAGCTGAGTGTGTGGGCTCTTCTGAGCCTTGCTGTTACATGGGGATTCAGTTGTCTAAAAAACGCGTTTATTTCGGGCTGGAAAACACGTTTTGAAAACTGTGCTGTTACTGCCCCATAACTTACATGGGGTTGACCAAACTTGCAGAAACATGTTTATTTCTGCTGAAAAACACGTTTTTGACCCTTTCTGCACACTGGGGTTAAGAGCTTAGTGTGTGGGCTCGTCTGAGCCTTGCTGTTACATGGGGATTCAGTTGTCTGAAAAAACGCGTTTATTTCGGGCTGAAAAACACGTTTTGCAAAGTGTTGCTGTTACTGCCCCGTAACTTACATGGGGTTGACCAAACTTGCAGAAAACACGTTTATTTCTGCTGAAAAACACGTTTTGACACTTTCTGCACACTGGGGTTAAGAGCTGAGTGTGTGGGCTCTTCTGAGCCTTGCTGTTACATGGGGATTCAGTTGTCTGAAAACGCGTTTATTTCGGGCTGAAAACACGTTTGGTGGAAAAACTGTGCTGTTACTGCCCCATAACTTACATGGGGTTGACCAAACTTGCAGAAACATGTTTATTCTGCTGAAAAACACGTTTTTAACCCTTTCTGCACACTAGGGTTAAGAGCTGAGTGTGTGGGCTCTTCTGAGCCTTGCTGTTACATGGGATTCAGTTGTCTGAAAAACGCGTTTATTTCGGGCTGAAAAACACGTTTTGCAAAGTGTGCTGTTACTGCCCCATAACTTACATGGGGTTGACCAAACTTGCAGAAACATGTTTATTTCTGCTGAAAAACACGTTTTGACCCTTTCTGCACACTGGGGTTAAGAGCTGAGTGTGTGGGCTCTTCTGAGCCTTGCTGTTACATGGGAATTCAGTTGTCTGAAAAAACGCGTTTATTTCGGGCTGAAAAACACGTTTTGAAAAGTGTGCTGTTACTGCCCCATAACTTACATGGGGTTGACCAAACTTGCAGAAACATGTTTATTTCTGCTGAAAAACATGTTTTGACCCTTTCTGCACACTGGGGTTAAGAGCTGAGTGTGTGGGCTCGTCTGAGCCTTGCTGTTACATGGGGATTCAGTTGTCTGAAAAAAACGCGTTTATTTCGGGCTGAAAAACACGTTTTGCAAAGTGTGCTGTTACTGCCCCATAACTTACATGGGGTTGACCAAACTTGCAGAAACATGTTTATTTCTGCTGAAAAACACGTTTTGACCCTTTCTGCACACTGGGGTTAAGAGCTGAGTGTGTGGGCTCTTCTGAGCATTGCTGTTACATGGGGATTCAGTTGTCTAAAAAACGCGTTTATTTCGGGCTGAAAAACACGTTTTGAAAACTGTGCTGTTACTGCCCCATAACTTACATGGGGTTGACCAAACTTGCAGAAACATGTTTATTTCTGCTGAAAAACACGTTTTGACCCTTTCTGCACACTGGGGTTAAGAGCTTAGTGTGTGGGCTCGTCTGAGCCTTGCTGTTACATGGGGATTCAGTTGTCTGAAAAAACGTGTTTATTTCGGGCTGAAAAACACGTTTTGCAAAGTGTGCTGTTACTGCCCCGTAACTTACATGGGGTTGACCAAACTTGCAGAAACACGTTTATTTCTGCTGAAAAACACGTTTTGACACTTTCTGCACACTGGGGTTAAGAGCTGAGTGTGTGGGCTCTTCTGAGCCTTGCTGTTACATGGGGATTCAGTTGTCTGAAAAAACGCGTTTATTTCGGGCTGAAAAACACGTTTTGCAAAGTGTGCTGTTACTGCCCCATAACTTTCATGGGGTTGACCAAACTTGCAGAAACACGTTTATTTCTGCTGAAAAACACGTTTTGACACTTTCTGCACACTGGGGTTAAGAGCTGAGTGTGTGGGCTCTTCTGAGCCTTGCTGTTACATGGGGATTCAGTTGTCTGAAAAAACGCGTTTATTTCGGGCTGAAACACATTTTTTGCAAAGTGTGGTGTTACTGCCCCATAACTTTCATGGGGTTGACCAAACTTGCAGAAACATGTTTATTTCTGCTGAAAAACACGTTTTGACCCTTTCTGCACACTGGGGTTAAGAGCTGAGTGTGTGGGCTCTTCTGAGCCTTGCTGTTACATGGGAATTCAGTTGTCTGAAAAAACGCGTTTATTTCGGGCTGAAAAACACGTTTTGAAAAGTGTGCTGTTACTGCCCCATAACTTACATGGGGTTGACCAAACTTGCAGAAACATGTTTATTTCTGCTGAAAAACATGTTTTGACCCTTTCTGCACACTGGGGTTAAGAGCTGAGTGTGTGGGCTCGTCTGAGCCTTGCTGTTACATGGGGATTCAGTTGTCTGAAAAAAACGCGTTTATTTCGGGCTGAAAAACACGTTTTGCAAAGTGTGCTGTTACTGCCCCATAACTTTCATGGGGTTGACCAAACTTGCAGAAACATGTTTATTTCTGCTGAAAAACACGTTTTGACCCTTTCTGCACACTGGGGTTAAGAGCTGAGTGTGTGGGCTCGTCTGAGCCTTGCTGTTACATGGGGATTCTGTTGTCTGAAAAAAACGCGTTTATTTCGGGCTGAAAAACACGTTTTGCAAAGTGTGCTGTTACTGCCCCATAACTTTCATGGGGTTGACCAAACTTGCAGAAACATGTTTATTTCTGCTGAAAAACACGTTTTGACCCTTTCTGCACACTGGGGTTAAGAGCTGAGTGTGTGGGCTCGTCTGAGCCTTGCTGTTACATGGGGATTCAGTTGTCTGAAAAAACGTGTTTATTTCGGGCTGAAAAACACGTTTTGCAAAGTGTGCTGTTACTGCCCCATAACTTACATGGGGTTGACCAAACTTGCAGAAACATGTTTATTTCTGCTGAAAAACACGTTTTGACCCTTTCTGCACACTGGGGTTAAGAGCTGAGTGTGTGGGCTCTTCTGAGCCTTGCTGTTACATGGGGATTCAGTTGTCTGAAAAAACGCGTTTATTTCGGGCTGAAAAACACGTTTTGCAAAGTGTGCTGTTACTGCCCCATAACTTTCATGGGGTTGACCAAACTTGCAGAAACATGTTTATTTCTGCTGAAAAACACGTTTTGACCCTTTCTGCACACTGGGGTTAAGAGCTGAGTGTGTGGGCTCGTCTGAGCCTTGCTGTTACATGGGGATTCAGTTGTCTGAAAAAACGTGTTTATTTCGGGCTGAAAAACACGTTTTGCAAAGTGTGCTGTTACTGCCCCATAACTTACATGGGGTTGACCAAACTTGCAGAAACATGTTTATTTCTGCTGAAAAACACGTTTTGACCCTTTCTGCACACTGGGGTTAAGAGCTGAGTGTGTGGGCTCTTCTGAGCCTTGCTGTTACATGGGGATTCAGTTGTCTGAAAAAACGCGTTTATTTCGGGCTGAAAAACACGTTTTGCAAAGTGTGCTGTTACTGCCCCATAACTTTCATGGGGTTGACCAAACTTGCAGAAACATGTTTATTTCTGCTGAAAAACACGTTTTGACACTTTCTGCACACTGGGGTTAAGAGCTGAGTGTGTGGGCTCTTCTGAGCCTTGCTGTTACATGGGGATTCAGTTGTCTGAAAAAACGCGTTTATTTCGGGCTGAAACACATTTTTTGCAAGGTGTGGTGTTACTGCCCCATAACTTTCATGGGGTTGACCAAACTTGCAGAAACATGTTTATTTCTGATGAAAAACACGTTTTGACCCTTTCTGCACACTGGAGTTTAGAGCTGAGTGTGTGGGCTCTTCTGAGCCTTGCTGATACATGGGGATTCAGTTGTCTGAAAAAACGCGTTTATTTCGGGCTGAAAAACACGTTTTGCAAAGTGTGCTGTTACTGCCCCATAACTTTCATGGGGTTGACCAAACTTGCAGAAACACGTTTATTTCTGCTGAAAAACACGTTTTGAAATCTGTGCTGTTACTGCCCCATAACTTATATGGGGTTGACCAAACTTTCAGAAACATGTTTATTTCTGCTGAAAAACACGTTTTGACCCTTTCTGCACACTGGGGTTAAGAGCTGAGTGTGTGGGCTCTTCTGAGCCTTGCTGTTACATGGGGATTCAGTTGTCTGAAAAAACGCGTTTATTTCGGGCTGAAAAACACGTTTTGAAAAGTGTGCTGTTACTGCCCCATAACTTACATGGGGTTGACCAAACTTGCAGAAACATGTTTATTTCTGCTGAAAAACATGTTTTGACCCTTTCTGCACACTGGGGTTAAGAGCTGAGTGTGTGGGCTCGTCAGAGCCTTGCTGTTACATGGGGATTCAGTTGTCTGAAAAAAACGCGTTTATTTCGGGCTGAAAAACACGTTTTGCAAAGTGTGCTGTTACTGCCCCATAACTTTCATGGGGTTGACCAAACTTGCAGAAACATGTTTATTTCTGCTGAAAAACACGTTTTGACCCTTTCTGCACACTGGGGTTAAGAGCTGAGTGTGTGGGCTCGTCTGAGCCTTGCTGTTACATGGGGATTCTGTTGTCTGAAAAAAACGCGTTTATTTCGGGCTGAAAAACACGTTTTGCAAAGTGTGCTGTTACTGCCCCATAACTTTCATGGGGTTGACCAAACTTGCAGAAACATGTTTATTTCTGCTGAAAAACACGTTTTGACCCTTTCTGCACACTGGGGTTAAGAGCTGAGTGTGTGGGCTCGTCTGAGCCTTGCTGTTACATGGGGATTCAGTTGTCTGAAAAAACGTGTTTATTTCGGGCTGAAAAACACGTTTTGCAAAGTGTGCTGTTACTGCCCCATAACTTACATGGGGTTGACCAAACTTGCAGAAACATGTTTATTTCTGCTGAAAAACACGTTTTGACCCTTTCTGCACACTGGGGTTAAGAGCTGAGTGTGTGGGCTCTTCTGAGCCTTGCTGTTACATGGGGATTCAGTTGTCTGAAAAAACGCGTTTATTTCGGGCTGAAAAACACGTTTTGCAAAGTGTGCTGTTACTGCCCCATAACTTTCATGGGGTTGACCAAACTTGCAGAAACACGTTTATTTCTGCTGAAAAACACGTTTTGACACTTTCTGCACACTGGGGTTAAGAGCTGAGTGTGTGGGGTCTTCTGAGCCTTGCTGTTACATGGGGATTCAGTTGTCTGAAAAAACGCGTTTATTTCGGGCTGAAACACATTTTTTGCAAAGTGTGGTGTTACTGCCCCATAACTTTCATGGGGTTGACCAAACTTGCAGAAACATGTTTATTTCTGCTGAAAAACACGTTTTGACCCTTTCTGCACACTGGGGTTAAGAGCTGAGTGTGTGGGCTCTTCTGAGCCTTGTTGTTACATGGGGATTCAGTTGTCTGAAAAAACGCGTTTATTTCGGGCTGAAAAACACGTTTTGCAAAGTGTGCTGTTACTGCCCCATAACTTTCATGGGGTTGACCAAACTTGCAGAAACATGTTTATTTCTGCTGAAAAACACGTTTTGACCCTTTCTGCACACTGGGGTTAAGAGCTGAGTGTGTGGGCTCGTCTGAGCCTTGCTGTTACATGGGGATTCAGTTGTCTGAAAAAACGTGTTTATTTCGGGCTGAAAAACACGTTTTGCAAAGTGTGCTTTTACTGCCCCATAACTTATATGGGGTTTACCAAACTTGCAGAAACATGTTTATTTCTGCTGAAAAACACGTTTTGACCCTTTCTGCACACGGGGGTTAAGAGCTGAGTGTGTGGGCTCTTCTGAGCCTTGCTGTTACATGGGGATTCAGTTGTCTGAAAAAAACGCGTTTATTTCTGGCTGAAAAACTTGTTTTGCAAAGTGTGCTGTTACTGCCCCATAACTTTCATGGGGTTGACCAAACTTGCAGAAACATGTTTATTTCTGCTGAAAAACACGTTTTGACCCTTTCTGCACACTGGGGTTAAGAGCTGAGTGTGTGGGCTCTTCTGAGCCTTGCTGTTACATGGGAATTCAGTTGTCTGAAAAAACGCGTTTATTTCGGGCTGAAAAACACGTTTTGAAAAGTGTGCTGTTACTGCCCCATAACTTACATGGGGTTGACCAAACTTGCAGAAACATGTTTATTTCTGCTGAAAAACATGTTTTGACCCTTTCTGCACACTGGGGTTAAGAGCTGAGTGTGTGGGCTCGTCTGAGCCTTGCTGTTACATGGGGATTCAGTTGTCTGAAAAAAACGCGTTTATTTCGGGCTGAAAAACACGTTTTGCAAAGTGTGCTGTTACTGCCCCATAACTTTCATGGGGTTGACCAAACTTGCAGAAACATGTTTATTTCTGCTGAAAAACACGTTTTGACCCTTTCTGCACACTGGGGTTAAGAGCTGAGTGTGTGGGCTCGTCTGAGCCTTGCTGTTACATGGGGATTCTGTTGTCTGAAAAAAACGCGTTTATTTCGGGCTGAAAAACACGTTTTGCAAAGTGTGCTGTTACTGCCCCATAACTTTCATGGGGTTGACCAAACTTGCAGAAACATGTTTATTTCTGCTGAAAAACACGTTTTGACCCTTTCTGCACACTGGGGTTAAGAGCTGAGTGTGTGGGCTCTTCTGAGCCTTGCTGTTACATGGGAATTCAGTTGTCTGAAAAAACGCGTTTATTTCGGGCTGAAAAACACGTTTTGAAAAGTGTGCTGTTACTGCCCCATAACTTACATGGGGTTGACCAAACTTGCAGAAACATGTTTATTTCTGCTGAAAAACATGTTTTGACCCTTTCTGCACACTGGGGTTAAGAGCTGAGTGTGTGGGCTCGTCTGAGCCTTGCTGTTACATGGGGATTCAGTTGTCTGAAAAAAACGCGTTTATTTCGGGCTGAAAAACACGTTTTGCAAAGTGTGCTGTTACTGCCCCATAACTTTCATGGGGTTGACCAAACTTGCAGAAACATGTTTATTTCTGCTGAAAAACACGTTTTGACCCTTTCTGCACACTGGGGTTAAGAGCTGAGTGTGTGGGCTCGTCTGAGCCTTGCTGTTACATGGGGATTCTGTTGTCTGAAAAAAACGCGTTTATTTCGGGCTGAAAAACACGTTTTGCAAAGTGTGCTGTTACTGCCCCATAACTTTCATGGGGTTGACCAAACTTGCAGAAACATGTTTATTTCTGCTGAAAAACACGTTTTGACCCTTTCTGCACACTGGGGTTAAGAGCTGAGTGTGTGGGCTCGTCTGAGCCTTGCTGTTACATGGGGATTCAGTTGTCTGAAAAAACGTGTTTATTTCGGGCTGAAAAACACGTTTTGCAAAGTGTGCTGTTACTGCCCCATAACTTACATGGGGTTGACCAAACTTGCAGAAACATGTTTATTTCTGCTGAAAAACACGTTTTGACCCTTTCTGCACACTGGGGTTAAGAGCTGAGTGTGTGGGCTCTTCTGAGCCTTGCTGTTACATGGGGATTCAGTTGTCTGAAAAAACGCGTTTATTTCGGGCTGAAAAACACGTTTTGCAAAGTGTGCTGTTACTGCCCCATAACTTTCATGGGGTTGACCAAACTTGCAGAAACATGTTTATTTCTGCTGAAAAACACGTTTTGACCCTTTCTGCACACTGGGGTTAAGAGCTGAGTGTGTGGGCTCGTCTGAGCCTTGCTGTTACATGGGGATTCAGTTGTCTGAAAAAACGTGTTTATTTCGGGCTGAAAAACACGTTTTGCAAAGTGTGCTGTTACTGCCCCATAACTTACATGGGGTTGACCAAACTTGCAGAAACATGTTTATTTCTGCTGAAAAACACGTTTTGACCCTTTCTGCACACTGGGGTTAAGAGCTGAGTGTGTGGGCTCTTCTGAGCCTTGCTGTTACATGGGGATTCAGTTGTCTGAAAAAACGCGTTTATTTCGGGCTGAAAAACACGTTTTGCAAAGTGTGCTGTTACTGCCCCATAACTTTCATGGGGTTGACCAAACTTGCAGAAACATGTTTATTTCTGCTGAAAAACACGTTTTGACACTTTCTGCACACTGGGGTTAAGAGCTGAGTGTGTGGGCTCTTCTGAGCCTTGCTGTTACATGGGGATTCAGTTGTCTGAAAAAACGCGTTTATTTCGGGCTGAAACACATTTTTTGCAAGGTGTGGTGTTACTGCCCCATAACTTTCATGGGGTTGACCAAACTTGCAGAAACATGTTTATTTCTGATGAAAAACACGTTTTGACCCTTTCTGCACACTGGAGTTTAGAGCTGAGTGTGTGGGCTCTTCTGAGCCTTGCTGATACATGGGGATTCAGTTGTCTGAAAAAACGCGTTTATTTCGGGCTGAAAAACACGTTTTGCAAAGTGTGCTGTTACTGCCCCATAACTTTCATGGGGTTGACCAAACTTGCAGAAACACGTTTATTTCTGCTGAAAAACACGTTTTGAAATCTGTGCTGTTACTGCCCCATAACTTATATGGGGTTGACCAAACTTTCAGAAACATGTTTATTTCTGCTGAAAAACACGTTTTGACCCTTTCTGCACACTGGGGTTAAGAGCTGAGTGTGTGGGCTCTTCTGAGCCTTGCTGTTACATGGGGATTCAGTTGTCTGAAAAAACGCGTTTATTTCGGGCTGAAAAACACGTTTTGAAAAGTGTGCTGTTACTGCCCCATAACTTACATGGGGTTGACCAAACTTGCAGAAACATGTTTATTTCTGCTGAAAAACATGTTTTGACCCTTTCTGCACACTGGGGTTAAGAGCTGAGTGTGTGGGCTCGTCAGAGCCTTGCTGTTACATGGGGATTCAGTTGTCTGAAAAAAACGCGTTTATTTCGGGCTGAAAAACACGTTTTGCAAAGTGTGCTGTTACTGCCCCATAACTTTCATGGGGTTGACCAAACTTGCAGAAACATGTTTATTTCTGCTGAAAAACACGTTTTGACCCTTTCTGCACACTGGGGTTAAGAGCTGAGTGTGTGGGCTCGTCTGAGCCTTGCTGTTACATGGGGATTCTGTTGTCTGAAAAAAACGCGTTTATTTCGGGCTGAAAAACACGTTTTGCAAAGTGTGCTGTTACTGCCCCATAACTTTCATGGGGTTGACCAAACTTGCAGAAACATGTTTATTTCTGCTGAAAAACACGTTTTGACCCTTTCTGCACACTGGGGTTAAGAGCTGAGTGTGTGGGCTCGTCTGAGCCTTGCTGTTACATGGGGATTCAGTTGTCTGAAAAAACGTGTTTATTTCGGGCTGAAAAACACGTTTTGCAAAGTGTGCTGTTACTGCCCCATAACTTACATGGGGTTGACCAAACTTGCAGAAACATGTTTATTTCTGCTGAAAAACACGTTTTGACCCTTTCTGCACACTGGGGTTAAGAGCTGAGTGTGTGGGCTCTTCTGAGCCTTGCTGTTACATGGGGATTCAGTTGTCTGAAAAAACGCGTTTATTTCGGGCTGAAAAACACGTTTTGCAAAGTGTGCTGTTACTGCCCCATAACTTTCATGGGGTTGACCAAACTTGCAGAAACACGTTTATTTCTGCTGAAAAACACGTTTTGACACTTTCTGCACACTGGGGTTAAGAGCTGAGTGTGTGGGGTCTTCTGAGCCTTGCTGTTACATGGGGATTCAGTTGTCTGAAAAAACGCGTTTATTTCGGGCTGAAACACATTTTTTGCAAAGTGTGGTGTTACTGCCCCATAACTTTCATGGGGTTGACCAAACTTGCAGAAACATGTTTATTTCTGCTGAAAAACACGTTTTGACCCTTTCTGCACACTGGGGTTAAGAGCTGAGTGTGTGGGCTCTTCTGAGCCTTGTTGTTACATGGGGATTCAGTTGTCTGAAAAAACGCGTTTATTTCGGGCTGAAAAACACGTTTTGCAAAGTGTGCTGTTACTGCCCCATAACTTTCATGGGGTTGACCAAACTTGCAGAAACATGTTTATTTCTGCTGAAAAACACGTTTTGACCCTTTCTGCACACTGGGGTTAAGAGCTGAGTGTGTGGGCTCGTCTGAGCCTTGCTGTTACATGGGGATTCAGTTGTCTGAAAAAACGTGTTTATTTCGGGCTGAAAAACACGTTTTGCAAAGTGTGCTTTTACTGCCCCATAACTTATATGGGGTTTACCAAACTTGCAGAAACATGTTTATTTCTGCTGAAAAACACGTTTTGACCCTTTCTGCACACGGGGGTTAAGAGCTGAGTGTGTGGGCTCTTCTGAGCCTTGCTGTTACATGGGGATTCAGTTGTCTGAAAAAAACGCGTTTATTTCTGGCTGAAAAACTTGTTTTGCAAAGTGTGCTGTTACTGCCCCATAACTTTCATGGGGTTGACCAAACTTGCAGAAACATGTTTATTTCTGCTGAAAAACACGTTTTGACCCTTTCTGCACACTGGGGTTAAGAGCTGAGTGTGTGGGCTCTTCTGAGCCTTGCTGTTACATGGGGATTCATTTGTCTGAAAAAACGCGTTTATTTCGGGCTGAAAAACACGTTTTGCAAAGTGTGCTGTTACTGCCGCATAACTTTCATGGGGTTGACCAAACTTGCAGAAACACGTTTATTTCTGCTGAAAAACACGTTTTGACACTTTCTGCACACTGGGGTTAAGAGCTGAGTGTGTGGGCTCTTCTGAGCCTTGCTGTTACATGGGGATTCAGTTGTCTGAAAAAACGCGTTTATTTCGGGCTGAAAAACATGTTTTGAAAACTGTGCTGTTACTGCCCCATAACTTACATGGGGTTGACCAAACTTGCAGAAACATGTTTATTTCTGCTGAAATACACGTTTTGACCCTTTCTGCACACTGGGGTTAAGAGCTGAGTGTGTGGGCTCTTCTGAGCCTTGCTGTTACATGGGGATTCAGTTGTCTGAAAAAACGCGTTTATTTCGGGCTGAAACACATTTTTTGCAAAGTGTGGTGTTACTGCCCCATAACTTTCATGGGGTTGACCAAACTTGCAGAAACATGTTTATTTCTGATGAAAAACACGTTTTGACCCTTTCTGCACACTGGAGTTTAGAGCTGAGTGTGTGGGCTCGTCTGAGCCTTGCTGTTACATGGGGATTCAGTTGTCTGAAAAAACGCGTTTATTTCGGGCTGAAAAACACATTTTGCAAAGTGTGCTGTTACTGCCCCATAACTTACATGGGGTTGACCAAACTTGCAGAAACATGTTTATTTCTGCTGAAAAATAAGTTCTGACCCTTTCTGCACACTGGGGTTAAGAGCTGAGTGTGTGGGCTCTTCTGAGCCTTGCTGTTACATGGGGATTCAGTTGTCTGAAAAAACGCGTTTATTTCGGGCTGAAAAACACGTTTTGCAAAGTGTGCTGTTACTGCCCCATAACTTTCATGGGGTTGACCAAACTTGCAGAAACATGTTTATTTCTGCTGAAAAACACGTTTTGACCCTTTCTGCACACTGGGGTTAAGAGCTGAGTGTGTGGGCTCTTCTGAGCCTTGCTGTTACATGGGGATTCAGTTGTCTGAAAAAACGCGTTTATTTCGGGCTGAAAAACACGTTTTGCAAAATGTGCTGTTACTGCCCCATAACTTACATGGGGTTGACCAAACTTGCAGAAACATGTTTATTTCTGCTGAAAAACACATTTTGACACTTTCTGCACACTGGGGTTTAGAGCTGAGTGTGTGGGCTCTTCTGAGCCTTGCTGTTACATGGGGATTCAGTTGTCTGAAAAAACGCGTTTATTTCGGGCTGAAAAACACGTTTTGAAAAGTGTGCTGTTACTGCCCCATAACTTACATGGGGTTGACCAAACTTGCAGAAACATGTTTATTTCTGCTGAAAAACACGTTTTGACCCTTTCTGCACACTGGGGTTAAGAGCTGAGTGTGTGGGCTCGTCTGAGCCTTGCTGTTACATGGGGATTCAGTTGTCTGAAAAAACGTGTTTATTTCGGGCTGAAAAACACGTTTTGCAAAGTGTGCTTTTACTGCCCAAGAACTTATATGGGGTTGACCAAACTTGCAGAAACATGTTTATTTCTGCTGAAAAACACATTTTGACCCTTTCTGCACACTGGGGTTAAGAGCTGAGTGTGTGGGCTCTTCTGAGCCTTGCTGTTACATGGGGATTCAGTTGTCTGAAAAAAACGCGTTTATTTCGGGCTGAAAAACTTGTTTTGCAAAGTGTGCTGTTACTGCCCCATAACTTTCATGGGGTTGACCAAACTTGCAGAAACATGTTTATTTCTGCTGAAAAACACGTTTTGACCCTTTCTGCACACTGGGGTTAAGAGCTGAGTGTGTGGGCTCGTCTGAGCCTTGCTGTTACATGGGGATTCAGTTGTCTGAAAAAACGTGTTTATTTCGGGCTGAAAAACACTTTTTGCAAAGTGTGCTGTTACTGCCGCATAACTTTCATGGGGTTGACCAAACTTGCAGAAACACGTTTATTTCTGCTGAAAAACACGTTTTGACCCTTTCTGCACACTGGGGTTAAGAGCTGAGTGTGTGGGCTCTTCTGAGCCTTGCTGTTACATGGGGATTCAGTTGTCTGAAAAAACGCGTTTATTTCGGGCTGAAAAACACATTTTGCAAAGTGTGCTGTTACTGCCCCATAACTTACATGGGGTTGACCAAACTTGCAGAAACATGTTTATTTCTGCTGATAAACAAGTTTTGACCCTTTCTGCACACTGGGGTTAAGAGCTGAGTGTGTGGGCTCTTCTGAGCTTTGCTGTTACATGGGGATTCAGTTGTCTGAAAAAACGCATTTATTTCGGGCTGAAAAACACGTTTTGCAAAGTGTGCTGTTACTGCCCCATAACTTACATGTGGTTGACCAAACTTGCAGAAACATGTTTATTTCTGCTGAAAAACACGTTTTGACCCTTTCTGCACACTGGGGTTAAGAGCTGAGTGTGTGGGCTCTTCTGAGCCTTGCTGTTACATGGGGATTCAGTTGTCTGAAAAACGCGTTTATTTCGGGCTGAAAAACAAGTTTTGAAAAGTGTGCTGTTACTGCCCCATAACTTACATGGGGTTGACCAAACTTGCAGAAACATGTTTATTTCTGCTGAAAAACAGGTTTTGACCCTTTCTGCACACTGGGGTTAAGAGCTGAGTGTGTGGGCTCGTCTGAGCCTTGCTGTTACATGGGGATTCAGTTGTCTGAAAAAAACGCGTTTATTTCGGGCTGAAAAACACGTTTTGCAAAGTGTGCTGTTACTGCCCCATAACTTTCATGGGGTTGACCAAACTTGCAGAAACATGTTTATTTCTGCTGAAAAACACGTTTTGACCCTTTCTGCACACTGGGGTTAAGAGCTGAGTGTGTGGGCTCGTCTGAGCCTTGCTGTTACATGGGGATTCTGTTGTCTGAAAAAAACGCGTTTATTTCGGGCTGAAAAACACGTTTTGCAAAGTGTGCTGTTACTGCCCCATAACTTTCATGGGGTTGACCAAACTTGCAGAAACATGTTTATTTCTGCTGAAAAACACGTTTTGACCCTTTCTGCACACTGGGGTTAAGAGCTGAGTGTGTGGGCTCTTCTGAGCCTTGCTGTTACATGGGGATTCAGTTGTCTGAAAAAACGCGTTTATTTCGGGCTGAAAAACACGTTTTGCAAAGTGTGCTGTTACTGCCCCATAACTTTCATGGGGTTGACCAAACTTGCAGAAACACGTTTATTTCTGCTGAAAAACACGTTTTGACACTTTCTGCACACTGGGGTTAAGAGCTGAGTGTGTGGGCTCTTCTGAGCCTTGCTGTTACATGGGGATTCAGTTGTCTGAAAAAACGCGTTTATTTCGGGCTGAAACACATTTTTTGCAAAGTGTGGTGTTACTGCCCCATAACTTTCATGTGGTTGACCAAACTTGCAGAAACATGTTTATTTCTGCTGAAAAACACGTTTTGACCCTTTCTGCACACTGGGGTTAAGAGCTGAGTGTGTGGGCTCTTCTGAGCCTTGCTGTTACATGGGGATTCAGTTGTCTGAAAAAACGCGTTTATTTCGGGCTGAAAAACACGTTTTGAAAAGTGTGCTGTTACTGCCCCATAACTTACATGGGGTTGACCAAACTTGCAGAAACATGTTTATTTCTGCTGAAAAACATGTTTTGACCCTTTCTGCACACTGGGGTTAAGAGCTGAGTGTGTGGGCTCGTCTGAGCCTTGCTGTTACATGGGGATTCAGTTGTCTGAAAAAAACGCGTTTATTTCGGGCTGAAAAACACGTTTTGCAAAGTGTGCTGTTACTGCCCCATAACTTTCATGGGGTTGACCAAACTTGCAGAAACATGTTTATTTCTGCTGAAAAACACGTTTTGACCCTTTCTGCACACTGGGGTTAAGAGCTGAGTGTGTGGGCTCGTCTGAGCCTTGCTGTAACATGGGGATTCTGTTGTCTGAAAAAAACGCGTTTATTTCGGGCTGAAAAACACGTTTTGCAAAGTGTGCTGTTACTGCCCCATAACTTTCATGGGGTTGACCAAACTTGCAGAAACATGTTTATTTCTGCTGAAAAACACGTTTTGACCCTTTCTGCACACTGGGGTTAAGAGCTGAGTGTGTGGGCTCGTCTGAGCCTTGCTGTTACATGGGGATTCAGTTGTCTGAAAAAACGTGTTTATTTCGGGCTGAAAAACACGTTTTGCAAAGTGTGCTGTTACTGCCCCATAACTTACATGGGGTTGACCAAACTTGCAGAAACATGTTTATTTCTGCTGAAAAACACGTTTTGACCCTTTCTGCACACTGGGGTTAAGAGCTGAGTGTGTGGGCTCTTCTGAGCCTTGCTGTTACATGGGGATTCAGTTGTCTGAAAAAACGCGTTTATTTCGGGCTGAAAAACACGTTTTGCAAAGTGTGCTGTTACTGCCCCATAACTTTCATGGGGTTGACCAAACTTGCAGAAACATGTTTATTTCTGCTGAAAAACACGTTTTGACACTTTCTGCACACTGGGGTTAAGAGCTGAGTGTGTGGGCTCTTCTGAGCCTTGCTGTTACATGGGGATTCAGTTGTCTGAAAAAACGCGTTTATTTCGGGCTGAAACACATTTTTTGCAAGGTGTGGTGTTACTGCCCCATAACTTTCATGGGGTTGACCAAACTTGCAGAAACATGTTTATTTCTGATGAAAAACACGTTTTGACCCTTTCTGCACACTGGAGTTTAGAGCTGAGTGTGTGGGCTCTTCTGAGCCTTGCTGATACATGGGGATTCAGTTGTCTGAAAAAACGCGTTTATTTCGGGCTGAAAAACACGTTTTGCAAAGTGTGCTGTTACTGCCCCATAACTTTCATGGGGTTGACCAAACTTGCAGAAACACGTTTATTTCTGCTGAAAAACACGTTTTGAAATCTGTGCTGTTACTGCCCCATAACTTATATGGGGTTGACCAAACTTTCAGAAACATGTTTATTTCTGCTGAAAAACACGTTTTGACCCTTTCTGCACACTGGGGTTAAGAGCTGAGTGTGTGGGCTCTTCTGAGCCTTGCTGTTACATGGGGATTCAGTTGTCTGAAAAAACGCGTTTATTTCGGGCTGAAAAACACGTTTTGAAAAGTGTGCTGTTACTGCCCCATAACTTACATGGGGTTGACCAAACTTGCAGAAACATGTTTATTTCTGCTGAAAAACATGTTTTGACCCTTTCTGCACACTGGGGTTAAGAGCTGAGTGTGTGGGCTCGTCAGAGCCTTGCTGTTACATGGGGATTCAGTTGTCTGAAAAAAACGCGTTTATTTCGGGCTGAAAAACACGTTTTGCAAAGTGTGCTGTTACTGCCCCATAACTTTCATGGGGTTGACCAAACTTGCAGAAACATGTTTATTTCTGCTGAAAAACACGTTTTGACCCTTTCTGCACACTGGGGTTAAGAGCTGAGTGTGTGGGCTCGTCTGAGCCTTGCTGTTACATGGGGATTCTGTTGTCTGAAAAAAACGCGTTTATTTCGGGCTGAAAAACACGTTTTGCAAAGTGTGCTGTTACTGCCCCATAACTTTCATGGGGTTGACCAAACTTGCAGAAACATGTTTATTTCTGCTGAAAAACACGTTTTGACCCTTTCTGCACACTGGGGTTAAGAGCTGAGTGTGTGGGCTCGTCTGAGCCTTGCTGTTACATGGGGATTCAGTTGTCTGAAAAAACGTGTTTATTTCGGGCTGAAAAACACGTTTTGCAAAGTGTGCTGTTACTGCCCCATAACTTACATGGGGTTGACCAAACTTGCAGAAACATGTTTATTTCTGCTGAAAAACACGTTTTGACCCTTTCTGCACACTGGGGTTAAGAGCTGAGTGTGTGGGCTCTTCTGAGCCTTGCTGTTACATGGGGATTCAGTTGTCTGAAAAAACGCGTTTATTTCGGGCTGAAAAACACGTTTTGCAAAGTGTGCTGTTACTGCCCCATAACTTTCATGGGGTTGACCAAACTTGCAGAAACACGTTTATTTCTGCTGAAAAACACGTTTTGACACTTTCTGCACACTGGGGTTAAGAGCTGAGTGTGTGGGCTCTTCTGAGCCTTGCTGTTACATGGGGATTCAGTTGTCTGAAAAAACGCGTTTATTTCGGGCTGAAACACATTTTTTGCAAAGTGTGGTGTTACTGCCCCATAACTTTCATGGGGTTGACCAAACTTGCAGAAACATGTTTATTTCTGCTGAAAAACACGTTTTGACCCTTTCTGCACACTGGGGTTAAGAGCTGAGTGTGTGGGCTCTTCTGAGCCTTGTTGTTACATGGGGATTCAGTTGTCTGAAAAAACGCGTTTATTTCGGGCTGAAAAACACGTTTTGCAAAGTGTGCTGTTACTGCCCCATAACTTTCATGGGGTTGACCAAACTTGCAGAAACATGTTTATTTCTGCTGAAAAACACGTTTTGACCCTTTCTGCACACTGGGGTTAAGAGCTGAGTGTGTGGGCTCGTCTGAGCCTTGCTGTTACATGGGGATTCAGTTGTCTGAAAAAACGTGTTTATTTCGGGCTGAAAAACACGTTTTGCAAAGTGTGCTTTTACTGCCCCATAACTTATATGGGGTTGACCAAACTTGCAGAAACATGTTTATTTCTGCTGAAAAACACGTTTTGACCCTTTCTGCACACGGGGGTTAAGAGCTGAGTGTGTGGGCTCTTCTGAGCCTTGCTGTTACATGGGGATTCAGTTGTCTGAAAAAAACGCGTTTATTTCTGGCTGAAAAACTTGTTTTGCAAAGTGTGCTGTTACTGCCCCATAACTTTCATGGGGTTGACCAAACTTGCAGAAACACGTTTATTTCTGCTGAAAAACACGTTTTGACACTTTCTGCACACTGGGGTTAAGAGCTGAGTGTGTGGGCTCTTCTGAGCCTTGCTGTTACATGGGGATTCAGTTGTCTGAAAAAACGCGTTTATTTCGGGCTGAAAAACACGTTTTGCAAAATGTGCTGTTACTGCCCCATAACTTACATGGGGTTGACCAAACTTGCAGAAACATGTTTATTTCTGCTGAAAAACACATTTTGACACTTTCTGCACACTGGGGTTTAGAGCTGAGTGTGTGGGCTCTTCTGAGCCTTGCTGTTACATGGGGATTCAGTTGTCTGAAAAAACGCGTTTATTTCGGGCTGAAAAACACGTTTTGAAAAGTGTGCTGTTACTGCCCCATAACTTACATGGGGTTGACCAAACTTGCAGAAACATGTTTATTTCTGCTGAAAAACACGTTTTGACCCTTTCTGCACACTGGGGTTAAGAGCTGAGTGTGTGGGCTCGTCTGAGCCTTGCTGTTACATGGGGATTCAGTTGTCTGAAAAAACGTGTTTATTTCGGGCTGAAAAACACGTTTTGCAAAGTGTGCTTTTACTGCCCAATAACTTATATGGGGTTGACCAAACTTGCAGAAACATGTTTATTTCTGCTGAAAAACACATTTTGACCCTTTCTGCACACTGGGGTTAAGAGCTGAGTGTGTGGGCTCTTCTGAGCCTTGCTGTTACATGGGGATTCAGTTGTCTGAAAAAAACGCGTTTATTTCGGGCTGAAAAACTTGTTTTGCAACGTGTGCTGTTACTGCCCCATAACTTTCATGGGGTTGACCAAACTTGCAGAAACATGTTTATTTCTGCTGAAAAACACGTTTTGACCCTTTCTGCACACTGGGGTTAAGAGCTGAGTGTGTGGGCTCGTCTGAGCCTTGCTGTTACATGGGGATTCAGTTGTCTGAAAAAACGTGTTTATTTCGGGCTGAAAAACACTTTTTGCAAAGTGTGCTGTTACTGCCGCATAACTTTCATGGGGTTGACCAAACTTGCAGAAACACGTTTATTTCTGCTGAAAAACACGTTTTGACCCTTTCTGCACACTGGGGTTAAGAGCTGAGTGTGTGGGCTCTTCTGAGCCTTGCTGTTACATGGGGATTCAGTTGTCTGAAAAAACGCGTTTATTTCGGGCTGAAAAACACATTTTGCAAAGTGTGCTGTTACTGCCCCATAACTTACATGGGGTTGACCAAACTTGCAGAAACATGTTTATTTCTGCTGAAAAACAAGTTTTGACCCTTTCTGCACACTGGGGTTAAGAGCTGAGTGTGTGGGCTCTTCTGAGCTTTGCTGTTACATGGGGATTCAGTTGTCTGAAAAAACGCGTTTATTTCGGGCTGAAAAACACGTTTTGCAAAGTGTGCTGTTACTGCCCCATAACTTTCATGGGGTTGACCAAACTTGCAGAAACATGTTTATTTCTTCTGAAAAACACGTTTTGACACTTTCTGCACACTGGGGTTAAGAGCTGACTGTGTGGGCTCGTCTGACCCTTGCTGTTACATGGGGATTCAGTTGTCTGAAAAAACGCATTTATTTCGGGCTGAAAAACACGTTTTGCAAAGTGTGCTGTTACTGCCCCATAACTTACATGGGGTTGACCAAACTTGCAGAAACATGTTTATTTCTGCTGAAAAACACGTTTTGACCCTTTCTGCACACTGGGGTTAAGAGCTGAGTGTGTGGGCTCTTCTGAGCCTTGCTGTTACATGGGGATTCAGTTGTCTGAAAAACGCGTTTATTTCGGGCTGAAAAACAAGTTTTGAAAAGTGTGCTGTTACTGCCCCATAACTTACATGGGGTTGACCAAACTTGCAGAAACATGTTTATTTCTGCTGAAAAACACGTTTTTACCCTTTCTGCACACTGGGGTTAAGAGCTGAGTGTGTGGGCTCGTCTGAGCCTTGCTGTTACATGGGGATTCAGTTGTCTGAAAAAACGCGTTTATTTCGGGCTGAAAAACACGTTTTGCAAAGTGTGCTGTTACTGCCCCATAACTTACATGGGGTTGACCAAACTTGCAGAAACATGTTTATTTCTGCTGAAAAACACGTTTTGACCCTTTCTGCACACTGGGGTTAAGAGCTGAGTGTGTGGGCTCTTCTGAGCCTTGCTGATACATGGGGATTCAGTTGTCTGAAAAAACGCGTTTATTTCGGGCTGAAAAACACGTTTTGCAAAGTGTGCTGTTACTGCCCCATAACTTTCATGGGGTTGACCAAACTTGCAGAAACACGTTTATTTCTGCTGAAAAACACGTTTTGACCCTTTCTGCACACTGCGGTTAAGAGCTGAGTGTGTGGGCTCTTCTGAGCCTTGCTGTTACATGGGGATTCAGTTGTCTGAAAAAACGTGTTTATTTCGGGCTGAAAAACACGTTTTGCAAAGTGTGCTGTTACTGCCCCATAACTTATATGGGGTTGACCAAACTTGCAGAAACATGTTTATTTCTGCTGAAAAACACGTTTTGACCCTTTAAGCACACTGGGGTTAAGAGCTGAGTGTGTGGGCTCTTCTGAGCCTTGCTGTTACATGGGGATTCAGTTGTCTGAAAAAACGCGTTTATTTCGGGCTGAAAAACACGTTTTGCAAAGTGTGCTGTTACTGCCCCATAACTTTCATGGGGTTGACCAAACTTGCAGAAACATGTTTATTTCTGCTGAAAAACACGTTCTGACCCTTTCTGCACACTGCGGTTAAGAGCTGAGTGTGTGGGCTCTTCTGAGCCTTGCTGTTACATGGGGATTCAGTTGTCTGAAAAAAACGCGTTTATTTCGGGCTGAAAAACTTGTTTTGCAAAGTGTGCTGTTACTGCCCCATAACTTTCATGGGGTTGACCAAACTTGCAGAAACATGTTTATTTCTGCTGAAAAACACGTTTTGACCCTTTCTGCACACTGGGGTTAAGAGCTGAGTGTGTGGGCTCGTCTGAGCCTTGCTGTTACATGGGGATTCAGTTGTCTGAAAAAACGTGTTTATTTCGGGCTGAAAAACACGTTTTGCAAAGTGTGCTGTTACTGCCCCATAACTTTCATGGGGTTGACCAAACTTGCAGAAACACGTTTATTTCTGCTGAAAAACACGTTTTGACACTTTCTGCACACTGGGGTTAAGAGCTGAGTGTGTGGGCTCTTCTGAGCCTTGCTGTTACATGGGGATTCAGTTGTCCGAAAAAACACGTTTATTTCGGGCTGAAACACATTTTTTGCAAAGTGTGGTGTTACTGCCCCATAACTTTCATGGGGTTGACCAAACTTGCAGAAACATGTTTATTTCTGCTGAAAAACACGTTTTGACCCTTTCTGCACACTGGGGTTAAGAGCTGAGTGTGTGGGCTCTTCTGAGCCTTGTTGTTACATGGGGATTCAGTTGTCTGAAAAAACGCGTTTATTTCGGGCTGAAAAACACGTTTTGCAAAGTGTGCTGTTACTGCCCCATAACTTTCATGGGGTTGACCAAACTTGCAGAAACATGTTTATTTCTGCTGAAAAACACGTTTTGACCCTTTCTGCACACTGGGGTTAAGAGCTGAGTGTGTGGGCTCGTCTGAGCCTTGCTGTTACATGGGGATTCAGTTGTCTGAAAAAACGTGTTTATTTCGGGCTGAAAAACACGTTTTGCAAAGTGTGCTTTTACTGCCCCATAACTTATATGGGGTTGACCAAACTTGCAGAAACATGTTTATTTCTGCTGAAAAACACGTTTTGACCCTTTCTGCACACGGGGGTTAAGAGCTGAGTGTGTGGGCTCTTCTGAGCCTTGCTGTTACATGGGGATTCAGTTGTCTGAAAAAAACGCGTTTATTTCTGGCTGAAAAACTTGTTTTGCAAAGTGTGCTGTTACTGCCCCATAACTTTCATGGGGTTGACCAAACTTGCAGAAACATGTTTATTTCTGCTGAAAAACACGTTTTGACCCTTTCTGCACACTGGGGTTAAGAGCTGAGTGTGTGGGCTCTTCTGAGCCTTGCTGTTACATGGGGATTCATTTGTCTGAAAAAACGCGTTTATTTCGGGCTGAAAAACACGTTTTGCAAAGTGTGCTGTTACTGCCGCATAACTTTCATGGGGTTGACCAAACTTGCAGAAACACGTTTATTTCTGCTGAAAAACACGTTTTGACACTTTCTGCACACTGGGGTTAAGAGCTGAGTGTGTGGGCTCTTCTGAGCCTTGCTGTTACATGGGGATTCAGTTGTCTGAAAAAACGCGTTTATTTCGGGCTGAAAAACATGTTTTGAAAACTGTGCTGTTACTGCCCCATAACTTACATGGGGTTGACCAAACTTGCAGAAACATGTTTATTTCTGCTGAAATACACGTTTTGACCCTTTCTGCACACTGGGGTTAAGAGCTGAGTGTGTGGGCTCTTCTGAGCCTTGCTGTTACATGGGGATTCAGTTGTCTGAAAAAACGCGTTTATTTCGGGCTGAAACACATTTTTTGCAAAGTGTGGTGTTACTGCCCCATAACTTTCATGGGGTTGACCAAACTTGCAGAAACATGTTTATTTCTGATGAAAAACACGTTTTGACCCTTTCTGCACACTGGAGTTTAGAGCTGAGTGTGTGGGCTCGTCTGAGCCTTGCTGTTACATGGGGATTCAGTTGTCTGAAAAAACGCGTTTATTTCGGGCTGAAAAACACATTTTGCAAAGTGTGCTGTTACTGCCCCATAACTTACATGGGGTTGACCAAACTTGCAGAAACATGTTTATTTCTGCTGAAAAACACATTTTGACACTTTCTGCACACTGGGGTTTAGAGCTGAGTGTGTGGGCTCTTCTGAGCCTTGCTGTTACATGGGGATTCAGTTGTCTGAAAAAACGCGTTTATTTCGGGCTGAAAAACACGTTTTGAAAAGTGTGCTGTTACTGCCCCATAACTTACATGGGGTTGACCAAACTTGCAGAAACATGTTTATTTCTGCTGAAAAACACGTTTTGACCCTTTCTGCACACTGGGGTTAAGAGCTGAGTGTGTGGGCTCGTCTGAGCCTTGCTGTTACATGGGGATTCAGTTGTCTGAAAAAACGTGTTTATTTCGGGCTGAAAAACACGTTTTGCAAAGTGTGCTTTTACTGCCCAATAACTTATATGGGGTTGACCAAACTTGCAGAAACATGTTTATTTCTGCTGAAAAACACATTTTGACCCTTTCTGCACACTGGGGTTAAGAGCTGAGTGTGTGGGCTCTTCTGAGCCTTGCTGTTACATGGGGATTCAGTTGTCTGAAAAAAACGCGTTTATTTCGGGCTGAAAAACTTGTTTTGCAACGTGTGCTGTTACTGCCCCATAACTTTCATGGGGTTGACCAAACTTGCAGAAACATGTTTATTTCTGCTGAAAAACACGTTTTGACCCTTTCTGCACACTGGGGTTAAGAGCTGAGTGTGTGGGCTCGTCTGAGCCTTGCTGTTACATGGGGATTCAGTTGTCTGAAAAAACGTGTTTATTTCGGGCTGAAAAACACTTTTTGCAAAGTGTGCTGTTACTGCCGCATAACTTTCATGGGGTTGACCAAACTTGCAGAAACACGTTTATTTCTGCTGAAAAACACGTTTTGACCCTTTCTGCACACTGGGGTTAAGAGCTGAGTGTGTGGGCTCTTCTGAGCCTTGCTGTTACATGGGGATTCAGTTGTCTGAAAAAACGCGTTTATTTCGGGCTGAAAAACACATTTTGCAAAGTGTGCTGTTACTGCCCCATAACTTACATGGGGTTGACCAAACTTGCAGAAACATGTTTATTTCTGCTGAAAAACAAGTTTTGACCCTTTCTGCACACTGGGGTTAAGAGCTGAGTGTGTGGGCTCTTCTGAGCTTTGCTGTTACATGGGGATTCAGTTGTCTGAAAAAACGCGTTTATTTCGGGCTGAAAAACACGTTTTGCAAAGTGTGCTGTTACTGCCCCATAACTTTCATGGGGTTGACCAAACTTGCAGAAACATGTTTATTTCTGCTGAAAAACACGTTTTGACACTTTCTGCACACTGGGGTTAAGAGCTGACTGTGTGGGCTCGTCTGAGCCTTGCTGTTACATGGGGATTCAGTTGTCTGAAAAAACGCATTTATTTCGGGCTGAAAAACACGTTTTGCAAAGTGTGCTGTTACTGCCCCATAACTTACATGGGGTTGACCAAACTTACAGAAACATGTTTATTTCTGCTGAAAAACACGTTTTGACCCTTTCTGCACACTGGGGTTAAGAGCTGAGTGTGTGGGCTCTTCTGAGCCTTGCTGTTACATGGGGATTCAGTTGTCTGAAAAACGCGTTTATTTCGGGCTGAAAAACAAGTTTTGAAAAGTGTGCTGTTACTGCCCCATAACTTACATGGGGTTGACCAAACTTGCAGAAACATGTTTATTTCTGCTGAAAAACACGTTTTTACCCTTTCTGCACACTGGGGTTAAGAGCTGAGTGTGTGGGCTCGTCTGAGCCTTGCTGTTACATGGGGATTCAGTTGTCTGAAAAAACGCGTTTATTTCGGGCTGAAAAACACGTTTTGCAAAGTGTGCTGTTACTGCCCCATAACTTACATGGGGTTGACCAAACTTGCAGAAACATGTTTATTTCTGCTGAAAAACACGTTTTGACCCTTTCTGCACACTGGGGTTAAGAGCTGAGTGTGTGGGCTCTTCTGAGCCTTGCTGATACATGGGGATTCAGTTGTCTGAAAAAACGCGTTTATTTCGGGCTGAAAAACACGTTTTGCAAAGTGTGCTGTTACTGCCCCATAACTTTCATGGGGTTGACCAAACTTGCAGAAACACGTTTATTTCTGCTGAAAAACACGTTTTGACCCTTTCTGCACACTGCGGTTAAGAGCTGAGTGTGTGGGCTCTTCTGAGCCTTGCTGTTACATGGGGATTCAGTTGTCTGAAAAAACGTGTTTATTTCGGGCTGAAAAACACGTTTTGCAAAGTGTGCTGTTACTGCCCCATAACTTATATGGGGTTGACCAAACTTGCAGAAACATGTTTATTTCTGCTGAAAAACACGTTTTGACCCTTTAAGCACACTGGGGTTAAGAGCTGAGTGTGTGGGCTCTTCTGAGCCTTGCTGTTACATGGGGATTCAGTTGTCTGAAAAAACGCGTTTATTTCGGGCTGAAAAACACGTTTTGCAAAGTGTGCTGTTACTGCCCCATAACTTTCATGGGGTTGACCAAACTTGCAGAAACATGTTTATTTCTGCTGAAAAACACGTTCTGACCCTTTCTGCACACTGCGGTTAAGAGCTGAGTGTGTGGGCTCTTCTGAGCCTTGCTGTTACATGGGGATTCAGTTGTCTGAAAAAAACGCGTTTATTTCGGGCTGAAAAACTTGTTTTGCAAAGTGTGCTGTTACTGCCCCATAACTTTCATGGGGTTGACCAAACTTGCAGAAACATGTTTATTTCTGCTGAAAAACACGTTTTGACCCTTTCTGCACACTGGGGTTAAGAGCTGAGTGTGTGGGCTCGTCTGAGCCTTGCTGTTACATGGGGATTCAGTTGTCTGAAAAAACGTGTTTATTTCGGGCTGAAAAACACTTTTTGCAAAGTGTGCTGTTACTGCCGCATAACTTTCATGGGGTTGACCAAACTTGCAGAAACACGTTTATTTCTGCTGAAAAACACGTTTTGACCCTTTCTGCACACTGGGGTTAAGAGCTGAGTGTGTGGGCTCTTCTGAGCCTTGCTGTTACATGGGGATTCAGTTGTCTGAAAAAACGCGTTTATTTCGGGCTGAAAAACACATTTTGCAAAGTGTGCTGTTACTGCCCCATAACTTACATGGGGTTGACCAAACTTGCAGAAACATGTTTATTTCTGCTGAAAAACAAGTTTTGACCCTTTCTGCACACTGGGGTTAAGAGCTGAGTGTGTGGGCTCTTCTGAGCTTTGCTGTTACATGGGGATTCAGTTGTCTGAAAAAACGCGTTTATTTCGGGCTGAAAAACACGTTTTGCAAAGTGTGCTGTTACTGCCCCATAACTTTCATGGGGTTGACCAAACTTGCAGAAACATGTTTATTTCTGCTGAAAAACACGTTTTGACACTTTCTGCACACTGGGGTTAAGAGCTGACTGTGTGGGCTCGTCTGAGCCTTGCTGTTACATGGGGATTCAGTTGTCTGAAAAAACGCATTTATTTCGGGCTGAAAAACACGTTTTGCAAAGTGTGCTGTTACTGCCCCATAACTTACATGGGGTTGACCAAACTTGCAGAAACATGTTTATTTCTGCTGAAAAACACGTTTTGACCCTTTCTGCACACTGGGGTTAAGAGCTGAGTGTGTGGGCTCTTCTGAGCCTTGCTGTTACATGGGGATTCAGTTGTCTGAAAAACGCGTTTATTTCGGGCTGAAAAACAAGTTTTGAAAAGTGTGCTGTTACTGCCCCATAACTTACATGGGGTTGACCAAACTTGCAGAAACATGTTTATTTCTGCTGAAAAACACGTTTTGACCCTTTCTGCACACTGGGGTTAAGAGCTGAGTGTGTGGGCTCGTCTGAGCCTTGCTGTTACATGGGGATTCAGTTGTCTGAAAAAACGCGTTTATTTCGGGCTGAAAAACACGTTTTGCAAAGTGTGCTGTTACTGCCCCATAACTTACATGGGGTTGACCAAACTTGCAGAAACATGTTTATTTCTGCTGAAAAACACGTTTTGACCCTTTCTGCACACTGCGGTTAAGAGCTGAGTGTGTGGGCTCTTCTGAGCCTTGCTGATACATGGGGATTCAGTTGTCTGAAAAAACGCGTTTATTTCGGGCTGAAAAACACGTTTTGCAAAGTGTGCTGTTACTGCCCCATAACTTTCATGGGGTTGACCAAACTTGCAGAAACACGTTTATTTCTGCTGAAAAACACGTTTTGACCCTTTCTGCACACTGCGGTTAAGAGCTGAGTGTGTGGGCTCTTCTGAGCCTTGCTGTTACATGGGGATTCAGTTGTCTGAAAAAACGTGTTTATTTCGGGCTGAAAAACACGTTTTGCAAAGTGTGCTGTTACTGCCCCATAACTTATATGGGGTTGACCAAACTTGCAGAAACATGTTTATTTCTGCTGAAAAACACGTTTTGACCCTTTAAGCACACTGGGGTTAAGAGCTGAGTGTGTGGGCTCTTCTGAGCCTTGCTGTTACATGGGGATTCAGTTGTCTGAAAAAACGCGTTTATTTCGGGCTGAAAAACACGTTTTGCAAAGTGTGCTGTTACTGCCCCATAACTTTCATGGGGTTGACCAAACTTGCAGAAACATGTTTATTTCTGCTGAAAAACACGTTCTGACCCTTTCTGCACACTGCGGTTAAGAGCTGAGTGTGTGGGCTCTTCTGAGCGTTGCTGTTACATGGGGATTCAGTTGTCTGAAAAAACACGTTTATTTCGGGCTGAAAAACACGTTTTGCAAAGTGTGCTGTTACTGCCCCATAACTTTCATGGGGTTGACCAAACTTGCAGAAACATGTTTATTTCTGCTGAAAAACACGTTTTGACCCTTTCTGCACACTGGGGTTTAGAGCTGAGTGTGTGGGCTCTTCTGAGCCTTGCTGTTACATGGGGATTCAGTTGTCTGAAAAAATGCGTTTATTTCGGGCTGAAAAACACGTTTTGAAAAGTGTGCTGTTACTGCCCCATAACTTACATGGGGTTGACCAAACTTGCAGAAACATGTTTATTTCTGCTGAAAAACACGTTTTGACCCTTTCTGCACACTGGGGTTAAGAGCTGAGTGTGTGGGCTCGTCTGAGCCTTGCTGTTACATGGGGATTCAGTTGTCTGAAAAAACGTGTTTATTTCGGGCTGAAAAACACGTTTTGCAAAGTGTGCTGTTACTGCCCCATAACTTACATGGGGTTGACCAAACTTGCAAAAACATGTTTATTTCTGCTGAAAAACACGTTTTGACCCTTTCTGCACACTGGGGTTAAGAGCTGAGTAGGTGGGCTCTTCTGAGCCTTGCTGTTACATGGGGATTCAGTTGTCTGAAAAAACGCGTTTATTTCGGGCTGAAAAACACGTTTTGCAAAGTGTGCTGTTACTGCCCCATAACTTACATGGGGTTGACCAAACTTGCAGAAACACGTTTATTTCTGCTGAAAAACACGTTTTGACCCTTTCTACACACTGGGGTTAAGAGCTGAGTGTGTGGGCTCTTCTGAGCCTTGCTGTTACATGGGGATTCAGTTGTCTGAAAAAACGCGTTTATTTCGGGCTGAAAAACACGTTTTGCAAAGTGTGCTGTTACTGCCCCATAACTTACATGGGGTTGACCAAACTTGCAGAAACATGTTTATTTCTGCTAAAAAACACGTTTTGACACTTTCTGCACACTGGGGTTAAGAGCTGAGTGTGTGGGCTCTTCCGAGCATAGCAGGTACATGGGATTCAACAGTCTGAAAAAACGCGTTTATTTTGGGTTAAAAAAACAGGTTTTGAAAAGTCTATTGTACCTGCTCCATAACTTACATGGGGGTGACCAAAGTTGCAGAAACATGTTTATTTCTGCTGAAAAACACGGTTTCATACTTTCTGCACACTGATTTTAAGAGCTGAGTCAGTGGGCTCTTCTGAGCCTAGCGGGTACATGGGATTCAACAGTCTGAAAAAACGTGTTTATTTCAGGCTGAAAAACACGTTTTGAAAAGTCAGCTGTTTCTGCCCCAAAAGTTGCATGGGGGTGACCAAAGTTGCAGAAACATGTTTATTTCTGCTGAAAAACACGTTTTGTCACTTTCTGCACACTGGGGTTAAGAGCTGAGTGTGAGGGCTCTCCTGATCCTTTCAGTTACATGGGGATATTGCAGTCTGAAAAAACGTTTTTATTTCGGACTGAAAAACAAGTTTTGAATAGTGTCCTGTTACTGCCCCATAAATTACATGGGGTTGACCAAACTTGCAGAAACATGTTTATTTCTGCTGAAAAACACTTTCTGCACACTGGGGTTAAGAGCTGAGTGTGTGGGCTCTTCTGAGCCTTTCAGTTACATGGGGATTCTGCAGTCTGAAAAAACGCGTTTATTTTGGGCTAAAAAACACGTTTTGAAAAGTCTCCTGTTCCTGCCCATTTAGTTACATGGGGGTGACCAAAGTTGTAGAAACATGTTCATTTCTGCTGAAAAACACGTTTGGCAACTGCTGCACACTGGAGTTCAGAGCTGACTGATTGTGCTCTTCTGAACTCAGAAGCTACACTGGAATCCAATTTTGAAAAAATGCGTTTATTTCGGCTGTAAAACACGTTTTAAAAAGTCTGCTGTTCCTGCCCCATAAGTTACATGGCGGTGACCAAAGTTGTAGAAACATGTTTATTTTAGCTGAAAGACACGTTTTGACACTTTCTGAAAACTGGGGTTAAGAGCTGAGTCAGTGGGCTCTTCTGAGCCTAGCAGGTACATTGGGATTCAACAGTCTGACATAATGCGTTTATTTCAGGGTTAAAAAACACGTTTTGAAAAGTCTGCTGTTCCTGCTCCATAAGTTACATGGGGTTGACCAAAGTTGCAGAAACATGTTTATTTCTGCTGAAAGACACGTTTTGACACTTTCTGCAATCTGGGGTTAAGAGCTGAGTCAGTGGGCTCTTCTGAGCCTAGCAGATACATTGGGATTCAACAGTCTGAAAACACGCGTTTATTTTGGGCTGAAAAACACGTTTTGAAAACTGTGTTGTTCCTGCCCCAGCAGTTACATTGGGGTGACCAAAGTTGCAAAAACGTGTTTATTTCTGCTGAAAAACACGTTTTGACGACTTCTGCACATTGGGGTTAAGAGCTGACTCAGTGTGCTCTTCTGAGCCCAGCAGTTACATTGGAATTCCAAATTTTGACAAACCGCATTTATTTCGGCTGAAAAATACGTTTTGAAAAGTGTGCTGTTACTGCCACAGCAGTTACATTTTAGTGACCAACATTGTAATAACGTTTTTGTTTTGGCGGAAAAACACGTTTTGAAAAGTGTGCTGTTCCTGCCCCAGCAGTTCCATTGGGGTGACCAAAGTTGCAAAAATACGTTTATTTCGAATGAAAAACACGTTCTGACAACTTCTGCACACTGGGGTTAAGAGATGACTCACTGGGCTCTTTTGAGCCCAGCAGTTACATTGGGATTCCAAAATTTGAAAAAACGCGTTTATATCAGCTGAAAATCAGTTTTTGAAAAGTGTGCTTTTCTGCCCCAGTAGTTACATTTTGGTGACCAGACTTGCAAAAAATCGTTTATTTTGGATGAAAAACACGTTTTGACAACTTCTGCACACTGGACTTAAGAGCTGACTCATTTTGCTCTTCTGAGCCCAGCAGTTACATTGCAATTCGAAAATATGAAAAAACGCGTTTATATCAGCAGAAAATCAAGTATTGAAAAGTGTGCTATTCAGTCCCAGTAGTTATATTTTGGTGACCAAAGTTGCAAAAACGCATTTATTTTAGATGAAAAACACGTTCTGAGAACTTCTGCACACTGGGGTTAAGAATTGACTCAGTGTGGTCTTCTGAGCCCAGCAGTTACATTGGGATTCCAAAGTTTGGAAAAAACGCGTTTATTTCGGCAGAAAAACACGTTTTGAAAAGTGTGCTGTTCCTTCCCCACCAGTTCCATTGGGGTGACCAAAGTTGCAAGAACTTGTTCATTTCGGCTGAAAAACACGGTTTGACATCTTCTGCACACTGGGGTTAAGAGCTGACTCTTTGTACTCTTCTGAGCCCAGCAGTTACATTGGGATTCCAAACATTGAAGAAACACGTTTATTTCGGCTGAAAAACACGTTTTGAAAAGTGTGCTGTTCCTGCCCCAGCAGTTACATTTTAGTGACCAAAGTTGCAATTACGTTTTTGTTTTGGCTGAAAAACACATTTTGACAACTTCTGCACACTGGGGTTAAGAGCTGACTCCTTGTGCTCTTCTGAGCAAGGCAGTTATGTTGGGATCTACAAAGTTTGAAAAAACGCATTTATCTCAGTGAAAAACACGTTTTGAAAAGGGTGCTGTTCTGTCCCAGTAGTTATATTTGGGTAACCAAAGTTCCAGAAACGCGATTATTTCGGCTGAAAAACACGTTTTGACAACTTCTGCACATTGGGGTTAAGAGCTGGCTCAATGGGCTCTTCTGAGCCCAGCAGTTACATTGGGATGCCAATTTTGAAAAAACGTGTTTATATCAGCCAAAAATCAGGTTTTGAAAAGTGTGCTGTTCCTGCCCCAGCAGTTCCATTGGTGTGACCAAACTTGCAAAAACTTGTTCATTTCAGCTGAAAAACACATTTTGACAATTTCTGCGCACTGGGGTAAAGAGCTGACTCATTGTGCTCTTCTGAGCCCAGCAGTTACATTTGGATTCCAAAGATTGGAAAAAAACGTGTTTATTCAGCAGAAAAACACTTTTTGAAAAGTGTGCTGTTCCTGCCCCAGCAGTTACATTGGGGTGACAAAAGTTGCAAAAACGTGTTTATTTCAGTTGAAAAAAACGTTTTGAAAAGTGTGGTGTTCCTGCCCCATGAGTTACATTTTGGTGACCAATGTTGCAAAAACGTGTTTCATCGGCTAAAAAACACATTTTGACAACTTCTGAAAACTGGGGTTCAGAGCTGACTCATTGTGCTCTTCTGAGCCCAGCAGTTACATTAGGATTCCAAAGTTTGGAAAAACGCGTTTATTTCAGCTGAAAAACACATTTTGAAAAGTCTGCTGTTCCTGCCCTATTAGTTACATGGGGATGACCAAAGTTGTAGAAACATGTTTATTTCTGCTGAAAAACACGTTTCGACACTTTCTGCACAATGGGGTTAAGAGCTGAGTCAGTGGGCTCTTCTGAGCCTAGCAGATACATTGGGATTCAACAGTCTGAAAAAACGTGTTTATATCAGCCAAAAATCAGGTTTTGCAAAGTGTGCTGTTCCTGCCCCAGCAGTTACATTGGGTTGACCAAAGTTGCAAAAACGTGTTTATTTCTGCTGAAAAACACGTTTTGACGACTTTTGCACATTGGGGTTAAGAGCTGACTCAATGGGCTCTTCTGAGCCCAGCAGTTACATTGGAATGCCAATTTTGAAAAAACGTGTTTATATCAACAGTAAATCAGTATTTGAAAAGTGTGCTGTTCCTGCCCCAGCAGTTCCATTGGGGTGACCAAAGTTGAAAAAACTTGTTCATTTCAGCTGAAAAACACGTTTTGACAACTTCTGCGCACTTAGGTTAAGAGCTGACTCATTGTGCTCTTCTGAGCCCAGCAGTTACATTGGAATTCCAAAATTTGAAAAAAATGTGTTTATTTCAGCTGAAAAACAGATTTGAAAAGTGTGTTGTTCCTGCCCCATAAGCTATATGGGTGTGACCAAATTTGGAAAAACGCATTTTCTTAGGCTGAAAAACACAATTTGACACTTCTGCACACTGGGGCTAAGAGCTGACTCAGTGTGCTCTTCTGAACGTAGCAGTTACGTTGGGATTACCAAAGTTTGAAAAAACGCGTTTATCTCAGCTGAAAAACACGTTTTAAAAACTTTGCTGTTACTTACCCAGCAGTTACATTTGTGTGACCAAAGTTGCAAAAACGTGTTTCTTTTATTCGGCTGAAAAACACGTTTTGAAAAGTCTGCTGTTCCTACCCCATAAGATATATGGATGTGACCAAAGTTTGAAAAAACGCGTTTATCTCTGCTGAAAAACACATTTTGAAAAGTGTGCTGTTCCTGCCCCATAAGTTTCATTGAGGTGACCAAAGTTGCAAAAATGCATTTATTTCGGGTGAATAAAACACGTTTTGACATCTTCTGCACAGTTGGGCTAGGAGCTGACTCAGTGTGCTCTTCTGAGCCCAGCAGTTACATTGGAATTCCAAATTTTGAAAAACCGCATTTATTTCTGCTGAAAAACACGTTTTGAAATGTGTGCTGTTCCTGCCCCAGCAGTTACATTTTAGTGACCAAAGTTGAAATAACGTTTTTGTTTTGGCTGAAAAACACGTTTTGACAACTTCTGCACACTGGGGTGAAGAGCTGACTCAATGGGCTTTTCTGAGCCCAGCAGTAACATTGGAATGCCAATTTTGAAAAAAACGTGTTTATATCAATTCAGTATTTGAAAAGTGTGCTGTTCCTGCCCCAGCAGTTCCATTGGGGTGACCAAAGTTGAAAAAACTTGTTCATTTCGGCTGAAAAACACGTTTTGACATCTTCTGCTCACTGGGGTTAAGAGCTGACTCATTGTACTCTTCTGAGCCCAGCAGTTACATTGGGATTTTAATTTTCAAAAAACATGTTTATTTAGGCTGAAAAGCACGTCTTGAAAAGTGTGCTGTTCCTGCCCAATAATTTATATTGGGGTGACCAAAGTTCCAAAACGCGTTTAATTCAGATGTAAAAAACGGTTTTGAAAAGTGTGCTGTTCCTGCCCCAGCAGTTCCATTGGGGTGACCAAAGTTGCAAAAACTTGTTCATTTCGGCTGAAAAACACGTTTTGACAACTTCTGCGCTCTGGGGTTAAGAGCTGACTCATTGTGCTCTTCTGAGCCCAGCAGTTACATTGGAATTCCAAAAATTGAAAAAAAGTGTTTATTTCAGCTGAAAAACAGATTTGAAAACTGTGCTGTTCCTGCCCCATAAGTTAAATGGGTGTGACCAAAGTTGGAAAAACGCGTTTTTTTAGGCTGAAAAACACAATTTGACACTTCTGCACACTGGGGCTAAGAGCTGACTCAGAGTGCTCTTCTGAACGTAGCAGTTACGTTGGGATTACCAAAGTTTGAAAAAACGCGTTTATCTTAGCTGAAAAACAGGTTTTGAAAAGTGTGCTGTTACTTACCCAGCAGTTACATTTGAGTGACCAACGTTGCAGAAACGTGTTTCTTTTATTCGGCTGAAAAACACGTTTTGAAAAGTGTGCTGTTCCTACCCCATAAGATATATGGATGTGACCAAACATTGAGAAAACGCGTTAATCTCTGCTGAAAAACACATTTTGAAAAGTGTGCTGTTACTGCCCCATAAGTTTCATTGGGGTGACCAAAGTTGCAAAAATGCATTTATTTCGGGTGAAAAACACGTTTTTACAACTTCTGCACAGTGGGGCTATGAGCTGACTCAGTGTGCTCTTCTGAGTCCAGCAGTTACATTGGGATTCCAAAGTTTGGAAAAAACGCGTTTATTTCAGCAGAAAAACACGTTTTGAAAAGTGTGCTGTTCCTTCCCCAGCAGTTCCATTGGGGTGACCAAAGTTGCAAAAACTTGTTCATTTCGGCTGAAAAACATGGTTTGACATCTTCTGCACACTGGGGTTAAGAGCTGACTCATTGTACTCTTCTGAGCCCAGCAGTTACATTGGGATTCCAAACATTGAAGAAACACGTTTATTTCGGCTGAAAAACACGTTTTGAAAAGTGTGCTGTTCCTGCCCCAGCAGTTACATTTTAGTGTCCAAAGTTGCAATAACGTTTTTGTTTTGGCTGAAAAACACATTTTGACAACTTCTGCACACTGGGGTTAAGAGCTGACTCATTGTGCTCTTCTGAGCCCAGCAGTTACATTGCGATTCTAAAATTTGAAAACAAACGCGTTTATATCAGCAGAAAATCAGGTTTTGAAAAGTTTGCTGTTTTGTCCCAGTAGTTACATTTTGGTGACCAAAGTTGCAAAAACTCATTTATTTTGGATGAAAAACACGTTTTGACAACTTCTGCACACTGGGGTTAAGAGCTGAAACAGTATGCCCTTCTGCAGTTACATTGGGATTCCAAAGTTTGAAAAAAACATGTTTATTTCGGTAGAAAAACACTTTTTGAAAAGTGTGCTGTTCCTACCCCAGCAGTTACATTGGGGTGACCAAAGTTGCAAAAACGCGTTTATTTCGGCTGAAAAACACGTTTTGATAAGTTCTGCACACTGGGTTTAAGAGCTGACTCAATGTGCTCTTCTGAGCACATCTGTTACATTGGGATTTCAATTTTGAAAAAACGCATTTCTATCAGCAGAAAATCAGGTTTTGAAAAGTGTGCTGTTCTGTCCCAGTAGTTACGTTGTGGTGACCAAAGTTGTAAAAACGCATTTATTTCGGATGAAAAACACGTTTTGACAAGTTCTGCACACTGTGGTTCAGAGCTGACTCAGTGTGCTCTTCTGAGCCCAGAAGTTTCATTGGAATTCCAATTTTTGAAGAAACGCGTTTATTTCGGCAGAAAAACACTTTTTAAAAAGTGTGCTGCTCCTGCCCCAGCAGTTCCATTGGGGTGACCAAAGTTGAAAAAACTTGTTCATTTCAGCTGAAAAACACGTTTTGACAACTTCTGCGCACTTAGGTTAAGAGCTGACTCATTGTGCTCTTCTGAGCCCAGCAGTTACATTGGAATTCCAAAATTTGAAAAAAATGTGTTTATTTCAGCTGAAAAACAGATTTGAAAAGTGTGTTGTTCCTGCCCCATAAGCTATATGGGTGTGACCAAATTTGGAAAAACGCATTTTCTTAGGCTGAAAAACACAATTTGACACTTCTGCACACTGGGGCTAAGAGCTGACTCAGTGTGCTCTTCTGAACGTAGCAGTTACGTTGGGATTACCAAAGTTTGAAAAAACGCGTTTATCTCAGCTGAAAAACACGTTTTGAAAAGTTTGCTGTTACTTACCCAGCAGTTACATTTGTGTGACCAAAGTTGCAAAAACGTGTTTCTTTTATTCGGCTGAAAAACACGTTTTGAAAAGTCTGCTGTTCCTACCCCATAAGATATATGGATGTGACCAAAGTTTGAAAAAACGCGTTTATCTCTGCTGAAAAACACATTTTGAAAAGTGTGCTGTTCCTGCCCCATAAGTTTCATTGGGGTGACCAAAGTTGCAAAAATGCATTTATTTCGGGTGAATAAAACACGTTTTGACATCTTCTGCACAGTTGGGCTAGGAGCTGACTCAGTGTGCTCTTCTGAGCCCAGCAGTTACATTGGAATTCCAAATTTTGAAAAACCGCATTTATTTCTGCTGAAAAACACGTTTTGAAATGTGTGCTGTTCCTGCCCCAGCAGTTACATTTTAGTGACCAAAGTTGAAATAACGTTTTTGTTTTGGCTGAAAAACACGTTTTGACAACTTCTGCACACTGGGGTGAAGAGCTGACTCAATGGGCTTTTCTGAGCCCAGCAGTTACATTGGAATGCCAATTTTGAAAAAACGTGTTTATATCAATTCAGTATTTGAAAAGTGTGCTGTTCCTGCCCCAGCAGTTCCATTGGGGTGACCAAAGTTGAAAAAACTTGTTCATTTCGGCTGAAAAACACGTTTTGACATCTTCTGCTCACTGGGGTTAAGAGCTGACTCATTGTACTCTTCTGAGCCCAGCAGTTACATTGGGATTTTAATTTTCAAAAAACATGTTTATTTAGGCTGAAAAGCACGTCTTGAAAAGTGTGCTGTTCCTGCCCAATAATTTATATTGGGGTGACCAAAGTTCCAAAACGCGTTTAATTCAGATGTAAAAAACGGTTTTGAAAAGTGTGCTGTTCCTGCCCCAGCAGTTCCATTGGGGTGACCAAAGTTGAAAAAACTTGTTCATTTCCGCTGAAAAACACGTTTTGACAACTTCTGCGCTCTGGGGTTAAGAGCTGATTCATTGTGCTTTTCTGAGCCCAGCAGTTACATTGGAATTCCAAAGTTTGAAAAAACGTGTTTATTTCAGCTGAGAAACAGATTTGAAAAGTGTGCTGTTCCTGCCCCATAAGTTAAATGGGTGTGACCAAAGTTGGAAAAACGCGTTTTTTTAGGCTGAAAAACACAATTTGACACTTCTGCATACTGGGGCTAAGAGCTGACTCAGTGTGCTCTTCTGAGCACAGCAGTTACATTGGGATTCCAAAATTTGAAAAAACACGTGTATTTCGGCAGAAAAACACGTTTTGAAAAGTTTGCTGTTCCTGCCCCAGCAGTTACATTGCCGTGACCAAAGTTGCAAAAACGCGTTTTTTTTTGGCTGAAAAATACAATTTGAGAACTTCTGCACAGTGGGGCTAAAAGCTGACTCAATGTGCTCTTCTGAGCCCAGCAGTTATGTTGGGATACCAAAGTTTGAAAAAACACGTTTATCTCAGCTGAAAAATACGTTTTGAAAAGTGTGCTGTTCCTGCCCCAGCAGTCTCATTGGGGTGACCAAAGTTGCAAAAACGCATTTATCTCGGCTGAAAAATACATTTTGACCAATCCTGCACAGTGGGGCTAAGAGCTGACCCAGTCTGCTCTTTTGGTCACAGCAGTTACTTTGGGATACCAATGGTTGCAAAAACGTGTTTATTTGAGCTTCCAATGACGTTTTGTGTAATTCTGAACATTGTTGTCAATATCTGCCTCAGTGTGCACTTGGTTTTAATTGTTTAAGATTTGTTGTATGTTTTATTGTGATTTTACTATACACTTGTTATTTAAGAGTAAATCAGGAATATTGGGGATATGGTGAAGGAGAATATTTCTTGTACTGGTATAGGCAGATGTAAGGGTACGTTAATGAAAAAAACTCTTATAGTCATCTAGTGATTATTTAAGACATTTCTTCCATTTCTTTTTCTTGTATCTATGGTTGTGGTGAAACTGACAGAATGAGCAGAAAGTCTTTGAGTTGGAACAGGAGGCTCATCCAGTCTGTTGGAAGGTTGTGTAGGACCGCACACACCACATTGATGGTGCAGCTCTTTATGGACTGATACACAAACCCTATGAGTCGAGCAAAACACTCCTTTAAAATTCCAAAGGCTCCCCAGCAATTAACTGAAATGATCTGTTACAGAAGTCTAAATTTACCTTTTTAGAGCTGTAAATGCAATTTTTTTTAAATTGTAGATCAAATCCTCACCAGTGTACCAGCACCTCGCAGTATATTAATGTTAATGCTGCTTAAGAAATAAAATCGCTAACATTGTTGGACATTAGCTGGTGCTTATTTGTAATGATTTGCCTACTGCTATATAAGGAATATGCAGTAAGGCCCTTTGTTAGTCATTACTCTCAACATACCTGTAACTCAACTTATCTGTAACCTTATCTTACTCACTACCTCAAATGGAGAAGAGCTACAAAAATTAATTTTAAAACTCTTACAGTAGATGACGTGCAACAAATGTAGTCACAGAAATGGAATAGCACTTACATTTATACAATTGCAGACACAACTGTAGCCTAAACATAAAACTGAAATAGTGATGCGTTGGCTTACTCGTCTGAAGGATCTCTGTTCGAATCTCTTTCATTTCTCAATGGACATAAAACCTGCTGTAATACGATAGTTTTAAACTCAAAACTGCAGCTCCTGTCCTCATTTGGTGAATAATTACAACTTAGTATCGCATGAGCAATTAAGTAAACTTATCTGGTATTCATATTTTAACACAAATGCCATTCTTAAATTAAAAACTTACACTACATCGTCTGGGACATTCAGCTATATGCAAACAAGAGACAGGTGATATCATATTTATGTTATTCCCTCACACCTGAAGAAGGCTTCACAGCCTTACTACAGGTTCCTGTTTATGTTTAGTACTGTAAATACATAGACATGGATAATGACTGACTTTTCAGACCTTAGATATATGTTCTGTTATTTAAAATAAAATACAAATATTTTTCAATATTTCCATGGTCTGCATGTGTGAGACTGTAGAGTTCCCAATGTGCTGCAGTTAACTACCTGGGTCAACCGATTACTTCTTCAGATTTTTAAAAAGGACACAGCTACAAAATACTTAGACATGCTAGTCAAAGCCTCTTTGTAAGATCATGCAGTTGCTTGCTAATGTTCACCTTTTAAGGCTACATCCACAACTCTGATTAAGGTATGATATTAGTGACAATTTTAATTTTCCTGTTCACACAAATGTATAGAGGATACTGCTATAAAAAACAAAATCAACCGCTGCCCCCCAACCGGGCACACAGTGAAAAAAAATTGCAGAATTGTTACTCTCGCACCAGTAACAGAGTGCTTGAACTTGGCAGACAGGGTCATTGGAGGTCAAAGTCACCATGCATGGTCACATGATCACTGGAAAAACAAGGTGTTATATCCCGGGAATGAAAGCAGCACAAACGCTACTTTCAAAGGCACAAACCAGCACAAATGTAGCACTAACTAATGAGGTGGGTTCATTGTTTGTTTTCTCTGTAGGGGGGCCAACTTTACGGAGCTCTGCATACAAGCAATCCGATACGGACTAAGACATTTTTGAGTATCAACTCTATATGCTGTGCTGCCTTTTCCCCGGAGTAAAACTTCAATTGAAGGAATGTTTATCGCACGTTTGAAACATACCGCTTTTATTTGCAGAAATCTATGAACTCATGATTTTATATGCTTAATAAACGGTGCAAACCGTACCTACAGTGGAATGCTGTGGCACATGAAGCCAGGTGGGGCTGCACATTGGATTGAGCCCAGTATACCTAGAGTGTGCTCTACTTCTGTCCTGTTCCTAGTTCCCTGTGATTATTCATGTCTTTCCAGTGTGTCTTCCTGTTTCTGCTCTGCTCCTCACTCAGCATTGAGGGTTTTCCAGCATTGCTCTTCCACCATCTGTGACAGGAGAAGAGTCCCCATTACCTGTGAAACACTTTGAGTGGAGTGTCAAGAAAAAGCGCTATATAAGTGTAAGCAGTTATTACTATTATTATTATTTTGTTATTCGATTGTGAGGTTTGAGAGGCATATTACAAATTGGGCAGACAAATAGAAAATGAAACGGCTGTCACTTTGTAGGCTTGAAAGAAATCCAAGAAACATAAAACCCAAGGAAGTTAACAGTGCAGATCATTTACAAATTACAATGTGCTGCACCTTTCTTCTTCTGTCTTGTCTTCTTGATCTTCAAGGCCAGATTGTTGTCAAGGCACCATTTTGTAAGATGTTCCACTTCTCTCCTTTATGTAAACTCATTGTTGTTGTTGATCAGCCAAATAATAGTGATGTCACCTGCAAACTTAATGATGTAGTTGCTGCTGTAAGTGGGTGTACATTCGTAGGTGAACAAGGAGTATAGCCTAGGACTGAGACAGTAGCCTTGTAGAGCTCCAGGGTTTAGGATTCATGTAGTGAGTGCCACTGGGCGGTAATTGTTCAAACAAGTCACCTTGGACTTCTTAGGCAGTGGCACAATTGTGGTTTTCTTAAAGCACTCTGGTACAACTGACAGGGACATAAAGAGGTTAAAAATGTATGTGTACATGGGAGATAGCTGGTCTGCACAAGCTTTAAGGACACAAGGGAGGCAACATCTGGGCCGGCTGCTTTACTGGTTTTCACTCTCTTAATGACTCTAGACACCTCATGTTTAGAGAGCTGTAATAAACTCCACTGGTTCCCAGGGAGCCTTGATAGCCTCGGTGTTCTAAGCCTCAAAACATGAGTAAAAGGTGTTCAGCTTCAGTTGTGGAAATACCACTGATGTTTCCTTTGTAGTTCATGATAGCCTGCAAATCTTGCTACATGTGCCTTGAGTCACCCCCAAGCTGTTTTTCTAATTTGTCTTTGTATTCCTGTTTTGCTAGTTTAATAGCTTTCTCCACGTCATACCTTGATTTTTTGTACAGTTCTCTGTCACCTGATTGGAAGGCAGCAGACCGCACATTAAGGTTGGTGTAAATGTCTTTGTTCATCCAGGGCTTCTGATGTGTATATATCCGGGTCTCTTGGTAGGGAAACATCTGTCCACACAATAGTTGATGTAAGATGTGACCACCTCTATATACTCATTTAGATCAGTGGACGAATCTTTGAATATACACAAATCAGTCATTTCAAAACAGTCTGCGAGTTCTTTCTCAGCAGCGTCTGACCAGCACTACATGGTCTTAACTGCAGGTGGCGCTCTTTAGCTTCTGCTTGCAAACAGGAAGAAGAAGCATGATATGGTCAGACTTCCTAAAATTCTGTTGTAAAAAGGAACGGTATGCTCTCTTAATGGTGGTATAGCAGTGATCCAGTGTGTTATTAACTCTAGTGCAGGGTATCCAAACTTTTTTTTACGGGGGGCCAGATGGAGAACAATTATGAATAAAAAAAAACAACAAATAACACTGGATATGCATGATTTCCAGTAAATTGACATTACATTTTTAGGACTACCCTAATAGATGTTTTAAGTATTTTGTACTGTAATCCTAAAATTACCTATATAAATCAGGACTTCAGACTGTGAATTAAATGGTCTCAAATTTGACAAAAAATAAGAATTTGCCACAATTTAAAATCTAGTCGCTTTTAGCAACAGGCACCAAAACTTTGTTAGTTTGTGTCAATATGTGGTCAAATTTCATCTGGTAATGAGGCGTTACTTAATTACATCTTTAGAGTGCATGCCTGTATGTCATTCATAACAGCACACAAGAGTGACAGTTGGTTAAAAGATAGCAAGCTAAGAAGCTACACACTAGAACACAGGGTACTGCAAGCATTCCACACGCTGCTGATCTGCTAACAATGGCGAAGTGTAAAATTACAGACTTTTTTAAAGAGTTTGATTAATCCGTCAGCAGGTCTGAATGGCATTTCAGAACTTCGTGGCTTTAGGAAATTACTTGGCTTAGGTATGATAAAGTTAAACAAATTATGTATTGGACTTTTGTTCTAAAGCCGGTCAGGAAGATGCAGGGAAAACTGATTTTGTTCAAATGGACAAATCATTTAAAAAAGAAACAGTAAAAAAAACATGGAGAGAGTCAGAAGCATAAAAATACTTGTGATTGTGTAATTATGAAGTGTGCCACAAGGCAGACACCTTTAGCCCAGGCTGTGTCTTGCGCCTGTGAAAATACAGCCGACTTTAAAGAATGTGAAATTTAATGCAGCCTACATGATCACACGTGAGGAATTACCATTCACAAAATATGCTTTCCAAAATCTGCTAATGAAAAAGAATGGAATGGATGTATCGAAGACATATGATGACAACAGCGCATTGGCTGAGTTTATTGGGTGTCTTGCAGACTGACTATTTTGATTCTGCAATTTGGCTGTATTTTTAATTCTGTTAAAGTAATTACAGTGGCTCCAGTAGTCTTTTATATTAAATAAAAATAATATTACATTATTTTAATATACATGTAAGATTTCACAAATTTTACTATCTAGTGATGATCTAGTAGTGTCTCTACTAATGGGAACAGTGATGCTTTGCTTTGGACTGAAGAATCACTGTCAAGTGTAAGTGTTGTTGTGGAGATTCGGGGGAATATCACAGAGGTGACTGTCTGTTATCTTGGATCTCACTTGGCTCTTGTTAAGCTTCGTTAGAGAAAATGTTTGCTCGCATCTGTATGCCAAACAAACTCAGCACTCTTTTGGCATGGTGCCTCATCTGGATTTTTCCAAGCTCCTGTAGAACTCTAGCAGTTGGAGCAAAGACTCGTGATGTTCCGTTTCATTATGTCTCTTTACATTACATTCCTTCATTACAGAAACTGATTCTTGGCAAATTAAATGGACACACTTGCCTCTGAACTTGGTGAAAAAGTATTCATTTTGCCAGTGTGGCTTGAATCTCCTGCATTTGCTGTCAAATTTTCATTTCCTTGGTTCCGCCATTTTGAAAAGCTTGCTAATGAATGTACAGAATTAAAGTTTTAAAGAAGGTGAAGAGGAGGAAAGGTAGTAGCTATTCAGTTTCGAGATGTGATTTCACTAGGCGGCACCTAGTGTTCAAAATAGGGACTTCGTTTTTTACTTAATATTGGTCCAAATTTGATTATAGTTTTTAATAAACGTTTCAAAAACAGTGACGGGCCACAGTTGGCCCGTGGGCCATAGTTTGGACACCCTTGCTCTAGTGGGAACAGAGACTTTTGTTGTACTTTTTTAAGGTTACTGTGGTTAAGGTCACTCGCCAATATAGAAACAGCTTCCGGATGCATGATTTCATATTTGCTGATGATCTTATATAGCCCGTTGAGCGCCAATTGAGCATTAGCATGCAGGTGAAAGTACACAGCTCTCATAATAACAGCCATAAATTTCTTCAGTACGTAAAAAGGCTGACATTTAATAATGAGGTTTCCAGATTAGATTATATTAGCGAGATCTGTTGAGCAGTGGTTCTCAAACTTTTTAGACCAAGTAATCAAACTAAAGCATCCAAATACCACCTACAAGTCATCTTCTCATATGAACCACAGAAACATAAGCGCACTCACATACACATACAGATGCAGCCATTCAAAGTGCGCGGCATAGACATGTACCGTGCGTAATTGGCTACGTCCTCAAGCATCGTGACGCGCGATGACGCGCAATACCGCGGTACGTGATGGGTTGACCGACAGGGGCACTCGTGGTCAGTCGGTCATAGAAAGATTTTAATGTTTTTACTGTGCCCGTTTTTTTATTGAATATTTAGATGGAATTTTACCACTGAAGGGAAATTTTAGTAGCTGAGCATAAAAAGAATAGGAGCATACTGTAATGCGAGTGAAGGCCATAAACAATATTAATTCTATTTTTTCAAAGAAATGTTTGTTAATAGAAAAGTCACGGCACCAGCTGGATTTGAACACACAACCTGTAGGTTACTAGTCCAGCACGTAGACCAGCAGGCTACTGGGGAAGTCACATGAGCAGAGGTGAAACAGCCCTACACAGCCCTGTCGCAGTACACAAATATAATTATATCGTTATTAATATCTTTAGATACGCAAGTCCATATTATAATAGCAGAAAAGCTTAAAACTACCACTTTTTATACACCCTATTTCACATGTTAGTTAAAGACATCGATGCTTAAAATGTTTAGGGAGAAATGGAATACTGGTGTATATTTTTTCTTTAAAGTACCAATTCCTGGAATCTGACTGGCTGACACCTTCCGGAGTGGTACCATAATATCTGGTATACGGAAAAGAAAGCGTAGATAAAAAGCTTAGATTCTCATGTATCTGATACAAGTATCTTTTAATACAGTCTTTGCTGTGCTCTTGAAGATCCTTGTGATATTTTGAGCTCTGGTTGAATGATAAGTGTCGCATCACCTTTAAAGCAGTTTAAATAATTTTCGTAGTTAGAAATTATGAAACGCTCTGTTAAAAGCAAGGGGTTTCTATGTCCATTACAGTAAAAGAAAATGCCTGACAAAGTAGGGCTTGGACAGATTCCAAGTGCTTGTACAAATGTGCTAAAGAAATTAGCAAAAAAAGTCATTTATTCCTTTATTGTATTGGCTAGCTAATGTCCTGTCCTCGTTAGTTAGATCAACGAAATGCTGTGGTGTTTGTCAAAGAAAAAAATAGAAGTATTTTCGTTTAAAATAACGGTTAGAAAGAATGTGGACCAGCGTAATACTTTGAGTTTACAGCTTGTCCAAAGTCATTCATTATTAATACTATTAGTTATATCTTCGGTAAAGGCTTTGATACATAAAATATTTCTGCATAATTAAAATATTTATGATAAAGGTAGGTTGTGTACTTTTGTCCAACTGAGCAATCTTGCTTTCATAAAATATACCAACTTTTTAATGACTGATGATTAACATGCTGTAATAAACAGTTTAAATTTAAAAGCTCAAATGCTGTACATGAGAGGTTAAGCTTTATTGGCTCCTCCTGGCGGTTTTACAAGGTGATTCCGGATACTTTCCAGCATGACGTCAAATTATGTGATACGCCGCATGATACTGCGTTTTGATGCGACACACCCACCACGGTGTACCGCGAAATACCCCACCCATTTTGAATAGCTGCATCTGTATAATAAATATTATAATAATAATAAACTTTATTTGATATAGCACCTTTAAAGGTGGCTTCTCATACCGCTTTAAAGAATGAAAACAGGAACAACAACAATTAAAAATAAACAATGAAAAAAGCACCATTTCAGTGAGAGGGGTGAGCCTGTTTAGTCGAGCAAAGCCAATGTGAATTCATTGGTTGAGCCTTGATACAATTCACAACAGATTCTAACAGATTTTAAAACCTCAGGCTTGATGGCCAAGGCCTCACGGTGGATGCTGCAGTGTGTCCAGTCCATATCTGGAGCAACCTCTAATTAGTGCAACTACACTGCTGTGTCGGCTTGTCATTGCTCTAGCACCATCTGTACAAACTCTGAGTCATTTTATCCAGTCAATGCCATTGTCTTCGATAAATTCATTCAGAAGCTGAAATATGTGCTCTCCTGTAGTTCTTGTTGGTAACAGCTTACAGAACAGAAAATCCTCATGGGACATGCCCTCAAACTCATATCTAACGTAAATGAGCAAATTGGCCAAATCAACGACATCTACAGACTCATCTAATTGCAGTGAAAGGCATCTGCTCATCTTAACATGTTCTATCAGCGTACTTTTGACATAATCTGGCAATTCAATAAATCTATGAGTGACTTTGTCTTTTGAATGGGGCAGCAGGTCGAGCTGTTTAACAGCTTTTTTTCCCACGCATGTCAGCTCTTGGCAAACAAAGTTCTTCACAAATACTGTGGGGCTTACCTGCTTAAGCAATCCGCAAGCTTGCATTTTTCCCCTTTTCCGTTTCAGGAGTCTGTCTCAGAAGTCAAAAGAAGTTTTTATTTCATGCACATGAGAGCAAAACACAGAGACACTCTGTGCATTTTTCTCAAATTAACCTAGAACAGTTCTTAAATATTTTTCTATCACACTTTCCTGTGCTCACAAGATTGCCAGTGTTCCAAACCCTTGCACATTCTCCTACCTATTTGCTGGAGATAACCTTTTTAAAATACAATAGGTCACTTACGTTCGTAGCACGCATTCCTATACAATTGTATAGAATTACATAGTAGCTCTTGTGTCCACTCAAGTATTAGCGCGCTCTGTATCATGGTACATAGTATGTATTTGACACATAAACTAATTTTATTAAAATAGAAATTGTGAAAACCTGTCACAACAAATTTCTAGGGTCATCTGGCGTACCACCTTGGGGAGCTCCGCATACCACAAGTGGTACGCATACCATAGTTTGAGAACCACGGCTGTAGAGAATTTCTACATCTGTACACCAAAGATTATTAATCATGAAACACACTCCACCTCCTTTCTCCTAACCGGTAGAATCAGCTGTGATTCTACAGCTGTGAGCCCCCTTTATACCGTGTGAATCCACTGGCATTGAGAATGTTGTGTTTCAGCCAGATTTCAGTGAAAAAGAAGACGCAGCTGTCTCTGAAGTTGCGCTGAGTGTTGATGCAACAGTGAAGATCATCAATCTTACTGTCCAGCAATTGCACATTTGCAAGCAAATGTTGGAGAGCGGGGACCAGGAGGCATTCTGCCAGAGCAGCACTAAACCACCACTTCTCTTACCCCACTTTCTTTTGCATTCATCTCCCTGTTTGCTTTGTGCTTGAGAAGTAAAGCCATTTATACTTGCCTTCCTGTTGGGGAATCAAACCCATCTCCTACGTGACAGGTGGGGATACTCACCACTATACCACTATAACCACTATAACAGGGAGCGAGTAAAGCTTTACAGCTCAGGGATATGGATTTGAGCCCCATGTTGAGTTGTGTGCATCAACGGTCTTATTTACAGTAGATCAAGTTCATTCTTGTACATACTACACCTTATTTGCACCTGTTAATACATCACAAAACAAAGACTAATAAAAATATCTGATGAAGAATCAAGGATCAAATATGTATTTCCTTCTTTTAGTAGACAAAGACTCTGTGCCCAATAAAGATGCAACAGGTGCTCGTGCACTGAAAAACACAATGAAAATCTTCCCTCTGTATAATATGTTACTGCATGAGGGAACTGAATGATTTTTGTTATAATAGCAAATTTAAATGATAAATGACATTTGCTCTGCTTTGGGTAATCAACAAAGAACACGATGTGTTTCACTAGGCTCTGGTCACCACATGATTAAAAGCCAGCAAGTATATATTTTCAAATCGACTTCAGCAGGAACAAGTTCACTACCTTTACCAGTGCCTGACTAGCTCAGTCAGTAGAGCACAAAACTCTTAATCTTAGGGTTGTGGGTTCAAACCCCATGTTTGGGGATTATGGGTTTCTTTACTAATGAAATTTCCTGTTCATCCCTGAGTATCTTACTCCTTGGTGATATTTAGCACTATATTACAATGTATGTATTTGATCAAATTGGGAAAAAAAGACTTATCTAGCTCCTTGCTTGAGTAGATAAATTAAAGTCTCCGTAGATAACCTATTCACACCGGGCACTCGGACGTAGATAAGAGTTACAGCAGTCATAACTAGTATTTAAAATAATAATTACTCCTGTCTATTAAAAGTATAATTTACACTAGCATTTCCTTAAAAATTGCTTGTAAGAATGCTAAGAAATTATATAGGTATTTTTATAAAATAAATATGACTTTTCACCATAACAGTTTCACTGTGACTTTGCAGGTAACATACATTATGAAAACAATGTTTGGAAAGTGATAACCGCACCGGAAAAATGTCAGAAAGAAATGAAATCGAGAAAATCAGCTCTTCAACATGTGGAAATATATTCCTGAGAGGAGAAAAGTTCTCAACACTCTCTGCAAGAGTCATTTTTCCCAGCTCACGCCCGCAGGTTTCCGTAGTGTGCCTGCAAAGAGCAATCCATTTGAAACATGCATAAATCCCAATTTTATTTAACAACACTAGATACACATTTTCTATGCAACCTTCATTACAATAGACAGTTTAGTTCTCAAAAGCTTTGGTTTGAATCTCAGCTCCACTGTCTAAGGCACGAGAGAAGAATTTCAAAAAATTGTATGTAGTGCTCTAAAACCAGGTTTGAATGGGAGTGCTCACAAGCACACATTCTGGTAAAGAATGCCCATGAGACAACAGAAATAAAATTTGATATTTTTATTTGTTTCAGGGAAATAGATCATTACACAGTCACAGAAGAATTTCTGGGACAAAATTCATAAGCAGATTATAAAATACACAAGAGCTCTGAAAACTCCGTGACCCAGCTTTTAAATGTTGGTGCGGAAATGCGAGTGTGTTGCATGTCGATCTACATCGTAAACTATTGCGTACCTAAGTCAATATCACTGGGAATATCCAATAATAACCACCATCGGCAACTTCCAAGAAAATCATTTTCACCCGTGGAAATTGATCTTCAAATGGGTGGCTGGAGAAATCATTTCTACTTACTTTGCATCTTCAGCCAAAATATTAAAAAATTACAACACAAATTTGTTGGAGAACGTGATAAGCATAATTAGGTTAGCATTGTACAGTTGTAAATATACCAAAATATTAAAATATTTTAATTTTAATATAAATGTAAACATACTGTTAAATCTGTTGCAATTTGGTGGCAGTTTAAAACCAAATAGCTGAGGATACAAGGGGGGCTATTATACCTTGTGAAACAACCAAGTCAACTGTATAAGAGTATTTTAATAAATGTGGCAATTAAAAGAAAATCACAATTTATGTGATAAATCCTCACAATATCAATATCCTTCTATATTGACTTTCAAATGAAGGGTTTGAAAAGATCAAAGAGGCAACAAAAACAGCAGAGGATTTTGATTTTGAACTGATGTTTATCAGTTGCCTCTTTTCAAACCCTTCATTTGAAAGTGCAAACGCACCTCAATAATCCATTTGTCCTCAAAAGAACAGGTATGTCTTGAGTCACAAAATGATTCTCTTCTTGATCTAAATTAAATGATTAAAGTTGAGTGTTTCCATTTTATTTTCCATATAGCTAAAACTTCCAATGAAGAGAGTCTCACCCTGAGACAATGAATCTCTCAACTGGTGAAATGTTTTACCTGTCTTCAGTGATTCAGACCTGTATTAAAGACAAGAGCCCTGAAGCAGCAATGCTTATTATTATGACAGAATTAAGTGTTGCTGTGCTTTCCTAAATGAGGCCCCATCTCTGTGGTGCAGTCACAGAGAAGCTTTTCAAATCATTTCTGATTTAAGATTTTTCTTTCCGATAAGGAGCAGTTTCCAAATGAAGGTGTGCCCAGCCATGCCAGGGGCCTATTTGTCTATGAGATCCTAGGGAACATCTGGATTACAGTTCTGCATATCAGAGGTCATTCTTACTCACCTCTCACCTCGATCAACCAATCAGGGACCTGTGAGACACGTAGGTCTCAAATGCCCACTAAACTTTCAACCAACCATCGAATGTCATGGTTCTGGTTAAAAGAGATGGCAGAGCTCAGAACTTTGCTTCATCCTTGCGCGCCCTTAGACACAATCAGGTGACCACCAGTGTTGTCTGTATAGGGACTGGAACCTTGTTATAGCAAAGCATCAGCCAGGGGAAAGCCCGTACGTAAGGAATTCTTGCCTGAGGTCTTTTGCAGCAGACCTCGTGAATTGCTAGCCACCAAAGTGGGCACTTCACTTGATCACTAAAGTATGTTTGGACTGTTGTTGGCAATCTGAATAAGTTTTTATGCAGCAGTAGCACTACGCCACAAGCCAACAACATTTCTTCCACCCTAAAGAGTGACTTGCTCAGACCCGGTGTCACCCTCTGTGCATAGACCTTTTACTATTTTGCCAGACTATTAGTGCCCCTGAGACACTGTCTGGTGCATCTCAGACAGTAGAAATCTTTCCCTCCTTCTCCATGCAACTCTGGCCTGCACCAGGACTGGTTGGCCGGGAGCCAGAGCCTGCCAGCTGGTCTTTTGTGTCCATGCCCAGAGAAATAAAAATCCACATCTGGATAAGTAAACCCAGTATTCTACATTGCTGATCAAGAATTCAATTGTTTTTTAACAACCATTGATATTAATTTTATTCGTATGAGTAACGCTAACTTATGAGTAGCTTAATGTAGAATTCATATTCATGAGACTGAATATAATTAACGAAACGGTTTAGCTGAAAGGTACAGTGAATGCATATTCCTTGTTTTGTACCTTGTTGTGATCATATCTACCTTGTATCTTGGTAACCCTCACATGTTATATGTTTTATATGCACAATTTATGTATTAGCAAATGTATCTTGTGTGTGTAATCTGTGTGTGTGTCACTGTGCGTTCCTGATTTTTAAAAGCCATAAAAGAATCACCTTGTGGTTTACTGTTAAAATTAATCAATTGTCCCAGCAAATTCACAAAAGTGACTCTCTGACCTAATGAAATGTATAACCTGTCTTCTGTGATTCAGATTTGGATGAAAGACCAGAGGCTTGGGACAGTGACTCTCTCACCTGGTGAAATGTTGTCCAGTTGGTTCTGCTGTAGTCTCTGTCCCTCCTGGTGCTCACAGCAGAAACCCAGCTGTGGTACAGCTCGTGCTGAATGACTCCAGAGTAAACACACCCACACCTGGGCAAGGAGATGCCCTGCTGCCCTGGAGTTCTGCCCAGGTAAGAGCAGCAGCTGCACAAAGAGGGAAGCACAAAGCTAGTCTTTTGGCTGCTTCCTGCCTTATTAACTGTCTTCTTTAGACTGTTTAGTCAGTTGAGATGCTTCACATTAAAAATTCTGAAAAATAATATACAAACTTTGGAAGGAAAATGTTTAAAAAATCAGTAGGTTCATGTGAATGAAGATGGGGCTTGTGAGTGAAACTAGAATAAACTGCCCAAAACAATAGGTTCCCTTCATCTGCCCTTGATGATACTGCCATCTGACAATAAAACAACCTCTTTGTGTCTCAATACAGGACACCAGTCACTGGACACTGCCTGATAGACAGCAAGAGACATAGGACCATATTCAGGACAGCATAGGGGTTGGATTGTTCATCCACTAACAAGGACTGTGAGCTGGGTTTAGACTGTAGGGAGATAGGTTAGTTTTACCCTGCTGATGATGTGCTGTTGCAACAGTACTGTTGCTCAGTACAAGAGGAACTGTAGGTCCCTGTGTTTGGCTGAGGACCCAATGGTGCAACGCTGCCATCTGTGTGATTATCACTAAACACCTCTGAATTAAAAGGCCAACAACTTCTCAGAGCAAGGAATGGAGTCCATCACTCTACTCTACTCTACTGTGCTGTAGGGTAAAGAAGTGAAGGATGGAGCTCATATTTCATGCACAGCAAAACCACACACTCACACAGAGAAACGCACACTCGCACCAGGGTCAAACAGTTGTATCCTGTTGGAGACACCAAGACACAGAAGATACAACATGTCACAGCGCAGCTCAGCAAAGGTTTGAATTTGCACCAAAAAGTCTATTTTTAGAGAACAAACAGGAGCATATGAAAATACAAGTTTCCTGTGATTTTCCTCTGCACATTTACAAGCAGATTTTATACTTTAGACTCTCTCTCTGTTACCATGAGTGTCGAATTTAGGAAGAGTTTCCCTCATATGTATTAGAATCTTCATAGACTTTTCCATACATAGTACAATGGTTATCCCTGCCTTCTAGGAGCTCTGAAATGTCACACACTCTCTCTGTGAACACTCTGCACAACACATGCTTCTCTTGCTCAGCATGTACACTTGATCCCATTTAGAATGAAACAAAAAGACAACTTCTCCAAGGTTAACATGTTTGTGTGTCAATGATTAGCTGCTGGCAATATAAATTAAAGTATTTGATCAGTAAAAATGGTTGTTTTGAAATCTTCTCACTTTACAGACAGCAGATACTCATTTACTTCAGGACCCTTTGATGCCACAGTTGATTAGAAAATAGAAATCCAGTACATTTTGTTTTTCTTTAATATAAAGTATTAATAAATCATTATGAAGTTCCTACATTCTGTGTAGTTTCATCTTTTCTTTCCTGTGTGAATAAGATGGTGGGTTTTTTTAGGGTGCTTTAGTGTTTAAATCTCCTCCCTTCACTGTCTGCAGCAGAATTTTTCTATCCAGTGTGAATGTGCTGGGGGATTTTTAAGCTGCTTGAAATACTAAAACTCTTCCCATACTAAATGCAATTGAATGGTTTCCATCCTGTGTGAATAATCTGGTGGGTTTTTAAACTGCTCGTCTGACAAAAACTTTTCCCTCACTGATTGCAATTGAATGGTTTCTCTCCTGTGTGAGTGCGCTGGTAGGTTTTTAAGGCATTGAACTTCCAAAAATTCTTCCCACACTCACTGCAGATGAATGGTTTCTCTCCTGTGTGAATAAGATGATGGGATTTTAAACTACCTGAGTAACTAAAACTCTTCCCATACTGACTACAGGAGAATGGTTTCCCCCCTGTGTGAATAAGCTGGTGTTTTTTTAAACCGATTGCCTGACTAAAACTCCTCCCACATTGACTGCAACTGAATGGTTTATCTCCTGTGTGAGTGGGCTGGTAGCTTTTTAATTACTACTAAACCTCTTCCCACACTGACTGCAATTGAAGCGTTTTTCTCCTGTGTGAATAACCTGGTTAGATTTTAAGTGTACTAAACGTCTAAAACACTTTCCACATTGACTGCAATTGAATGGTTTCACTCCTGTGTGAATACGCTGGTAGGCTTTTAATGCATATGACCGATGAAAATTTTTCCCACACTGACTACAACTGAATGTTCTCTCCACTGTGTGAATATGTTGGGGGGATTTTAAGTCGCTAGACTGACTAAAATTCTTCCCACACTGTGTGCCAACAAAAGGTTTCTCTCCTGTATGGATAAGTTGGTGGGATTTTAAGATGCAACCGAATGTTCTCTTCCCTGTGCAAGTGCTCTGATACTTTTTTAATTTCAATGACTGGTGAAAGAATTTCAGTTGTCTCTGTTTTATTGACATTTCCTTCACATTGTCTGAACAAGGTGCTGGATGCATTTCACTAATCCTCTGTTCTGTAATGAACTGGTGTGCTTGTAGACCACTTGACTTCACTTGACACCACTTCTCTTCACCATCATCCAGCTGTTCAACAGGATCAGTCAAACAGGGCTCCACTTCCTGATATCTAAGATTAAAATCATGCAGTTCTTTGTGCTCATGAATATACACAGACTCCAGTTCATTACACCTTTCTGTAATATTGTCAGTATTTAGATAAATCTCCTCTGTAAAGTCATCAGATACTAAAAGCCCAGGTGTCTTACTCTCAGGCTTTGTTTTCATCATGGGCACAGAGTCCAGATCCTCGACACTTTGTTTGCTCTCTGCGTGCTGCTCACTGAGTTTCTCTTTCTCTTCTGCAGCAGTAAGCTCTGTCTCCTGCATCAGACCGGAGCCCCACTCCTTCTCACTGTGCTGCTGTTCAAGTGGAGCCAAGCATCAGGGAGAGTACTGGCTTCTGAGCCTGAAAACACAGGAGGAGAGGACAAGACCTTTAACATGAGTTTTGAGTTGATTTCTTGGGGGAAAAAAAGAGTATAAAGTACCATCATCAAAAAATTGCCTATTGACGAACAATAATTATTAATTCTGAATGATAAGGAAGAACATCAGTCATTGCAATAATAATTATAATAACTTTTAAGATTTTAAAAAAATATTTAAACTGACAAGTCAACCAAATGTCAATTAATACTGAGTTATCTTAAAAAGGCATAAGTTTAATAATAATAAATGTACATATAAAATAGTATAATCATTGGAATGAATGTGTTCACGTTTTGTTTTGTGAGCCCTGTGAATCAGACTCATAATATATGAAACATGCTGAGGGCTATAGGGGTGTTGCATACAGGCTGGTGAGGAGTGTGCGAGATGCTGAGGGCTGTAGGAGTGTTGTGTACAGGCTGATGAGCCTGTATAGGTGAGGTGTGTGAGACATGCTAAGCACTATAGGAGTGCTGCATACAGGCTGGCGAGGTGTGTAAGAGATGCTGAAGGCTGTAGAAGTGCTGCATATAGACTGGAGTGTGTGTGAGAGATGCAAAGGACTGTAGGAGTGTTACATACAGGCTAGTGTGAAGTGATGGAGACGGTGACAGCTGTAGAAGTGCTGTATACAGCCTACTGAGATGCAAGAGAGATGCTGAGGTCCTTAGAAGTGTTGTATACGGGCTGGTTGGGTGGTTTAGATGCAAAGGGACTACAGAAGTGTTGTATACAGAGTGGTGATGTGTGACAGAGATGCTGAGAACTGTGGGAGTGTTATATACAGGCTGGTGAGGTGTGAGAGACGCTGAGGGCTGTTGGAGTGTTGTATACAGGCTGGTGAGATGTGAGAGAGATGCTGAGGGGAAGTATGAATGTTGTATAAAGGCTGGTAAAGAGTGTGAGGGATGCAGAGGCCTGTAGGAGTGTTGTATACAGACTGGTGTGATGTGGGAGACATGGTGAGGTCTGTAACAGTGTTTATGATGAGCCTGTATAGGTGAGGTGTGTGAGAGATTCTGAGCACCTCTGAGGGCTTTAGAAGTGTTGTATACAGGCTGGTGAGAAGTGTGAGAGATGCTGAGAACGGTAGGACTCCTTACACAGGCTGGTGAATTGTTAGAAAGATCATGAGGGCTACAGGCTGGTGAGGTGTGAGAGATGCTGAGGGGAAGTATGAGTGTTGTATAAAGGCTGGTAAAGAGTTTGAGAGATGCAGAGGCCTGTAGGAGTGTTGCATGCAGACTAGTGTGATGTTAGAGATCAGGCTAGTGAATGTGAGAGAGATGCTGAGGACTGTAGGAGTGTTGTATACAGGCTGCTGAGATGTGAGAGAGATGCTGAAGACTGTAGGAGTGTTGTACACGGGCTGCAGAGATGTGAGAGAGATGCTGAAGACTGTAGGAGTGTTATATACAGGCTGGTGAGGTGTGAGAGATGCTGAGGGAAGTATGAGTGTTGTATGAAGGCTGGTAAAGAGTTTGAGAGATGCAGAGGCCTGTAGGAGTGTTGCATACAGACTGGTGTGATGTGGGAGAGATGCTGAGGGCTGTAACAGTGTTGTGTACAGGCTGATGAGCCTGTATAGGTGAGGTGTGTGAGAGATGCTGGGGATCTCTGAGGGCTTTAGAAGTGTTGTATACAGGCTAGTGAGAAGTGTGAGAGATGCTGAGGACTGTAGGAGTGTTGTATACAGGCTGCAGAGATCTGAGAGACATGCTGAGGGCTGTAGTAACAACATAACATAACATTCCAATACAATTAGTCCAATACAATTTCTTGCATTAGGAATTCATCTTTTTGCATACCCCAAATTGCTCTCCATGACACACACAGATACACAGACAGGGAGAGAGCCTGGGGTCAGAGCACAGGTTCAGCCATTGTACAGTGCTCCTGGAGCACCAGAGCCACTGCTCTACCTACAGCTCCGCTGAGGGCTGTATGAGTACTGTATACAGGCTGCTGAGATGTGAGAGAGATGCTGAGGACTGTAGGGGTGTTGTATACAGCCTTCTGAGATGTGAGAGAGATGCCGAGGACTGTAGGGGTGTTGTATACAGCCTTCTGAGATGTGAGAGAGATGCAAAAGACTGTAGGAGTGTTACATACAGGCAAGTGCGAAGTGAGGGAGATGGTGAGGGCTGTAGAAGTGCTGTATACAGGCTACTGAGATGTAAAAGAGATGCTGAGGGCTTTAGAAGTGTTGTACACAGACTGATATGAAGTGTGAGAGATGCTGAGGACTATAGGACTCCATGCACAGACTGGTGAATTGTTAGAAAGATCATGAGGGCTGTAGGAGTGTTGCATACAGACAGGTGTGATGTTAGAGAGATGCTGACAGCTGTAGAAGTGTTGTATACAGGCTGGCTGGGTGGTATAGATGCAGGGAAGCTACATAACTATTGATTGCAGGCTGGTGAGCTTTGTGAGTGAAGCAGAAGACTATAGAAGTGTTGTATACAGGAATGTAAGGTATATGAAAGATGCTGAGGGCTATAGGGGTGTTGCATACAGGCTGGTGAGGAGTGTGCGAGATGCTGAGGGCTGTAGGAGTGTTGTATACAGGCTGATGAGCCTGTATAGGCGAGGTGCGTGAGAGATGCTGAAGGCTGTAGAAGTGCTGTATATAGACTGGAGATGTGTGTGAGAGATGCAAAGCACTGTAGGAGTGTTACATACAGGATAGTGTGAAGTGAGGGAGGTGGTGAGGGCTGTAGAAGTGCTGTATACAGGCTACTGAGATGTAAAAGAGATGCTGAGGGCTTTAGAAGTGTTGTATACAGGCTGATGAGAAATGTGAGAGATGCTCAGGACTGTAGCACTTCATGCACAAGCTGGTGAATTGTTAGAAAGATCATGAGGGCTGTAGGAGTGTTGCATACAGACTGGTGTGATGTTAGAGAGATGCTGACGGGCTGGCTGGGTGGTTAAGATGAAGGGGGACTACAGAAGTGTTGTATACAGACCAATGACGTGTGAGAGAGATGCTGAAAACTGTGGGAGTGTTATATACAGGCTGGTGAGGTGTGAGTGACGCTGTGGGCTGTTGGAGTGCAGTATACAGGCTAGTGAGATGTGAGAGAGATGGTAAGGGCTGTAGGAGTGTTGCTAAAAGCTGGTGAGCCTGTATAGGTGAGGTGTGTGAGAGATGCTGAAGGCTAAAAGAGTGCTGTATACAGGCCGGTGAGGAGTGTCAGAGATGCTGAGGTATGTATGAGTGTTGTATACAGGCTGGCTGCGTGGTATAGATGCAGAGGAGCTACATAACTATTGTATATAGGCTGGCTGGGTGGTAGAGAGATGCTGAAGGCTGTAGGAGTGCTGTACACAGGTTGCTGATGTGTTTGAGAGATGCTGAGAGCCGAAGGAAGGTTATATATAAATAAATAGTTTATGTATCACAGTCTTTAACTTGGTCATTTACACTTTCCTGGCGTATTGTGTTGTCAGTGTTTTAAAAAAGCCTTTCCCAGATATTACCTCATCAGTATAGTACACGTTTATTTGTACCATATGTCGGTACAGACAACTTACTGCACTATAGCTTTGGTAAGGAGACGGACTATGGCCAAAATCAAGAAGACTCTCTCACACCAAATAATGAAGATGAAAAGAAATGGGAAGTCAACAAAACATTGTAAAGCATTTAGCTTCCATGGACATCTTGTGAAAGCACAGTGAGACATCATTATAAAGGGGAGAGGAGGGAAAGAGAATCTAAACCAAGGACAATTCAAAGGTAAATAACTTTGTAAAAATAATTTATTACATGTAAAGACAACTAAACACATGACTTTTATAACAAACTAACTGTTGATCTCTTTTTTTTCAAATCCTAATGTGAGCTATTGACAAACTGACGGAGGAAAATGATGAGCTATCAGTGGTGTTGCTATTTTAGTTGTACAAAGAAATGTTTATTTGTGAAAAGAAAACTCATAGTGATTGCTGGATTTGAATACCCGACCTCACGCTTAACCCATCAGGTCACAGACACAGTGACGCAGCATTGTGGTGAAACAGCCATACAAATGTCAATAGAAAGTCTTATACTACTGTTAAATCTTTCAACTACCGACAAACGTACCACGAGTGCCCCAGTCGGTCATTTTGGCCAACCAATCACATACCGCAGTACGACGCGGTATGACGTAGTGAGTTGCGTGCAGTACGGGTTTGTACCGTGCACTTTGAATGGCTGCATCTGTGTGTCTGCAGATTTTATTTTACTTTCATTTTTTGTTTTGTTTCATGTAAATTTTTATTATTTTTATTTGCTTTGGCAACACTGATTGTACCCATCGGTCACACTAATAAAGCACCTTGTAAATGTCTGTAATAGAACAAGTAATAGGTTTATTCCATGCTGAAAAGAGAAGAAAGAAAACACAACATTTTGGCCATGGAGCCTTCTGCAGGTGTATCTATCATTACATTGAAGTGACACCCAAAGAAGGCTCCACGGCCGAAACATTGTTATTAATATTTGTTTATCTGTACAACAAATAATTTCAAACTGCTACTGATATTATTACTGAGAAATATTAATGACACTATATTGTTATTACAAACATGTATGTAATGTCGGCAATACGGTGTACCCCGAAGCTGAAAGTTTAACCTATGTCACTAATGTAACCACTTAATAAAGAAATCCCTACATTGCAAACTCCAAGTGTTTCATTTGGTCTCTTTCTACAATATCGACAGCAGTGCAGTTACAAGGAACATGTTTTTCATTGACAAAAAGTAACGCCATCTCTCAGATAGTGAATAAATAAAAGTATTTTATGAAACACATGCTTGCGATTTAATAAAGATGAGAGAGAGAGAGCATTTCTGTACGGAATGCGTGTTAAATTTACAAAATTAAAGTGTTTCAAATGTTTAATTAAAAAGTAAAGAAACAAATTACAGCTTACACAATGATTCTAAGATGATCACAAGGAAGTGTATTGCATGTCTAATGGTCTAACCCAAATACCTCCATTTTGATTAAAATCGCAAAGGCATATTTAATTAAATGCCTTTATTGATTCACAATCTGACAATGCAATGTAAACCATTATCTTTGTCTTCTAAGTCCCTTAATAAACTTTGATCATAGCTTTCTCACTATTTAGATTTATTTTTCTTCATTTCACCATTAAACAAAGCAGAAGCATATTGTACTTTTTAACGGGATCACACGTAGAAAGATAAGATTTTAAATAGTTTTTTTAAAATACATTTTAGAAAAGTGTCATGTATACAAAAAAGCTGTATTTATTTAATACCACTTCATAGTATTAATAGAGATAAGAATTCAAGTTGTATACTGTTCAGACTTTTAATCATTTTAAACTGTATTACAGTTTGAGGTGTATTTATATAGCTGGTAGTATTACTGTATTAAACTATATACAATTGCAGTGAAAGGCCGTGAAAACATTTGTCAGTCTGTCCGTAGGGGAAAGGGTGACTCTCTTTCATTGGAAGGTTTGCCTATTCTACTCTGAGAATGTAGAGGGGGAGAAAAAGAGCCCGCTGTAATTTTTTTCCACTGACAAAGCTGTGTTGTGTTAACAGAAACGACAGTATACTGACCTTCTAAAGTTACAAGACCATTTGCTTTATGTTCAGGTAGATTCAGATTCTAAGCGGATCATGAGGAAGAAAAATCACCTGATTTTCACGCATAAAAAGTCACTTTTTTTCTGTGTTTTCTCACCCGCTGCGATTTGGGTTTTAATATAAACGTTTACAAAGAAAGTAGAATACAGTAATACTGCCAGCTATATAAATACATATACAGTATTTAGATCCTAAAATTAATATAGTTATAATTTCTTTAGATACCAGATTCCATACATGATACTAGATCTTGATTATATTAAAGTTATATCACTGGGCAGTGGCTAGCCTCAGGACAGGACAAGCTGTAAGCAATACAAGCACAGAAGAATTAAGGAAGGGGGAGAGATGAAACTGTTACCTGGCTTGGATAACGTGGTTAGAAAATAGGTGGATTTACACCTATGAAAAGCATTCCAATTTTAATGCGATACGGAAGACAATATTCATAATAAATTATCTTGGATTTATAGAGGAGACACATTGAGTATCACCTCTTTTTACACTTGGAAGAACATTCCAGTGTTAATGCGACATTGAAGATATTATTAATAACCTTTTAAATCTGAAGCTGTTAACTCTATTTCAGAGCTGCACACCTCCACACCTGCATGTCAAGATCATGGTTCATCATGCGTGAATGAGTCAAAATAAATATAAAACGTGTTTACAAATAAAATGGAATATATGGAATATAAAATGGATACAGTAATCAGCTGGGGATTCGAACCGGCCTCTAACATCACTGCTAGCTGTGTCAGTCAGCTGAGCTAAAGGGAGATCTCTCCTCAGCCCTGGGGCTGAGGTCCCTGCTAGCTATTCAGAGGGAAAGATGGTGATGTCACTGTGCTGGCAAGCCAGCTCTTTAGATAAAACGAGCATAATAGCAGAAAAGGTTAAAACATTATCACTTTTCAAAACATATATAAACTTAATATGGTCAGAAAGAGCACATAAAAACGTTTCCGAAATAAACACATGTAAGACTTTGAAGCTTAAAATGTTTAGGAAGAAAGTAGTATACTGGTGTGTATTTTTCCTTTAAACTACCAATTCCAGCCATATACGGTTCACTGTACATCATATGTTTATGTTCCTAAATTAATATTGTTTATGATCATCAGATGTGTTATGCTCCTCTTCTTGTTATGCTCAGCTACAAAAATTACCCTTTAATTTTAAAATTCCATATAAATATTCAATCCTAAATGGATTAAAACGTGCACGGTAAAGAGATTAAATGATTAAATCTTTTCGCTACCGACCAATGCACCACGAGTACCCCTGTCAGTCATTTTGGCCAACCAATCAAGTACCGCGATATGACGTGAGTAGTTGCGTGTGGTACGGGTTTGTACCATACTGTCACAATCGCTAACCCCCTCCTCTTAAGGGAGCTCCAGCCCTTCCTTGTTTTCTCCTATTGTCTGCACCTGTTCCCTATTCCCGCTCCCCCTTAAAAGCCAGACGCGGACTTCACTCCTGGTTCCTCATTGAATCACATTACATGAGAGCCCGGGGTCCTGCTGCGTCTGGCTCCGTTATGGTTTTAACCTTCTGTTCCTGATTCCCTGCCCAGCCGGTCCCGACCTGGCTCATGCTTTTAACCCTTGGATGGATCTCCTGGCCTTGGACTCACTTCCCCAGGACACCTGTTCACCCCAGACACGCCCCCCTGTAGACCCTTTCCCGCATGACTCTCTCTAGTGTATCTTCACAATTCCGGATCGTGTCGTCTGCATAGGGCCCGGAAAGAACTGTTGAAAGGCTGCATCTGTATATATGCAGGGGGGTTACAGAAGTGCTGAATGCAGGCTGGTGAAGTGGGAGGGCTCTGGGAGTGTTGAATAAAGGCAGGTGAGGTGTTAGAGATGCTAAGGGCTGTAGGAGTGTTGTACACAGATAGGTGAGGTGTGAGAGAGATGCTGAGGGCTGTAGGAGTGCTGTATACCAGTTGGTGAGGTATGAAAGAGATGCTGAGGACTGTAGGAGTGAGTATACAGGCTACAGAGGCATGTGAGAGATGCTGAGGGCTGTAGGAGTGTTGTTTACAGACGGGTGTGATGTGAGAGAGATGCTGAGGACTGTAGAAATGCAAACACAGGCTGGTGAGCTGTTAGAAAGATTACAAGGACTGTAGGGGTGTTACATAGAGGCTGGTGAGCCTGTATAGGTGAGGTGTGTGAGAGATGCTGAAGGCTATAGGAGTGTTGCATACAGACTGATGTCATGTGAGAGAGATGCTGATGGCTGTAGAAGTGTTGTACACAGGCTGGCTGGGTGGTAGAGAGATGCTGATGGCTGTAAAAGTGTTGTGTACAGACTGGTGAGACATGAGAGAGATGCTGAGGGCTGCAGGAGTGTCTATACATGCTAGTGGAATGTGAGAGAGATGCTGAGGGCTGGAGGAGTGTTACATAAAAGCTGCTGAGCCTGTATAGGTGAGGTGTGTGAGAGATGCTGAAGGCTGTAGGAGTGTTACAGATTGTTGTGATCTGAGAGAGATGCTGAGGGCTGTAGCAATGTTGTATACTGGCTGATGAGCCTGTATAGGTGAGGTGTGTGAGAGATGCTGAGAACTATAGGAGTGTTGCATACAAGCTGGCAAGGACTGTGAGAGATGGTGAGGGCTGTAGGAGTTTTTGTATAGAAGCTGGTAAGGAGTGTGAAATATCCTGAGGGCTTTGGGAGTTTGGTATACAGGCTGGCGAGGACTGTGAGAGATGCTGAGGGCTGTAGGAGTGCGTATACAGGCTGGTGAGATTTTAGAGAGATCATGAGGGCTGTAGAAGTGTTGCATAAATGCTGGTGAGGAGTGTGAGAGATACTGAGGTCTGTGGGAGTGTTGTATACAGACTGGTGTGATGTGAGAGAGATGCTGTGGGCTGTAGGAGTGTTGTATTCAGGCTAGTGAGGAGTGTGAGAGATGCTGAAGGCTGTAGGAGTGTTGCATACAGACTGGTGTAATGTGAGAGAGATGCCGACGTCTGTAGAAGTGTTGTACACAAGTGCCTTAAGACTGAACAATGCATCCGCTTTGTCTCTGGGCAGGGACCTGTTTTGGACTAAACAGTAAACTCTCTGCTACATCTGGCTTTCCCATTTATGACTTTTTTTGTACAATATATGCCAGGGACTTGTGCAATACATTTATATTTATGTTGTGCAATACAACTTTTTGGGTACTTTTCTAGTTTGTTCTTTGTATATTCTGGACTGGGAGTAACTCTTTTTAGTGCACTTCTCACCGAGTGTATGTATTGTATGTACTGTATTATTGTATCATTTCGTTACACTGTGCTATGTTGACTGTGTAAGCTGCTGTTGAACTGCAATTTCCCTCACGGGATCAATAAAATATATATATATATTGAGGAGTGTGAAAGATGCTGAGGGCTGTGGGAGTGTTGTATACAGGCAGGTGAGGTGTGTGAGTGAGATGGTGAGGGCTGTGGGAGTGTTGAAAACAGGCTGGCTGGGTGGTAGAGAGGTCATGAGAACTGAAGGAGGTTTGTATACAGGCTGCTGAGACCTGAGAGGGATGCTATGGGCTGTAGGAGTGTGTATATAGGCTGGTGAGGTGTGAGAGAGACACTGGGGGCCTTAAGACTCAACAGCCTTAAAGACTTTAAGACTATACAGGCTGGTGAGGAGTGTGAGACATGCTGAGGGCTGAAAAAGTGCTGTATACAGGCTAGTGAAATGTGTGAGATGCTGAGGGCTGTAGGAGTGTTGTATAAAGGCTAGTGATATGTGAGAGAGATGCTGAGGGATGGAGGAGTGTTGTATAAAGGTTGGTTAGGTGTGTGAGAAATGCTGAGGACTGTAGGAGTGAGTATACAGACTGGTGTGATGTGAGAGAGATACTGAGGGCTGTAGAAGTGTGCATACAGGCTGGCGAGGTATGAGAGAGATGCCGAGGGCTGTAGGAGTGTTGTATACAGACTGATTAGGTGTGAGAGAGATGCCGAAGACTGTAGGAGTGTTGTATTCAGGCTGGTGAGAAGTGAGAGAGATGCGGAGGACTGTAGAAATGTTGTATAAAGGCTAGTGAGATGTGAGAGAGATGCTGAGGGCTGGAGGAGAGTTGTATAAAGGGTGGTTAGGTGTGTGAGAGATGCTGAGGAATGTAGGAGTGTTGCATACAGGCTGGTGAGGAGTGTGAGAGAGATGCTTTAGTTTTTACCCCAGCACTATCAAACTATTAAACTCCCAGCCTCTCTCACTCTCACCTCATCTCTCACCTATGATCTGAACCTCACAGTGCCTTATTTCTTACCAAAAACCCAAACACACTGAAAATCCACCTCTACCATACATGTCACAAGCTCACTCCCCATAATTTCTATCCCTTTATTTCATTCTGTTGATGCATGTTTTTGCACATAACCTGTTACCTTTTTGTTGTTTTGCACATCGCCTGTTGTTTTTTTGCACACTGCCTGTTGTCTTTGTCTTTCTTTTGTTATACAATTGTATTGTTGTTGTGTTTTCCTTTGTACTACTTATGTCTGAGAGCTAGCTAAATAGCATTTCGTTATACCACATACCTGTATATGAGTATAATGACAATAAACGTGAACTTGAACTTGAACTTTAGGAGTGTTATATACAGGCTGGTGGGGTGTCAAAGATGCTGAGGACTGTAGGAGTGTGTATACAGGCTTGTGAGGAGTGTGAGAGATTCTGAGATTCTGAGGTCTTTGGGAGTGTTGTATACAGACTTGTGAGGAGCGTGAGAGATGCTGAGGGCTGAAGGAGTGTTGTGTACAGGCTGGCTGGATGGTACAGAGATTCTGAGAGTTGTACCAGTGTTGTATACAGGCTGGTGAGGAGTGTGGGAGATGCTGAGGTTGTAGGAGTGTTGTAGACTGGTTGGTAAGGTGTGAGAAAGACACTGAAGGCTTAAGGAGTGTTGTATACAAGCTGGCTGGGTGGTATAGAGATCCTGAGAGCTGTAGCAGTGTTGTATACAGTCTTGCAAATTAGTTTGTACAAGATGTGGAACTGCAACAATTTATCACAGTGGGAATTTTAATACTAATTATTGGTTACTAATAGTTTATGCACCTGACACCTGACTTTATTTAGAAAAAAAACTTACAAAAAAGATTCTTAGCTGATCACAAGGAAAATTACCCATTTTTTGTGGATTTCTTGTTTTTAACTTAACCCTTTTTGTATGGGTTTTAAAATCATGCAATGTCTGTTTTAGGCAGAAATGTTATTTTTTCTTATTTTTGAATTTCTTTAAAAATAAAAGAATCATTTGCTCATCATGTACCTAAGCTGCCAAAATATCACAAGGGGACATTTTGGAAACAATTAACGTTTGTTTTTAAAATATATATATATATATTATTGTCTTCATAGTGGTAGTAGTAGGCAGCAGACTGTCACGTAGTGTCACCCAGGTGGTTCAAAGCCCGATCAGAGAATTATTTTGTTAAAGTTAAAGGAGGGAAAAGGATTATATTTAGACATTGTGTATCGCCTCTTCTTATATTTGTGAAAACATTAAAATTTAAATGCAATACGGAATATATTATTAATATTATAATGAATTTGGGTTTTTGAGCTTGTGGTCTTTTGCAAGACTGTGTTCAAACATATGTTAAATCTGCCCAACAAAAATCCAGGGTTAACTTTTTTTCCCATCTTTCCTCTCTCTCTCACCCGCTGCGATTCAGACACAGAATGGTTAAAAAAACAGGTAAGCTAGGCAGAGGGAAGAGGGAGGCGTCTTCCCACCTCTATGACTAAAATGCCAAAGAGAAACCTCTTTCCCACAATTTCACGGGGCAAGGTCACATAGCTGATTCACAGTAATCTCACTGTGTTAATCTCAGTGTACGCCCCAGTGCTCACTCAATGTTCACACGCCCAGTAAAATACGAAACCCATTTTCCGCTTTATCACCTCGCAATAGGGGGGGAAGGAAAAGAGCGTGCAGTCATTTTTTTCCCCTGTCCATCACTCTGCCCATCCCCCTAGAAAAACAATGTTGATTAAAACTTATTCAAAAAGGTGTGGTGTGTTAACACAAACTCTGCTTAACAGTGCTGCTTGTAAGAGCAAGGTGACTTTCTGCTCATTTAAATAAAGCTATAGTACATACAGATTTTAAATTCTTCTAGCAAAACTAGCTGTTTGTCAAAATCAGATACTCTGGAAGCAGTACACGACTTCTCAAAAGGTATAATTTGTCTCTCATGCAAAAGGTTTATTTTTTATAATTCTGAAAATTGAACAGTATTCCCCAGGAACTTATTATAGTATTGTAGCGAATATGGTTTGTACAGGAAAAATCAAAATACCGCCCCCCTTCCCAGCTATGTCTTGCCGCCCGCTGTTCAAAACCATAAGGTTTAGATAGATAGATAAGACTTTATTGCAGGAGACTCAGGTTTGAGCCCATGTGGTGAAGGATGAACTGGGACAGGAGCAGCGAGACCACAAGCCCAAAAACCCAAATTCATTATAATATTAATAATATATTCCATATATAAGATTATGCCCCCAGGGGGTTCCTAGCTGGCATCAGTTAACCCCCTTTCCTGCCATAAACCCCTGTTGCTTAGAAGTTTAATTTTCAGGCAGAACTGACTTAAGTTAACCCTTTTTACATCTTGTGCATTACTTCAGTGTAAATATAATCCTTTTCCCTCCTTTAACTTGAAGAATTGCGTGAAGAAATCCTAAATCATGAAACCATCACTTATAATAATTCATCCAGATACACACACTCACACTGTAGCCAACAACAAGCTATAATAGTGGACAATTTTTATATATTCGGCTATGTAAGAAACAAAATAATTCCCTGATCGGGCTTTGAACCACCTGGGTGCAGTACACTACATGACAGTCCACTGCCTACTACCACTATGAAGACAATAATATATATTTTTTTAAAACAAATGTCAATTGTTTCCAAAATGTCCCCTTGTGATATTTTGGCAGCTTAGGTACATGACTCCATATTAACATTACTATCAAGAGACAGTAAATCAGTACAACCTTTATGAAATTCAAGTATTTTAAACATTTAATTAAACAGTAAAAATCTTACAGCAACTTACACAAATCTAGAGTCTTACACAAAGATTCTAAAATGATCACAAGGAAGAAAACTCATCCATTTGTCGTGCATAAAAAGTGTTTTTAACTATCAAAACCAGTTTTTTACAATTTTTAAAGTCATGCAATGTTTGAGTTAGGCAGGAACACGTCATTGTATCTTATTTTTTATTTAATTTCTTAAAAATTAAAAAATCGTTTGCCATCGTGTTGATAAGATGTTCCCCAATTACTGGCAATTGTAAAACATCCTTCCCCCCTCCCTTGTATAAAGATTTCCGTGAAGAAATCCTTAAACACAAAGCCATCACGTATAATTCATCCAGCTGGTTCCCTGTTGAATGACACTGACAAACCAGGTTCAATTCCAGGCAGTGTACTTACTATACAGTACAGTTCAAACTTAAAAAAAAAAAATCTAAGTTAAATTGTTGGCTGATTACTGGCTGCTGACAATTGGATTAAAACAAAATATAGATTTTCTCAATATGGCTGTAAACCTGAAAGAGACACACCATGTTCACAATCAGCTATAATTGTGGACTATTTTTATGCATTATGTAGTTTGTGATCCCACTTTGAACTGCCTGGGTGGAGCTCGCTACATTACAGTGCTCATTATCACTACAAGAACAATATACGTTGTTTTTTTTAAAGAAACAAATGTCAAAATGTTTCCAAAACACCCACTTTTGATACTTTAGCTGTTTAGTTACACGATTCCATATTAATAAAACTATCAACTGATGTTAAATCACTGGCAACATTGATCTATTTACAATAACAGCAAGTGGCGTTCTTACTAAGTATTCTTAGAAAAGGATAAAATGTAATAACTTTTTATGATGTACAGAATATAAAACTTAATAATGTTAGAAAAAGCTTGTTAAAACCAGAACCCACTCTAAGTTACCAAATTTAAAGAGTTTGATGCATAAAATATTTATGCATTATTAAATGATTTATGATGAAGGTGTAATGGTAATGGAGAGAAGAGGAGATACTATGACCAATGTTGAGGAGACAAATGGAGGAAAACTGAAACAAGTTGATGGCTTTAAATACCTTGGATCAAAACTGGTAAAGCGAGGAGAAACACTGGAGGCAGTAAAACAAAGAGTGAAAGCTGGATGGAACAAGTGGAGAGAAATAACTGGAATAATCTGTGACAGGACTACCTGTACTACTATATGGAGCTGAATGCTTGGCAGTTGGAAAGAGGGAAGAGAACTTGATGAGAAGAACTGAAATGAAGATGTTGAGATGGATTCTGCAGATTTCAATGAAGGATAAGATCAGAAATGAAGAAATCCGTAAACGATGTAGGGTGGTGGATGTGGTCGAGAAGATGCGAGAGGCGAGGTTACGGTGGTATGGACATATCATGAGGAGGGGCGTTGAGGAAGTAACAAAGAGGGTAATGGAATTTGAGGTGGAAGTTAACAGAGGAAGAGGCAGGCCTAGATAGAGATGGATAGATTGTGTGAGAAAAGATATGGAGGTATGTGAAGTGAGTGAGGAAGATATGCTCGACAGAGACAAGTGGAGAAGAGCAACCAAAGCAGCTGACCCCAGGACAGTCTGGGACTAAGGCTGTGAAGAAGAAGAAGAAGAAGTGTAAGGTTGTGCAATTTTGTCCAGCTGAACAATCTTGCTTTTATGAATATACCGACTTTTTAATGTTTAATGTTAAACATGCTATAATACACAGTTCAAAATTATTAAAAGTCTAAAGAGCATACAACTGAAATCCTTAATTGCAAAAAGATTGTCCCTCATCAGGCTCCAGGATTCAAAACCAGGTGTTTTCAGGCTACAGCTCAAATGTTGTACATGAGACTTTAAGCTTTATTAGCTTCACCTGGTGGATTTAAAAGGTACTATTATCATATTTCAAATAACATGCAGTATAATGCGGTATATTGCACCACATCTACCACATTTTAATGCAGCATACCTCGCTCATTTTGAATGGCTGGATCTGTATACAGGCAGGCAAAATATGACTGTTTTTTCAGTGTGCCACAAGGAACTTAACCCTGGATGGCCAGACTGAGCTGTGTTAGTATTTTCTCTGTGAGTGTTTCTAGTGGATACCTTTCTTGTTCTGCTCCTTTTCTGAAGTGTGTAGAGGTGATAACAAACCTGTTGTAGTAGCTTAGAAAAATAAAACTGCAGTTACTGAGTCCAGCAGTTTCCTAGTGGCTCTGGGGTCTGATAGCCTGTGTGGGGAAAAGAGTCCTGACACCTGAAAAAACACTAGAATGATTCTCATCACTCTACAGGCATCAGGCAGATCACTCACCTATAGAGTCCTTGACTGTCACAGTAAGAAGCACCATTGCATGCTCATGACAGCTTATAACCCCTGTGTCACCTGGGGCAGCAGTAAAGAAGTTAGCCTACACTAACATATCATTCCTCCAAATGCCTATTCAATCCTGTCTATCACTTGAAGTTTCAGAGGAGAAATTACTTCCTTATTTCGCTGGAAATACATGCTGACGAGACATGTTAAAAAGGTGTTAAAATAAGGAGAATGTTCAACAATAAAAAACAATAAATTAGCGAGATCACAAGGGAAGCGACTTCATTCCTGCATAACAAATATAAATCGAGTGGAAATACAGTAGCTTCTCATTAATTTCCCTTTACTGAACAAGATGCCGCAACAACATTCTTCTCAACAGAACAGATGACTGACTACATAAATCGATTTTTTTTATTACTAATTATGGCTAATAACGCAACAAAAACATCACATTTTCAAAGGGTGATGAGTACGTTTTGCCCTTCATTCAACGATGAGCTTATATAAAAAAATAATCATTCCGTTAAAAACTACCAATAATGCAAAACATTTCAAATAACATATACTTGTTGTTAATTTTTAGATTATCTAAACTGGACCACCATACCGAGAGTCTGACATCCCTGATTTAAGTGTTTCTCTATATATAAACATTTGACTCAATTTTAGTCTAACAATGTGTTTTCAGCCCCATAACCAGACAACAACAGTTCAGCTTCCAGTAAGGAATCACGTTGCTACATCACACAAGTCTTTACAAGGCTAAAGTTGGCTTCTTATTTGTGTTTTTTGTTCCACCTTAAATGCTGCTGCAGTGACTTTATATCACCTTTCACCTGTAATTGACTCTCTTCAGTCAATACTAATCCGGAAGGAATAATGTGGACATCCTCAGTGAAAGGGAATATTCAAATAAATAGCTACTGTCCAAACTGTATTTTTGTATGGAATATATTTCAGAAACTCGCAAACCAATTTTAAAAACTCACAATAACACGAACTTGAAAACATGATTGAACTTTCTGTTTATATATATGGTTCCCCCCCCCCCCCTTGATTATAAAAACCTCTCATAATTCTGACACTGAGGTGCAAGAGACAATGTAACAGACTCTCAAATCCCTGAACTACAAGAAATTTTAGTGTACCATTTTTTTTAAATATGCACCTCTGAACATGGCATGTGAGAAGACAGTGATTGCACTTTCTGCCGTATTGCTATGGCCTTCCTTCCTGATTATAAAAACGTGTCAGACATCTGACTTTGAGGTGTGAGACACAATGTTACCAACTATGAAAACATTAAGAACAAGAAAAGTTACTGTACCATTTTTTAAATATGACCCTCTCAACATGGCATGTGAGGATTTATAGTTAACAAAATAGCCCACCTTCTGCTGATTTGTTTTGTCCCTCCTTCCTTATTACCAAAACATCTTAATATTGTGACACTAGGGCAAGAGAGACAAAATCACTCATGATGTACATTTGTAATTAAGACACTTCACTGTTGCATTTCTGCATTGTGACATTCTGAACATGGCATGCTAAAGTATATAGGAAACCTCGATCAGGACAGGGTAACTGCAATTCATAGTGATTTGTCATTGTCTTACTTTCTCAATGAAAAATGTATTTTTTCAATGATTATGACACTTCGGTATTACATAAAATGTGTTTCAATGCCAGAATAAAAAATCATGGAAAAAATGCCCACAGTGGACATTCGTCGTTGTGATTATAGCACAGAAGCAGCTTTGTGATGTTTTATACAAACGCAAACACGACACCCATGATTAAAGTCCTCTGAGATAGCCATGAAAGCTCTAGGATGTTGCGTTTGCCATCCAGCTGTAACTGTGTGTAAAACGTCAGAATTGTGAGATTGTCAGAATTGTGAGATGATTTTGTCATCAGGAGGGAGGGACATAGCAATACAGCAGAATTTGCAATCATTTTTTCCCCAATCCATTCTAACAAGCCATGTTCAGAGGGTCATATTTAAAAAAACACTACAGTAAAATTTCCTGAAGTTCAGTGTGGTACACTGTCTCTCATATCTCCATGTCAGAATTTTTAGACGTTTTTATAACCACAGGGTAGGTTCATAGCAATAAGCAGAAAGTGCCATCACCCTTTGCTCATCGTTGGTTAACCATATATTCTCATTTACCATGTTCTAAATGTCCCATTTAATACGGCTATATTAAAATGTCTTGTAAAATACAATAATTTGACACTTTAAATAATCAGAAGGCAAGGTCGTGGTAAATATGCAGAAAGTGCCAGTGAATTCACGTTTTGCCTTTGTCTTATTTACTTGTTGTCTAATAAGTTTCTGTTTTAGATTTTCTGAAATATTTTTCATACAAAAATGCAATTTGGACAGTCACTATTTGGTTACATATTCCCCTTTTCTGAGGATATGTACAGTAATCAATCCGGATTACCATCTACAGGCGATAGGCAACATAACATCACAGCAGCAGCATTTAAGGTGGAACGTAAAACGTGAATAAGAAGCCGGCAAATAATAATTTATAATTAATAATTGCTTACGCTTATATAGCGCTTTTGTTGACACTCCACTCACAGCACTTTACAGGTAAAGGGGACTCTCCTACACCACCACCAAATGTGCAGCATCCACCAGGATGATGCGACGGCAGCCATAGTGCGCCAGAACGCTCACCACACATCAGCAATCAGTGGGGAGGAGAGCAGAGTTATAAAGCCAATTCATAGAATAAGAAGCCAAATTCAGCCTCGTCAAGTCTTTCCCACTTCAGTCTGCATCTCTTCACTATATATTCACCAGTGAGGAAGTTAAACAGTTTTTAAACACACACTGACCTGATAGCTCCAGTTTCTGTGCATTTCTTCTTTTATTTTTGCAGGGACTTCACAGGGAAGCGTGTGTCCAACATGATCTGTCTGTGCCTGATCTCCTCCAGCTCCCGACTCCTTCTCCCACAGCTGCAATCTCCACTTCAGGTTCTCGTTTTCCTTCTTCAGCCGTGCCATTTCACTCTAGAAACTGTCCTCCACACACTGTGTGATTTTAAATACAGCCCGTCTCACCAGAATCTGGGAGACGCTGTGGAGTTTGTCTTGAAACCCGTCCTCAGAATCAAACATCCTATTTCGGAAAAACGACTGACACTTCATACACGATCGATTTGAGCAAAACCTGCATGAAAGAGTGAAGTTCGGTTTTCAAATTTAACAAGCACTCAGAGTCGGTCAGAAACAAAGGCTACCTTGCGGAGTTTAAACCCATAAACTTTCTTTTTTATTTTTATTCTTCACAGATCCTGTATTCAGGCCTGTGATCTGTTCAAATATTTACACGGCCGACAAGACCTACCGTATTCAAACCTTGAAAGTTATTTTAAAATAACAGAATTACTTCCTACTTTATTATTTAGCTATAGCAACTGTTCCAATCATGGTCACGTGGGTGAAATATCTGCAAAGCAGCGTAGTATGATGACGACGTAGGTTAGCGCTGCCGCGGCTTCACAACAACCGAGGATTCGAACAAAAGCCAGAACTACAGTTCTACTCATGTTTAATATTAATTCATCTTAATCGAGCGTATTGGATGCTAAGTGATGCAGCAAAAAAATAGTGTGCGTATCTGAAGAAGTTTAATTCAATTATTTTAATAAAAAAATAAAAGCGTTAAAAAAACAGCGAGGAGCTGTGCGGAGAAAGAGGAGTTTCTGCAAACGGTTAAAAACCTCATTGCTAGCGCCACCTAGTAAGGAGGAGAGAGTCAATTTTGTGAAAATTTTGTTAAATTCTTAAAACACATTGATTGGGTGTTTTAGCAAAAGACTCTGGTGGTGTGCTGTGTTAACCCACCTGAGCTGGGCAGATGTAGAAGTTGTCTTCTTACTCTTTGAGGTCGTTTAGACCATATAAAATATTTGATAATTGAAGAAGCTGTTCTGAAAAATGTTTAAGGAAGAGTTACTGGGATCATTGAAAAAAAACTATATTACACTAAAAAAAGATTTGTTCTTCTTTATATTTATAAGTAGATTCTTCCATCTCTGAAAATTATACCTCACATTGTTTATATGACATCTTAGGTATTTACTCCTATTTTAACATTGAATACATATTACATATTAAGTACATTGTATCTTTCTTCTTACTAATTGTCATCATTATTTTTCTGGCTTGATCCTAAACTCGAGATTTAAGAATTCTCCATAACAACTAATAGAAGAAATGGGACAGATATGTGCACATTATAAAAGTATGGCACGGTATGTAGCACAGCATCCACCAAATATCCTGTAGATTATTAATATGAAAAAAATATTTAGTAACTTAGAAGGTTCCACCATTTTAGATTCTATACTGTTCCTGTCTGATTTGTCAAATGTGTAATTTAAATCTCCTTCCATCACTACTATACCAGTCTAAAAGCCTTCCAGTAAAGTTTGCAATTAATCATAAATTCCAAGTTTACCACAGGTGATATTTACAAAGAAATTAATGTTTATATTTTCCCCCAAATCAACCAATTTAAAATCAAATAACCTCACTCCTCATATGCAGGTTGAAAGTTTAAGGTCAGAATAACTACCTTCACATGTTTAATATTCAGAATTATCAATAGTCCTATTAAAATCATTTTAAAAGTATACTATAACACTCACAATATATCAAAAGAGCTCTGTAAAATGCACAAATAATAAAAGAATAACAAAAAAAGGTAAAAATACTACACAGGTGTAAAGCTCAGAAAATATCAATGGGAAGTTACTTACAATAGGTTATTTGATTGTTTCATATGATTTAGCAAAAAAAAAAAGATCAACAATCCACTGGCATAATGAAAAAAAAGGTAACAACAATGTAATTATTACACTCAAATTCCATTCAAACCTAAATAGCAGACAAAAACCTATGTACAATTCATTTTTCCACAGTTTCACATGTAGAATATCATACATTTGGAAAGCCATGTCATTTCTTCTTGTCACAGAAACGGCAAAAACAAACATCCCCAGACCAATGTCAACCTTAATTGCTTTTACCGCAGGATCCGTCTCAGAGCACATTTTGCTGATGATTCCTCTTCATAGGCAGCTGATAACAATCCAGTTATTGATGTCATTAACGACATTAATCCCAAACAGAGCTGTTGGACTCCCCCCTCTGGCCATTTTCCACCAGTCGATTATTTCATTAACCAATGCACCAATCAAGCTCCCAAGGCACTCTCTATACCCAGTAAACACAGGTCCAAACTCACCCAAGGAGAAAATCAGGCGCTCCAGTCTTTCCGCAACAGAGATGATATCGTCATCAAACCAGCAGACAAAGGAGGCGCTGTTGTGGTGTGGCGTAAGGATCTATACATCTTTGAAGCCTCTAGGCAACTAACTGACACTTCTGCCTACCTCCATCTCCAACAGGACCCTACCACTGACTACCAAAAGGAAGTGGTAACCACCATTTCACTTCTTATCAGCAGTAATGAGCTCCCCCAGGAGGCGAACCGGTTCATCTTTGAACATCCGCAGGTATCTCAATTTTACCTCCTCCCCAAAATCCACAAACCGGACACTCCTGGATGCCCCATCATATCAGCATGTAACTGTCCGACTACTTACATCTCAGCCTTTCTCGACAGCCTCATGAGACCGCTGGTTGAAGGTCTTCCCTCATACATCAAAGACACCAACCATGCGCTCCAACTTTTTAATGATTTCCAATTTCAGGGCACCGAATGCGAAATTTTTACCATGGACATAACATCTCTTTACACCGTCATTCCCCATAATGATGGCCTTACAGCCCTCAAGCACACGCTGGACAAACTCACAGTGCTTGATCCACCCACCCACACCCTGGTACGCCTTGCAGAATTGGTCCCCACACTGAACGCATTCTCTTTAAATAACCTTTTTTACCAACAGGTGAGTGGAGTTGCCATGGGCACCAGAATGGGACCTAGCTATGCCAATATTTTTGTCAGCTGGGTAGAAGAATGCTTCTTCGCTTCCTACACTGGCTATGTCCCTGACCTCTACAAGCGATATATTGATGACTGCGTCAGTGCTGCCACATTCTCCAATGACCAGCTTGAGTGCTTCCTGCATCATTTCACCAACTTCCACCCGTCCTTCAAATATACGGTTAACATATCTTCCACTACTCTTCCGTTTCTAGACATCAACTTCTCCATCAACTACCCCCGACTCTCCACTTCAGTTTATTACAAACCCACAGATTCACACAGCTATCTCCTGTACAGCTGATTTCACCCCAAACACACTAAAAACTCCCTTTTTCACAGTTCCTTCGGCTATGACAACTATGCAGTGACGACATCGACTTCGAGAACCAAGCCCTCAAAATGTACTCCTTTTTCATCAAAGGATACCCCAGCAGTGTTATTGACAGGGCCCTTGCCTGAGCCAAAAACATCCCTCGGACCATCAACCCAATCAGGAACTCCAGCCGTAACAACTGCATTCCTTTGGTGCTTCCCTACCACCCCTACACACTTCCTATCCCCAGGACTATTAATTTTCCATCCTACAGGATGCTCCATTGGGGCCCTTTTTTCTGACCACCCCATTATCTCATGTTGCCGATCACCTAATCTGTGCAACCTCCTTGTCCACAGCTCCCTTGACCGCCCTCGGCAACCATCCACACCAGGCACCATCCCTAGCAACAGAGCTCGCTGTATCACCTGCAAGTACACATCTAACACCACACTCATTCAAGACCCCTCAGGACAATTCCAGATCACCCAGATGGCATCTTGTACCTCCAGCAACTTTATGTACTGTATCTCAGTAAATGCCCAGCCATTTACATTCGAGAAACAGGAAGGAGACTTGGAGACCGCTTCAGAGAACATGTCAGGGCTGTGAAGATTAAAGATCTCTCCAAGCCAATTGTTTCTCATTTCACCTCTGACGGCCACGACCACTCTAATCTCTCTGTCTGTGTTCTCAAAGACGGTTTTCCGAACTCATACATCAGAAAGACTATTGAAACCAAACTTATCCTGCAGCTAGGATCACACCTTCCTCCTTCTCGTAATGACAGACTACTCTTCTTCTAAATTTTCCCCATTCATTGGAAGTTTCATTTCACACCTTCTACACCTATTCTGACTTCACACACTTCTTAATTGGCCTCTCTTTCTGTCCCCTGCTCCCTCCTCTCACTCCTCCTCTCTCCCAGCCTTTGTTCTCCCGCTATATTACCTTTGCCTACTGCCTTGCCTCTCTCACACCTGAAGAAGGCTCCATGGCTGAAACATTGTGTTCTCTTTCTTCTTTTTGTCAGCATGGAATAAACCTATTATTAGTTTAGTCTATGCAATGTGATAGCTGTGTTGTGATGTTTGGTCATTTACTTTAATTCTAAATTTCTGTCCAATGCACAAAAGTACCGCCAAATAATGTCCACCTCTGCTTATAGACTTTCCTTCATGGCATATTGTTGATTTAATAGTACATTGCACTTTACCAATTCCAATTCCAATTGCAATTTGCAGCTGGTGGAAATCCGGGTGCACATCACACCTGTGGAATGTGCTCTGGGAATCTGAATCACAATAGTTTCTGGACAAGAGCTAAATCATTGCTTCCAGAGCACTGTTTGCTTACACTTTGAGCAATTCTGTGTGACTGTGTTCTCTATCAAAGACTTGTGTATGAGGGTCAATAAACCCATGAGAAATTCACCTATCTGTGCAACCAAAAAAGGACTGACTTCACATATTTCAGTATGCAAGAAACTACAGTTATAGCAAAAGTCTACATGGGAAGTCATAAAGGTACTGTTTACTTGGCCTCAAACAAGCCAGGGCATAAGGGGAATTATTAAATTGACTGGGTCATTTTGTCTCTTGAAATCTACTGAAGATATTGCTTTGCATATCTCATCTAACATTGGCTCTACCTGGGACTATGAAAAGTAGCTGCTAGGATTGTTAATGGCAGTTTTGACCAAATTTAGTAAACAGCCAGGCATATTCCAAAAACTTTAGAATAGAATTCCAGATTTATTTTGGTCTGTATTGCATTCATATAAGTGATAAACTACAAGACAGAATTAAACCAGCACTTGTTTAGGGCGTTCTCAAATCTACATATTTTACTGACACAAATCAAGATTGCCAATTTGACCTGTTTTTGAGAATTTAACGATAATTGGCATGTTGTGATCATTTGGATGACCATCAATTTCGCATTCATCATTTAGACTATAAAGTTTCTGATTGTCCAGATAGGGGGGAATGAATGCTTGAGATTGTAGAATTTTTTTTTATCTGCTCCATTCCTCCTCTTCCACAAGGGCAGGAGATTTATTTATTCTAGTCTTATCTTATCACAAAATTACCCTTAATGTGCTTTGTAAAGAGTTCCTATCCTCTCCACACATTCATCGATTCTGAATTTTTCATTATTAAGAAAGTGTTGTTGAGAATGTTTTTAATTTACCTCAGAACTTGATGTAGTCCATCCATTTTTTGGTATTGCTGAAATCTGCACATTAGTATGCCTGTCCATATTGGGATTGACAGGAAATTATTTTTTTCCATAAAAAGTTTTGAACCAAAATATGCATTGGGCCCTTTTTTCTCCTGTCTGTTTATATCTGCCATTGCTTTAATGTACATTTTTTGAAAATGGTCAATGGAGAATTCACATTCTCTAAGCAACCAAAATCAACATCTGAGTCCTCAGGACCTGTAAGAGTGGGGACACTGCTAGTGTTCAGTTGTGACACTCGACTTTTGAGATTGGAAATAGACTGTGACAAGAATGTTATTGTATCTACTACCCATGATAATGCAGATGTCATAAATATGAGCAGACAGGTCTTCTAACCCCGTGGAATTAACAACGACACTGAAGATATACAATGCTGACATTGTATCTTTGACACTATCCACTATACTGCTTTTTACAGAGTTCACTAGCTTGCCTCGTAACATGACTTTAACCGGCCCTAACTAAAGTACACCTTAATTGATAGTTTTCCAACACCTTTTGAGATAGCTTTCCATAGTGTCCCCATTGAAAATATTTAGTCATGCTCCGAGCAACACTATGGAGCGATCACTTTTAATTTGAAAAAGTAGTGTTTTATGCCTCTTTTCTTGGTCTCTATGCTGTGAAAAATTGCTCGACAGCACTTTGAGCGCTATGGGCACAAGCGTATATGGTGGGACAGGACTCCATACAATCGCCTCTTAATACAATGTTTTTTGCTTGGCCAAATCCAATTTAACAACTCCCTGTGTTGCATCCCGAAAAGCTGGGCTGCTGCTTGTCAAGTCATGCCACTATCAAACACCTGATTCAATGAAACATACCACCTTTAATAGTTCAGCTGGTATAATTTGAATAAATCTTTTCACGTACTTGCTAGTTTTATCTCCACTTTCAGGTGCCTGTTTCAAAATTCGAACTGCAGCTACTATCAAGTAGCTTACTTGCTCGATGTTCAGATTTAATTTTTCTTAGAGTGGATGTTTTGCACCCAACCCCAGTTCCATTGAAAGCAGCTAAAGATGTTATATCCACCTTTCCAAGCAGCTCATTACATAAATTACATACATTTATCATTTCCTCCCCCAATTTCTGTCTTTTATGTTTTCTAAGTGGTCTTGCTTTTAAAATCTCACAAGGATGCTCTGTCAGCCCTCTGTAAACTACCTGAAACATTAGATTTTGCAGGGTTTCAGAGGTGATAACAAAATTCATTTTACAGGACTTATGACCACAGTATCCATCTATTTTCAGATACAGGGGTTCCTAGAAAATCTTCTAATACAGTTGTAAAAACTGCGGGACTTAAACATTATGACACAATATTGGTTCATCTCATTATTCTTTGCTGCAAACACATGTTCCTATGTATACTTCCTGAAGTACAGTACCTTTCCTTGAGATGCTGCTCTAAGGCAGCAAAGGCAGTTCCTGAGAAAGGGAAAAGTGATTTTGTTTGTAGTATTGTGCTTCTGAAAAACTTCACTTCAGCTTTTTCTGCTAAAATACAGATGCAGCCATTCAAAATGGGTGAGGTATTTCGCGGCATACCCCGGTGGGCGTGTCGCGGTATCACGCAGTTCACGTGTGTCACGTGACTAACTATCTAGCGTCGCCTTGTAAAACCGCCAGGGGGAGCTTAACCTCTCATGTACAGCATTTGAGCCTTTAATTTTGAACTGTGTATTACAGCATGTTAATCATCAGTCATTCAAATGTTGGTATATTTTATGAAAGCAAGATTGCTCAGTTGGACAAAAGTACACAACCTACCTTTATCAGAAATATTTATGCATCAAAGCCTTTACTGAAGATATTACTAATAGTATTAATAATGGATGACTTTGGACAAGCTGTATACTCAAAGTATAATTTCTTTAGCACATTTGTACAAGCACTTGGAATCTGTCCAAGCCATACTTTGTCAGGCATTTTGTTTTACTTCAACGGGCATAAAAACTTCCTTGCTTTTAACAGGGCGTTTCATAATTTATAACTACGAAAATGATTTAAAATGCGACACCTATCATTCAACTAGAGCTTAAAATATCACAAGGATCCTCAAGAGCACAGCAAAGAGTGTATTAAAAGACACTTGTATTTATCAACGCTTTCTTTTCCGTATACCAGATTTTATGGAACCACATCAGAGGGGTGTCAGCCAGTCAGATTCCAGGAATCGGCACTTTAAAGGAAAAATACACACCGGTATTCCATTTCTCCCTAACGCTTTTAAGCATCGAAGTATTTAACTAGCATGTGAAATAGCGTGTGATAAAGTGGTAGTTTTAAGCTTTTCTGCTAATATATGTAGATTAAACCGACCCAGGGACGCCAAATAATGTAGGGAAAACCGGTTCAGGGACGCCAAATATGTAATCATAGTGGCTCTCTGAAGGCACCAGTTCTGTAGGGTTTGGGCATTTACTGAGACAATTATTAATTGTAGCAGTAAATCACAAAGTTGATTCTTTTGATGGCTTTAGAATCCAACCATGCGACATAACTCAAACAACGCGCACACACAGGTACTAATACACGAGGATACATTTATTAATACATAGAATATGCATGTAAACCTAACAGATCTTTTCGAGAGGGTTATCAGAATACAAAAGATATATATTCAGTCAGTTACGAAGTGTTACACATATCAAGAGGACATACGTTCAGTATATCATTCATTAAGACCGTTTCGTAAAGTGAACTTGGTTACAACTTCTACATTAGATACTCAAAACAAGTACATAACTCTTAGGAATTAAATTGATATCAACTGGTTTGGATAACAATTGAATTCTCGAGCTGTAATGCATTGAAGTTGAATACTCATCCAATCTTTGGGGATTCAGATCTCCTGCGGGCACAAAGAAACAGTTGCAGGCTTGTTGCTGTCCAATCCGCGCTCTCTGGCTCCGTGCCAGGCTGTGCTGTGCGGCTTGCGACGGTGCGCTGCTGATGCTCACTGTTGGCTTTAACTAGCAAAGTTTGTGCACAGGAGAAAAGATGACTGTGGGTCCCAGCAAGTCAGGAAGAGGACCAGTTCGTTCCTGATGAAGAGCTAGTTCTGAATAGTGATTCAGCTGTCCACAGTTCCGACCTGTTCACGAGGCCTGCTGCTGGTTACTCTCTGGCAACCTCCACTCTAGACTCTTAGAACAAAGGAAAGTTCTGGCACTCGGACACACTGGCCATTCCGTGGTTGTCCGGGCTGAGTCTCAGGATGGTCAGGAGGCGCGCTGCGAGAATGTCCTGCCCTTGGGAGCCTTCTGCTCCTGGGCCGTCCTGCCCTGGAATTCTCCTTTGAATTCCCTTTAGAACAGTCCACAGAATCCTCTCCAGAATCTTACTGAGTCTTGTTGAATCTGAATCTGAATCTCAATCTGACAGGCTCTCTGTGTTGCCTGTTTTTACCTGGAGGAACTTCAGCTCGTTGATTGGCTGAAAGTTCCATGGGCGCCGATCTAAAAAATCTCCTCTCACTACCGCACCTGGACCGCACTCCGCTTCCCCCTGCATCACCGAGACTGGCCAGATCAGCGCTACTCAACACCCGCTCCGATAACAGCAAGGCTCTTCTTTTATGTGACATTATCAAAGAAAAACAACTGGACCTTCTGTGCTTAACCGAAACATGGCACAAACAAAACGATGGACTCCTGTTCAACCAACTAGTTCCTCCTGGATATGGTTTCTTTGACCTTCCGCGTCTTTCAGGCAGAGGCGGGGGCATCATTGTTATTTACAACCTTTTTTACAGTCTAAGTCCTATAGCTATACCTCCTCCCTCTTCTTTTGAGTGTCTTGTTTTAAATGTTTCTATCCCCCAATCTACTATTATTGCCACAGTTTACAGACCACCCAAACCCAGTGGAGTCTTCTTAGGTGAGTTTGCTGATTTTCTCTCATTCTTATCCCTTACATTTAAAAGGATCCTTATTCTAGGGGACTTTAATATACACATTGATTCAACCTCTTCCAGTCTGGCTAAAGACTTCCTTTCTCTTTTGGGATGCTTTGACCTTGCTCAGTTTGTTTGTACCCCTACACATAACAAAGGACACACCTTAGATCTAATTATTGCAAATGACTCCTTTGTCTCCCACTGCTCCCCCCTTGATCTAGGCCTCTCTGACCACTTAGCCATTCTCTTCAATCTGGAATTACCTGTTTCTAACACTTCCCCCTCACGCTCTGTAAATTTCCGCAACTGGCGATCAATTGATCACCCAAGGTTTGCAAATTCTGTTCTGTCCTCCTTATCCTGTTTCTCTTCCTCTGACCCACTAGAGGACAAAATACAGTTACTTGACAATGCTCTTTTATCTACCCTCGACACCTTTGCTCCTTTAAAAACTCGAACCATCTCCTTCTCTCGCCCTGCCCCCTGGTACAATGACCATCTGCGTTTCATGAAGGCAGCCTCTCGCAAACTTGAGCGTAGGTGGCGTCTTTCCGGCCTAAATGTACATTATCAGGCCTGGAGAGATTACTTATCTGATTATAAGGTTACTATAGAGTCTGCTAGATCCACCTACTTCTCTCACATCATTGAAAATCACCAAAACAATCCCAGACATCTTTTCTCCACCATCAACAGACTGCTCAAGCCAAACTGCCCCACCACATTACCTGCCTCATCACAACTTTGCAACACATTCTTAGATTTCTTTAGTTCTAAGATTGACAACATCCGGCATCACATTCTCTCCACTACGGATATAATTTCCACACCTCCTCCCTCCTCATCCAACTTCTCTGGTTCCCGTCTCTCCAGCTTCTCTCTTCTTGACTCAGCATCCCTAAACAAACTAAATAGGCGCATGAAACCCACCACATCTATTTTAGATCCCATTCCCACCACTTTATTCCAGTCCTGTTTCTCTTCTCTCTGTCCCATTGTCCTCAATATAATACATGAATCCTTGAGCACCGGCATTGTACCAACGGTCCTCAAAACTGCTGCTATTACCCCAGTGCCAAAGAAGCCTAACATGGCTCTCGACAATCTTAACAACTTTCGCCCCATCTCCAACTTACCCTTTCTCTCTAAAATTCTAGAACGTGCTGTCACACTTCAGTTACATAACCACCTCATGACAAACAACCTTTTCGAACCCCTCCAATCTGGCTTCCGTCAACTTCATAGCACAGAAACCGCCCTAGTCAAAGTCACCAACGATCTCCTAATAGCTTCTGATTCTGGTTCTCTTTCCATACTCATCCTTCTTGATCTCAGTGCTGCCTTTGACACTGTTGACCATAACATCTTGCTTTCTCGTCTCGAGACTGTGTTTGGAGTCTCTGACACTGCCCTCAAATGGTTTAAGTCTTACCTCACTGATCGCTGTCACTTTGTCTCTCTCAATGGGTACAGGTCTGAAATTGGTCTTGTCAAGTCTGGTGTCCCTCAGGGCTCAATACTGGGCCCCTTGCTCTTCAGCATTTACATGTTCCCACTTGGTCAGCTTTTAAGATCACATGGCCTCAGCTTTCATTTTTACGCTGACGATACTCAAATATACATCCATACCAAACCCGACACTGATGTGGCTGTCTCTATTCTATCTAATTGCATCTCTGACATAAAAATTTGGATGACTCAAAACTTCCTTCATCTTAACTGTGACAAGACTGAAGTCATGCTTATTGGTACCCCCCATCAACTTCGTAAAGCCAGTCCTGTAACCCTGTCTGTAGATGTCTCTGTACTTGAGCTCCAATCAAAATTGAAAAACCTTGGGGTTATATTCGATTCTGGCTTAACATTCGACCCACATGTACAGCATACTGTCAAAACATCTTTTTTTCACCTTAGAGATATCGCAAGACTACGCCCTATGCTATCATTAACTGTGGCTGAAAAGCTGATCAACTATTTGTATTCTCTCGAATTGACTACTGCAATGCTCTGCTCCCTGGGGTATCTAAATCTACTCTGAACAAGCTGCAGTATGTCCAAAATTCAGCAGCCAGAATCCTGACCAGATCTAGTGCAAGTGTTCACATTACTCCTATCCTGGAGTCCTTGCACTGGCTTCCGGTCAAATTCCGCGTAGACTTTAAAATCCTCATGCTCACCTACAAGGCTTTACATGGCTTGGCACCTCAATACCTGTCTGAACTTTTATCGCCCTACTCCCCACCTCGCAACCTCCGCTCTTCAAATTCTGCCCTCCTTACTGTCCCCCAAGCCCGTCTACATTGTATGGGCGACAGGGCCTTCTCCTGCTATGCCCCCAAGCTCTGGAACTCCTTGCCCAAGGATATTAGAGAGTCACCTTCTCTAAACTCCTTCAAATCCAGACTCAAAACCCTCCTTTTCAGAAAAGCCTTTACTTAACTGCTTCCATTCTTCACCCCTCTGCTCTTCTTAATACCATCTTCCACGGTCTCCTCTATTGTTATTGTTGTATTGTTGTAATTATAATTGTGTCCTGTCTTGTGAAATTTTCTTATTTATTGTTGTAGTCTTCTTATTTATTGTTATTGTCATCCTGTAAAGCGCTTTGAGAAGCCACCTTTAAAGGCGCTATATAAAATAAAGTTTATTATTATTATTATTATTATTATCAGAGTCCCACGTGGGTTACTCGGCCCTACCAGTCCCTGATTGGTTGATCAAGGTGAGATATGAGTCACTTACTCCTGACACTTAGTAATGCAGTCCAGATGTCCAACTGGCACTCCCTAGACAGATAGGCGCCAATGGATGACCATTGATCATGATAGCCAGGCTTAGCTAAGTGCATCCCCCTTTGGGAGCTGTCCTTATCAAAAGAAAACATCTTGCATGAATGGTTTCTCTGTGGCTGCACCACAGAGATGAACAGAGAAATGGGGCCTCATTTGGGAAGGCTCAGAACACTTAATTCTGCCTTATTATTAAGCCTCGCCGCTACATATAATATGGAATCGCGTATCTAAAGAATTTGTGTGCTACGACAGGGCTGTGTAGGGCTGTTTCGCCTGCCTGTTCATGCGAGCTGTCTTGTAGCCTACTGGTCTAGGTGCGTGACTACCAACTGGCAGGTTGTGTGTTTGAATCCAGCTGGTGCTGGACTTTTCATTTTTATTTATTTATTTTTTAATCGCGTAACATAAACATATTACCGTATGCAAACTGTACTGTATACAGTATGTATATGTATATTTAATGTCTTAACTGTGCCCGTTTAAGTATTGAATATTCATATCTAATTTTACCACTGCCAGGCCACCACTGCGTAACAACACACGGTATTAATTTTGGAACATAAACATACAGTATATGGCTAGTCTCGGTACTTTAAAGAAAAAAATAAACACCAGTATTCCATTTCTCCCTAAACATTGTAAGCTTCGAAGTCTTTAACTAACGTGATACCGGAGTCAACAAGCATACTTTTAGAATTTGATTAAAAGGGAATATAATATGGAATCGCGTATCTCAAGAAATTAATAACGATATAATTATATTCATGTTGCAAAAGAACTGCAACGGACATAAAAACTCCCTTGCTTTTAACAGAGCGTTCCATAATTTCTAACTACGAAAATGCCAGGTGAAAGGATTTGTAAACATATTTTGTTAAAGCAAGTCAGTTTTTTCCGCAACACATAAAAGACATTTTTCCAAGAAAGTTTAGCCTTTGTCACTAATGAAACCACTAAATAAAGACATAAATATAGAAATCTTAAGATTTGTTTTATTTAATGTTGGTACCAGGATGAACTGTCAGAGTGTATATTTTGTTGCAGAGTTGCTGCAAGATGTTAACAGTGAAAAAGGTATTTAGAAATGAGTTATTTCAAGATGAAAAAGAAAACATACACGAAACATGGTTTCATTATGACCAGAATCGGTCTTGAGATATTTTTAACTTGATTTACAGTATTTGAGAGGTATGTCTTAACACCGATACTACAGTGCTTAAGTATTTGAGAGGTATGTCTTAACACCGATACTACAGTGCTTAAGTACTGCTCACGTATATGTTTCTAGGTTTATATTATGCATTTCATACGGTCAAATTACTTTTGAGCAACTAATAAGAAGCGCAAAACGGTATGCGTTTTAGTTTCGTTTTGTGCTGGGACCCGTGGATTGATTAGAGATATCAAGTACATACAAGTCATTTTTTAAATGTTGTAGTTCGTCTTGAAAAAATGTTACGAGTACATCATCTATCAACAATTACACAGGTTCTGTTTCCATATTGCGGATTTTGGTTACGTAACATTATTTTCTAGATTTCATGTTGTGAATATATGATTTGGGCAAACAGAGCCGTAAAGTACATTATGCGTTGTTGTTTTTTTTGCAGTTTTATCTAGAACAAGCGATGCTTAAACCTTTTTCTGATTCTTGTGAAACTATCCACACGACAGTTACAGTACCTAGGAGTTGTGTTGATGGGATGTTTCTAAAAATCCATCCTCTGTAAAACGTCTTCTCTAGTTGTCCTGCATATGTATTCGCTAATGAAGCTGTGTGTTCTGAGCCTGGATCTCTACATTTCTGTATGTACCAGCTTAGAGGGCTAAAGACAGCTTGTGTTTAAATTGAGTGTAAGGCAATTTATGCTTCTAAAGTCATGGTCAGCATTTATTTTTGTAATGTGATGTAAACTTGTTCTGTGCCAAGTCACATTATTTTATAGCGTTTTTATAGCGTTATCAAATCCGGTGGCGCTGTGTGTTAGTTTCCTGACTCCCATGTCACATGGTCTGTGATTGAAACCTGTAAAACCGGTTTAATTCGTCTTTTATTTCATTTTTATTAAAAAATAAATAAATAAAAATGAAAAGTCCAGCACCAGCTGGATTCAAACACACAACCTGCCAGTTGGTAGTCACGTACCTAGACCAGTAGGCTACAAGACAGCTCACATAAACAGGCAGGCGAAATAGCCCTACACAGCCCTGTCGCAGTACACGGATATAATCATACTGTTATTAAATTCTTGAGATACGCGATTCCATATTATATTCCCTTTTAATCAAATTCTAAAAGTATGCTTGTTGACTCCGGTATCACGTTAGTTAAAGACTCGAAGCTTACAATGTTTAGGGAGAAATGGAATACTGGTGTGTATTTTTTTCTTTAAAGTACCGAGACCAGCCATATACTCTATGTTTATGTTCCAAAATTAATATCGTTTATGGCCTTCACACGTGTTACAGTATGCTCCTATTCTTTTTATGCTCAGCTACTAAGATTTCCCTTCAATATCTACAACGGGCACAGTAAAGACGTTTACAGTAAGTCTTTCTACGACAGACCAACGGACCACGAGTGCCCCTGTCGGTCAACCAATCACGCACCGCGGTATTTTGCGTCATCGCGCGTCACGATGCACGACGCTGTAGCCAATTACCTCCGGTACGTGTCTGTACCGCGCACTTTGAATGGCTGCATCTGTACTCTGCAAATTTCCCTGGTTATTATAGCTGGTGCTCACCACTGTGCTTGCAATCTAGCGTCAGGTCCTCAGTATCTATCTTGTGTGTTTTAATTTCAGGGGTGTTCTCATAACAGCTACCATCTAGATTCATACCATCGACACCACATCTGCAGGCATCCATACTGTGCATTTCACTTTCAGAGCGAATGACATGAGGAAACATTTCCTTGGGTGACAGATGCACTATATGCAATATTACTTACCACTTCTGTGTCACCATTAAGCTCGATCTCCCTATCGTGGGAAACCGTCCTTTTATTGTTTGTCTTACCACAAAAAAATAAAATAAAAATGAGATACTCCAGTGCTGTTTGAGCACCAATACTGACATGTGATACATTGATTTTACTTTTTTTTATTACACCTGACTTATTATGTATTACAGTGCTGATTGCTTCACATTTGTTCATGAAACCAAACCCAGCTTTTAATGCCGTGACTTTAACATTATATTTTTATGAGCAAAACAGAAACCATACAGATTCAATATCTATATCATTCTATGTAATACCCACACAACCAAAGTTAAACCACTCATTGCAAGCATCATTCTCCACCTTTGGTTTTTTTGTCTTTTGGGTAATTTACAGATGCATTAAAGTTTCTGCCTTTTTGGAACATTGCCAGTCATCCACTCTGTGCCTAAGAGGCTTTTTTTATTGTATAGTTATTACATGTCACAGCTATGGTTTTGGTCGCAATACTATGATCTTCAGTGTCAGCATTACTTTGGTTGGGATCACGGTTGTTGTTTACACTCGTCCCTGTCCATCATTGGCAAAGACACTTATCTGTGTAATAAAACCATGCTGTGTATAAAACCACTGTGAATTTCTATTTGCTGGGGGTCTGAGGAATAGATTTGAGGTATAGTTGGAGAAGCACACATTTTTGTTTGCTAAAGTGGTCTCACGGGAGTGAGACCACTCTCTGTCCATCATTGCATGGTCCCTGGCTGGGAACAAGTAGTGGTCCTATAAACCCCAGCAACATTTGCAAAGACACTTATCTGGCAAAACCATGGTTATATAGTATTTGCTGAGAGTCTGTAGAATAGATCTGAGCTACTTTTGGAGAGGCACACATTTTTGTTTGGTTGGGACAACCAAAGAGAGAGACTCTCTCTGGGAGTGAGATCGTTCCCTGTCCATCACTGCACAGTCCCACTCGGCGAATAGGAGGTGCTCTATATACCCCAGCAGCTTTGACAGAGACAATTATCTGACAAAACCAAGGTGATTTTCTATTACCTGAGGCTATACTCCTCATACGTTACTGTGGTAGCTGAAAGACTTTTATTTAGATTGCAATTCAGCAATTTACATACACTTCCAGATCATTTGCATCACTTAATGTAACTAGCTTCACGATACTGAGGTCAAGTACAGTGTCTCTCTCCCATACCGCTTTTGGGTCAAACTCCACTTCCTTAGTGACTGTTGCTATGCACCTTAAGGAGGTACATAGGAAGAAGTGAATAAGATGAAGGACAAGTTCCAGGATATTGAAATTATCTTAGGGGGTGATTTTGATGGGTCTAAGGTCTTTGATGTCATGATGGATAGATTCCCTGTACCTGCTAGATCTCCCCCTCCTGATATGGAGTTGCACAGGTTATGACAAGGCTAAGGAATTGTTGATATATGGAGATGTAAACATCCAGGACAAAAGGAGTTCACATGGTGTAATAAGGACAGATCTAAACAGTCAAGAATTGATTTTTGGTTAAGTTCAAACTCATTAGAAGGACAGAATAACAAGGTTTCTATTGAACCATCAGTACTAACTGATCATAAAGCAATTTATCTTTCTGTTAATTTGAGTAAAAATGAGGATTAGATTTTAAATCTCTAAAACTTATTGGAAACTTAATAATAGGATTTTGGAAAATGACCACTTTAAAATGGAAATGAAGAAATACAAACATATTCAAGTTCAATATTGAGTTCAATTAACAAATTCATATAGCCACAGCTGGGAATTTATGAAGTAAAGATAAGATTAATTGCTATAAAAAAGTAAAGATGTTGCAAAATCTAATAAATTAGAGGAAGAGGAAGTTATTAAGGCAATTTGTGATATTACTGATGACAGCAATACTGATCAAACAGCTGCATGTAAATTAGTTGGTCTGCAAGTTGAACTGGATAAACTATAAATAGAAAAAGCAAGAGAAGCTTTTGTTAGATCCAGAAGACAATGGTTGGAGGAAGGTGAAAAAAACTCAAAATACTTTTACAATTTGGAAAAAGAATGGAGATTATACATCTCTTCATAAACTTAACATATTTTTGAGACTCTCAACTTTTTTGGCATTGCTGAATATTTTCAAAAGATAATTAGAACTTTAGTACAATCAAGGTAATTGTCACAAAACAGTTCTTTCTGGACCCTATACAGACGACACAATCCAGAATTGTGAGGAAACACTGGGGAAAAAAGTCATGCAGGAAACGGGAATGGAGACAGCGTGTGTCCTTGGTGTGCTGGTTAATGGGGAAGGTGCGGCTGATGCAAACAATCCAAAGAATAAATCCGTAGGCGAATCCAGGAAACAGGCAAAAGTCCATCCAAAACACAGGATTAACAACAAGAACCGGGCCAGAACAGGCAAGGGGAACAGGACAGGCTTAGAAACTTAAAACCATAACAGAGCCAGGTGCAACCAGGTCCCAGGCTTGCATGATATGGAAACCACATGCAGAGCCTCAATTGAAGTGAGCACCTGGCTTTTAAAGGTAGACTGAAACGGGGTAGGAACAAGGAACAGGTGGGGGGAATGAGGCAAACTTGGAAGGGCTGGAGCACCCTTAAGAGGAGGGGTTTGCAATCGTGACAGTAACAGCTCTGTTAAATTGGCTCATGGAACCTCTCACAGATTTAGATTTGGTAGGGGAATTTGACAAAGATACCCCATAAGCCCATTCCTATTCCTGCTGGTAACACAAGTTATGGCTATTCATATAAAAAAAAAGATGTGGTTCAGGGTATTCAATACATGATAGAGTGATTAAGTGTTCCCAATTAGCTGAAGACACAATGCTGTTTTTAAGAAACCATGCAGAGATTGAGAAGGCAATTAAGTGTATACTGTTTTTTTCCTCTGTATCTGGTCTTTCTTTAAATTTACCAAAATGTAAACTGATGGCTCTTGGGGGAAATGTGATGTTTTATCCATATGTAATATTCCTGTAAAAGATGTAGTTAAATATCTTGGTATTAAGATGTCCAAAAATCCCCAAATTAGAAATGATCTAAACTTTTTTCCTGTCATGCATTCATTTGAGAAAAAAAACTTGACTTATGACTGTTAAGAGACCTTTCTTTAAATGGTCAAATACTTTTGTCATAATCTGAGGTCTTATCTAGATTAGTTTATGCTTCACTGGTTCTGGATGTACCACCTTCAGTTATTAGGAAAATTGACTCTAAACTTTTCAAATTTATCTGGAGAAATAAACCCCATTGTATTAAAAAAGAGATTATTTGTCATTCAAAGGCAGAAGGGGGCTTAAATGCTTTAGATTTTAGGACATCTAATGCTATTTTTAAGATTAAGTGGATACAAAACTATTTAAAAATAAGCAAATCTTATGGCATTATAATTCCCAATTTGATATTTCAAGTATTGAGTTTTTACTTAAGTGTAACTTTGACATTGGAAAAATCCACTTGAAATGTACTAGTTTTCATAAACAAGTACTTCTAACATGGTCATCTATGTAAAAACGTAACATTTCCCCTCATAGATTTACCATTTGGAACAACAGAAAAAGTTAGAAATAAAACCTTGTTTTTTAAACATTGTGTCAAGAATGGTATAATTTGGATTAAACAATTAATCAATGCTAATGGTGAAATATATAGTTACATTGATTTTGTTAATGGATACAATATCTGTATTACTTTTGATTAGTATTTCAATGTACTGTAACTAATGCGATTTCTGGGGAAATATTAAATCTTTTAAGGAATTGCAATAGTAGCCCTTTATAAATGTTGGAAGAAATTACAACTCACATTAGACTACAAGGAAAGGACATTTTGAGTGGTGGCTCTTGAAAAATAATTATTTACTTGCTGTTACAATATATTCAAATTCCTCATTTGGAAAATGTGTTGATTGGAAAAAAAATGGATGATGCCCAATAAATATTGTATAACTAATAATCTTAAGGAGGCTTCATACAAAATAATATATCGAATTTACCCAGTAAAGACTCTTGCTATCCAATGTATCTGAATCTGAAGCGGTCTCCGAGTCTCCTTCCCGTTTCTAACTCGCTTCATAGAACGTTAGGCCTGTGAAGATTAAAGATCTCTCCAAGCCCATTGTTTCTCATTTCACCTCTGACAGACTACTTTTCTTCTAAATTCTCTCTATTCATTGTAGGTTTCATTTCACACCTCTCTTCACTTATCTTCACACCTGGCCTCTCTTTCTGTCCCCTGCTTCTGGCCCTCGCTCCTCCTCTCTCCCAGCTTTTGTTCTCCTGCTACATTACCTTACTGCCCTGTCTTTCTCACACCTGAAGATGGCTCCACAGCCAAACCATTGTGTTTTCTTTCTTCTCTTTTCAGCATGGAATAAACCTATTACTTGTTCCTTTGCAGCCTACGCATGCTGGCGCAGCTAACCACCTGAACTGCATAAGGCAATTGATAATGACTATAAAAATGTACTTACTAATATACAAAACAAGGCTTCACAGATTAGGGAAGGGTTTGGTTACTGTAAATCCTCTTTATTCTCAGATAGATCTTTTTCTGCAGACATTCTGTTTCAACCTGCAGAAAAACTTTGTTGCTGCTGGTGAAGAGACTGACAATCTGCAGTAGTCAGCTGTGCTCTGTCTTAAGGTTTTGATTTTTATTACCCTTGTCTTCAAATAAGAACCTCAGTAACACTCATGACATCTGGACAGGAAGGCCAACTGTTGACTTTTCAAAACAGTCCAAAAGATAACACTCCTGTCATGAGAGTTAAGACTCAAGATCTTGGACAGGTGTGTTTGAATTTTTCTTATCTTATTGCTCCCCACTGTCTCATTCAGATTGATCAGCAGCAGCTGTTTCTGTTGCAATTTCTGTCTCAAGAAAAAAGGATCTTATCAGATCCAGTGCACAACTTCCAATATTATTGTTTCCCAAAATATGACTATTCAGAAATAAGTGATGATCTGTGCCAGACTAAGAATAACAAAGGAGGCACTCAAGAGCTCTGACCTTTCTATTTCGAAGGTAGTCTGACATCTGTACAGAGAAACTAAAATACATCAGGATGGACAAAACATCACCTGAAAGATTGTGTGTGTGGGGTCGGGTGTTATCTCTTCTGGCTACTGGACCAGAAACAGAACTGGACAATGGCGATGGGCCACATGGCCTCTTTTCATGCTGCATTTTGGCAAAATATGTAAAGGTTACCAGATAGCCTATAAGTAGGCTGGGCAAATGATTTTTAATTTTTTTTTAAAAGAAATAAAAAATGAGATATAATGATGTGTTCCTGCTTAACTTAGACATCGCACGACTTTAAAACCTATAAAAACAGGTTTCGAGAGTTAAAAACCACTTTTTATGCACGAAAAATGGGTGATTTTTCTTCCTTGTGATCAGAATCTTTGTGTACGCTGTAAGGTTTTTACTTCTTAATTAAACGTTTAAAATACATGAATTTCATAAAGACACCACATGTTTCGAAGAGAAAAAATCCCATTCTTTTCTCTTTCTGTTGTGTGAAACTGATCAGCAGGTCTTTTTTTTCCCAATCAGAGGCTCTGAAAACAGCGTACCGCCCACTGCGCTCCGTCAGAGAGGGGCGTAGCACCGAGAGAGGGAGGAGACGCAGAACGAATGTTTTGCTGCCTGGAGCGCTTATGCATTTATAACTTAGTTTTTAAAATCAATCAAGCAGTATGAAACATCTCCTTTTACTTCTAAGTCCTTTACTTATCATTAAACAAACAGCTTTTCAACAAATTAGATGTATCACTTTATACCCGTTAGCATCTTATTGTACTTCCTAATTATATTACACGTGGAAAATAATACGTTTTTAATAATATTTAATGATTTATACATTTTGGAAAGGTTTCATCTATACAAAACAGTGTTAGAACAAATTATAAATATATAATTATCATACATAATATAAGGTATAAATGACAAATATAGTAATAATAAAACTGTGTTGGAATTGTTGCACTTTTTTCCATGTCTTACAAAACGTAATCATTTACAAGACTTTGGTCAAATGTGCATTTGATCTGACAAAATAAAAATATAAACAAAAAGTAAATTATGAAATAAAATGTGGCACTAGTAAAATAAATCAAACTAAAGTTCTAAAATAATGAGAAATATATACTGAAAAATGCTCCTTTTCCCATCGGCACTGAGATGAAGCCCATCAGCAGCAAAGGAATGAGCAACGGGCTGCTTATTCTTCAGAAGCACTCTGTCACTCCTGAGGAACTGCACATGGTCCATCTGAGAAGGGAGCTGTGAAAGAGCCCGGTTAGCTTCTTTCACAGTTCTAGCCGTAAATGAGTCATCACAGAGCCATGGCAAAATTGAGCAAATGGCTAAATGTACCTTACAAGGAGATGCTCTCCTTACTGCCACAATCAGTTCTTTCATAGCTCTAAGGATGTCATAGGGGGAGTCACCCTGAGCTATGTTATTTGTCCCTATGTGAACGATCAGTAATATATCCTCTGTCAGGGCCTGGAGGTGGTACAGGTGCTGGTGGGCATTGCGCTGCAGGGTTGTGCCAGGGTGCAGCCACACCTGCTCTGCTGGCATCAGTTTTTCCAGGCCCCGCAACATAGAGTCGCCAAGGACATACACTTTCTTTGGACCTGATGGGAAAAAGGCATTATCACAGCTACATCATAAAATAAATCTTAAAAGTATATAAACTAAAACTGAACAGCAAAAATATTCAATAAATAACAATGAACAATGAATAATGTAAATGTTAAAAATTATAACTAACGAGTAACTATATACAATGCTGGAAACCTGCTATCAGAAGGCACAGGGAAGTTACATCAGCAGTTATATACAGTATAGAGGATTAATTTCACGTTGCTGGCTCCAGGGATCAGCCTTTTGACCTCCCTGGCGCATCAGCATCCATAATCTGTATGTTTTCAAATAAATGTACTCCCTAGGTATCTACAAATACAGATATCTTAAGATGCTGGCTCCAGGGATCAGCTTTTCACCAGCTTCCCTGGCGCATCAGCATCGGCTACAAGATGTTTCCTATTCGTATTCCTCAAAATTATCTGCATCTGACACACAGTGTAACATTAGCAATAGCCTGGAACTTAAGAACCCTAAGCAACAATCCTCACGTCATTATTCATGTAATCATCTAACAATGGATACTCAATTATGCCACTAACTTCATCATCACCCTCTTCTACATAATCCACAACAAACAAGTCTCCTGTTCTATTTACATTTACTACCCTGCCTGGCCACCAACATTCACTCCCATCTTCACTACTCACAAACATGTGCTCTACTTTCTTGCCTACAAAGTCCTCTGCACTAACAGGAAGCAATTCTAAATAACTATCCATATAATCTTTCCACAAATCAAACCACCACATTTTTCTAAATCCATCATATTTTATTTTAAAAATATACTCCTGGCCATCTAGTCTCATTTCAGCAACTGTGCCCTTGTACCACACCTTCCTATCTTTCTCATCAAAAGCATGTCTAACTCTCTTTCCTAACAAGTGTTCTGGTTTAATTAACATAGGAATTCTTAATCTTTCCATACCAACCTTTTTTCTACCTAGATCTCTAGCCTTAAAATGCTGCTTAACAGCCTCCTTTAAAAACTCTGCCTTTTCTTCAACAATACGTTCTGATGGTGCCAAACAATAATCTTTTTCTTCTCTAGATGTACCTGGGATTTCTTCTGGCCTGCAGGCAACACTTTTTAAGTTAGCAATCAGCTGTTCTAGACTAAGCCTTTTCCCATCCTTTGAAAAATTGAAAACTCCTTTTTCATTTTTCATTCCTATCACAAATCTCCTAAACTTCAACTGTGTTGTAACTGCAGGAAGCTTCTTGTCCTCATCTAAATTCCTCAGTTGCTCTTCTATTTCTTCCTCACTGTTCCAAAGTCCCCCATACTTTCTTATCTCTACTGCTAGTACTTCCTTTGTCCTTATATCTCTTGTTTCCTTTTCTATCTTTTTTTCCTTCTTTTCTCTAAGTGTCTGCAACCTGGCATCTCTTATCCTAGCCATCCTCTCACAAAACACAGCCCTCTGCTCTTTAACTGATTCTCTAGCGTGAGATAAAACTTCTGCCTTCTTTTCAGAATCTAGTTTTTCAAGCCACTGCCAAGACCTGTTCTCCTTGAACATAATCATACCCTCGACAGCTAATGCTGTTGCTCTGGCCTTAACTTTAAGTAAATTAAAAATCCCTCTCACATCTAACATTCGTCTTGGGTGCTGATTCAAACTTTTCAAACATCTCCTCTGAAACCTCATCATACATGATATATTCTAAATGATCTGCTACCATCCTACAACACACCTTTACAAAACTACCAAGGATCAGTTCCACAGCCTGTCTAGTCATGTCCTCAAATTCAGGGCTCCTCTGTTCTGTTAGCTTCTGCAGAACAGGTCCAGAATGTACCTCTATGTCGATAAACAAGAGTACCTCACCTATGACTACTTTACTGCTATCAGCCTGCCATTCTTTCAGTTTGCACATTAACTCCCTGTATATTGCATTCATTTTTAAAACATGCTCTTTTTTTCCCAGAGCTTTCCACAAAGGCTCTGTCACTAATTTACAAATAATTCCCAGTGCTCTGCATCCTGCAATAAACTAACCTACACTCAAATCCTCAAACACTGCTTCTATTCGTTTATTTTCATTACGTATATCATGCATGAATTCCAGCAATTCAGCATGCAAAAAATAAACTCCGGCTGCATTGTGGAACATTGCATTAATTCGGTTTCCTTTAAAGGGAACCAGAGGGACATCATATTCGCCCTTTCTCAACAAAAAAGATCTAAACTGCACAGATTTGCCACTTTTCTCACACCCTCTTTCATGGATGGCTTTGCACACTGATCTGATCAATCTAACTGTACCACTCTCTCCTACTGTTCTACAGCCATTCAAAATAAGTGGTAAAAACCCGCGGTACAGTAATCTACCCGCAGGGCACCGGAGGGCACCGCGGTAAGTGATTGGCTGGCCAAAATGACCGACAGGGGCACTCGAGGTGCATTGGTTGGTAGTGAAAAGATTTAATCATTTAATGTCTTTACTGTGCACATTTTATTCCGCTTAGTTTTGAATATTTATATGGAATTTTACCACTAAAGGGAAATTTTAGTAGCTGAGCATAAAAAGAAGAGGAGCATGACGCATCTGAAGGTCATAAACGATATTAATTTAGGAACATAAACATTACTGTATGTACATAAACTGTACTGTGTATGGCTGGTCTTGATAGTTTAAAGAAAAAATACACACCAGTCTTCCATTTCTCCCTAAACATTTTAATAAATGATTATTTTGTTTATTTCTTTTGCACATTTATTTGAACATTTCCATCGATTGTACAAGCACTTGGAAACTGTCCAATCCCTAGTTCATCAGGCATTTACCGGTCTGGCGCCGGTCTGTGTCTTCTAGCTGGGCAAGCGTTCCGAGGTCAAATTCTTCCAGCACGGGGGTACCTTTAAAGCGAAGATGACGGCACCTAAATTTTTTGGCGTGCCTTCTCTTTAAAGCCCTGGCCAAATATGAAGACAGTACGTACAGTTATAATTCAAACGGAATAAAAAACTACACATCCCAGTTACCATGGTGGTGCTTGTGATCATTGCGTTTAACCAACGAAACAGGGTGAAAAATCAGTCACATGACTTTGGGGCAGAGTTTCGAAAGCTTAACCTATCAGCAACAAAGCGAAATTTACACGATAGGCTACCTCAAACTGTCAGTTACACGACTGTGTATGTCACTTAAGCCACTCCTATTTGGCATTTTAGTTATGGAGGCGAGAAGACGCCCCCCCCCTCTCTGGGTGTCTGATTTGCCGCCATCTTTAACTGTTCGGTGTCCGAATCGGAGTAGCTACGCGTACAAAATAAAGTTAATCCCAACTACAAAACATATATTTTTGTGGTAAGAGGGCGCAAAACATCAGTATTTACTGCTATTTATTACTGTACGATTTATAGTTGAAATCTGAGCCTAGATATAAAGTTAAAATCTCGACAAAGCAATGTAGGAAATACAGAGAAAATAAATCCTTTCTGACATCTAAAATCAGTTTCGATCAAGGTCTCTTCTTGCTGTCATATTCTGAACATATTGAACATTGCTCAGTGTGGATTTAATTTCCCCAGTGAACAGGATGTGCATTTATTAATTCTAGAAAAAAAGCCTTTCTTTATTTCTCTAGTTCTTAGTTTCTCTAGTTCCCCTTAAAATAAACTATTATTCCACAATGCAGAGTATTACATGGCCAGTATTTACACATGATATTTGTGATTTAAAGAAATTAACACAAGCAGCTTTTGGAGATTTAAGTGTTGGCTGAGTTATTGCAGGATAAAAGACTAGAGATGTTGGTAAGAAGAAGATAATTTGGGGAAAGCTGAGGAATACACTTATAACAAGAACACTTCCTAATGGGGTTAGGCATACTTTTGATGAAGATGATGAAGTTAACAGAATATATGTTTACATAGATACTAAAATAAGGATTGTATTTTAGATTATGTGTAGTTGCTGGCATTGAACTGTGTGTTGGATGCACATGAATTGAAGGAATGGGCAAACATAGCTGATGCGGATCCACAGAGCCAGCATATTAAGATGTTTATAATTAGAGGCAATTTGTTTAAATAACTAGGTATGGATACTGATGTGCAAGAGAGGTGGAAAGGCTGTTTCCTTAAGCCAGCACTATAAAATATTTTATTCTCAGTGAGATGCTGCCATTTCATAGTGGGTTTCTAACACTGTGTATAGTTCCATCCACACAGTGCCTTTACTTCGATCCATTTCTATTCTCTTTATCCAGTACAGAGGATTTGGAGCTTATTCCAGTAAGCAACGGACACAAGGCAGAATACACCCTGGACATAGCGCCAGTCCATCACAGGACAGACAGACACAAACACACACACACCAGGGCCAGTTTTCCCATAAACCAATTAACTTACCAGTATGTTTTGGAGTGCGAGAGGGAGTCATATCACACATATGGAGAAAAACCATGTAACCCAGAGAGAACATGTAAACCCCACACACACAGGATGGCAGGAATTGAACCTAGGACCCCACTCCTGCAAGATAGCAATGCTAACCACTTCGCCACCATTATAAATGGATGGATATCTTAGTTATCTTTCTAGTTCACAGGTTTGCATGCATAATTTAATTTTGAAAGCCACTGAGACATCAGGCACTACTGTTGTATTTATGAAAAAGAAACAAAACAAAAAGCATACTAACAACTGTGCCATCCTACTCCTTAGTTAATACATTTTATTATTCATAAACAGTTAACATTGTTAACAAAATATTTTGAATTATATTTAACCATATTTTTTCTTTAGTTTTGTATTTAACTTATTATATGATAGTCAGATTTAATGTATATTTGAACAATGAAATATTTTTACAAGATGCAGGGGAAAGTGCAACAACTTATTACAGTGCTAAATTTAATATTATTGATTGCTAATAGTTTATGCTAACACCTAACTTTCTTCATTAGATGTATTTAAAACAGTGAACTAAGTGTAACATACTATTCAGAAATACAATCGAAAATAGTTTTGTGGTGTTTGTATGGATGAAACATTTCTAAAATGTATAATGTAACAAAATTAAAGACGATTAAAATCTGTAATCTTTCCACTTGTAATGTCATTAGACAGAACAACACGTTTCTGGTTTGACTAAGGATGGTATCAAAAAGTAGTCTAAGTGGTGAGAAAGCTGTGCTTAATGATAATTAAGGGACTTAAAAAGAGATGCTTCATATTGCTTGATTAATTTTAAAAACTAAGTTATAAATGCAGACGCGATTGCTGCCATAAGCGCTCCAGGCAGCAGAATGTTTGTTCTGTGCTGCTGAGCTCCGTGCCTCCTCCCTCTCTGTAAAATCCTGGGTTCGGTAAAATGTTTCAGGCATTGATGTGAAGGACAACAGAGCTTTCACTGGCCGATTATCATTATAATCATTATTATTAATAATGATATTAATTTAAGGGTCTAAATATCTAAACATATGTATCTGTATAGCAGGTAGTATCACTGTATTCCACTTTCTTTGTAAACACGGAAAAACAGATTCACAACGCAAAGCTGTATCGCTGTGTAAAAAAACCCGGTGAGCTGCTGAGCTAAGAATAGGAATGTTCCTGCTGGCAGAGGGGGTGGAAAGTGCCTGCGGTCATTTAATTAGTATTGCAATTCACACTGATTCCCTTGCGAAGATATGGACTTAAGAATATTCGTGCCTGGTCAAAAAATGGCATTAAGCACTTAAAATTAATATGCTTAATAATAGTAAACTGTAACATGCTGTAACAAGATCGGCTAAACTGCAAAGAAAATGCTTTCAGAGAAAATGTTTCAGGTGTGAAGAACTTAGATCTCCAATGCAATTTCAACCAAACCTGTTCCCACAAACCCTGCCCCCACTACCATTAGAATATACACAAAGCACTCAAATCTTTCGAGCTAATGATCAGGTGACCCGAGAGAGAGCGAGAGAAACACCAAGGGGAGCGGAACCAGCCCAGTGGGCATTGATTCGTCGAATATACGTATATTCACGGCAAAAATACGGCTAAACGTATATATACGTCGCCTGTTACTGTATGTATCATGTGTGCCGCAACTAGGAGTATACGGCACTCTGCACAGTGTACGAAGTAAATTATTTTCGCAGTAATTAATTTATTATATTTACTATATTTATTATACACGTGTTAATTAATTACTTCGAAAATAATTTACTTCGTACACTGTGCAGAGTGCCGTATACTCCTAGTTGCGGCACACACGTTACATACAGTAAAAAGCCTCAGGCACTGTGTTAGATGTGTTTTCGACGTTATATATGCGTTTATTCATGTCATCGATTTTACGGTTGCAATTCGACGTTGATTATACGTCGAGGCGACGTATATATACGTATAGCCGTATTTTCACCGTGAATATACGTATATTCGACGAATCAATGCCCACAGCTTGGCATACATGGGTTTTGCGGAGGGGGTCTTGCCACCTGCCTGAAAAAAAATAGTAAAATGTTTGACTGCCTATAGAGTTTCTATTTTTATTTTCTTGGGAAAAGTTGATACCATTTCCTGGACACCCCGTCCCCCGATCAGTGCGCAGTGCCCGGGGAAAAATCTGTAGGGGGGCGTCTGAAATTCTGAGGGGGGTGATATTTCGGTTGAAACGGAGCTGTACGGTGCAGCTACCCAAATGAAATCTCGCAGCTATGCCATTGATTACTGCTTCATGATAGAAGATAACGACTAGCAATCTGGTATTTGCGATGAAGTTCAGTTTCACATTTTTCGTCACTCTCACGGTTTGTATTGCCTGGAGCGAAAAGTACCATAAGCGTTCATTTTTGCAGCTACATGGACGTTCTGAATCGTTAAGAAAAAAATGTTGTAAAACCAACAGAAAGCACAGACTGCTATAACTAGTCCTAGTTATATAACGATTTTAAGTATAATGATAAACTACTGCAAGGAATCGGTCCAACTGAGCAAACAGGATCGTAATGATGACACTCAATAACGACACTGATATGTGCAGTTCCTGGACGGAGAGCCCTCCTGCACATCAAACAGTCCGAGTGACTGTTAGTGTCATTTAGTGTTGTCTGACCATAGACAAAGTACAACTATTTTTTTAGGGCACAAGTTAAGTAAAGTAAATCCTTTTGCCCAAAACTGAAGGGGCGACACTCCTCCCTCCCCCGGTGACGCCAGGCCTGTCCCCATCCTATTCCATAATGTCATTATATTGTATATAATAACAGTGACCGATCCTTACTAACTGTATGCGTTAAAATTGCACATCAGCACATAGCAGGGCACATAGCCACGATGTATTATCAATAATAAATCTCAACCATAATATCGACAACATTAATAAACGCGTACTTTGAGAAAATATCTAACCCAGCATATTTTCCGGTTATATACCACAATGCATTGCTAGTATTCGTTGGTCGCCATTTTGGCCACATTTTTCAATCGTAGAAGAAGTCCGCGAATATCTCAGCAATCCTCTTTTGACGAGTAAGTATAAATAATAATAATAATAATAATAATAATAATAATAATAATAATAATAATAATACTATCTGAATACATACAGATCTTACTTAATATTATTTTGATTAAAATAGTATGTTAATAAGCAAAAAATGGCACATAAAAATAGTGTGAAGGGGAAGATTACACAAAATCGTTTTGCCGTTTCTCTAATTTGAGAATCAGAAAAAACAGCACATGTTCAACAGGTCATTGAAAATAAGTATGTAACATGTACCATTAACAACGTCAGTGCTAAACAACCCTTAATGTTATAGTACCCCATGGATTTGTAAAGTATGTGATGATAATTTTCTCTGATTCTCCTAAAAATATATGGATATTCTTAGAAATTAGAATTGCCTCAGCAAGACAACTTTAAGGAATAACGATATGTTTTTATGGGAAATAAAATAATCGCGGTGTTATACTCCTTTCTGTGTGATTTCTGAAATAATGTTAGTGTTCTAAATTTAACTAGGCAATGATATACGGGAAATACCTGCGTAGTGTGACCTTTCTTACTCACCCTTTTAAAGTTAACAACATTTTTATCGCAGTCATTTTGTTCTCTTAATCAAATTAGATTATATAAATGTAAACAGTAGAAAATCTCTGTTAAAATCCCAAAAATAAAACTGATGACAGGAATTGCGGGAAATTACCGAGCGTACGTTATGGTCTAAAATGTGCAACTGTGCTGTATGTAATTTATTTACACAGCTTTGCATACAGGAGTTTCGCGAGGGAGTCTTGCCACCTGCCTGAAAAAAAATGTATATGTTGATTTCTTTGAATGACAATATTTCTATTTATATTTTCTTAAGAAAAGTTGATACCATTTCCTTTTATATTACATCGTCCTTATAGTACCTTACATACAACAGTCACTGTTTATTTACTGTTTATTTGCAGGGGGCACACCAAATCAGACTTTATGTCAAAGCACTATTTATCCCGATGGAGGAAGCGACGTCCAGAGCTAAATGCTCTTGCAGAATCCAGCAGTGATGATCAAGATGACAGTTTTCACATAGATGACACCAAGGATGAGAATGTGGAACAGTCGTCTGGTGATATGGGTGCTTGTGTCAGTGATGACATTACACACCAGGATTCAAATGACTATTGGTACACTGAAGAAGTTATTACTTCTGAAGAAGAAATCTTGAATGAGGTTGAAATTTCTGACTCTGATGAATCTGATGTAACTGACCCCAGTCCTGAATCTACTGACCTTGTAGATGAGGCACAGACTGACCCAGCAAGGCCAAATCTATCTACCAAACTTGTAGCTTGGTCTGCAAAGCATGGTTGTAAAAGACAGTGTTTCAATGATTTATTGGAGATATTGAGACGTCAGGGGATCAAGCTTCCAAAGGATTGCAGGAATCTCCTACAAACACCTAATAAAGTGCAAATCAGTGATAAATGCGGCGGTCAGTACATTTACTTTGGATTAAGAAAGGAATCCTGAAAAACATATCTTCTTCTAAAACATTCCAAGAAGGCATGCATTCTGTAGACCTGTGTATCAATGTTGATGGAGTTCCTCTCTTCAAATCTACATCTGTGCAATTTTGGCCTATTTTGTGCTCTTTTCACCAATTCCAGCCTTTCATTGTAGCATTATTTTGTGGAGGGTCCAAGCCTGAATCAGTTGATGATTATGTGAGTGACTTTTTAGAGGAGTTAAAGTTACTCACCAATAATTGCATTCACTTTGAAGATAGAGTAATGTTACTGTGAAGGCTTTTATATGTGATGCCCCTGCACGCTCATATCTGAAATGCTGCAAAGGACACAATTCGTACTTTGGCTGTGAAAGATGCATAATTAAAGGGAGCTGGGAGGGAAGAGTTGTTTTCACAGGGGATGAGGCATGTAATGATCATACAGATGAACAATTCAAGAACTTTGAGTACAAGGAACACCAACAAAGACTTTCTCCCTTAGCTGCTGCTGGAATTGGGTGCATAAGCCAATTCTCCCTTGACTACATGCATCTAGCTTGTCTTGGTGTTGGCAAAAGAATTCTTATTTTCTTAAAGCAAGGACCACCTAAATGTCGACTGTCTGTCAGGCAGAGGAAAGAAATTTCTGATAATTTGGAAATTCTTAGCGGAAAGATGCCTGGGGAATTTGCTAGACAGCCAAGATCCCTCTCAGAGCTTGACAGATGGAAGGCTACAGAGTTCCGCCAGTTCCTTTTGTATACAGGCCCCATTGTGCTTCGTAATGTTGTATCAAAGGAACTATACACCCATTTTCTGATGCTAACAGTTGCTCTTTCCATTATGTTGGACTCGGATGAAAGAAAGAGAAATGCCAATCTCAACTATGCCCAAAAACTGCTTGATACCTTTGTTGACAATGCTCAGCATTTGTATGGACCAACATTTGTTGTATACAATGTGCACAGTTTGAGACATCTACATCAGGATGTGGTACAATTTAATTGTTCCTTAAATTATGTATCTGCATTCCCATTTGAAAACTTTTTACAGTCCTTGAAGAAACTAGTGCGGAACAGTCATAACCCTTTAGCTCAAGTAGTAAAGAGAATGAAGGAGAAGGAAAGAGTACAGAGCAACTATGAAGCATCTGGTTCACGGATGTATATTTCGTCAAGACAAAAAGACTGTTGTTTCCTGTTGGATAATGAGGACTTTGCATTTGTGAAGGAGAAAAGAGCAGACAGAAGTCTTCTATGTGATGTTGTACGACAGACTCAGACTTGTAAATTCTTCACTGAACCATGTGAGTCAAAACTGCTTAATATTGTATATGTTAATAGTCTGGAGGTGCATGCAAGGGAGAAATTCTTCTCTGTAAAAGAGTTGCACAGAAAAGTAGTGTGTCTCCCATATGGTGCTCGTTATGTCCTTTTCCCTCTTCTTCATGGCATAGAACATAATCCTGTTCCATGAAGAAGTTGCAACTTTGATTCACACAGGATGCTTCAGTCTGCTCTTTTCTCATGGTGAAGTTTAAATTTTAAAGTTTGTGAGGAATTGCATGTAGTGAATTCCATCTAACTACAAATGTATAAATAAAGCAGAATGTTTATTATTGAATTATGTGTTTTTATTGAGTATAATCATTATAAGCGAACACAAGTTTAGTAATCAGCACCAAAATCTGAATTAAGACTCAAAATTAAAATGTGTATGTCTGTTTCAGGTGATGTGGACACGCGCTGTTTGGATAGAGCAGGAGGGGGAGGTTGAGGGAGTCTTGCCCTCAAACTGGGTGGATGCCCGAAGAGAGTATGTGTGGTGGCCGAATGATCCAAAGCAGGCCACAAAACTATACAAAGAGAAGGCCAACCCTAATAAAGATACTTGGGTTACCTTCAAGCTCATTAAAGTTAAACATACATCAGGTATAGCTTTCTTTGAAAATAAGAGCAAATTCCTGTTAATTATTATAAATTCCGATTGAATATTTACAGTAACTGTCTATGTACATGTATTAGTGCAACAATACCCTTTTCATATTTGATCATATGCAATGTAAATATAATTATTTGTAGACAAGAAATCAGAGTGTGATCTCTTTGATTTAACCACCTCTACGGATGCTGAAGACGAGGATGAGACACCCAATCCAAAACGCAAAAGTAAGAAGCGGGTGTTCTCCGATTACGTTGATGGTGTCACGACCACCAGCCAGCGGAGATCAACACGTAAGCGAGCCAATCAGCACCAGCAGCGGATTACTACTAACAAGCGCCGCCGCACGAGTTAACACACCTGCAATCGCTCTACCGTGCGGCACGCCGGGTTATTTATACCATTCGTACCTGATTCCCGTTGCTCGGTATTGAGTTCTCTACTTGTTGCTCAGCCTAGCGTTCTTACCCCTCTTTTGCCTTCCTGGAATTCTGCCTGCACCTTTTGCCTTCGGACTTCGGATCTCGTCTCGCCCCTTGGATTGTTTGCTATCATTGCCTGTTTTGGATTTGACCCTGTAGCTCTCTTTTCGACTACGATTCTGTCTCACGTTTTGGATTGTTCGCCACCAGTGCTTTTACCGGATCTCGACTTACCTTCGCCTTCGGACTACGACTCAGCTCCTGGATTTGCTCGGTACGTTTACTTACCTCCCTGCGACTCCTGCATCTGCATCGGATCCTTTTCACCTCTACAGAGCAGCGTTACAGAATACCGAGCCTGATTATGGATCCCGCAGACGCACAGACCCTTTGTTCCCTTCTCCCGCAGCAATCCCAAACCATCGCCCAGCTTCAATCTTCTCTCCAACTGCTCACTAACCAAGTCGCCTGGCTTTTTTCTTCCCCTGTTTCGCCGGCTCCCGCACCGATTCCTACAACGCCTTTTTTACAAACACCTGCTCCAACCACCGCGGCCCCGCCCACCACTCCCTCAACTTTACCATTTGTACTCCCGGAGAAGTATGACGGCAATCCTGCAGGCTGCAGGGGCTTTATTGCCCAGTGCTCCTTGGCTTTTCAGCTGCAGCCTGAGCGTTTTTCTACTTCTCGACAGAGGATCGGATTCGCACTTTCCTTGCTCACAGGCAAAGCATTGGATTGGGCTGCAGTATTGCTTGCTAGAGGAGATCAGCTGTTCTCTGACTTTCAGATTTTTGCGCGTTTTTCTCAAAGCAACCCGGATTTGACTTGCCTTCGGCTTTCCTCTCTTCGCCAGGGCGACAGACCACTGCAAGATTATGTGGCTGAATTCCAAGCCCTCGCCACGGAGTCTGCCTGGAACCCGGAAGCTTTGGTTTGCCTCTTCGCTAAGGGTCTCTCGGAGGATCTAAAGGACCACCTGGTGCTCATGTCCTTACCAACCTGGTCTCTAGAGGCGGCTATCGCTGCGGTAGTGGAATTGGACACTCGCATTCGGCTGCGGAGAGCGGAGAGACACCCAGGAAGCAGACCTGTGTGCCCCATGGGTCCTCCCCTCGTGGCGCCCACCCTGCCACATGCACCCCTGTCCTTGGAGGAAAAGGAAAGGCGCCATCAGGAGGGGCTGTGTCTGTACTGCTCTGCGTCGGGTCACCTGCTCGCTACTTGTCCTTTGAGACCCCCACATCCACCTCGAGCTCCCCCACTGCCTACTGTTAGTGTCAGTAGTGCTGTTTTTTCACAATCCTCTTCAGGGGCGCCCGGCTTATACGGTCCACAAGATCATTGACTCCAGATGGAACCGCGGTACCCTTCAGTATTTAGTCGACTGGGAGGGTTTTGGTGCCGAGGAGAGATCTTGGGTTCCAGAGAAGGATATTTTGGACCCTACACTAATCAGTGACTTTCACAGGGACTATCCTAATCGGCCGTCTCGGGCGTCGGGAGCCGCCCGTGAAGGGGGGGGTACTGTCACGACCACCAGCCAGCGGAGATCAACACGTAAGCGAGCCAATCAGCACCAGCAGCGGATTACTACTAACAAGCGCCGCCGCACGAGTTAACACACCTGCAATCGCTCTACCGTGCGGCACGCCGGGTTATTTATACCATTCGTACCTGATTCCCGTTGCTCGGTATTGAGTTCTCTACTTGTTGCTCAGCCTAGCGTTCTTACCCCTCTTTTGCCTTCCTGGAATTCTGCCTGCACCTTTTGCCTTCGGACTTCGGATCTCGTCTCGCCCCTTGGATTGTTTGCTATCATTGCCTGTTTTGGATTTGACCCTGTAGCTCTCTTTTCGACTACGATTCTGTCTCACGTTTTGGATTGTTCGCCACCAGTGCCTTTACCGGATCTCGACTTACCTTCGCCTTCGGACTACGACTCAGCTCCTAGATTTGCTCGGTACGTTTACTTACCTCCCTGCGACTCCTGCATCTGCATCGGATCCTTTTCACCTCTACAGAGCAGCGTTACAGATGGTATGTAAAAGTAACAATCTCAATCTCAATAGCTATATTTTTAAACAGTTCTTAATATTAACTGATGCCTCATTTAGCTTGTACCTTGTTATTGATTTTTTTACAACTCTTTAAAATAAGTCATTTTGAAAGGTGTTCTGTATGAAAATGTTAAAAATCTTATCAGATTTGTTGATAATGGAAATTGCTAAACATTTTGGTTAGCTTATTCTATGTTAAACTAATTTTCAGTATTATATTGAAATATGATAATTTTCTATTGTATTACAGACTTTGATTCTGATGCTGCTACTCCAAGTAAGTCAGTTTCTCTCCCTTCAAAGTTCACAAAATAAAGGAAATAAATTCATTGTAAAAAGTTACAGATCAAGTTGATTAAATAATTTAATTTGATATGAAATATTTTACTGCCATATTTTTTCTGTTTAGAAAAGAAAAAGCCACCGAAGCTGCCAGTGCCACCCCCCAAACTGAGATTCTCTCCTAGGAAGAGTGTCTCCCAGAGCTCACTCAGCTGTTCAAGTACGCTTAAAGGTAGGTTATTGGAATTAAAGTTAAAATGTTTTCTTAATGTACTTAGAAGATAACCATCATCAATCATATTTAAAGACAAGTTAACACCATTTTTTTATGTTATTGAAGCCCAACCATCAAAGGTGAGAACCTCCCCAAGGAAAAAAATGGTGCCGAGTTCTGGCTTCAACATTCCTAAAGGTATTACTACATTTTTTGCCCACATCTAATTACTCTATGAAATTGAGATGAAGTTCAATGACAAACTAAATGACTAAATTGAAATATTAAGTTATGTGATAAAGTAAATGTTTTCCATAACTGAATTCTTTTCAGAGTCTTGTAGTGGAAATCTAATGAGTTAATTGATTCTTAAAAATGTAGAGAGCTTTGAAAAAAAAATATATTGGTGCTTTTAGATAATATTTCAAGGATACAACTGCTATGCTACAGTACGTGCAGAATTTTAGAAAACAGTTCGTCAACAAAGTACACTGTTTAGGTTAGTTTAGAAGACAATGTACCAAAATAATATATGCTGTCTGGGTCATTAGAATTAGCTGAAAGTAACTGATAAGCTTTGAATAACAAATCTAGTTTTCTTCTCTCGCTCTATGATGTAATCTGTTTTCTCTTAGAGAAAGGGGAAGTTTTAGAAGGGACCAAGTGCTGAACTTTTTTACAGCGCAACGTCTTATAAAAACCCTGTACTGCTTGTAACAAATTGAGTCTCTGGTTGCACTTGGCGAAGTGGCAGCAGGGCTCCCAATATTGCAATATTGAAATAAAGACCTTACTCAGGTGAGAACTCTGTCTTGTGGCTTCCTTGATAGTTATATTTCCATGACAGTTTGGGGGCTCGTCCGGGATCACAAACCTGAACGCGAACGGCTGCTGAAACTCCATCCGGACCCGGACAATTTTAGCAAATTGGACGAACCTCGGAGGATAAACTGTTTATCCTTCCAGAGACGCGTCTGGAGAATTGGCAGCTGTCTGACGTCAGTAAGTGATCCTTTAAAATTAATAGTTTGAGAAGCGAGCCACAGGGGTGTTCTCACGCGGGTTTGATGAGTCTGGGACTCATATAAAGAACTTATCTTAACACAGACGTGTGGTTTTTGCTCTGCGGAGTAGTTAATGTGATAAGGTTCTAAAGTAAGGCACCGATCGGTAAAAATGGGAAATTAAAATTCAAAGACGAAAATGGGACCGAGCAGTCCAGCAAAAGTACATGTACGACAAATTCGGAGAAACAATTATAGCCTGGGTTAGGGAAAAAAATTATGTTCATGAACTGTAAAGCTAGGGTAATAGGTGTAAGGGAACTTGCACATAATTTATATATGATAATTAGGGGCCCATAACTATGAAGGATCTTTGTAAGTGAATCAGAATGGACAGAGGAAAGTTGAATTAGGAAAAAGAAGTTTCCTGAAGAAGGGGAAACTTAGAAGAGAAGGAGAAGAAATGAAAGAAAATGAATTGGAAAACTTATTTAATGGAAAGAGGAATCACAGAAATAATGGGAAGCTTAAAAAAAGACTAGTCTTGAAACTAAAGAACAGCAAGCTGCAGCTAAAGTCATGGCCATGCGTACTAAAAAGAAAAAGTCTCCACCGAAATTAGAAAGCGGTCCGGAGCCACTTGTTTGTGAAATACCAATGTGCACTTTTTCAGGTCCAGAAGGAACTCCAGCATATGTACAGTACATTGACATTGGTCTCCTAGTGAATTATTTGCATTAGTTAAGTCTTTTCCTTAATTGCCTGATGATCGTAAAGAATTTAGAAGAAAGGCAAGCGCCTTGTTCTTGATTGTCTTAAGCCTAATTACAGTGACATAACCTTGTTGCTAGATCATATTGTTCCTAAAGGTTTACAACGTCCTCTAAAAAGGAGGAGGCAGATTGGCGGATACGTGACCCAAATGATGAAGAAGTATCCATCTAAATTAAACCACACGGACATGGAGAGGAAAAGTTAGGTGGCCGCTTCTAAAAAGAGGTAAGGACTCCTCTTTTCTAAAAAGTCCCTTGTCCTCTCCATGTTGCTGTGGTGGGTTCAGGGTTTTCCTGAAGCTGAAGCGAGTACAACAGAAAAATGAGTTAATGGTGTATGTGTTTTAGATGCCTGTTTTGTGAAGGTGGGGTAGAAAAGGAGGGATTGCTGAAGGAATAGCATCTCGCCCTGCCCGTGCGAAAAAATCCAGGTGTTGCATCCTGGTACACGACTGCAGTACGGCTGAAGGTAGTAACTACAGTAGAACTGTACTCGCAGAAGAGCCGAAAATGGTAACTCGATTCAACTGTGTGTTTAAAGCCAGGATTTCGAACCTGGTCCATGTTCCCGAATTGTGATAGTTCGTCAGTTTGTCTCGACTGGGGGATTCCGCGGGGCGCGTGGGAGACGTGAAAATGGTTTGGTGTGAAGGGAAAAAAAAGTTTGATTAATCCAAACTGAAACTTAAAAGAAATATTGACTGTCAGACGGAATTTAGGCTGAACAGGAATGTAGAAAAGTGTATGAACCCTTGGATAAAAATATTTAGAGGAATATTTGAGAATTCAACAGAATATCATAGATAAGACGGAAAAATCCCTGATGGAAAAGCTAAAAGCAATGGCTGAACGAAACGAAGTTGTATATGTAGAAAAAGAAAAAGCAAAAGAAGAAATAGAACGCCTTAAGAGAGAATCTGGGAGAAGGGTGGGAATTAGTGTGGAGATTTTTGAAAGAGCATTTCCCACCGAAAACTGATTAGAGAAAAGTAACAGCATGTCAGCAGAAGGAAGTGAGGATGTTTTCAGATTTTACAGAAAGGTTTATAGCTTTATGGATAGTATACTCGGGGTTAGCCGATGAAAAGGAAGTGAATAAAGATACTTCCACAGTAATAAAACAAATTTACTTGAGTGGGTTAAAACCTGATGTTGCCAAGAATGTGCAACTATGCTTTCCTGATATTACAAACAGAGACAGATGTGATTTAATAACTCGCGAAGCATGCATGCAGAAGTGCGAGCGCTGCAAATGGGAGGTAAAAAGACTCCCAAGGAGGAGAAAAGGGAGCCGCCAGTTTGTCGAAATTATTGTGCGACTTGAATGTTATACCGAGATATAAAACCTCAAAGACAAAACTACTAATAAGCTGGTGTGCAGTTACTAAAAAAATGTGTTTTTTGGAGAAATTGTAAGAAAGACGCTTGATTTCACAATTAAAGAACTTGTCAGAAGCTGAAACGAGAGCCGTGTGTGAACTAACAGTTTTAATCTAGTAAACCCCTCTGTAGCCTTCCTAAATTTATCTCAGGATTTAAATAAAAGTGAAATAATCTTACAGTGTGCAGTAACTGTGGGGCACAGGAGCACAGCTGTCCTGTTTTTAGACTAAAACAGCATAAAAATGTGATATAACGTTTTCTAACAGGTAACAGGAGGCTACAGGAGAAGGGGTGTAAGGGTTGTGTTTAAAGCAAATGTAAGCTGTCACAGTCTGCTTGGGTAAAGATGTACAGTTTCAACTACTGATGTGGGTGGGGGACACCCCAGACCTATTGGGCTAGGATGCCCTGCAGCATTTATAAGGAATTTCTGTATGAAATAGCATTTATGTGAACTACCTTGAAAGAGTTATGTGATATTGTGATTGTTTTACCTAATGAGGGAATCCATAAGGCCGGGCTACTCCAAGTATTGGATCTTGAGAGGAAGAAAAAGGAGTATAAAACCAATTACATGATAAAGCCAGGGTGAATGCCTTCTCAGAACGAGCTTGTCTAGTGACGTATTGGTTTAAGGGGGCTAGTGCAGTCTAAAGACAAAATTGCCTTGACCCCTGCAGCAGAAACCGTTTTTGATGTTTTGAAACAAGCTTTCTTGCAGGCACTGGCCCTGGACAGGATTCCCTCAGACGGATCATCTGTATGTAATCTGTATGTAAGTGAAAGAAATGGATCGTGAGCTGTTGTGCTGGTGCAGGAGGCATGGAGATAGGCATCGTCTGGTGGGTTATTATTATTCAGGACCCCTTGATGCAGTGGCCAAGGGGCCGTGTTTATGTGTTGTGCAGGCTACCTGCCTGGCTGTATAAACTGTGAATAATCTGGTGTAGAACTAGCAGACCGAATGAAAAGATTTAATTGAAACTTGTAAATATGCTAAATGGAAAATTGTAGCAATTTATATAGACTGTATATATACATTTGGTGTATGCCACAATTTTGGATGGCAGTGAAGGAATAGGGATTTCCCCAACATGGCAGGGACTCCAGTTAAGAATGCTGGGTTTGTCTCTGAACTGTTAGAAGCTTTGCAGCTGCTGACTGAAGTAGCTGTGGTAAAGTGTAAATCACATAATAAAGAAATGTTTCCAGTAACTCGAGGGAACAACTTTGCAGATGTAGCTGTCAGGTGATCAGTAATCGTAGAACAGGAGTGTGAGACCCCTGTGAGACCTCTGTTGGTGGAAAGGGGACAGCTACAGGATATTCAGGCTGAGGCCTCTAAAGCAGAGAAAAGGACATGGTTAGAAAAGAGTGTGGTGCTACCAGCACACTGGACGCTCTGCATGCCCTCACAGCCTAATGCCCTTTATAGCTCGACAAATGCACTCTGTCGGACACCTGGGTGGGGACCGTGTTTGAAAGAGTAGCCACTTATGTGGTATCTCAATGTGATGCTTATCAAAGGAACTCAACTACAGTTCAGGTGCAGGTGCTACAGCTCAAAAGGCCTGCTCCTGAGAACCTTTCATGCAGTAGCAAATGTTTACAATTTACATTTGTAAAGGGAAACCTTGGCTCTTATAATCTGTTTTCCCAGTGGGTTGCTGTCACTGCCTCTGTGTCTACCAAACACTTGATGATGGAGATAAGCCCTCGGTGGGCACTGACCTACCGCTTGTATTATGATCAAGGGACAGGCTGTGGCTGGATTATTCGGGGTGAGATGGACTGAGATCACCCTCAGTCTGCTGGAACAGTGGAATGAAGGAACAGAACTCTAAAAGATCGACTAGACATCAGACTGAAGGAACGCCATGGAATGCGGGCTGGATCAAACAGAACTGTGTAATAGAGCCTGTTTGATATCATCACAAGCCAATCAACAAAACTTCCTGGAGGGATGAATTTGGCTAATGGATTGTTGAATTTGCTAATTCTCTATTGTAGTATTGTAGGTTGTTAATTGAAGTGGTGCATGGGGCTGGTGAACAGGTGCTGGACACTTGGAGACCTCCAGTAGAGGGAAGACACGACCTGATACCTGGCGAGTGGGTATGGTGAGGAAGATATACCCTGCCAGATGTTGCAACCCTGCTGGGAAGGACCATATCAAGTGCAACTGACTACCGACTCTGCCATCTGAGTGACAGGACGAGATCGCTGGATCTACGCATTGCGCCGACACCGAACCACTGCACCAGAGACTGAGTGAACATTAATTATTATATTGTAACTGTTTCTGTGTTTGTTGAGCTTCCTGAGGGGGGGCGACAGTGTACCTGTTAAGTGTAATGAGTTTTACTTTGATAAAATGGGGATATGGAATCAATACTTTATCAGTCAGCCACAAATAATAATCAGAGCTCATGTTGGGATTGTATTGCTATAGAAGATGCTCATGGGAGTAATCCCCTTTGATAGAGGTGATTATTTAGGTTTATTGGCATGGGTAAATAGCCCTGCTTTTAGTCTGAGTGTAACTCAGATATATTAAAATGGAAATAACTGTATGCTCCTCGCTATAATCACAGTTTTAGGCCATTCTCTATTAGGATGATAGACAGCTGTTTAGGTAAGCAAAGACTAAACAGTACTTGTATTCTAGACAATTATTAGCAAATTAATGACTTAGCAAAGCACATCTTTGAAAAATATATATCACAATTATAATCCAGATGATTGGGGCATTGGTGCATGGCTACAGTCTGTGCTAGGAACCTGGAGAGGGTCTCTGGTTCAATACATATTTGTGTGTCTGGTATTATTCGTTATGATCATACTGTTAATATCCTGCTTGAAAAACATGTGGACTAAAGCTGCTGCTTCTGTGCTAATTGTACGCCCTGAAGGGATCATGAAGGTAAAAAAAAATGTAGAGAAAGGTTCTCCTATCTAGTGGCAGAACCTGATGGGTAGAACAATATAGTTTTAAGGGGAGTTACCCTTGGGAATGATTCCCATAGATGCACATTATTATTATGGTTTGTTTGTTTATAATAAGATGTTTTGGAGGAACGGACCAAAGAGAAATTTTACAACTTCAGCTAGAATTGTTCTGCAAAACGGCACAGCTGAGGCAGTGGAACAATGTGTAGATTTTTCTAAGAGTTATTACCCAGCTGTTGACCAATCTTGTAAAAAAAACCCTAAGAAAAATGCTGGGCTCCAGCCCACAGGGATTTACCTGTGCTGTAAGAACTAATGCGTGAATAAGGAGACTGGATTCTGGTGAAAGACAGGAAAAAGAGGTGGTGTTCGCTCAGGTGGAGGGGGCCGTGCCAGGTGCCCTGAATTCATGCTTCCCACTGTAAAAAGGTCACAAACGAACTGAGCAAAGAGCAGGAGTGATGTCTCCACAAGGATAGAAGGGGATCACCTGCTTGGGACTGATGTGCACAGCCTTTTTCCTTTTTATGTGGAAGCCTGTTACCACCCAGAAAGAGGAAGAATCTAAACGCGAAGCCTCTTTGTATACAAACTGGCTGAATGAAACTGATAATGAGGGGGATATGAGTAATTTGTGGTACAAATTTATAAATCATACTGTAAAGTTAAAGAAATTTAATGCATCTTGTTATGTATGTGCTTTAATGCCTCATTCTACAGCCTCACCCATTTCTCTCCTGGTTAGAATCACTGTTTGGGCCAGGGGGAATGTTTTTCTTTAAGTTACTAACACCGATTATAGTAGCTGTGATACTTGTATTTCTGTTTTTGTGTTGCTGTACAAAATATATTATTCCAATGCTTTGAAATATGGTAATTAATATGTTTGCGCATCAGTATGTTCTGATAAAAACGGAAGAATCTGAAGTATGGGAGCCTCCTGGGAGTCCATATGAAGAATCTAACTTTTAATCATTTTCAAGAATAAAAAGGAGGGAATTGTAGTGGAAATCTAATGAGTTAATTGATTCTTAAAAATGTAGAGAGCTTTGAAAAAAAAATATATTGGTGCTTTTAGATAATATTTCAAGGATACAACTGCTATGCTACAGTACGTGCAGAATTTTAGAAAACAGTTCGTCAACAAAGTACACTGTTTAGGTTAGTTTAGAAGACAATGTACCAAAATAATATATGCTGTCTGGGTCATTAGAATTAGCTGAAAGTAACTGATAAGCTTTGAATAACAAATCTAGTTTTCTTCTCTCGCTCTATGATGTAATCTGTTTTCTCTTAGAGAAAGGGGAAGTTTTAGAAGGGACCAAGTGCTGAACTTTTTTACAGCGCAACGTCTTATAAAAACCCTGTACTGCTTGTAACAAATTGAGTCTCTGGTTGCACTTGGCGAAGTGGCAGCAGGGCTCCCAATATTGCAATATTGAAATAAAGACCTTACTCAGGTGAGAACTCTGTCTTGTGGCTTCCTTGATAGTTATATTTCCATGACAGTCTCCCAGGCAGAAGACCATGTCCAGACCAGAAGAGAAGAGAGAGAGATATCCTATTTCAGAAGGAATTAAGTACAGTTAAAATGAACTACAGATGTGGGAATTTTTTATTTTTAAGATTATAAATTGCATGTAGCACATTAGCAACACTACAGTAATGCTAATGTGACAATAGTGTAAGAAAATCCTAACCCAATTCCTTTTAAATGCTGACAAAATGTAAATTATTTCAGAGTTTCAGAAGCGGGTATTGGGCCTCCTGATAGAGATGAGGGATGAATTGAGGCGTTTGGGTAGGTCCACGGAACCGGTGGACTCCCAATTCCACATCAGGAGGCTGACCACAATGGAAGAGTTCTGTGCATACGAGCAAGCACTTGACAGCATGGACAATCAAAACCTGCTGGTATGATATTATATTCTCACTGTGATGTAGGAAATATTCACTGCCAATATTCTAGGTTTCAGATGGGTCATAATTTTATAGCCTACATTTGATTAATATGATCCATCTCTGGCATAAGTTCATATTTTTAGTTTATAGTGTATAATCTTGCTTATCCTTTAATGGCAAAATAAAGTGTTTTTATGTTCTAAAAAGTTACTACATTTTTTTTTTACTTTGAAAAATGGTCACTTTGTATTTTTAGACTGAGATAATACTGCAAAAAAGTGCAGTTAATACGTGAAAATGTGTTTGTTCCATGAATGTGTAAATGGGTATGTCTGATTAGTTGATTAATGAAGATCTAGTAGTAAAAATAGCTTCTAATATTATTTCTAATATAATATTATTTCCAGATAAACCAACTTCAGAGAATAGGCGGCAGTGAAGTCAGAGAGAGTGTTTTCAGTCTTGTCAAGGTATTGCTTATTGATTTTTTAAAATGTTTTTACATTACATTTTTACTTCGATCAAATTAACATATCCACAGAATTGAGCTTATAGATACCTATGTGTTAACCACTGAATGTGCAAGGTGTAAAACTGCAAAATTGTCTTTTAAAATATAAGGATTACAGTACTACATTTGATCCTAAATATTTGAGTAAATAAATGTTGAGTGGAAACTCACTTGAAAAAATGTCTAAACTCAGTGAAAATTTGGTTTTCAGACTTATGACAAATGAACTGATGACAGAATTCAACTTCGCTGGCACAAACCGAAAAGATAAACAACAAAAGAGAGGGCTGGGAGACACAAATCTTTATAGAGTAATTAAAGGTACTCCTATTCTATGTTGTACTTTCAAACTTTGGGTACTCTTTAATTAGGACAGACTTTATTGCTCAATTGCTGTGATGCAAGCCACATTTTATCCGTTTATTTCAGCTTTGAGCTTAGTAAACCTTAATGGTTCATTTTTGAGATTATACTCAAGAAGATATTAACCATCATTTATTTGAGTAGTAATAGTATATAATTTTCTCCTAGCTGTGGTGCTGAAGTCCCACCCTACATCGAAAGAAAAAGATATAAAGGAGCACGCAATGCGTTACTTGAAGAATGCATATGCAAGGCAGGGGGCCAGGAGATCTGGACACTGAAAATAATAGGTTTCTGGTCCTGTTAGGACAATAAGACAGGGTTTGCAAATGGTGCACAAAAATTGTCTTAACTTCCATTGTAATATTTGGTTTTTTTGGGTAAATATATAAGTTGTACATTTTAAAATTTATATTTGAATCAAAATGTGGTTTTGAGTTAGATAGTGTGTTAATGTAATTAGTTTGTGTTTGTCATTACTATACTGTATATTGATGTTACCAGAATTTGTAGCTGAAATTTAAGACTAGTTGTGTTTTTTTATGATTATTGCCCATATGTTGATTGTTGACTGATTGCATACAATGTATAATTTAATTTTTCAGGTGTGAATGTGTATTTTCAGAATAAATTTCTAAACCAAACCATTGGCTTGGCTTACTTGTTTCTACACCTATAAAACCTATCTTTGATGTATAATAGACCTCTACCCATATACGTATAATAGACTTCTAAAGTTATCCGTATAATAGACCTCTAACCATATACGTATAATAGACCTCTAAAGTTATCCGTATAATAGACCTCTAAAGTTATCCGTATAATAGACCTCTAACCATATACGTATAATAGACCTCTAAAGTTATCCGTATAATAGACCTCTAACCATATACGTATAATAGACCTCTAAAGTTATCCGTATAATAGACCTCTAACCATATACGTATAATAGTCCTCTAAAGTTATCCGGAACTCCAACCACATATGTATAATAGTCCTCTAAATTTATCCGTATAATAGAACTCCAACCATTTATGTATAATGAACGTCTAAACATAGACGTATAATTGACGTATAACTTTAGACGTACATTAGAATTTCATTCTAGATGAATTGCAGACCACATTTAGACGTCTAAGGTATGCGTTTAATAGACGTATATTATACGTCTTTTGCCCACTGAGAGGGAACTATTTACATGGAAAACGGGCGATCTCCCCAGACTGTCTGCCCGTTTCACTGTTACCTGGATACCTCTTTATTTAGAACTCACTAACACTGATTTTTAGTTTAGAAGGATTCAAGTAGGGTTTTAGAAGAAAGGCAGCGACCTTAATCAAGCCCAAATCATAATTGAACCCATTCAGAGCCTACATTACATTTTAGCGTTTCATTCTGAGCAGAAGACCCTCACACCTGAAGAAGGCTTGCGTTTTCTCTCTTCTCTTTTAAGCATGTGTACAATGTGTAATACAATTACAATGTGTAATTACAATGCTGTAATACAATTTGAATAGTATGGGGGGGGGGAGGTGTCTTTCGCTGGAAATCTCGCCTGCTTCTACTTTACGAGTACAACCCCCTCTCTGCCGGAGTGCTGGCTGTGACGAATTAAACCGGTTTCACAGGTATTTTCAAATTAGAAAGTACAGTGTTAACTGGTAGCTGGTTCAAAACGCGATTCAAATCAATATAAATGTTTATTTTGTAACGCATAGGTGACTATTCATTGTTATTAAAAAGACTTAAATTCGATCATGTTGTGATATTTAGAAATATAAATTTGTTTGGTGCGAGTGAGGTTTTATTTAATCTCTGACCAAGGGAAACGTTTCATTTCTTCAAAGAAATGTTTGTTAAAAAATAAAGTCATAGTTCCATGGGATTCAATCACAGACCATGTGACATGGGAGTCAGGAAACTAACACACAGCGCCACCGGATTTGATAACGCTATAAAAATGCTATAAAATAATGTGACTAGTCACAGAACAAGTTTACAGCAAAGTACAATAATAAATGCTGACCATGACTTTAGAAGCATAAATTGCCTTACACTCAATTTAAACACAAGCTGTCTTTAGCCCTCTAAGCTGGTTCATACAGAAAGGTAGAGATCCAGGCTCAGAACACACAGCTTCATTAGCGAATACATATGCAGGACAACTAGAGAAGACATTTTACAGAGGATGGATTTTTAGAAACATCCCATCAGTGACATCACTGAAGTCAACTCCTAGGTACTGTAACTGTTGTGTGGATAGTTTCACTAGAATCAGACAAAGGTTTAAGCATCGCTTGTTCTAGATAAAACTGCAAAAAAAAAACAACAACCCATAATGTACTTCTTTGTGGCTCTGTTTGCCCAAATCATATATTCACAACATGAAATCTAGAAAATAATATTACGTAACCAAAATCCGCAATATGGAAACAGAACCTGTGTAATTGTTGATAGATGATATACTCGTAACATTTTTTCAAGACGAACTACAACATTTAAAAAATGACTTGTATGTACTTGATATCTCTAATCAATCCACGGCGACATTGTTAAAAGCAGAGTCCCAGCACAAAACGAAACTAAAACGCATACCGTTTTGCGCTTCTTATTAGTTGCTCAAAAGTAATTTGACCGTATGAAATGCATAAAATAAACCTAGAAACATATGTGAGCAGTATTTACCCACTGTAGTATCGGTGTTAAGACACCTCTCAAATACTGTAAATCAAGTTAAAAATATCTCAAGACCGATTCTGGTCATAATGAAACCATGTTTCGTGTATGTTTTCTTTAAAGTACCGAGACCAGCCATATACTGTATGTTTATGTTCCAAAATTAATATAGTTTATGGCCTTCACACGCGTTGCAGTATGCTCCTATTCTTTTTATGCTCAGCTACTAAGATTTCCCTTCAGTGGTAAAATTAGATATGAATATTCAATACTTAAACGGGCACAGTTAAGACATTAAATATACATATACATACTGTATACAGTACAGTTTTCATACGGTAATATGTTTATGTTCCTAAATCAATCTCTTTTATGAGCATGTGAAAGGCATGGTGAATCGATTCTCAAAACTTACTGTACTTTGCATGATTGGAAACAAATGCGTGATTGCGAAATGCTGTGGTGTTACTTTTACAAAGACGGTCAATGAAAAAAAGAATGTTGACCAGGGCAATACTTTGAGTTTACACTTACAGCTTGTCCAAGGTCATTCATTATTAATACTATTAGTAATATCTTCGTTAAAGACTTTGATGGCCACAGCTCAAACATGAGAGGTTGAGCTTTATTAGCTCCACCTTGCAGAAATTCCAGATACTATTATTTTGCTTGTCATATTATAGGAGAATTTACGGTAACTTGCTGTATTTACCGGTAGCTTGCGGTAGACTGCGTACAGCGTACCGGAAAATAATGCGGTATCGCCCGCGCATTTTGAATGGCTGCATCTGTATGCATCCAATCTAAACTAACACTGCCCACCTTTTCACAACCAAAAATGATTCTTTCCCAGACAGAAAGTGTAACATTTGCCTGATGTGCCAGGCCATCAATTAAATGTAATCCACAGAACAACTCATTGATAACTCCGATCCTAGCCTTGTCTGTCTCACTGAGGTCATCAAATCCATCTACAATTTCAGGCAAGATATCAGTTCTGTACTGAACCAGAATTTCATTAAATTTCTTTTCTGTACTTGCCCTGTCGCCAATTAGATTTGTAATTTTGCAGAAAATTTCCTTCTCAGAACGTGTTGCATCCGAATCCCTGCTTCCACTGTTAACAACATCTTTCACCATCTCTCTAACTGTGTCAAATATGCACTGAGCTGAACCTGATGTCTGCTCTCTGAGTCCTAAATGCATTCTGCTACCATCCTGGAAAGAAATCCCTGCAGTTCCATATTTATGGCCATATTTAGTGGTCCCATCTGTGGCAAGGGTTAAATTACTTTCTTGCAACAGTTTTCTGTCAGATGTTGCAAAGAAACTTGCCTCGCTTCTAACACAAGATATTTACAAAAACTTTCCCCTGGTAATCTATCTACCTGAATAACTACCAATTTATACAAAACTAGTCTGACTATCTGAGAAGCCTTTCATACACTAACGCCCATGTTTGCTACTAAATCCATATAAGCCTCTCTTACAGCATCACTATACTTGCCTTTTTCATACGTGCTAATATTGTGACTCACTATCCTGTCTATCTCTGTTTTCAAGCCTTCGTATTCTCCCTGCTAGAACTGTACCTCCTCATTTAGGTCCCTCACCCTATGTGCCAAATCTGCTTCAGAGTCACATTTCCTTTTATAATACGCAACCTTCTGCGATTCCTTTTTTTTTTGGTATATCTAAGCTTTTCCAACTGTTCTTGCAATTCATCAATAGTCTTCTCTAGCTGTGCCTTTTCCTTCTCTAACTCACTTTTCTCCAGTTCATTCAAAATGACTGTCTGCTCACACTCCACAATTTTTTGCTCAAGTGTCCGAATTTTACTATCCCTGCGTCTAAGCCTTTTATTCACATTTCTAACACTTCCATGTCCTAACTTTTCATTTGCCTTGCTAAATTTATTTGAGAGCTTTAATTTCAGTTTCAGCCTTATAAAGCATAAGTCCTCTCTCTTTTTTTTCTTGTCTAACCTAGCTCTTTCATCATGTAGTTTCCTGCATTCTTCCATTAATCTATGCACATTTTTAAACTGTGCTCCTAATTCACTAACTACCTCATTAGTGCACTTTACATCACTTAATTCACTCGTTCCTGATCTCACATCACAAGCAGAGCTAGTGCTCGCTGTTTGCTGTGCATCTTCTGCAGCTGAAATTTCACTGCTCTCCTTTCTTACTAGGGGCAGAGCAAAGATCTGGCTGTCAAAATCTTCCCTTTCACTTTTTCTTAAGCGGGATTTCTTATTGATGATCCTCTGTACATACAAACTAATCACTCGCTGAAAATATTCTTTTTCCTGTTCATTTCTTAGACAAAATTGTGATTTAAAATATCAAAAAGTGTCTGTTTCCTATTTGATTTTTTCATCTCTCTGTTCGTCAAGATTTTAACATCTAGTTTTTTTATTCGTTCAGATTTTAATTCTACATCTATCCCTTATTCCTCAAAGTAGCTACTGATGTATTGCTTTCCCTTACCACCAGGGCACACAAGCGTTTTCTCTGGATTCATTTTTTTTCTTTCGCAGGGTCTCTCTGATTTGATGGCGTCAAGTCAGGCACCCAGAGGAGGGGGGGGCGTCTTCCCGCCTCCATAACTAAAATGCCAAATAGGAGTGGCTTAAGCGACATACACAGTCGTGTAACTGACAGTTTGAGGTAGCCTATCGTGTAGATTTCGCTTTGTTGCTGATACAGATGCAGCCATTCAAAGTGCGCGGTACAGACACGTACCGCAGGTAATTGGCTGTGCTGTCGCGTATCATGACGCAAGATGACGTTGGGTACCGCGGTACGTGATTGATTGACCGAGAGGGGCACTCGTGGTCCATTGGTCTGTTGTAGAAAGACTTACTGTAAACGTCTTTACTGTGCCCGTTGTAGATATTGAATTTTACCACTGAAGGGAAATCTTAGTAGCTGAGCATAAAAAGAATAGGAGCATACTGTAACGCGTGTGAAGGCCATAAACGATATTAATTTTGGAACATAAACATACAGTATATAGCTGGTCTTGGTACTTTAAAGAAAAAAATACACACCAGTATTCCATTTCTCCCTAAACATTTTAAGCTTCGAAGTCTTTAACTAACGTGATACCGGAGTCAACAAGCATACTTTTAGAATTTGATTAATAGGGAATATAATATGGAATCGCGTATCTAAAGAATTTAATAACGGTATGATTATATTCGTGTACTGCGACAGGGCTGTGTAGGGCTGTTTCGCCTCCCTATTCATGCGAGTTGTCTTGTAGCCTACTGGTCTATGTGCCTGACTAACAACTGGCAGGTTGTGTGTTTGAATCCAGCTGGTGCTGAACTCTTCTTTTAACAAACATTTCTTCGAAAAAATAGAATAGCGATATTATGGACAATCAATTGACTTTTATATTTCAAAATATCGCAACATGATCGATTCTAAGTCATTTTTGATAACAATGAATAGTCACCTTCTTCCCTTCTGACAACAGTCCCTGCTTCTGCTTCCTGCTTCTATTGTGTGTGTGTGTGCAACAGAGTAAATTTTTATAGAGAAATGGAGGCTGGACAGTATGCGTTACAATATAAACATTTATATTGATTTAAATCGTGTTCCGATTTAAATCGCAAACGCGTGTTTAATTATATGTGTTTTTTAATCATAATCAGGCTAATGCAACATAAACTGATACAGTATCTTTGTCTTCTAAGTATCTTAATAAACTTTCAGCATAGATTTCTACCCGTCAAGATTTATATTTCTTGGGGTTTTGGGATCAAACGTGGAAGGATTAGATTGTAATCGTTTTTATTTGTCAAATACGTGATTGTATTTCTGAATGTTATGTGACACCTACAGTAGTTCACTGCTTTAAATACATCGAATTAAGAAAGTTATGTGTAGCACTTTAGATCTTTTTTCTGAACCAGGGAAAATCTGATTATGTTTCTCTATAACAATAATAAAAAACTTTATTTTACATATCGCCTTTAAAAGTGGCATCTCAAAGCAATACAGTAGATTGAAAAACAGTTAAAAGGGACCAAATTAAATACCAGACAATCGCAAACGTGTTTTCAATAAAATTATTTTATTCATTCAGCAGAGAGTGAGAGGGACATCCAGCAGAGAGAGACACACACACCGGTTTTCATTGACAAAATTGTTTTTTTCAATTCCTCTTGTCTAACAGGAATGTTTTGTTTGTGGACAGACTGTTAGACTAGAGGAAAAGAGCGCCTCCTCCTACGAAGCATTAATCGCGTATCTAAGGAAAATTGCAATATACCTTTGTTCATGCACATCATTATACAGTATCTCATTTTGTATTTTGATAAAAAAATCATTTGCCCAGCCACTATTGTTGTTATTGTTTTTATGTTGTTATGTTACATTATAATTTGGGTGTCTCCTCTTGCCAGAAAGCTCTAAATTGCAACGTAAATTGCAAAAATGCACTTGGAATCTGTCGAAGCCCTCCTACGAAAATTATTTAAACTGCGACACTGATCATTCATCTCTAAATAAACTTTATTTTATATAGCGTTTTAAGCGAATAGGTAATTAGATTGCTCATAAACCTATGAACAATCACGCTGTGTTTTTCTACATAAACACAGCGTGATTGTTCTCTGAAAATGCTTTTCCTTTATATTAAGGCTCAGATTTCAACTATAGATCGTATTATTATAAACTTTCTTGGAATAATGTATTTCATGTAAACCATGTTTGCTATTAATTCATTTAGGGCTAAAATACGTTCATTGTCTTCCAATCGAGTCGAGTTGACATTGGAAGCTTGCCACTCCCGGACTGTTAAAGCGATTCTATTGAGGGAGGAGCCCAGCTACCACTTAACACTGTACTTCCTACTTTGAAAATACCTGTGAAACCGGTTTAATTCGTCACAGCCAGCACTCCGGCAGAGAGGGGGTTGAGTAAAGTGGAAGCAGGCGAGATTTCCAGCGAAAGACACCTCCCCCCCCAAAAAAAAACCCAGTAAGCAGTAATGCTTTTAGTTGAAAATTGAGGTAGATTTTGAGGATGATAAAGAGGATAAACTGGGATGGGAGGAGGGTTTGGTTTTGCATAAGGGGCGGGATTATGATAATTGGAGGAATTTGCGAGAGTATAATGGTTTGATATATTTGATTTTGTATTGTGGTCGTTATCTAAGTTTTTGGTTGGTATTATGTTTATATGGTTGTTTTTGTTGGTTGGTTGTTATTATGGTTATTAATTATACGATCTATAGTTGAAATCTGAGCCTAAATAAAAAGAAAAAGCAAGTGATTAGGTTTATGAGCAATCTAATTACTTATTCGTTTAAAACGCTATATAAAATAAAGTTTTTTTATTAATTTGCTAGACAGAGCGGAGAACATTATTATGCATAAGACAAAGATAACAAAATCTGTGTACGCTGTAAGGTTTTTACTTCTTAAACTTTTAAAATACACATTTCGAACAGAAAGAAATCCTCTTCCTGGTACAGTACTGTATGTATAGCAAACCAGCACGTCTTTTTTCTCCAATCAGAGGGGTGTCAGATGGTGTCAGCCAATCACCATTCTGAAGCCCTACCATAATCTCTGGTATGGGGAGACCCCAGAATTCTGTCCTATAGTTTAGACAGATGATAGATACTTTTATTGATCCCGTGAGGGAAATAAAGTAATTCATTTTCATTTTAGGAAATTATTTGTTATTATTTGTTAAAAGCAAAGGAGATTGTCTGTTATAGTGGACATAAAAACAAGAGTTCGCTGGCATTATATCCTAGAAGACACAGACCAGGAGAATGCCCACAGCGTAAAAGAAAATGCCAGATGAACTGGGCGTTTGCCCAGCGTAGTTTTAGTGGACATAAAAACAAGAGTTCGCTGGCATTATATAATTATACAAATTACACTAATATAATTATATCTTATTAACTTCTTGAGATACGCGATTCTTTTAATACAATCTTTGCTGTGCTCTAGAGGATCCTTGTGCTATTTCGAGCTTGTGGTGAATGATAAGTGTCGCAGTTTAAATCATTTTCGTAGTAATAAATTATGGAATGCTCTGTTAAAAGCAAGGGAGTTTTTATGTCCGTTGCAGTTCTTTTGCAACATGAATATAATTATATCATTATTAATTTCTTGAGATACGCGATTCCATATTATATTCCCTTTTAATCAAATTCTAAAAGTATGCTTGTTGACTCCGGTATCACGTTAGTTAAAGACTTTGATGCTTAAAATGTTTAGGGAGAAATGGAATACTGGTGTGTATGTTTTCTTTAAAGTACCGAGAGCAGCCATATACTGTATGTTTAAGTTCCAAAATTAATATCGTTTATGGACTTCACACGCGTTGCAGTATGCTCCTATTCTTTTTATGCTCAGGCACTAAGATTTCCCTTCTGCTTCCCTTCTGCTTTGTGTAAGGATGGTATCAAAAGCAATCTTAAGTGGTGAGAAAGCTGTGCTCAATGTATTTAAGGGACTTAAAAGTAAAAGGAGATGCTTCATATTGCTTGACTAATTTTAAAAACTAAGTTATAAATGCAGACGCTCCCTCTGTGCCGCGCCGGGTGTAAATATCAAAATATTGTAACGCAACGGGGGCTCTGGCGGGCGCCCTTGCAGCATTAGGTCGGCCCCCCACCGTCGGGGGCTCGAACCCGGGACTCCCGCGTCTCTCTGCAGTGACCTAGCCCCGTGAGCTAAAGAAAGAATTCTCTACAGCCCAGTAGCTGTAGTCCTGCTATCACAGGGAAGGGCGGTGACGTCACCTGCTCTGTAAGCCGGCTCTTACACAGTGCCTGTCGGCCGTGAGCATTACAATATACATACCCAACACTGCTTGTACCCATCTGTCATGCAAATAAAACACCTTGAATTGAATTGAATTGAATTGAGGGAGGGGGAGAGACATAGCCAGGACTCAAGGCAAATAAGATACTTATGGGTACACAGGCGTTTGCACGTAAAGTTAAGTTATAGTTAACGTATGAAACGCTTGCACGTATAGTTAAGTTATTACTTGGTTTTCAAAGTGCAATGAAATACAATATTGTTGTTGTTGCTGTTCTGGTTGTTTTTATCCTGTAAAGCGTTTTGAGGAGCCACCTTTAAAGGCGATATATACTGTAAAAGCGCTGACTCTTATGGAATGTGGATTCAATTTTTATTTTATTTTTAATCGCGTTTCTAAGGAAATCTCAGTTTAACTTTGTTCATGAACAAACAGTGGCATGTTACATTATTATTAGTTTTTTTGTTAACAAGGCTCGCCAGCTAATGTGAATCGAAACCTATCTTTCTAGCTTTTAAAGTCGTGCAATGTGTAAACCACAATTCAACTAGAGAAAAAAAGACCTGACTGACAAGATTTAAGATGTGGCTATCACTGTTGGATTAAAAAAAACGCATTGCCCGACGTTTGTTGCATTGCTTGAAAAATAACTTTATTTCGAGAGACTGGATAACTAATTCAAGTGTTTTTTTTAACTTCCTGAAAAACAACTAATAATTTAACTATATGTGCAAAAGTTTTATGATATGTTGCTGTTGTGAATGTCTGTGTGCTGGCTGGACAGGAGGCTCCACTGCACACAGGGAGGGGCAGGAGGAGGGGACAATCCGATACGTACTCTTAGAGTTTGATTAATAGGGAATATAATATAATATAGTACTAAAAATAAGATGCACTCTACAGACATTCACAACGGCGACTGTCAGAAGATAGGACACAGCCGCTCAGGCACCCGCTGAATGGAAAAGGGGCACTTTAATGTTCTGTATGGCTAATACTAAAGCCAATACTGGCTCAATACCGTCAATGGGCTTTAACGTGCTAATGCGTTGGTTTAACAGTCCGGGTGTGGCAAGCTTCCAATGTCAACTCGACTCGATTGGAAGACAATGAACGTATTTTAGCCCTAAATGAATTAATAGCAAACATGGTTTACATGAAATACATTTTTCCAAGAAAGTTTATAATAATACAATCTATAGTTGAAATCTGAGCCTAAATATAAAGGAAAAGCATTTTCAGAGAGCAATCACGCTGTGTTTATGTAGAAAAACACAGCGTGATTGTTCATAGGTTTATGAGCAATCTAATTACCTATTCGCTTAAAACGCTATATAAAATAAAGTTTATTTAGAGATGAATGATCAGTGTCGCAGTTTAAATAATTTTCGTAGGAGGGCTTCGACAGATTCCAAGTGCATTTTTGCAATTTACGTTGCATTGTCCAATGTTCTGTTGTAATACAGGCTAGAATACAGTTAGTCTAAGCTTTATCAGCTTATTTAAAATAAATTTTTTGAATCCCCGGCGGAACACATTCCATAGGAATCAGCGCTTTTATACAGTATATCCCCTTTAAACTCATATATTTAAACACGCGTTTACGATTTAAATCAAAACGCGATTCAAATCAATATAAATGTATATTTTGTAACGCATAGGTGACTATTCATTGTTATTAAAAAGACTTAAATTCGATCATGTTGTGATATTTAGAAATATAAATTTGTTTGGTGCGAGTGAGGTTTTATTTAATCTCTGACCAAGGGAAACATTTCATTTTTTCAAAGAAATGTTTGTTAAAAAATAAAGTCATAGTTCCATGGGATTCAATCACAGACCATGTGACATGGGAGTCAGGAAACTAACACACAGCACCACCGGATTTAATAACGCAATAAAAATGCTATAAAATAATGTGACTAGGCACAGAAAAAGTTTACAGCACAGTACAATAATAAATGCTGACCATGACTTTAGAAGCATAAATTACCTTACACTCAATTTAAACACAAGCTGTCTTTCTGTATGAACCTCTAAGCTGGTTCATACAGAAATGTAAAAATGCATTAGCCTGATTATGCTTAAAAAACACATAATTAAACACGCGTTTGCGATTTAAATCAGAACACGATTTAAATCAATATAAATGTTTATATTGTAACGCATACTGTCCAGCCTCCATTTCTCTATAAAAATTTACTCTATTGCACACACACACACACAATAGAAGCAGGAACCGCTGTCAGAAGGGAAGAAGGTGACTATTCATTGTTATCAAAAATGACTTAAAATCGATCATGTTGTGATATTTTGAAATATAAAAGTCAATTGATTGTCCATAATATCGCTATTCTATTTTTTCGAAGAAATGTTTGTTAAAAGAAAAGTCCAGCACCAGCTAGATTCAAACACACAACCTGCCAGTTGGTAGTCAGGCATGTAGACCAGTAGGGTACAAGACAACTCACATGAACAGGCAGGCGAAACAGCCCTACACAGCCCTGTCGCAGTACACGAATATAATCATACCGTTATTAAATTCTTTAGATACGGAATTCCATATTATATTGGCAGAAAAGCTTAAAACTACCACTTTTTCACACGCTATTTCACATGCTAGTTAAATACTTCGATGCTTAAAATCGTTAGGGAGAAATGGAATACCGGTGTATTTTTCCTTTAAAGTACAGATTCCTGGAATCTGACTGGCTGACACCGTTCTGAAGTGGTTCCATAAAATCTGGTATACGGAAAAGAAAGCGTTGATAAATACAAGTGTCTTTTAATACACTCTTTGCTGTGGTCTTGAGGATCCTTGTGATATTCTGAGATCTAGTTGAATGATAAGTGTCGCATTTTAAATCATTTTCGTAGTTAGAAATTATGAAACGCCCTGTTAAAAGCAAGGAAGTTTTTATGCCCGTTGAAGTAAAACAAAATGCCTGACAAACTATGGCTTGGACAGATTCCAAGTGCTTGTACAAATGTGCTAAAGAAATTATACTTTGAGTACACAGCTTGTCCAAAGTCATCCATTATTAATACTATTAGTAATATCTTCAGTAAAGGCTTTGATGCATTAATATTCCTGATAAAGGTAGGTTGTGTACTTTTGTCCAACTGAGCAATCTTGCTTTCATAAAATATACCAACATTTTAATGACTGATGATTAACATGCTGTAATACACAGTTCAAAATTAAAGGCTCAAATGCTGTACATGAGAGGTTAAGCTCTCCCTGGCGGTTTTACAAGGTGACGCCGGATAGTTTCCGGCAGAGCGTCAAATGACGCGCGATTAACCACATGACACTGCGTGATACCGCGTGATACCGCGACACGCCCACCGGGGTATGCCGCGAAATACCTCACCCATTTTGAATGGCTGCATTTGTAGGTTAAGCTTTTGAAACTCAAAAGTCATGTGAATGATTTTTCGCCCTGTTTCATTTGATAAACGCAATGATCACAAGCACCACCATGGTAACTGGGATGTGTAGTTTTTAATTCAGTTTGAATTATAACTGTACGTACTGTCTTCGTATTTGGCCAGGGCTTTAAAGAGAGAGCACGCCAAAAAGTTTCGGTGTCGTCGTCTCCGCTTTAAAGGTACCCCTGACGCGGAAGAATTCAATCTCGGAACGTTTGCCCAGCGTACTATAAGTATCCTACAGTCTCAATTCTAAATCTTCTTATTTTAGTAACTGTCTTGTCTGCATGAGGCTTCTGAACAACAGGTCTGTGCACAATCCCAGTGTCTCTGAGGAAAACGAACAGAAGTGAACAGAGACCTGAGGGCCTTTAGCCTTTCCGCTGTTGCTTTTGATGTGAGGAAAGCTTTCTGCTGAGGGAGAAATGTGGTAATTGTTATTTATAGCTATTCTTAAACTTAAAGACGGTTAATTAGTTCCACTAAAACTTGATCTCAGTTTAAATATAGCAGATATTTGTATAACAATTTTGTAAGATGTAATGCATCTAAGATGTGCTTCATCCGATGTGACAAATTGCCACAGACAGTATTTAGCAGAAAAAAAAAAGAGTTGAAGCAACATCAGCTAATATATAGACTCAGTCTCACTGGCTACAGCTGGCACATGGACTTTACTTCCTCGCCCATTAAATAAATGAAGGAGAAGACACTCACCTCAATGTAACACACTTCTGCTATAATCTGCTTTCTGATGGTGTCCAGGTGCTTCCTTATCTGTGAGAGGAGCACCAAGCAATGTGTTAGAGTTTGGATTTGGCATTTTATATTTCCCTGCAATACCCTAGAATCTGGATGGCCCACAACTGGACATCAGAGAGGGCAAGGGAAAAAAAACCATAAATTTGGCATTTCCAGTTGTGAATCAACTTTGGTTTACAGATGTCCTCAATGTGAAAGGTATGACCAAAGTGGGACAGAGGATGGGAATAAGTAAAATACTGTTTATTTCTGAAAAGATTAAAGAGTTTCATTAATACAGGTTACCACAGGTGCAGGTCCTATTTTTAGCATGTTGTTCAGAATTTAATCAGACAAGCCTTCTCCCCTGTTGCTCTGTTTGGGTTTAATTTAGCTGTTCTGTTCTTTAGTTGCTCTGTTTGTAGAAAATTTAGGATTGAGACCATATCACCTAATATTTCAGGTGTGAGTAAGCAGCTCTGTCTGTAATGCAAGTTAGAATTTCAAATAGGCGTAATATTGTTATTTTTTATAATTGTAGAGCTCCTCTCATCCCAAAAGGGCTTCACGTGTACAGTGCCTGAAAAAAACGTATGGACTTGGACTATACACATTTTACCATGCTATCCTGTGTTGGGTTCATCAGAATGTAGTTTTATGTTGAATGAAAAAGTCCTGGAGCTGCCTAAGCTTTAAAATGGAAAATTGTTAGTAACCTTATATGCCATCGGTGGACTGTGTGGGTTATATTACAGGCTTTTGGTTTATATAGAGTGCCCTGAATGGTACACTCACCAGCTTCTTATATTAATCCCACACAGCATCATGGGTTTCTTCCCAGCTTCTTCTGAGCTCCCCACAGTGCTGTTGAACTTTTCAAATGAAAGTTTACTTCATTTGCAACCTTGTCCTACATCTGCCTTCACTGCACTTCCAGTAATTCTTACAGCACTTTAACAGATAATAATGCAAAATTCCTTGAATTTGTCAATACAAAAGGTCTGGTAACACTGACTCCATGCTTGTCCTCCTCCCTCGCTGTCTTCAGCACATTCTAAAGCTGCCTTCACTGTGCCTTCACTGTGCCTTCCTGTAGTTGTTTCAGAACTTTAACGGCTTATAAAATCACATGAAAAAAACTGGTAACACTGTCCCCATTCAAGACCAGTAAATAACTTCCATGTTATATTGTGGCTGCTGTCTTCAGCCAGCCCAGACTGACACACAGAAGAGAGGTGCTATCACAGTCAGAGTCCTTCTCGCTGTCTTCATTTCCACTGAGAAAAGTGAAGATCACTGTGAAGAGACACAAAATCGCCTGCAATTACAATTCCAGAAACATTACTTTAAACAGGTTCAACTCTTTTTCTTTCTTACTTTCCAGCAGCTGAGACCCTCTTTCACCCTGAGTCCAAGACAAATGCTTTATCAAGTATGATGAATGTTAGCAACACTCATTATTATTACCTTTCATTGCTTCTTTAATTGCTAGTGGAGAAAGCTTGCTGTAGAATAGGATTATCACCAGTCAGAGCTTGACAACAGAAAGCAGTTTTGAATACTGCAGTTACTGGCAGTCAAGATGCCTACAGTATATACTAACTTGGCTCATACTGTAGCTTCCATCTGTCTGAAACATCCTTGTACAGATGCAGCCATTCAAAATGAGCAGTAAAAACCCGCGGTACAGTAACCAACCCGCAAGGCACCGTAGGGCACCGCAGGGCAAGTGATTGGCTGGGCAAAATGACCAACAGGGGCACTCGTGGTGCATTGGTTGGTAGTGAAAAGATTTAATCATTTAATGTCTTTACTGTGCACATTTCAATCCGCTTAGTTTTGAATATTTATATGGAATTTTACCACTAAAGGGAAATTTTAGTAGCTGAGCATAAAAAGAAGAGGAGCATAACGCATCTGAAGGTCATAAACGATATTAATTTTGGAACATAAACATACAGTATATTGCTGGTCTTGGTACTTTAAACAAAAAAATACACACCAGTATACCATTTCTCCCTAAACATTTTAAGCTTTGAAGTCTTTAACTAACGTGATACCGGAGTCAACAAGCATACTTTTAGAATTTGATTAAAAGGGAATATAATATGGAATCGCATATCTAAAGAATTTAATAACGGTATGAGTATAGCCGTGTACTGCGATAGGGCTGTGTAGGGCTGTTTCGGCTGCCTGTTCATGTGAGCTGTCTTGTAGCCTATTGGTCTAGGTGTGTAACTACCAACTAGCAGGTTGTGTGTTTGAATCCAGCTGGTGCTGGACTTTTCTTTTAACAAACATTTCTTCGAAAAAATAGAATAGCGATATTATGGACAATCAATTGACTTTTAGATTTCAAAATATCGCAACATGATCGATATTTGCGATATTTTGAACATATCTTCCCTTCTGACAGTGGTTCAGAAGGGAACACTGATCTGTTGTGTAGTGCAGTGCACAGAGAGACCTGCAGCTCTTGTTGTTTTCTGTGATAAAAAACTACAGAAGTCCACAAAATCAAAGAGTGACAGTCAAGTGGTTTTTAATTTCTTTTTAATCAGTATAATGAAGGTATTAAATCCAGATATTAAAATGTAGCATATAAAATCAGATTTACTATATGCACTATTGTCAGCTAAAACTAATTTTAATAGAAAAGAATTCCCCAGTAATTGTAAAGTGCTTTAAGTGGAGTGTCAAGAAAAGTGCTATATAATAAGTAATTATTATTATTCCTGTTCTGTTATTTTATCCGTGACCATGGCAATGGATAGCGCTTAACTTTTAAATTGAAGGTTGTTTTTCACGAGTATAAAACACTGCTTTAGTAACAGTTTGATCGACCTGTTTCAGTGTAATTAAACGTAAAAACGTGCGTGCTGTCTTTGTGACATCACAGCAAAGCAACGGTAGCCATAGCAAACAAAATGGGGTCAGTCAAGCTAAACAGAAAACAAAAACGGAAATGAATCCTGGTTCAGTCCAATCCGTATTTATGGTCTTTTAATATGATCAAAATAAAGCTGTTAATTAAAAACTAAATACAGCAGTGACGAAGCCAGAATGGACGAGCGGGGTTCTGAGTGCTGAATGCCGGTCCCCGTCACTTGTCACTAAGCAGCTCACCTCCTTTTCCAGTCTCATCATCTCACCTGAAGACTCATTTCAGGTGTCGACATATATTTTAATAAAAGACAGGACTGTAAAGCTATTGCCTCTCGATCGGTGCTCAGCAATTGGTTTAATTTGCGCAGTGTTTCTCCCGTATTCAAAAACAACACAAGCCCAGGACAAAATAAAACATCAACCTACCTTTTTTCGGGTGTAACAGGTTTGCTTTTAAAGAGTAAAATATTGAATTCGTCAAATTTAAAATATTGAAGGGAGCTTGAGATCTGTCCATCTGATGGCCAATTGTTTCAGTGTCGACTGAGCTGTCCGCGGTCGTGTGGCGTGTTGACGTAACAGGGGTTTGTAAGATTTTGAATCCTGCGTCACCACTCGTAGGTTTGAAAGTGGCTCTCGCTGTGAATTGTGGGTATGATCAAAGTAGTTGGCTGGTATATAGTGCCTTACCCAATGAATCAGGGGTGAGTTTCCCAAAAGCATCATAACGCTAAGAACATCGTAAACTTGATCTTAAGATCTTTCGTTAATTTACGAGTGTTTCCCAAAATCCATCGTAACTAAAGTAGGACGTTAAATCCTTTGTAATCTATGTGCTCCCCAACCCACTCGTTAATCACTAAGTGCTTCTTAAACTGGCTACCTCCTGCGCCAACCTTAGAGCCAGAGATTGCCAGACAGGGGTGAGTTTCCTGAAAGCATCGTAGCGCTAAGAACATCGTAAACTCGCTCTTAAGATAGATCGTTAATTAACGAGTGTTTCCCAAAACCTGTCGTAACTATAGTAGAACGTTAAATCCTTCGTAATCTACATGCTCCCCGACCCACTCGTTAATTACTAAGTGCTTCTTAAACTGGCTACCTCTTGCGCTAACAGAGATCGCCAGACAGAGCACATTCAATTCACGTCATGGGAATTGTCTGGAAATATAGAATACTAAGAGTTTATATTAAGGATTTTGATATTTTGTTGTACTATGTAAGAGGAAATTCGAAAAAAGAACATTTATTTCTACAGTAATGAATTTATTAGTCATCTTGGGTAAATTTCATAATCATAAGTCAAATGTTTTAATAATACTCCCTCTTTTAGTACTTTTTTGGGTGGGGTTTAAATTGTATTTAAATTCCATAAAGAACGTGAAACATGTAGGTGCAGCGCTGTAACCCCTGTCCCTGTGTGTGTACCTTTCCCGATTCGAGTTAATAAATGTGTTGTTCAACCCTATTCCCTGAGTCCCACGCCTGCTCCATTCTGTATCGAAACCCGCGGTCGATACAATATTTAAAGTTCGAATACCGTTTTATGTTCTGTCTTGATTGTTGACGGTAAAGCTTAGACCTACTTGTTTTTAAATTTGATTATAGGTCCTGTATTTGTTGAGTGACACGTGCCAAGCTTAGTAGTTAATTTTTCAAGATGTTATGTTAATAAGACCAATTAACACACACCCAACAACTTTAAATAACAACAGTATTTTCTCATGAAACACTGTGATTCTTAATGATGGCAGCGTGACAAAAAATATTGCTTTAAATCAAAGACGTTGTACAGGATGCATACACTGTCCACGCATCTTAGAGACTAACGAGCAACTTTACGATGTACGTAGTAGTACTTGCTACTTTTTCGTGCGTTTCCCAAAACCGCTCTTAATCGATCATTTTACGAGCGAGTAAAAAGTACAGTACTTCTTTGTTAACCCCGCCCCTGAAGTCGCTTAGCAAAAAGCATCACAAGTCGATTGACAATACTGTAACGCAACGGGGGTTCAGGCGGGTGCCCTTGCCGCATTAGGTTGGCCTCCCACTGTCGGGGGCTCGAACCCGGGACTCCCGTGTCACTCAACAGGGACCCAGCCCGCTGAGCCAAAGAAAGATCTTTGGCTCACTGGGCTGGGTCCCTGCTATCACAGGGAAGGGCGGTGAAGTCACCTGCTCTGGTAAGCCGGCTCTTACACAGTGCCTGTCGGCCGTAAGCGTAACAATACTTTCATTATATGGTGTCGGTTTTGGTCCTTCAGTGTGATGAAATAAAGTTGTGAAAAGGAATATGAAGTAAACATGACATCATAATTTAACAACCATTTAAGTGAAAGCTTATAGATAGGCACAAAATGGGACCCTTATTGTTTCTAAGAGAAAATAAAATAAATGACTGACATGCCGTAAAAGAAAACCAAGTTTAACTGGGTGGACAGTGTATGCATCCTGCACGACGTCTTTGATTTAAAGCAATATTTTTTGTCACGCTGCCATTGTTAAGAATCACAGTGTTTCATGAGAAAATACTGTTGTTATTTAAAGTTGTTGGGTGTGTTGGAACTCCATTTTAATTGGTCTTATTAACATGACATCTGGAAAAATTACTAAGCTTGGCACGTGTCACTTAACAAATACAGGACCTGTAATCAAATTTAAAAACAAGTAGGTCTAAGCTTTACCGTCAACAGTCAAGACTGAACATAAAATGGCTTTTGCGCTTAAAATATTGTATCGACCGCGGGTTTCGGTACGGAATGGAGCAGGCGTGGGACTCAGGGAATGGGGTTGAACAACACATTTAATAACTCGAATCGGGAAAGGTACACACACAGGGACAGGGGTTACAGCACTGCACCTACACTAACATACACACACACAAAGGGAAGAGACTGTATCCCAGTCTCTGTCCCACTATATACAGTCTGGTAGTCCCCAGGTGCTGTTCTCAGCCCACCCTGCGTGGCTCTACATTGTAATACATGTTACATGTTTCACGTTCTTTATGGAATTTAAATACAATTTAAACCCCACCCCAAAAGTACTAAAAGAGGGAGTATTATTAAAACATTTGACTTATGAATATAAAATTTACCCAAGATGACTAATAAATTCATAACTGTATAAATAAATGTTCTTTTTTCGAATTTTCTCTTACATAATACAACAAAATATCAAAATCCTTAATATAAAATCTTAGTATTCTATATTTCCAGAGAATTCCCATGACGTGAATTGAATGTGCTCTGTCTGGCGATCTCTGTCGCTAAGGTTGGCGCAAGAGGTAGACAGTTTAAGAAGCACTTAGTGATTAACGAGTGGGTCGGGGAGCACGTAGATTATGAAGGATTTAACATTCTACTTTAGTTACGATAGGTTTTGGGAAACACTCGTAAATTAACGATCGATCTTAAGAGCAAGTTAACGATGTTCTTAGCGCTACGATGCTTTCGGGAAACTCACCCCTGAAGACAAGAAGTTGTGTTTTTTATAACCGTGAACATTTTACGTTTTATTTTAGTATGTAATCTTTATTTTATTTATAGTGCAGTATATTCTTGGCATAATCTTTACATTTTGTGGGTTATGATTATTTATTTTAATTATTCCATAACCTCTATCTGTAACACTACTAGTGCAGCTGAACTTTGTACACCACTGGCACATTTTAGGCAGAACATTCTTAAGGTTGATCTCCTTGGATGCATGTGTCCTAGGTAATAATCACAAAGGAGATGTTTTTTAGAAGAACTTCAATACCTTTTTCTGACATTTATTTGAACCAGTGTTAAATGAACACAGTCTAGGGTTAGAGAAAGTGTCCCATTATGGTTGGGGTCAGAAAAACCATAAAGAGGTGACTTCAGTCAGTGTTATATCTGTTTTCTGTATGGCTTAAATATGGTTGTGTGATATATGATTGTAGTAGTTTGGAGGTAATGATAAGTGACCTCATTCTGAAGGCTTTGTGTTATTTAATGAACCAGCCACTGAATCTGTGGTGCAATCGTGACTCTTGTTCTCTGTGTGAAATGTGTTTTCATCCCAATTTGTGACATTGCAAGAGACAATGATATCTTTTGGAAAGTGTGAAAGCCATCTCATTTAGGGAGACATTTGTTTTAAATGCTCAGTTACTCTGACAATCCATTGACAAGACTGTAACAATAAGGGAGGGAGAGGAGCCGTAGCGAACACCAGTAAAATTTGAATGCCCTATTTGAGGAGGCAGAGGCAGATTGACCACTGCTAGGTTAGCAAAAAAGAAAAAAAATACACCACTTTACACAGCATCATCCAGAGTGGACCCTATTTAACAGGGTTTAGTCTTGGGGAAAAATTCTCCGCTTGGAATAGCAGGATCCAGCCTGAACTCTCCCTGTCTAGCGGGGTCCAAACTAGAAGAAAAGGAGTAAGGCCAAAAACAAAAGAAAACTCAACCCGCCCCCATGAATCATCAAGGTGGGACAGGAGAAGAGAAAAAGAAAACAAAAAGAAGCAAAAATGCTGCTTCAACACAAGGCCTGTCCTGAGGAGAAATAAGTTGTGCAGCTCAGCATACAGTTGCCTGATCAGGTGTTTCTGTCTTGAGTCTTCAGCGTTAGGAAGCCCCTAGGAGAGCTATGTTCAGTTCCAGGCTCCCAGCTGGTGTGTCCAGGACTATTCAAATGCCATAAGCCCTGGTTTAGATGGAGTGTACAAATGGCTGGCATCTTCTGAGCCAAAAGTATGAGCTTTTCATTTCTGTGTTGTATATTTACTAGGGATGCATCGATATGGAATTTCTGGGCCGATAACAATAACCGATAATTAACAGCTTGTGGCCGATACAGATACCGATAACTGATAATTTTCCTTTTTTTCTGAAAAAAAAGTTCACACTATAATATACATTTAATCTACAATTAATTACAGTTCATGTGTAATGAGGGTAAGAAAGCTAAAAATCTGTAAAGCTTAGCATACTTATTGGACTAATGTCAGATGTCCATATGTCTGTTGTGAAGCTAATGTCTCTGACGTTAGCTTTGATCAGCTTTGATCAGGTTGTGTAGGTGTGTGTGTGACGACAACATCATACAGGGGTGGCAAAGCAACATCAGAACAGTAGCTGCGGCTTGGGAGAGTATAACGGGGTTCCTAACGTTCAATTAGTTGACAGAATCCTCTATCCTCCACAATCGAAAAGGGTTGGTCCTCAAGTGCTGCTGTAATGGTGAAAAAGTTCCACACTGCCAACATTTTCACTTTGCAGCTACTGTACTGTAACCAGTCTAGTGCGTCAGTGTGTGCACATAAAATAAACTAATTGCGCAAACAGAAATAGGGTGCTGCATTATCAGTTGTAATTGACAATATCAGAATGATAAAAAAATGAAATTTTCGGATTTATTGAAGAATAATATATCGGCCTGCGATGCATCATGCACCCCTACTATTTGCCAGACTGGGGCTGGAATCCCAACTGGACCAACTGCTCACTACAGAGATATCACTCCAACACTCCACATGATCCAGTAAATCATAATAATAATAATTATAATAAACTTAATTTTATATGGCACCTTTAAAGGTGGCTTCTCAAAGCGCTTTACAGAAAGACAATGGCAACAACACCAATAAAAAAATAAACACGATGAGAATGTGTGAGAATTTGGATGGTGGTACTAAATACAGTAGGAGCTGAGGGGTAAAGAACGGAACCAGTTAAGTAAAGGCTCTTCTAAAGAAGAAGGTTTTAAGTCTGGATTTGAAGGAGTTTAGAGAAACTGACTTTCTAATATCCTTGGGGAGAGAGTTCCAGAGCTTGGGGGAATAACCGGAGAAGGCCCTGTCACCCATAGAACGTAGACATGCCTGGGGGACAATTAGGAGACCAGAATTAGAAGAGCAAAGGTTACGAAGTGGGGAGTAGGGCAATATTTCAGACAGGTACTGCGGTGCCAAGCCATGCAGAGCCTTAGAGGTGAGCATGAGAAGTTTAAAGTCCACACAGAATTTGACAGGAAGTCAGTGCAAGGATAGGAGCGATGTGATCACTTGCACTAGACTTGGTCACGATTCTGGCTGCTGAATTTTGGACATACTGCAGTACTACAATTCAGTTCAAATTGTTTATCTCTTTAGGGCTAGTGTCTCTGTTGTTGTTATTATTATTGTCAGAGAATCTGTTCTGATGATGTATCGATAAAGTGCTCATGCTGTTTGCATTTTGCAGTATCACATTTTGTGTTCAAGTAAATTATTTGAACCAGAGATGCATTTTCCAAGAGTTATTTGGATAAGTGTTTAGCTGACTCTATACCTGGACAAGAGCTACATTCAGTGAAGCCAGTACAGTACATAATGATAAAGATATTACATTTCCCAACAACACGACATGATTCTTTATCAGTATAATTTGTAGTTCTCTTTTACGTTTTTTGCCTTTACTTAGCTAATTTCAATTTTTTTGAGGGAGGACTTACAGTTTTTAAACTGGTGACACTTCAGCCTGCTGTGATTCTGATATTTGTTCTGTGACATCACCAGTCACAAAAGTCAATGCAAACACTGGCACAACACAGTAAAATGGTGTTAAGGTATGGACATGTAGGATTTTTGTTTTCAATAAAAACAAAGCTGTGCTTTCTTTGTTTTACTTTTGCTTTTTACATAGAGCAAAATATAAGACATTTGTTTTGAACTTTTTCTGGCTCTTTCTGTTTCAAACTGTTAAATATGGAACGTGACCAGTGGCGGGTCAGTGGCATTAGTTTTCTTGCAGTTAAAGGGTTGTAGGTGTCTGGAACAAGGTACCCAGGCATGTATCTATTTTCTTTCAACAAATGGCTAAATGAGATCTTTGAAAAGCAACCAAAATAGCAGGATGGTCTGCATGGCCTCGTATCATTTGTACATTAGTGTTTCATGTTCAGTTTCTAATTATGAAAAAATAGCTTATTTTCTCTATTATTGTTCACAGAAATCATACACAGAATATCATTGCAACAAGCAGTCAGTCTAATCGCGGTGGCAGCTGTTGGTCTTTGTAATTCTAATACCTTACGACTGCTCTGCTCTGTACTTAAATGTCTGCTTTCTCCTAGCAGGTGTGTGAGGTACCCGCTGACAGGCAAGAGACACTGCACAGCAGAGCTCTGCAGGAGTAACCCTTGCTAAAGACCCAAGAACGAACAAGCCAACGGTTCTGGACTCTAAGACACAACCAAGAGCCCAGAGGTGAGGATAACGAGTCCCAGAGTCACTAAGTGGCAGAACTGGATTCTGATAAGGGTATAAAGATTTTATTTTAGGTTAATATTGTGATCAGTTTTTTTTAACTGTGTCCTCCCATTTGTAACTACTTTATCCATCACAGTGTTTGAATGATTTATTTGTTAATAGTGTAGCGCTCTTGGGTTTACGTGGGTATGCGCACTCGCCGCTGCTGCCTCAGGTCAGCCCCCCATCGCTGGGGACTCGAACCTGGGTGTTACTCAACAGGGAACCAGCCAGCTGAGCTAAAGGGAGATCTCCCCCCAGCTCGCCGGCTGAGGAGCCTGCTATCCACAGGGGAGGGGGGTGAAGTCACCGCGTAGGTAAGCCAGCTCCACAACCTGTAATGTCGGCCGTATGCTGCCATAGCTGCTACCACCAGGTCACATGGGTATTAACTTACATGGGCTCAGACTTACCCTATTCTGACATTTCAGTTTATTTCCCTTAAAAGTATGGAGAATGTAGTGTACTGTAGGTAGGGAGAAGGCCTCGGTTAAAGAGGAACTGCAACGCTATTGTTATAATTCAGGGTTAGAAAGAATCACCATTGATGAGTGCATTTCAAGCCACAGTGAATGTAAAATGCACACAGTAATGTGTAAAACCTCCAATTTATGTAACAAAATAGACAAAATAGATTATATTTCCAGGTGTGTGCAGCGCCATGCATGTGGTTCAGAATGATGCAACAAAACGTCTGGTGACGTGTGCACTCCTATGACATTGTAAACAAGCAGACTTGTGAATACATCCGAAGACACCCAAAGAAGGCTCCACAGCCTTGTGTTTCCTTTGTCCTCTTTTCAGGATGGATTAAACCTTTATTTGTTCCTTTTGAATACATCTCTTTTAATTCCAGACTGTTTTGCCAACAAATACCACTTACTTGTTGGCTCTGCCTGCAGATCATGTTTGAACATTTCTGCCATATCTACTGCACAGCCTGTACAGGGGCATAAACTTTCTGTAGACAATTTATTTCATCTACTTTTCATTTACAAAAATTATTTTGAAATTTTATGGTCATGGGAGGGTTAGTGTTATTTAGGCTAGGTCAGTCTTTTTAGTTCTAGGGAGAGTGGCTTTATAAACCGTTTCAAACCTAGCACCCATTGTCACGAGGGCTAATATTAGGTGTTGCTTTCCTTCTGCTTATTTCTGTGAATGCCAAAATTCACAACTGTAGGCATAAAACTCCAGCAGTAGTACTGACAGAACCTTTTTAAGAAGACTACTTTATATGAAACCCACCATAGTGGGAAGGGTTGTTTGAAAATGTTTTGTCTATTAGTTCTTGTTTTATACAGAGATAAAAAGTTTAAAGAATTTAGGAAAACCTTGAAAAAAACTTTTGTGACTCCTGTTTCCTGTCACACAAAATTGAGCCATATGTCAGACTTGTAATAAGCATCAAAAATTGTATTAAGTTTTATTGAGGATTTATTTTGGGTATTTTCTGTATTCAACTCTTTTTAGTTTTGTTTCTAGATTAAATCCAAGAATAACTATTTTACATGTATTAAATTGAATAGTCCCAATTACAATGTACAATCTACAATGTTTGCTGTTTGAGCAACAGTGTCCAGCCCTGACCTCTTCTCCATAATTCCTGCTGGCAGAGGAGAATAGAAGTGGATACACAGTGAATGTGTAGCTGATCAGGCTGGGATCTGAGGATGCTGCACTGAAGAAAAAGGCACACAGCTCTCTGGTCAGCGTGCTGCTCCACCCCACTGACCCCAACACAGAGGTCATCCAGGTAAAGACACAGAGCAGTGGGACTGTAGGTCTTCTCAGGTGCTTCTTCGACATTGATACTAGTCTCCTGGCCAGTAATTAAACAGGGGTGCTTTGAAGAGTGATAGAAAGAGTGATTTTGCAGGGAAGATGTTGATGTTTTATTGTGGGTTAACCTGTAGTTTCTGTAAAGATCTGTCTGCAGGAGTACAGTCCTGCTGAGTGTTCGGACCACGTCATTACAACTGATGAGTCCCAAGCCCAGTTCTTCAATATTCAACCCTAAAGCCGTATTCAGTAATCGAAGCATGTTGATCCTCCTCCTCATTTTTAGTTCTGAGAAATCCTGTGTTTGTTAAAGAATTTTGTGCAAAGATCCCAAAAGAAAAGACAGTGACCATCACTAGTGGGATCTGCTTCAAAAAGAATTGATGTGGTCAAATTCCTTCCTCATCTCCCACATGACAAATTCATCCAGGACAGCAGCTCACAGCATGTGAGTCATGCAAAAAGGAGGTCAAATCCTTGAATCACTGGTCATATTCCACTTATCAGACTCCCGAGTGCTTCCAGTTTTTCAGCTGTTTCAAGTATTCCCACTGGGACTAATGTTTCCCCATCACAAGCTGTCCTGGGATGTGCAGTCTCCCAGTGGACACTGCTCACTCAGTGCTGTGGATCATGTAGTGATGGTGACCATGTAATGTCAGGTACATTGAGAGTGTCACTGAGGCAGTTTTGATCTTCTACATCACTGTGTGGCATGGCAACACTTTTGCTCAGGACAGGGAGCAGCTAGAGAGATTAGTGTGTACTGCCTGCAAAATTGTAGGATGCTACCTTCTCTCTGTGGACTCGCTCTGCTACTCTAGACTGAACCGCACAGCTCTGAAGATCCTCAGCGACCCTTCCCTCCCTGCTAGGCACCTTCAAGAAGACTGTGAGATACATTTTGTTTTACATCAAGTTTTTGCAGGGCTATTTGTGTGCAAAGGTGTTATATATTTTATTACTCAGTTTTATTTATTTTATTTCTGGTGTGTGTTAAGGATAGCATGTGAAGATGTGCTGGGTGAAAGCTGTCTGTTATTTGCTTTATGTTGTATATTTGTATTCTGTGTCTTTTGATTGTATGAGCTCACCAAACCAATTCCCATCCAACTAGTTTTCAGGGAAAATTTAAAGTATCACAGAAACTGTGCAGACCTTTAGAAAACACTTAACTGCCTGTAGTATATGAAGTGCTTTTTGTCAGTAATGTGTTTCTTGTTGACATTTCCATAAAGTATTCATGATGCCTCTCTGTTTCACTGGATTGTCTTTAAAAGAAGCTCCAGTTGACTATTTGTTCTCACTGATGGTATCTCATAGAGAGTCTTAGAATCTATTTTATCCAGAAATCTGGCTGTAGGCTATTACACAATACTTACCCATTGTGTAGAGATTTTTGTTATCTTTATTTATATTTGTCAAACTCAACCAGGACTGAGGAGCCTCCTGCAGGACTAAGAGTCACAGGTGCAGTGAGGGCTGCTGAAGCCATGGAGTGCTTCAGCTGGCCCTGAGCGATGGTCTTGTGTTTGGGGCTGTAGGGGACTGGGGCTCCAATCCCCTGTCACTGCAGAGACCCTGGACAAGAAAGGATAGTTGTTCACACTGTGAGTTCTCTGTGTCTCCTTGAGACACATTTTAAATTTATTAAATGATAAAAAATTGTGCAGAACCTGTATTTCATTCCAGACACAGGCAGGTGAGACAATGTCCTAAATTGTTATTATGTTGCAGACAGTTTATGACATTTTAAGTTGTCATAAATGTTGCAGAAACATCTTCAGCATTTTGAAGACTGGAAAAAGTAAAATATGTGCGTTGGCCATCAAAAGAAAAATGATGATGATGTAAAACAAAATACACCTGAAGAAGACTTAACAGCTGAAATATTATTATCTGTTATTGTTCATTTCAGGAATTATCTTGTTATTATTTGTTCCTTTGTTGACAAATATAAAAACTGTATCAATATTGATTACCTAATTTCAATAAAGGTTAAAGCATACCTACAAGAATAAATAGTTTACACCAACAGTAGGTTTCACAATCTTTGGTCTCAATAAGAATATGGATCCTACTTTTACACTTTACTTTTACAGGCAAAATAATGGGAACTACAATATACAGAATATTCATCGTTTGCTGATAATTTGTTAGTTTGTCAATATTATCAGCCAGTAATCATTGAACAGTGTCCTGACATTCAAGGCACTACACCGTTTTAACTTCGCATGATAGTGAATGCATGGGTCTGCATATTTCCTAATGCATTATTATCACAGAACACATTGATTAATTGAATTGACAAGCTCAGCGGAGATACTGCATTAACATTGAAAATAATACCGAAATCGAATGACAAAAATGGGTGAATAACACCGAAGTCCCATATTTGTGTTTCATAGCAACAGTCACTAAGGAAGTGCGTCTTAACCCGGAACTCTTCTGAGTGGAAGAGGGATTTGTTCCTGTTTGTGAACGCGAGACTTCCTGTTCCTGTGGTTGTGTGTTCAAACTCGCATGTTTAAACCCGCACCTTCATTTATTGCTTCTTTGTCAGATGGACTCTGAAAAAATGGAGGATTGGTTGTTTAACCTGGAAACCGATCTTCAACCTTTTATGGAGGTTTTGCTTAAATCGATCGTGTATGAAGTTTCAGAAGTTTTCCGGAACAGAATGTCTGATTCCGAGGACTCGATTCAAAACAAACTCCGCAGCATCTCTCAGATTCTGGTGAGACGGGCGGTGATTAAAATCACACAGTGTGTCCAGGACAGTTTCGGCACCGAAATAACACAAATGAAAAAAGAAAACGAGACCCTAAAGGTCAGATTGCAGTTCTGGGAGAAGGAGTCGGGAGCAGGCGGAGAGCAGGGACAGACAGATAATGGATGCATGCCTCCCTCTGAAGTCACTGGAGAGATAAAAGAAGAAATGGTCACGAAACTGGAGCTGTCAGGTCAGTGTGGTGACTTGTATATAGTAATGTCTGGGGTATTTAAAAACTGTTTTTAAGTTCTTTGCCGTTTTAACCTGTAAGATTCTATTGTATCAACGATATCAGTAGTGAAACACTTGTGAATCGTTTATTTGCCTTATATTGTACCAGTACCGGTTACATATGGCAATAAAGTTCAAGTTCAAGTATTTGATATATTTATTTAGATGTCTAAATTGTATATAATTATGTATCATCAAGAAAAGCGAACACACAAACTTTTCAAAAGAACAAAGGTTAAAAAGAAACCAATTATAAAAAGCTCTGTATTTTGTCTCACTGTAATGTAAAGTATATAAAAATTGAAAATAGTAGCATTAGAACTGTATATATTCAGCGTTTCTTCTGGTTTATCTTAACAAATTAACTTTAAATTTAATGTGTGCAAACTCTTGTCGAAATGATTGCGCATAGAGAAACGGCATGGAGCTGTCTCTTGCGAAACACCGAAAGAAATGTGTAAAATCCTACCAGTGCTTAGAAAATGCACTTATTTATCAGGAAGTTTTAAAATACTAGTCCTCCAGAATGGAGTTGCTTTCAAACTGCAGTTTCCGAAGAATAAAAACTTATATTCTGCTATTAGAATACGTATTAAATAATCAAAGTATACACTGCTTGAGCAAATCTTTTCTTCTTGTTTTCTTCTGCTGTACTTTAAGATGCTTTTTTTTTAGCTGTTTGCAGTTACTGCTGCTCTTGAGTATAAATTGAATATGTGACACAACATATGGTTTGAGGTTGAGGAGATAGATGCCCAGACAATCGATCTGTCTCTATTAACGCTCTTCTCTCTCAGTGCAGTGTTAATGTACTGTAGTGTCCAGTCAGCGTGTCAGTATTAACTGCTCTCTCTCCCAGTGCAGAGTAAGTGTACTGTAGTGTCCAGTCAGTGTGTCTGTATTAACCCCTCACTCTCAGTGCAGTGTATCTGTATTAAACCCCCTTTCTCTCAGTGCAGTGTTAATGTACTATAGTGTACATTAAACAGCCACAGGTAACTAGCAAAGAGAGGACATTAGCTAGCCAATATGATAAAGGAATAAATGTTTTTTTAATTTCTTTTGCACATTTATTTGAACATTTCCATCGATTGTACAAGCACTTGGAAACTGTCCAATCCCTAGTTTGTCTGCATTTTCTTGTATGCTTTTATTCTGTGTCTTCTAGGATATAATGCCGGCGATTTGTGTTTAAATTGGGTTTCCAATTACACTGCAGCAAACTCTTGTTTTTATGTCCACTATAACAGACAATCTCCCTTGCTTTTAAAACCAAGCGTTTCATAATTTCCTAAAATGAAAATGCGACAGAATTCTGGGGTGTCCCTATACCAGAGATTACGGAAGGCTTCAGAATGGTGATTGGCTGACACCATCTGACACCCCTGTGATTGGAGAAAAAAACTTGCTGATCTGTTCCACATAGCAGGAGGACAAAAGCATATGCTGCTTCTATTCAAAATGCGTATTTTAAAAGTTTAATTAGGAAGTTAAAACCTTACAGCGTACACAGATTTCTAAACTGATCAGAAGGAAGAAAAATCACCCGTGTTTCGCGCATAAAAAGTGGTTATTAACTATTGAAACCTGTTTTATTTATTTTATTTTTATTTAGATTAAGAGTTCCCGTCACCCCCATTGCCATTTAAATCGCAAACCCGTGTTTAATTAAATATTTGTATTGATTCACAATCCGGCAATGCAACGTAAATCGTTATCTTTGTCTTCTTCATAATAATGTTCACCTCTCTGTCCACCAAATTAATAATAAACTTTATTTACGTCGTCTCAGCTTAAAAGGTACCCCGTCGTGGAAGAATTTGACCTCTGAACGTTTACCCAGCGTAATATTGTATTTAATTGCACTTTGACAGATTATCTTTAAATCAATTGTTGTCAGAATATCCCCACCTCCAAACAAGAACAAAACAATTTTATTAACTGGCTGTTTCAGTAACTTAAAGTATATATTTAAAGTAATAATTTAACAAACATATCTTTAAAAATGTATATATTGTGTTGTGAATGTCTGTAGATTGTATCTTATTTTTAGTTTTTGTTTTGTTTCACGTTAATTTTATAATGGAGAGTGTCATAGAGACGATTCCTTTACCCCCCATCTTTATTAAAATACTTTTATTTTTTCACAATCTGGCAGTGCCAGACAGAATTCACATTCGCTGGAGCCAAATGGCCTTGCAGATCAGAAAATCAAGGAACAAAACAATTATCGCGTCCGGCTCCTCAATGGAATTGCTTTAACATGCTAATGCGTTGGTGTAACAGTCCGGGCGTGGCAAGCTTCTAATGTATCCCGACTTCGGCGAAAGGAACCCATCTTTCATTTAAGACAATGAACACATTCTCACCGTACATTAGAATATAATGCTGGCGCGCGGGTGTGGTGGGGTGCTGTACCAGCTGTCAAAATTGTTTTTTTTTTTAAAAACTCAATTGAGTGTCCATAATATTGCTATTTTGCTATTGCTACTGAGTCTCTGTGTCTACAGTACATTGTGAACAAACCGGTTTCACAGGTATTTTCAACCCCCAGCCACTGTTGTTTCATCGGTTGTTATCCTGTAAAGCGCTTTGAGGAGCCACCTTTAAAGGCACTATATAAAATAAAGTTTATTATTATTATTAATATTTATCATATTTTTCCTTACAGAACTTGTAAATTGTTGTTGTTATTGTTGTTGTTATCCTGTAAAGTGCTTTGAGAAGCATACTGTCAAGCTTGTCAGGTGCATTCTCTTGTAAAATAAAAAGTAGAGCTTTGGGGTTATTAGTGCTCCACTTACAGCAACCCAATGTAAATACATTTTGTCTCCAAATCCACCACCACTTGTATGAATCATAGCCCTGCCAAACGATGCAAATTCCGCTGCAATGGTTGTGAAGAAAGATGTGAAGACGGGGGTTTGAATTTAATCTTTTCTGTAGGGGGTTTAGACTTCCAAGTCACAAGCTGGGGTTTATGGCAGGAAAGGGGGTTAACTGATAAGGATTGCAGATGCCAGCTAGGAACCCCCCTGGGTGTAATGTTAAACTGACCATTTGCCCAGAACATCGTAAACTGGCCAAATACCATGAACCCCCCTCTTTACCATCAGACCGAGTGACGTCAGAAACGGAGAAGAAAACTGTATATAACCCAAAAGTTTGTAACAGTACGGGGAACAATACTTCGGTTTTGTTGTTTCTTGCGGGAAACAAGACTTCGGCTTTATTGTTCCTTGCATGCAATAAACTCATCTGTTTTACTTCATCTCGGGATCAAGAACCTTATTTCTTCTGTTACAACAGTTGTGTTCAGGAATTATTCAGTATGGCATCTCCATGTTCAAGTAAACACTGCTCTATGTGCAAATGCAAAAAAGCCACCTTTAAAGGCGCTATATAAAATAAAGTTAATTATTATTAATATTGATGATATTCTTCCTCCCAGGACTTGTAAAATTATTGTTGTTATCCTGTAAAGCGTTTTAAGAAGCATACTGTCCAGCATATTGCATTTCATTACACTTTGACAGATCGTCTTATAATCACTTGTTGTTAAAATATCCCCCCAAGAGGATATCCCCCAAGAGGTATCCAGGTAAGAGTGAAACGGGCGTACAGTCTGGGGAGATCGCCCGTTTCCCATGTAAATAGTTCCCTGCTTCCGCATCCCTTGGTCTCTCTCTCTCTCTCTCTCTCTCTCTCTCTCTCTCTCTCTCTCTCTCTCTGGCTTGTCTTGTGTCTCTCTCTCGTCTGGGCGCGGGAGTGTTGCTGGCGGGTGTTGACGGAGAAGAAATAAAGCACAGTTTGAGTCTCTGTGTTCGTCCTCAGCAAACCCAAATTCATTACATTGGTGTCAGAAGCGGGAGGATGGACAGTGAATGGCTGATGATGTCGGACTCGGAGAAGCACCGGTTCCCCCAGCAGCTGAGTGACCCCCTAAAGTGCCTTTTGGGGGCGAGCAGCAGCTGCCAGCTGCCGGGACGACCCCTCAGCACCACCAGTAGCCACAGCCCTTATCAGGGCTACCCCATGGTGACCTACGCCACCCCTGCTCTAGCCTGCGCCGGTGAGACCTAGCCGTTATAATAGGGCGTTCCTCTGGGACCTGGCACCGACTGAGGAAAGAGTGCTTCACCCCGCCTGCTGTGGGAAAGGTTGGCCACAGCCGGGGCTTAATTCTTCCCAGCCTCATCGAGGGCAGACCCTACCAGGCCCTCGTCGACACCGGTTCGACCATCACCCTGCTGCGACCTGGTTTCCTGCCGGGCGCCGAGGCAGCCGGATCCCCAGGGTGCTCACCGTGTACTTTGGGGCTGCGAGGGTGAAACATCCCTTTTACCTTGCCCCAGTCTGCGAGGTGGGTAGTTGCCTTGACTTGGGCGTGAGAGACGGGGTGCTGCGCCGGGGGTGGCGGGTGCCCTCCAGTAGCAAGGTCAGGTGGCAGCAGCGGGCGTCGCCTGGGCCTGTTGGCTGACTCCCAGGACGGTGAGATAAGCTTGCCCCTACCCAAAGTCTGTAAGGCACTCTGTGCACTGTGGGAGGCCTTGGAGGTGAGGGATGGGGTACTGCGCCGGGGGTGGCAAGTGCCCTCCAGTGGCGAGGTCACTGCTTGGCGGCCTCCAGCTGGCCGTGCCCCGCTTGGAGAACTGCCCACGGAGTGACCACGACACCACAAACTGCCACCTGACCTCGCCGCTGGAGGGCACCCGCCACTCCCGGCGCAGCACCCCGTCATCCTGCTGCTGACACCAATGTAATGAATTTGGGTTCGTTGAGGACAAACACAGAGACTCAGACTTGTGGAGTTAAAAACTGCTTTATTTCTTCTCCGTCACCACCTGCCAGCAGCAGTGATTATAAGACGATCTGTCAAAGTGCAATGAAATACAATATACTGGACAGTATGCTTCTCAAAGTGCTTTAGGGGATTATAACAATAACAACAACAATTTTACAAATCCTGGGAGGAAGAATATTATCCCTATTAATAATAATAATAATAAACTTTATTTTATATAGCGCCTTTAAAGGTGGCTTTTAAAAAAAAAAACTTTTTTTAAATGCATTTGCATTTGCACAGAGAGCAGTGTTTACTTGAACATGGAGATGCCATACTGAATAATTTCTGAACACCACCATTGCAGCGGAATTTGCATCGTTTGGCAGGGCTATGATTCATACAAGTGGTGGTGGATTTGGAAACAAAATGTATTTACATTGGGTTGCTGTAAGTGGAGCACTAATAACCCCAAAACTCTACTTATTATTTTACAAGAGAATGCACCTAACAAGCTGGACAGTATGCTTCTCAAAGCACTTTACAGGATAACAACAACAATAACAACAACAATTTACAAGTTCTGGGAGGAAAAATATGATCAATAATAATAATAAACTTTTATATATAGCGCCTTTTAAAGGTGGCTCCTCAAAGCGCTTTACAGGATAACAACCGATAAAACAACAGTGGCTGGGGGTTGAAAATACCTGTGATACCAGTTTGTTCATAAACAATGTACTGTAGACACAGACACTCAGTAGCAATAGCAATTAGCAATATCAAAATAGCAATATTATGGACACACAATTGACTTTTTTTTTAAAAAATAACTTTTATTTTTGACAGCTGTTTTTTGTTGACAGCTTGACAAGTTTATCACTAAAAAGACCACGGGCATTCTTCCTCCCCCATACATTCTAAGAATAGAATATAATTTATTATTAGTATTTAGTACTATTATGTAGTATTTATTACAGTGCTAAATTGCAAATTATTGATTACAAATAGTTTATGCTAACACCTAGCTTTCTTAACGCGAGAAGTACTTACTTACGGTAGTACTGTACAGTAAGTACCTACTGTACTTAAGTACTACTACTGTAAGCAAAAAAAAAGGGGTTTTGGAGGGGGGGGGGTGTCTTTCGCTGGAAGACTCGCCCCCTTCTGCTTTGAAAATACCTGTGAAACCGTTTAATTCGTCACAGCCAGCACTCCCGCAGAGAGTGATGAAAATTGCACAGCCCCAGGCGAATGCACATTAATATGTTGGGCTTTTGGGCTCAGGTGGATTTGCGCCCTACAGTTCAACCTGCGTTACCGCTGTGTACTGTACATACAGTACGAACGTGTTATTTTGAAATATAAAAAATGTCAATATACTGTAGTGTCAATAATATTTGCTATTTTAGTTTTTCAAAGAAGTGTTTCTGTTAAAAGAAAACTCATAGCGATTGCTGGATTTGAACACTCGACCTCAAATTTATACAGTACTGTAAATCGGTCGCTTAAGCAGTGATAAAAAGCTTGGATTCTCATGTATCTGATACAAGTATCTTTTAATACAGTCTTTGTTTTGCTCTTGAGGATCCTTGAGCTCTGGTTGAATGATAAGTATCTCAGTTTAAATAATTTTCGTTGTTAGAAATTATGAAACGTTCTATTAAAAGCAAGGGAGTTTTTATGTCTGTTATACTAAAAGAAAATGCCCGACGAACTAGGGATTGGACAGTTTTTCAGTGCTTGTACAATCAATGGAAATGTTCAAATAAATGTGCTAAAGAAATAAACAAAAAAGTAATTTATTCCTTTATCATATTGGCTAGCCATGTCCCGTCCTTGTTAGTTAGATCAATGAATTGCTGTGGTGTTACTTTTTGTCGATGGAAAAAATAAAGTATTTTCATTTAAAATGACGGTTACAAATAATGTGGACCAGCGTAATACTTTGAGTTTACAGCTTGTCTAAGGTCATTCATTATTAATACTATTAGTAATATCTTCGGTAAAGGCTTTGATGCATAAAATATTTCTGCATAACTAAAATATTTTATGATAAAGGTAGGTTGTGTACTTTTGCCCAACTGAGCAATCTTGCTTTCATAAAATATACCAACTTTTTAATGACTGATGATTAACATGCTGTAATACACAGTTTAAATTTAAAAGCTCAAATGCTGTACATGAGAGGTTAAGCTTTATTGGCTCCTCCTGGCGGTTTTACAAGGTGATTCCAGATACTTTCCGAAATGACGTCATATGACGCGATACACTGTGTCATACCTTGTTAGGATGCGACACTCCCACCGCATGGTACCGTGGTGTACCTCACTCGTTTTGAATGGCTGCATCTGTATATTAAACCCCTCTCTCTCAGTGCAGTGTTATGTAAGGGTGTCTCTGTTAACCTCTCTCTCAGTAATTATTTATGTACTGTTGTGACCAGTCAGTGTGTCTTTATTAACCATCTCATTACTTGGTTAATGCACTATAGTGTGCAGTCAGTGTCTGTATTAACAAACTCCAACAGCTTTATTGGCATGACCAGTAAGTTACAGTGTTGCTAAAATGCCAGTACAACATCTACAGGCATTTGCAATACAAATGCAAACACATCATAGGACATTTATTTACAACATGCAACACATACAACATTATCAAAGAGATAGGTTCACTGTTCCTCAGACTGTGACAGGAGATTACATATTGGGCTGCTAGTTCAACTGAGTTCCCTCCTCCTTCTCTCAGTCTTGTTAGCTGTTCTGATTCTGGCAGGTGTGGGATTTTTTGGGACTAAGTTTGTTTTTGTAGCGAGGAATGTTTGTTTGAATGTTTAAAGTGCATCTCTGTCTCTGTTTCTCCCTACTGGTGGTAGCGGCTCAGCCTGTCCTCGCTGGGAAGTCAGGTCTGCCTGTGTTGCCCAGTTTCTATGGCCAGGCTGTGGTTGCTGAGCCTGTCCTTCACCAAGGTATGTTTCTATTTGCTGTTTCTTACCCCTGGTCATAGACTCCACTAGTGTCTTTTTATCTGTTTAGCGTCCTATAGCATTCCATGTTATTTTGTGTTTGTGTGTGTGTGTTTCAGTGTGTGAGGTAGTGTTGTTTGGCTTGTGCTGTTATTTGGTTGATTTTGATTTGTGTTGCTTTAACTGTGCTGTCCTGAGGCTGGTTGGTGTCAATGAGGACCAGTGAGGTCAAGTCAGGACAAGCTGGCTGAGGAGACTCTTCTCTGGGCTCAGCTCTTGGCTCAACAGGGCCTTGTGGTGGTATTTTATTGTTCTCTTCTGTATGCTGATTTGTAATGGGATTTCAGCCCTGCATGCATTGTTAGGAGTTTTTCTCTGCACATGAAGGATCTTTTGACTGACCTCTGTGTGTAGAGTTTGTATGGGATGTTGTTCCCATTTAGTGTAACTGGTTCTGTGAGAGGACCCCACACTTCACTGCTATATAGGGCCATGGATTGGATTACACTTTCAAATATGTGCAGCCACATATTTAGGGGGATTGATCTTGTAGAGCCTCCTTCTAATAGTGTAGAAAGCCCTGCATGCCTTCTCTTTCAGTGCCTTCCCTGCCAGGTCAAAACTCCTAGACTAACTGATTGTCAGTCTGAGGAATGTGTAGTTGGTTGTGTGTTCCACTGTGTTGTTGTTCAGTGTGAAGTGGTACCTGTTTCCTTGAGATCAGGCTTTCTTCTGGAAAACCAAGACCTTTGGTCTTTTCCAGATTGACTGTCAGTACCCAGGTCTGACAGTACTGCTCCTGCTTTCCAAGAGCTGTCTATTTACAGTGGATATAAAAGGTCTGCACACCCTTGTTGAAATTGCAGGTTTTTGTGATGTAAAGCCAGAAATCAAGATAAATCATTTCAGACATTTTTCCATCTTTAATGTGACCTTGCAACTAACAAAATTCAAGAGAAAAATAAATAGATAATTATTAGGACATATAATTGAAATAAAAAAAACCTCCAACATCCTGGTTGCATAAGTGTGCACATCCCCCCCCCCCCAACTAATAATTTGTGGAAGCACCTTTTGCTTCTTGATTTCTGGCTTTACATCACAAAAACCTGCAATTTCAATAAGGGTGTGTAGACTTTTTATATCCACTGTATGTGTGCATTTCTTTTCTTCTTTAGGGTGTGTTTTTGGTTGTATATTCCTTGCAATGCTTTACTGTTCTGTCTGCGATCTGTATCAAACCATTTTTCCTTTGCTTTTGTTTTTTGAGTGTGTTTTTTATTAATTCTTTTTTAATTTTGATTTTAAAGATTGTTTCTCAGTTATGTTATTTAAATCTTTTTATTGCCAGGTTCATACAGCTGACTGGGCTGTGTCCCTTTGTCATTGTGCTGGTATGATCTCTTGATGTATAGTGTGATCTGACTGTTCAGAGAGGGGAGTTAGTGGCCTGACAGTGAAGGCTCTAATACAGGATGGGTTCAAGTCAGTGACAGCCTAGTTCACCACACTGCTGCCCAGAGCTGAGCTGTAGGTGAACCTGCCTAGAGAGTCCCCTCTGGTCCTGCCGTTGACAATGTACAGGCCCAGTCCTTGACAGAGCTGTAGCAGCTTGCGCTCGATCGTGTTGACAGCTCGATGGCTGTACGTGGTTGAAGTGACCAATACAGAGGGGATTGTCCAAATATATGAATTGTTTCCCTGTGTGCTGGTGTATACCTGTTTGTGCATTGAGGTTACCGCAGAGCATCACATTTCCCTGGCCCTGGTAATGGCAGATCTCATTGTGGATACTGAAGAATTTCCACACTGTACTAAGGAGATTCTAAGAATGAGATGTAGACCCAGGAAATGGGACCCAGGAGACCCAGGAAATCGTCTGTACAAAAATGAGATTTTTTCTGTTGACTTGAAGCCAAACATGACTATTTTAGTTCAAGTAGGTAGCTGTGTCAACATGTGTAGGCTGCAAAGGAACAAGTAAAGGTTTTTGCCATGCTGAAAAACATGGAAAAGCAGAAACTGAATTCCATGCCTTCTGCAGGTGTTAGGCTCCTCTGCCGAAACGTTGTTTCCTTTCTTTTCTTTTCAGCATGTGACTGTTTTCTCTTTACAGGTTAAATGTGGCAAATGAGCTCTACTCTATACCACAATTATTAATACCTCACTCTCATTGAAGCATCTTTTTACAGTTTTAATATACTGTGGTGTCCAGTCAGCATGTCTGTATTAACTCTGTGTAGTGTTTTGACCTGTAGTGACCATTTGGTGTGTTAACCACACGCTCAGGGGGCTATTTATGTACTGGAGTGTCCAGTCAGTGTGTCTGTATGAACCCCTCTCTCTCTCTTTGCAGTGTTAATCTACTGGAGTGTCTAGTTTGTCTGTTTTTTTCTGTCTTAGCGCCTCTTTTTCAATGTGGTTATAATGTACTGTCCAGTCAGTGGGTGTGTATAAACATACCTGTCTCTCAGTGTAGTGTTAATGTACTGGAGTGTCCAGTCAATCAATGTGTTTGTATAAACCCCTCTCTCTCAGTGTTAATGTACTATAGTGTCTAGTCAGCATGTCAGTTTTAACCTGTTTTTCTGCAACAGAAAGAGGGTTATGAATGTATTATTTAAAGGTTTATTATTAGAAGCTGTGTTATTGAAGAGGATATATCTAGGTTGAGTTAGTCAGAAATTCCAGTTACTGAAACCTGAAATTGCAATGCTGCAAAGAAGTGCTGAATACAAACCAGTATTGTAACCATTGAGCTAAACTGGAATAAGTAGAGCCCTGTCTTGTCTTTCACAGCTGTGGGCCAGTCTGACTGCACTGTAGAATCATTCTATTTAGGTCATCGGGTGAATTCAATGCATGGCGGGGCTGTGGGCTGGGCGCAGGAGCCGGCGCATGGCAGGGCTGTGGGCTGGGCACAGGAGCTGGCGCGTGGCAGGGCTGTGGGCGGGGCGCAGGAGCTGGGGCGTGGCGGGGCTGTGGGCTGGGTGCAGGAGCCGGCACGTGGCGGGGCTGTGGGCTCAGCACAAGGCGGGGCTGTGTTCTGGGCGCAGGAGCCAGCGCGTGGCGGGGCTGTGGGCTGGGCGGAGGAGCCGGCGCGTGGCGGGCTGTGGGCTGGGCGCAGGAGCTGGCGCGTGGCGGGGCTGTGGGTTTTGTGCAGGAGCTGGCATGTGTTGGCCATATATTGTAAAATGTTTTTTTACACGGCGATTTCATATAATAAGTAGTATGTTCATTAAAACTATATTCAACATTCTGTATGTGAACTTCTTGTATACGTCTACTGATGGTCAATAGTAGACTAGCAGTCAATAGTTGTATTGACTACTTCTGTTGACCAGGAATTGATGTCGCCAGATGGAACCGAGCTTTCGTTAGGCGTTTCGACCCAAATCCATGACGCCCTCCTGCTGGTCACTGCTCATCTCCTCCCAGCCTCCTCCTGACTCCTCTCTCCTGCTCCAGAGCCAGCACGAGGCTCTCTCTGGTGTCTCTCCCAACCTTTGGACTGCTGTCTATCTTTCCCTCCCAGTCAACCCAACAGCTGTTGGCATTCTCCACACTGATTGTACAGGGAATCTTCTGCATCCCAACCCCTCTGGAACAAGCACGTCTGCCACCCTTTATCTTTGCATTCTTGTACCACATCTTTGTATTTGACACTTGTTCTCTCAGAGGCCTCCTCACATCCTTCCTCCTGTGGCACCGTCAGTTCAAGGAGGATAATCTTCCTTGCCTCTGGGGACAACATCACCACACTCTCCTTAGGGATGTTTGTACAACCTTGAGAAACTGCAGTTTCCTCCATGGTGCACCCTCATCTCCCAGGATGGAGCTTTATGCAGGATGGAATCCTTGATTTTCCTTGACTTTGTCTCACCCTCCCTGACAAATGCAACTGTGTTTGTAAATCCTCTATGAGCTTGCTGTGCCTTCTGTCACTTTCTCTAGGATTTCCGCCAGTGTTGTCAAGACCTTGTCATGGTGTCATCTGTACCTCCCTTGGGAAAGTGCTACTCTGCACCCAGAGAGGATATGTGTCATGGCACCCTTCTCTCCACAGAGTAGATCTTCCTTCATACCCAACTTGTACAGATTTGTTGGTGATAGGAGGGTGGCCGCAACCGGACGAGATGCAGGAGAACCCTAGCCTCCACAAATCTGTCCAAGCTAATCTTTTGAGGAAGATTCCACTTTGTTCATGTTCTGTGCACTCCCAACTCCACTGCTCTGGACCTTCAGCTCTTCTCCTCCCGATTGCTCGCTTCTTCCTGTACCATAACTCTCCTCTCTTTTAAGCTGGCTTTTTCCCCACTGCTGGAAGTATGTAGTTCCCAGGCCTTGCCTGCCAATACATGGGTTCCCAATGATATCACGAAGCTTTAAGTACGCTGGGTAACCATTCGAGGTATCTTTAAAGCGTAGACGACAGCACCCTCTTTAAAGCCCTGGCCAAATACGAAGACAGCATATACAATTAAAATTCAAACTGAATTAAAAACTGCACATCCCAGTTAACATGGCGGTGTTTGTGATCCTTGCTTTTAACCAATGCGAAAGGTTTCGATAGCATAACCTATCAGCAACAAAGCGCGATTTATACGATAGGCTACCTTAAACTGTCAGTTACAGGACTGTATGGTGCTTAAGCCAAAATTAATTAGGATTTTTAGTTATGAAGGCAGGAAGACAACCCCCCCCCCCTTCCGGGTGCCTGACTTGTCACCATCTTTAACCATTCCATGTCCGAATCACAGTAGGGAGAGACACTTACGATAAAAAGTGAATCCCAGCTACTATACAAATAGATTTTTGTGATAAAGGGAAGAAAAACATTAGTATTTACTGCTAGTATTTAGTGTAAGATTTATAATTGAAATCTGAGCCTTAATTTAAAGTTAAAATCTTGATAAAGCAATGTAGGAAATGCCCAATTTTTCAGGAACAGAAATACACATAGAAAATAAATCCTTTTTGACATCTCAGATCAGTTTTGATCAAGGTCTCCAAAACAAAAAAGAGCATTTTCAGAGAACAATTTCTTTGTGTTTATATAGGTTAAGCGATTAGATTTATGAGTAATCTACAGATGCAGCCATTCAAAATGGGTGAGGTATTTCATGGCATACCGCGACACGCCCACCGGGGTATCACGCGGTATCACGTGTGTCACGTGACTAGCTATCCGGCGTCGCCTTGTAAAACCGCCAGGGGGAGCTTAACCGCTCATGTACAGCATTCGAGCCTTTAATTTTGAACTGTGTATTACAGCATGTTAATCATCAGTCATTCAAATGTTGGTATATTTTATGAAAGCAAGATTGCTCAGTTGGACAAAAGTACACAACCTACCTTTATCAGAAATATTTATGCATCAAAGCCTTTACTGAAGATATTACTAATAGTATTAATAATGGATGACTTTGGACAAGCTGTATACTCAAAGTATAATTTCTTTAGCACATTTGTACAAGCACTTGGAATCTGTCCAAGCCATACTTTGTCAGGCATTTTGTTTTACTTCAATGGGTCATAAAAACTTCCTTGCTTTTAACAGGGCGTTTCATAATTTCTAGCTACGAGAATGATTTAAAATGCGACACCTATCATTCAACTAGAGCTTAAAATGTCACAAGGAAAAATACACACCGGTATTCCATTTCTCCCTAAACATTGTAAGCTTCGAAGTCTTTAACTAACGTGATACCGGATACGTCAACAAGCATACTTTTAGAATTTGATTAAAAGGGAATATAATATGGAATCGCGTATCTCAAGAATTTAATAACGGTATGATTATATCTGTGTACTGCGGCAGAACTGTGTAGGGCTGTTTCGCCTGCCTGATCATGCGAGCTGTCTTGTAGCCTACTGGTCTAGGTGCGTGACTACCAACTGGCAGGTTGTGTGTTTGAATCCAGCTGGTGCTGGACTTTTCATTTTTATTTATTTATTTTTTAATCGCGTAACATAAACATATTACCGTATGCAAACTGTACTGTATACAGTATGTATATGTATATTTAATGTCTTAACTGTGCCCGTTTAATTGAATTAAAAAAAATTATTTAACACGAACATTAAGCTGTTTACATCTTCCGCCTGAGAACAGTCACCCGTTGCTACCCAACGCAGAATGGTGATTGGCTGACAGTATCTGACACCCCTCTGATTGGAGAAAAAAGACGTGCTGGCGTGCTATACCAGGAAGAGGATTTCTTTCTATTCAAAACGTGTATTTTAAAAGTTTAAGAAGTAAAAACCTTACAGCGTACACAGATTTCTAAACTGATCAGGATCGTTATCTTTGTCTTATGCATAATAATGTTCACCGCTCTGTCCAGCAAATTAATAATAAACTTTATTTTATATAGCGTTTTAAACGAATAAGTAATTAGATTGCTCATAAACCTAATCACTTGCTTTTTCTTTTTATTTAGGCTCAGATTTCAACTATAGATCGTATTATTAATAACCATAATAACAACCAACCAACAAAAACAACCATATAAACATAATGGTGGTGCTGGACCTTCCAGTTTTATTTATTTATTTTTTAATCGCGTAACATAAACATATTACCGTATGCAAACTGTACTGTATACAATATGTATATGTATATTTAATGTTTTAACTGTGCCCGTTTAAGTATTGAATATTCATATCTAATTTTACCACTGAAGGGAAATCTTAACATAAACATACAGTATATGGCTGGTCTCAGTACTTTCAAGAAAAAAATACACACCAGTATTCCATTTCTCCCTAAACATTGTAAGCTTCGAATGAAACCACTAAATAAAGACATAAATATAGAAATCTTAAGATTTGTTTTATTTAATGTTGGTAGCAGGATGAACTGTCAGAGTGTATATTTTGTCGCAAAGTTGCTACAAGATGTTAACAGTGAAAAAGGTATTTAGAAATGAGTTATTTCAAGATGAAAAAGAAAACATACACGAAACATGGTTTCATTACGACCAGAATCGGTCTTGAGATATTTTTAACTTGATTAACAGTATTTGAGAGGTATGTCTTAACACCGATACTACAGTGCTTAAGTACTGCTCACGTATATGTTTCTAGGTTTATATTATGCATTTCATACGGTCAAATTACTTTTGAGCAACTAATAAGAAGCGCTAAACGGTATGCGTTTTAGTTTCGTTTTGTGCTGGAACCCGTGGATTGATTAGAGATATCAAGTACATACAAGTCATTTTTTAAATGTTGTAGTTCGTCTTGAAAAAATGTTACGAGTACATCATCTATCAACAATTACACAGGTTCTGTTTCCATATTGCGGATTTTGGTTAGGTACAGTATTATCAAATCCAGTGGCGCTGTGTGTTACTTTAATGAGTCCCAATCTGTGATTGAAACCTGTAAAACTGGTTTAATTCATCACAGCCAGCACTCTTCAGGTGTGAGGGTCTTCTGCTCAGAATGAAACGCTAAAATGTTTGTGTATATTCTAATGGTAGTGGGGGCAGGGTGTGTGGGAACAGGTTTGTTCTTCACACCTGAAACATTTTCTCTGAAAGGATTTTCTTCGAAGTTTAACCGATCTTGTTACAGCATGTTACAGTTTACTATTATTAACCATATTAATTTTAAGTGCTTAATGTAAAATCTTGTAACAATATATTTTCATTGTTCAAATATACATTAATATACATTAAGTCTGACTATCATATAATAAGTTAAATACAAAACTAAAGAAAAAATAGGGTTAAATATAATTCAAAATATTTTGCTAACAATGTTAACTGTTTATGAATAATAAAATGTATTAACTAAGGAGTAGGATGGCACAGTTGTTAGTATGTTTTTTGTTTTGTTTCTTTTTCATAAATACAACAGTAGTACCTGATGTCTCAGTGGCTTTCAAAATTAAATTATGCATGCAAACCTGTGAACTAGAAAGATAACTAAGATTTTAATACTAATTAAATGACCGCAGGCACTTCCCACCCCCTCTACATTCTCAGAGTAGAACAGACTAACCTTCTAATGAAAGACGGTCCACCCCCCACGGACAGGAAAAGTGCCCACAGGCACTTAAACTTAATATGGTCAGTAACGGTAAACAGTAACATGGTAAGAAGGAGCACGTACAAACGTTTTCGAAATAATAATAATAATAATAATAATAAACTTTATTTTATATAGCGCCTTTAAAGGTGGCTTCTCAAAGCGCTTTACAGGATGACAATAACAATAAATAAGAAGACTACAACAATAAATAAGAAAATTTCACAAGACAGGACACAATTATAATTACAACAATACAACAATAACAATAGAGGAGACCGTGGAAGATGGTATTAAGAAGAGCAGAGGGGTGAAGAATGGAACCAGTTAAGTAAAGGCTTTTCTGAAAAGGAGGGTTTTGAGTCTGGATTTGAAGGAGTTTAGAGAAGGTGACTCTCTAATATCCTTGGGCAAGGAGTTCCAGAGCTTGGGGGCATAGCAGGAGAAGGCCCTGTCGCCCATACAATGTAGACGGGCTTGGGGGACAGTAAGGAGGGCAGAATTTGAAGAGCGGAGGTTGCGAGGTGGGGAGTAGGGCGATAAAAGTTCAGACAGGTATTGAGGTGCCAAGCCATGTAAAGCCTTGTAGGTGAGCATGAGGATTTTAAAGTCTACGCGGAATTTGACCGGAAGCCAGTGCAAGGACTCCAGGATAGGAGTAATGTGAACACTTGCAATACATCTGGTCAGGATTCTGGCTGCTGAATTTTGGACATACTGCAGCTTGTTCAGAGTAGATTTAGATACCCCAGGGAGCAGAGCATTGCAGTAGTCAATTCGAGAGAATACAAATATGTTGATCAGCTTTTCAGCCACAGTTAATGATAGCATAGGGCGTAGTCTTGCGATATTTCTAAGGTGAAAAAAAGATGTTTTGACAGTATGCTGTACATGTGGGTCGAATGTTAAGCCAGAATCGAATATAACCCCAAGGTTTTTCAATTTTGATTGGAGCTCAAGTACAGAGACATCTACAGACAGGGTTACAGGACTGGCTTTACGAAGTTGGTGGGGGGTACCAATAAGCATGACTTCAGTCTTGTCACAGTTAAGATGAAGGAAGTTTTGAGTCATCCAAATTTTTATGTCAGAGATGCAATTAGATAGAATAGAGACAGCCACATCAGTGTCGGGTTTGGTATGGATGTATATTTGAGTATCGTCAGCGTAAAAATGAAAGCTGAGGCCATGTGATCTTAAAAGCTGACCAAGTGGGAACATGTAAATGCTGAAGAGCAAGGGGCCCAGTATTGAGCCCTGAGGGACACCAGACTTGACAAGACCAATTTCAGACCTGTACCCATTGAGAGAGACAAAGTGACAGCGATCAGTGAGGTAAGACTTAAACCATTTGAGGGCAGTGTCAGAGACTCCAAACACAGTCTCGAGACGAGAAAGCAAGATGTTATGGTCAACAGTGTCAAAGGCAGCACTGAGATCAAGAAGGATGAGTATGGAAAGAGAACCAGAATCAGAAGCTATTAGGAGATCGTTGGTGACTTTGACTAGGGCGGTTTCTGTGCTGTGAAGTTGACGGAAGCCAGATTGGAGGGGTTCGAAAAGGTTGTTTGTCATGAGGTGGTTATGTAACTGAAGTGTGACAGCGCGTTCTAGAATTTTAGAGAGAAAGGGTAAGTTGGAGATGGGGCGAAAGTTGTTAAGATTGTCGAGAGCCATGTTAGGCTTCTTTGGCACTGGGGTAATAGCAGCAGTTTTGAGGACCGTTGGTACAATGCCGGTGCTCAAGGATTCATGTATTATATTGAGGACAATGGGACAGAGAGAAGAGAAACAGGACTGGAATAAAGTGGTGGGAATGGGATCTAAAATAGATGTGGTGGGTTTCATGCGCGTAACTAGTTTGTTTAGGGATGCTGAGTCAAGAAGAGAGAAGCTGGAGAGACGGGAACCAGAGAAGTTGGATGAGGAGGAAGGAGGTATGGAAATTATATCCGTAGTAGAGAGAATGTGATGCCGGATGTTGTCAATCTTAGAACTAAAGAAATCTAAGAATGTGTTGCAAAGTTGTGATGAGGCAGGTAATGTGGTGGGGCAGTTTGGCTTGAGCAGTCTGTTGATGGTGGAGAAAAGATGTCTGGGATTGTTTTGGTGATTTTCAATGATGTGAGAGAAGTAGGTGGATCTAGCAGACTCTATAGTAACCTTATAATCAGATAAGTAATCTCTCCAGGCCTGATAATGTACATTGAGGCCGGAAAGACGCCACCTACGCTCAAGTTTGCGAGAGGCTGCCTTCATGGAACGCAGATGGTCATTGTACCAGGGGGCAGGGCGAGAGAAGGAGATGGTTCGAGTTTTTAAAGGAGCAAAGGTGTCGAGGGTAGATAAAAGAGCATTGTCAAGTAACTGTATTTTGTCCTCTAGAGGGTCAGAGGAAGAGAAACAGGATAAGGAGGACAGAACAGAATTTGCAAACCTTGGGTGATCAATTGATCGCCAGTTGCGGAAATTGACAGAGAAATAACCACATGTAAGACTCTGATCCTAAAAATGTTTAGGGAGAAAGTGGAATACTGGTGTGCTTCCAGAAGAATCAGTAAGGCTCAGAGATTACATAAAACTTCACAGACATTAACGAAGAGCATAACGCGTGTACTGTATACACTGCAAGTACTGTACAACCCAACTCTCTGCAGGAGTGCTGGCTGTGACGAATTGAACCGGTTTCACGGGTATTTTCAAAGTAGGAGGCGAGATTTCCAGCGAAAGACACCCCCCCCCCCCTCCCTCAAAAACCCAGTAAATACAGTACTTACTAGTTAAAGGCTAGGCTCCCGACTACGGTGAAAGGAACCCTTCTTTCATTAGAAGACAATGAACATATTTTAGCCCTGAATGAATTAATAGCAAACATTGTTTACATAAAAGACATTTTTCCAAGAAAGTTTAGCCTTTGTCACTAATGAAACCACTAAATAAAGACATAAATAGAAAAATCTTAAGATTTTTAAAATACATGACTTTGCTAAAATTTATTTGAAAATAAAAACAATTACAACCGCCAGGGGAGAGAGAGAACAGGGGAGGGGTGTTGGTTTTGCATAAGGGGCGGGGCTATGGAAAGTAGGTATGTTTGGGAATGTGTAGTTACATGTTCTGGCTGTTTGTGAATTATCGTTGTTGAGTATGGAGTGTTGAGGTATTGATTTTGTGTAATGCTTTATGTTGAAAATTGAGGTGGATTTTGTTTATGATAAACAGGATAAGCTGGGATGGGAGGAAGGTTTGGTTTTGCATAAGGGGCGGGATTATGATAATTGGAGGACTTTGCGAGTGTAAAATGGTTTGATTATTTGATTTTGTATTGTGGTTGTTATCTATGTTTTTGGTTGGTATTATGTTTATATGGTTGTTTTTGTTGGTTGGTTGTTATTATGGTTATTAATAATACGATCTATAGTTGAAATCTGAGCCTAAATAAAAAGAAAAAGCAAGTGATTAGGTTTATGAGCAATCTAATTACTTATTCATTTAAAAAGCTATATAAAATAAAGTTTATTATTAATTTGCTGGACAGAGCGGTGAACATTATTATGCATAAGACAAAGATAACGATCCTGATCAGTTTAGAAATCTGTGTACGCTGTAAGGTTTTTACTTCTTAAACTTTTAAAATACACGTTTTGAATAGAAAGAAATCCTCTTCCTGGTATAGCAAACCAGCACGTCTTTTTTCTCCAATCAGAGGGGTGTCAGATGGTGTCAGCCAATCACCATTCTGCGTTGGGTAGCAACGGGTGACTGTTCTCAGGCGGAAGATGTAAACAGCTTAATGTTCGTGTTAATTTTTTTTTTTAATTCAATTAAACGGGCACAGTTAAGACATTAAATATACATATACATACTGTATACAGTACAGTTTGCATACGGTAATATGTTTATGTTACGCGATTAAAAAATAAATAAATAAAAATGAAAAGTCCAGCACCAGCTGGGTTCGAACACACAACCTGCCAGTTGGTAGTCACGCACCTAGACCAGTAGGCTACAAGACAGCTCGCATGATCAGGCAGGCGAAACAGCCCTACATAGCTCTGCCGCAGTACACGGATATAATCATACCGTTATTAAATTCTTTAGATACGCGATTCCATATTATATTCCCTTTTAATCAAATTCTAAAAGTATGCTTGTTGACTCCGGTATCACGTTAGTTAAAGACTTCGAAACTTACAATGTTTAGGGAGAAATGGAATACTGGTGTGTATTTTTTTCTTTAAAGTACCAAGACCAGCTATATACTGTATGTTTACGTTCCAAAATTAATATCGTTTATGGCCTTCACACGCGTTACAGTATGCTCCTATTCTTTTTATGCTCAGCTACTAAGATTTCCCTTCAGTGGTAAAATTCTATATCTACAACGGGCACAGTAAAGACGTTTACAGTAAGTCTTTCTACGACAGACCAACGGACCACGAGTGCCCCTGTCGGTCAACCAATCACGCACCGCAGTATCGCGTGTCATCTTACCTGCGATACGTGTCTGTACCGCTTACTTTGAATGGCTGCATCTGTATTTTCTTATTAGTTTAAACGGTTAAATTTCAGCTGGAAAAGATCGCACCAGAGACAGCACTATCTCTGCTTGTCATAGACGTTCAGGAAAGGGTGAATTAAGTCGTGTCAAGTGCAATAATATTTGGGTGAGTAATCACAGTTTAAACAGTTCACAGAGTAATGTAAAAATACTAACAACAACATCACTTTATTAACCCTTTACAATTTTTTGCATTAGGAATTATCTTTTCACATACCCCAGCTTGCTCTCCATGAGACACACAGACAGGGAGAGAGCCCTGTCTCTCGTCAGAGTGCAGGGTCTGCCATTGTACAGCACCCCTGGAGCAGTTGGGGTTAAGGGCCTTGCTCAGGAGCCCAACAGAGTAGGATTCCACTGCCGGCTGCGGGATTTGAACCGGCAGCCTTCTAGCCATGGGCACAGATCTTTAGCCACAGAGCCACCGCTCCACCTCAAAAATGCACATGAGTAAAGTTTTAGAAATGGAGCAGGTGTTACTTGGACATAAGCAAACAGAAAAAAGCTATGACCAGACATAGTGCACAAGAGGGATGCAGGAACATTTGCAAAAGCTTAGATGTACAAAAAATCACAGAAAGGTGTGTGTTACAAAAGAACATGTGAACCTGAAGTAGATTTGGCAGAGTGAGGGGCTTGAATGATCAGGTGCATTTCTGGCAGGAAGAGTACGAAGGTTTGATGGGATAGATTCAGAAAATTAGCACACATGAAAAACAGAGCAATTCAGTCAGAGAGCCTTATATGAATTAATAGCAAACATGGTTTCACAGAAGGCTTCTCAAATAGTTAGACATTTAGCTAGATTGCCAGGGGGAAGGATTTGTAAATATATTTTGTTAAAGCAAGTCAGTTTTTTGCAACACCAGAGTCAGACGAACAAAGGTTGCAAGGTGGGGGGAGTAGACAGATAAGCCAGATAGGTACTGAGTGAGGATGAGGATTTTGAAGTTGGCTCAAAACCTGAGAGGAAGCCAGTGCAAGGACTTGAAGACAGGCGTAATGTGATTGCTTGCTTGCGACCTGATCAGGATTCTGGCTGCCAAATTCTGAACATATTGGAGATTGCTCATTGTGGATTTAAATACCCCAGTGAACAGGATGTGCATTTATTAATTCTAGAAAAAAGCCTTTCTTAGTTTCTCTAGTTCCCTTAAAAAGAAACTAAAGCAGTGTGATGTTTCCACAATGCATAGAGCTATATGGCCTGTATTTACATATGATATTTGTTATTTAAACAAATTTACACAAGCAGTTTTTGCGGATTTAAGTGAAGAATGAGTTACTGCAGATGGAAGACTAGAGATGTAGGTATTAAGAAGCTAATTTGGGGAAAGTTGAGGAATACACTGTTAACAAGAGCACTTCCTAATAGGGTTAGACATACTTTTGACAGATTGACAGGAGATGTTATAGACTGCAGAGGAAGATGATGAAGTTAACAAGCTGAATGTTTACATAGATACCGAAATGAGGATTGTATTTTAGAAATTTGTGCAATTGCTAACATTGAACTGTGTGCTGGATGCACATAAATTGAAGGAATGGGAAAATTTAGCTAATGCTGATCCACAGAGTCAGCATCTTAAGATGTTTATATTTAGAGGCATTTTGTTTAAATAACTAGTTATGGATACTGATGTGCAAGAGAGGTGGAAAGGCTGTTTCCTTAAGCCGGCACTATAAAATTTATCCTCAGTGATGCATCTCATAGTGGGTTTCTATCACTATGTATAGTTACACAGTGCCTTTAGTTCCATCCATTTTCTAATGGAACTGTAGCCTATCCCAGCAAGCAATGGACACAAAGCAGAATATACCCTGGACATGGCGCCAGTCCATCACAGGGCAGACAGACAGACAGACAGACAGACAGACAGACCAGCTTTCCCATATGCCAATTAACCTACAAGTATGTTTTGGACTGTGAGGGGAAATCATATCACCTGGAGAAAACCCATGGAACCCAGAGAGAACATGCAAACTCCACATACACAGGACTGCAAGATAGCAACGCTAACCACTTCGCCACCATTAGAAATGGATGGATAGCTTAGTTATCTTTCTAGTTCAAAGATTTGCATGCATAATTAAATTTTGAAAGCCACTGAGACATCTGGTGCTACTGTTGTATTAGTGAAAAAACATACAAAAAGCATGCTAAGCACTGTGCCATCCTATTCCTTAGTTAATACATTTGATTTTTATAAGCAGTTAACATGATTAATGTAGTTCAGGTGGGTAGCTGCGCCAGCATGCGTAGGCTGCAAAGGAACAAGTAATAGGTTTATTCCATGCTGAAAAAAAGAAGAAAGAGACCACAATGTTTCGGCCGTGGAGCCTTCTTCAGGTGTGAGAGAGACAGGGCAGTAGGCAAAGGTAAAGTAGCGGGAGAACAAAGGTTGGGAGGGAGGAGGAGTGAGAGGCGGGAGCAGGGGACAGAAAGAGAGGCCAATCAAGAGGTGTGAAGTCAGAATGGGTGCAGAGAGGTGTGAAATGAAACTTCCAATGAATGGAGAAAATTTAAAAGAACAGTAGTCTGTCGTTAAGGGAAGGGAGAATGTGTGATCCTAGCTGCAGAATAATTTTGGTTTCGGTGGTCTTTCTGATGTATGAGTTCGGAAAACCGTCTTTGAGAACACAGACGGAGAGTTTAGAGTGATCGTGGCCGTCAGAGGTGAAATGAGAAACAATGGGCTTGGAGAGATCTTTAATCTTCACAGCCCTGACGTGTTCTCTGAAGCGATCTCCGAGTCTCCTTCCTGTTTCTCCAATGTAGATGGCTGGGCATTTACTGCAAGAGATACAGTAAATAAGGTTGCTGGAGGTACAAGATGCTGTCTGAGTGATCCGGAATTGTACAGGAGGTAGCTGTAACAGAGGATACCCCAGCAGTGTGATTGACAGGGCCCTTGCCCGAGCCAAAAACACCCCCCGGACCATCAACCCGATCAGGAACTCCCGCCGTAACAACCGCATTCCTTTGGTGCTTCCTTACCACCCTAACACACTTCCTATCCCCAGGACCATTAACCACAACTTTTCCATCCTACAGGATGATCCCTCCATTGGGGCCCTCTTTTCTGATCGCCCTATCATCTCATATCGCCGACCACCTAATCTGCGTAACCTCCTTGTTCACAGCTCCCTTGACCGCCCTCAACAACCATCCACACCAGGCACCTTTCCTTGCAACAGAGCTCGCTGTATCACTTGCAAGTTCACAGCCACCACCACACTCATTCGAGGCCCCTCAGGACAATTCCGGATCACCCAGACAGCATCTTGTACCTCCAGCAACCTTATTTACTGTATCTCTTGCAGTAAATGCCCAGCCATCTACATTGGAGAAACAGGAAGGAGACTCGGAGACCGCTTCAGAGAACACGTCAGGGCTGTGAAGATTAAAGATCTCTCCAAGCCCATTGTTTCTCATTTCACCTCTGACGGCAACGACCACTCTAATCTCTCCATCTGTGTTCTTAAAGACGGTTTTCCGAACTCATACATCAGAAAGACCATCGAAACTAAAATTATTCTGCAGCTAGGATCACACATTCTCCCTTCCCTTAACGACAGACTACTGTTCTTTTAAATTTTCTCCATTCATTGGAAGTTTCATTTCACACCTCTCTGCACCCATTCTGAATTCACACCTCTTGATTGGCCTCTCTTTCTGTCCCCTGCTCCCGCCTCTCACTCCTCCTCCCTCCCAACCTTTGTTCTCCCGCTACTTTACCTTTGCCTACTGCCCTGTCTCTCTCACACCTGAAGAAGGCTCCACGGCCGAAACGTTGTGTTCTCTTTCTTCTTTTTTTCAGCATGGAATAAACATATTATTTGTTCCTTTGCAACATTATTAATTGTTAGCAAAATATTTTGAATTATATTTAACACATTTTTTTTCTTTATTATAATTACTAATAATTATAAATGTTTACTAATAGTTTAACACCTAACTTTCTTATTTGGATTATTTCTTATTTACTATTAACTGTTATTTCTTATTTAAATTCTTATTTAAACACTGAACTAAGTATGACATAACATTCAGAAATATAATTGAGAATAGTTTTGTGGTGTTTGTATAGATTAACTTTTCTAACATGTATAAAAAATTAAAGATGATTAAAATCTATAATCTTTCCACATGTAATGTCATTAGGAAGCACAATAAGTTACTGCTTTGTCTAACAATGGTATCAAAAATAAATCTAAGTGGTGGGAAAGCTGTGCTTAATGATAATTAAGGGACTTAAAATTCAAAGAAAATTATTTACGTTGTTTAAACACTAAGTTATAAATGCAGATGTAATTGGTGCCATTCGCACTGCCTTATTCATTGTGTATGGCTGAGCTCAGTGCCTTCCACCTCTCTCGGTGCCACCTCCTTCTCTGACAGAGCGCAGTGGGCGGTGCACTATTTTCCCAGCCTCTGATAGGGGGGAAAAAAAGGCCTGCTGATCTGCTTGACACCACAGGAAAAGAAAAGAATGTGTTTTTTTCTGTAAGAGATGTGTTTATAGTTTATGAAATTCAAGTATTTTAAATGTTTATTTAAAATGTAAAAGAATAGTGTACACAAAGATTCTAAGCTGAACACGAGGAAGAAAAATCACCCATTTTTCACTAATAAGTGTTTTTTAGCTATCAAAACCCGTTTTTATAGCTTTTAAAGTCATGCAGTGTTTAAGTTAGGCAGGAACACGTCATTGTATTTTATTTCAATTTATTTTTTAAAATTTAAAAATAAATTGTTTGCCCAGCATACTTTAAGATCATTTGCAGTCTGCAGCAGTCCACTTCTTTCCTGATCTGGTACTAATTCCTGCTCTTCTGACCAGGCCGTCTCTGTAGATTCTGAAGGACATCTCCACCTTGAATGCTTCCACAATTGAAGATAGGGGGAGTTGCAGCTTTCCTGATCTTATGTAGAGCCTCACTGATGTGACGCTTGGAGGGATTCCCTGCCACGTTCGGAGGTGCTTGTTGATCGTTCTCTTCACCCCTTCCACCATTGATTATTAAACTATAAATTAGAAATATAGTGTTCTTTTGTATATGTTCATAGTTTAATATGAAGAAGGACGTTTTTTTCTGTAAGTGAATTTAGCGAGGAGCACAAAGAACTCTCAAAAGCAATCATGTCTTTGTGTCTCTATTAAGCCAGACGGGTAGCTGCATATTGGCCTTCACACAAGCAAATCAGTACTGGGTTGTAAGTGGTGATTAAATTCAAACTGTATGAGTAAAGTCTTTTCATTCAGAGTTTGGCTTCTTTCATAGACTCCTGATAACTGTTCACAGTCCTGGTTGCTCAGAATTTACTTCCCTTGTAGTGCATCAGGCAGTCTCCCAGCACTTCTCCCACAGACAGTGCCTTCTGTCTCAGCTGGAGTCCCTGCCTGTACAGCCTCCTCTCAGGATGCAGCGGTCAGCATCTTCCCTCACATCTGCCTTTCATGTGCTTGTGCTTTAGCTACACCTGATGTACCTCCCAGCCCCACACATCTGCCTTTTGCACTCTGTCTCTCTCTCTCTCTCTCTCTCTCCACGAATTTGCCCCTGCCCTCTGTCCTCTCATCTCATCTCTCCCAGACACGTCTCTGTTAGTGAGGAACACACAGCTCTTCCTCACTCTGCTTCACACTCTGTAGGCAGAGGCTCCTGTCAGCTTTCCAAATAAAGGCATATCAAAGGTGCAGCACTTCAGAGAAAGGCACCATTCTCCAGGGATCCAGCCCCTGGTGGCATCATACTACTTAGTTTACATGTTATTGCACTTTCTACATGTGGTTTTTGAAGTTATTTGCAAGGCAAAACTTGAATGTCTGTATGTATCTTGAATAACAAGAACTTTAGCTGTTGTTACTCCAATTGTGAATAGTAAGCTATGCTAATTTACACATGAACAGAAAAGATATTGCAGTAAATGTACTGTGTTGATCCCGTCCATTTAAAACAGCTTCCTGTTCTGACCTGGTTTCCTTCACACTTACAGAGGGATAAGAGAATCACTAGAGTGCAGTATAGTACTTGCCTCATATTGCAATCTCTAAATCTTATATTGTCTTATTTTTTATTCACCATGCTGCTGACATGGAACATTGCAGTGGAAATACAGTTGATGACTTTGGATGCCATTTCTGTGCTTGATTGACTTTTAAAACCTGCTCATCATCCACTATTTTGAAAGTCTTGTGAATCATTGAAGGGTGGAATAGATCTGGCTATATCTGTCTCAGTATAGATAGATTTTCTTGTACAGAATATTTGCTTTTGATCTCTACTCAAATCACGTTAAAGGTTTTTTTCATGTGTCTTGTGTTTGCAGGTTCAGAGGCCACTGTCGAAAGGACTCCTCCTGAACAGCGGCATAGCGACAAGGAGTTGGGCTCCAATCGGATGCAGGAAACAGAGCTCACTCCTGCAGAAGAGAAAAACAAACTCGGTGAGAAGCACACAGAGAGCAGACAGAGTGTCGAGGATGTGGATTCTGTACAGATGATGAAGCCAGAGCCTGAAAGTGAGAGACATGGGGTCATGTTACCTGGCAACTTTACAGACAAGCTTAATAATCTTGATACTAAGAATGTTGCTGAAAGTTGTATTGAACTGGATTCTATGTCTGTTCATTGTTACAAAGAGGAGGAACTGAATGAACTGGGTGTTATAAATCCTATAAAGCTAGAGAAGGAGCCCCACCTGATTGACACTGCTAAGCAGGACACTGAAGTGAATAATGAAGAGAACACAGCTCAGTTTCAGGGCACAAAGCAAGATCATTTGGAGCATTTGCACAGCGAGAAGCCACAGCAAAGCCAGCCGATCAGACCAGCGCCTTGCTCAGATAGTATGGACAAACTGTCATTACAACACAGACAACAGCAACGTTTTTGTCAATCCAGCACCTCAAAACCCCACCGATGCCCCCCGAAACCTTTCGGCTGCACTCAGTGTGAAAAGAGCTTTAGTACATCGAGCCAGTTAAAAAGTCACCAGCGTCTTCACACAGGAGAGAGACCATTCAGCTGTAGTGAGTGTGGGAAGAGTTTTAAACACTTAAGCACCTTAAAAACCCACCAGCGCCTTCACACAGGAGAGAAACCATTCAGCTGTAGTCAGTGTGGGAAGAGTTTTAGTGACTTGGGCAACCTGAAACAGCATCAGCGTGTTCATACAGGAGAAAGACCTTTCAGTTGTAATCAGTGTGGGAAATCATTTAGTCATTTATGTAACTTAACAAGCCACCAACGCCTTCACACAGGAGAGAAACCATACCTCTGTAGTCAGTGTGGGAAAAGTTTTAGTCGTTTAGGACACTTAAAAACCCACAATCTTGTTCACACAGGAGAGAAACCATTCAGCTGCAGTCAGTGTGGGAAGAGTTTTACACGATCAAGTGACTTAAAAACACACCAGCGCACACACACCGGAGAGAGATACAGTTGCAGTCAGTGCGGGAAGAGTTTTAGTTGGCCAAGTGACTTAAAAATACACCAGCGCATTCATACAGGTGAGAAACCATTCAGCTGCAGTCAGTGTGGGAAGAGATTTAGTACTCCAAAGGACTTAAAAAGACATCAGCGCATTCACACAGGAGAAAGACCATGCATCTGTAGTAACTGTGGGAAGAGTTTTAGTGACTTGGGCAATTTGAAAAAGCACCAGAGCATTCACACTGGTGAGCGACCATTCAGTTGTAGTCAGTGTGGGAAGGGTTTTATTAACTCAAGCAGCTTAAAAAGGCACCAACGCCATCACACAGGAGAGAAACCATTCAGCTGTAGTCAGTGTGGGAAAAGTTTTAGTTTGGCAGGTACCTTAAAAACCCACAGTCTCATTCATGCAAAAGAGAAACCATTTAGCTGCGGTCAGTGTGGGAAAAGTTTTACTCGGTCAGGTGATTTAAAAACACACCAGCGCATACATACTGGAGAGAGGTTCAGTTGCAGTCAGTGTGAGAAGAGTTTTAAACACTTAAGCACCTTAAAAACACACCAGCACATTCACACCGGAGAGAAACCATTCAGCTGCAGTCAGTGTGGGAAAAGATTTAGTACGACAAAGGATTTAAAGAGACACCAACGCATCCACACAGGAGAGAGACCGTTTATCTGTAGTCAGTGTGGGAAGTGTTTTGGGGACTTGAGCAACTTGAGAAAGCACCAGCGCATTCACACTGGAGAAAGACCTTCAGTTGTTATCAGTGTGGGAAGAGATATAAAGACACAGGTACCTTAAAAATCCCAACAAAGTCAAGTCGGAGAGGAGTTTTCTGCTGTAATATCTGAGTGAAAGATACCATTATATCTGTCCAGGAGATAAACTATTCAACTTCAATGTAGGGAGAGTTCACAGTAAAAAAAAAGTAGCAGCTTAATTTTTCCTGGTAAAGCATGTATGTTTTCTGTTTCTATTGAGTCGTAAGAATCTGCATTGGTTCAAAACCTGGCTTGTGTCAATATTTGCAATTCTTAGGAGCTTCAAAGCAGGAAGTAGGAAGAGATTTTTGCTGAGCTGTAACGTGTCTGAGACATTGATCAAATTAATTGTCTGGTTTACTTTGGTTAATTAAAGTTCTTTATATATCATTAAGAGTCATCAACAGTCCAAGAAAACAGGATAAAAAGAAAAAAGAATACAGAAGAGAAAAAAGGGTGACAATAGAGAAAATGGATCCTTGTCAGATCAATGTTAAGAAACAGATTCTAGTTAGGTATCTGAACCTCGTAAGGAGAGCCACTTTTTTGTTTTTGGGAATTTCTTATATTTCCTATATAAAGAATCCCTATGTTAAAAAGGGTCTCTTCGTTTGTGGCTGCATTTTTAACAGGGGTAGAATCCCATTCACTTTGTAGCATCTGGATCTATAGGGAAATTTAATTTCACATTATATATAGGTCTCTTGTTGGCCTGTGTCGGTGTTATAGGGTTTTTAAATACTTGGTTGCTGTCTAAGTTTTTCATGTTGGTCAGAATGTAGGCCTATGAGATGCCTTGTTTGTAAATAGAGTAACTGAAGTGTTTTATGTTGAGTTGTTGTGTGTGTGTGTGTGTGTTATTGCCAATATAAATATAAATTTGTCTAACCTAATGTGGATTATTTATTTTGCTTTCACCAACCCTGTGTCAGAGAACAAAGAACTCACGTGCCTCTATTTATATTGATTGCTTGGGTATATTCTTGGAATATCTTTGACAATTTAGGAGTTATGATTATTTTACTTGATTAACTGCTTGGTCTATTTTCCGAAATATTTTTCATTTTTTGAAACTCTATTTGTATGAGTAAATGTCAGAACATGATTCTCTGGTTCAAGCAGTTTTTGTGCAAAGGGTAATTCATTTACAAAGGATTTTTTTTTAACTTTTCAATGACATACCACAAAATGATATGACTATTCTTTTCCAGTTTTTAAAAGATAATGTTTACTAAAGATACTTAATGAAATGAAAAACACTCATCAATAGCTAAGGAATGACATTGATAATTGATTTGCTAATCAGACTAATAGAGCAGTAAATTCAATAAGGTCAGAAAACGTGGATGTTACAGTGAAAGAGGTAAAAGTGTGTGAGCCTAGAGCTAACCCGCTAGGCAGAGCAGAAGCAGGGAAGTGTGAGAAGCTTGTTAAACAGGAATCAACTGTTTTACCTGGGATTAACACTGTAAATACTCAATTCCTGGTCCCTGCTGTTGTTCAAAATTCAGGGGCAGCGAGCGCAGTCCTCAGTAAATCCTCTAGTGCTCCACAGACTACAAACAGTGACCTGAGGCCGCCATTCAGAGGTCTACAGCAACATCCCTCTACCACCAAAGGAATGATGATACTTGCGAGTGAATCTTTGCCTTTCTCACCTTAATCCTCCTTCTCCGAAGCGCCTGATATTGACAAGCTACAATAGACAGGAAACCCAACAGGCATCAACAGACGAAAGAAGCAGCCTTCTTAAAGCCAGTAAGCCTAGCTTTGTTTGCGTCAGTTGCCTGAGCTGCGGAGTCCCAGTGCCAACAGGTTAGACAAGAGATATGGACTCAGAAGAAGAATGTGAGTGGTCTGTGTCTTTGCCAGACTGCACACTCTATGACACCCTGGCTACACCAGAGGACAGGGTGAGCTGCAAAGCTCCAAAAGAGTTGCAACAGCAGTGAAATCTGCAGTTTGAAGATTCTGTGACAGAGAAGATAGAGAATCTATATTGCAAAATGCTGGTAATGTGCCTCCACAATAACTTGCATCTGCCTGCAGCACTGATAACCTGTCTGTCCCACTTTGTAACAGCAGTGACAGAGCTTCCTGGCCCCTCAGAACCAATAAAATAGTATCCCAGGTTCCACCTTTTCCATCTGCATCAGTGACACGGACAGCATGGAGGGTCTTTCAGCTTCTCCATGCATCAACTGGCAGGTAACAACTTCAGGACCCTGCCCTCACAGCAGCAGAAAAGCTGATGGGAGACTGAATCTGTTTGCTCTAGATGACATTGGCCTCACTGACATTTCTTTGAACCCCAGCAGTAAGATTCAACAGCAGTAATCTGGACTAATCTTCGTGTTCATGTTGCAGTACAGACGGGACGCAGTGGACACAGTGAAGAAGGCTGGGCCTGCTGTCGTGCTGGACAGACCAAAACCAGCTGCGATAATTTGGCCTTTCCTTAGACACAGATAAGGGAGCCTAGTTGAAGATGAACAACCAATGGCCAATACCCCAGGAAGAGAGAAACTGGACTGAGTAACAGGTTCTATTTTTGCTCCATGGCAATTGTATTGCTTTTCAAATGTGAGTAATTTTGTACTTTTGTAATATTTTTTCGTTTTTATGTAATGTCCTTGCATGTCGGTTTTTTCATCCTAGTGTGCTGCACTACAGCAGTGTCTTAAAAATGTTTTGTTTCATTTTAACTGTAAAACTTATTTGTTTTTGCAATGTATTTGTGGCATCGTTTTCTCATTGAAATAGGAACTGCTATCCCAATTTCTCAGATTTTGGTTATTAAATCTCAGTAACAAGATAAACTCATTGACGTTAAAGAACTTTTTTACAAATTTCAAATAAAGCACAGAATTGTGAACTTAGTAAAAGTACTGTAAGTCACTGTGTTGGTTCAAACTCACATTCAAGTTCCCACAAGTTGACGTGATGTAAACGCTGATTGTTGCTAACCCTGAAATACCATTGCAATTCCCCTTTAAATGTTCATTTTTATCTTATTGTTATTGAATTTGAATTTGGGTTGAGTACATTTGATACATATCAAAGGTTTTTTTTTTCCTTTGCTACTAGATTTTCATTTTAAATTCAGGCATTCACATACAGCAGCCTGTAATCTTAAATTAGTTCCACGAATTTGAAATTTCTGTGTGCCGAATCTACCTGCATATATATATTTTTGTATTTTGTAATGCTTGTGTGTAAATTTTAAGTCTCAGGTATGTTGGTTTTAGTGCAGCTTTTCAAATGTGAGTACACAGCAGCAACTTTCAGGTTACTCAGTGTGTTGAACAAGGACCCAGGTTTACAGAGGTATCGTTTATCCAGTCAGTGGAGACAGATATTCCCAGCATTGTGTAGGAGGTATAAGGTAACTTGACTGTTTTCCTTTTGGCTAGAGATTCACCTAGGATCACCTTCTTCACTGTTTTATTTCTTGGTCACTTCAAAGAACATGAATTTGAATTAATGGAAAAGGAAGACATTTTCTCTTTTAATATTAATATTTATATAAAAATATTAATTTAAAAACATATTAAGATAATATTAAGAACAACAACTGCACCTTTGTTGCAGATTAAAGGTTCGTTAATTTAAGAATTTTAATTTAAGTTTAAGAGTGAATTCTACTGGTTCTTACTGAGGAGCTTTTTCACAATTAGTGATGGATAGCTCTATTTGTCTTTATTGAGTTAAATAGGTTGTGATCTGGTGAAAAGTTTTGATCTGTTGGTGTTTGGGAGGCACCAGATTTCTGAGCAATGAACATCTGCAGGATTATTGAACTTTCACAAGCAGATGTTGAAATCTGTGTATATTCCATAAATAAGGATGAGTTCCACTGTCCAGGACAGTTATTCGGGGGGGGGGAGGATCACTTGGGGAACCTCTATGCAAAGTTTTGTATTTTTATGTGAGGAAAACTAGACATAAAATGACATGTTGGAAACTGTGATTGTTCTAACATTGACAATTGGACAGCCTCTTGATAAACCTGTAAGAAAAAACACTAATTAAATAAGTCTGTAGTGACTCAAATATATTTCAAAGAATGCAGAGATCTTACATTTCCTTAACCCCTTTAATGACCTCTTTTGAGAATGTGGTCATTAAAAATCCCAGGGCATTTCTCGAAAAGAGTAGGGTTGTAACCCCGGCATCCTGGCTAAATTTCCCATTGGCCCTTACCAATCATGGCCTCCTAATAATCCCCATCTATGAATTGGCTTCATTACTCTGCTCTCCTCCCCACCTTATAGCTGATGTGTGGTGAGCGTTCTGGCTCACTATGGCTGCTGTCGCATCATCCAGTTGAATGCTGCACATTGGTGGTGGTGGAGGGGAGTCCCCATTACCTGTAAAGCGCTTTGAGTGGAGTGTCCAGAAAAGTGCTATATAAGTATAAGCAATTATTATTATTATTATTATTATTATTATTATTATTATCCATGTTATCGATGCCGACACCCTGGCCATATCCTATTAAGCATATGTCTTGCACCTTTCATATGCATGTTCTCACTCAAGTTTGCAAGGTCTTAGGGTCCCATTTCTAAATGTGTGTCACAAGGGTGCCCACGAGCACCCCCAATGTGCCCTTATTGCACCCTTCTCTGAGGGCTGCATTGAAGCGGACTCCGCTGAAGAGAATTGCCCCCAGTTCCCTGCAGAATGGTGATGTTTGTTCCATCCTATCAAAATGGAGAGTAGTTGCCATTTAAAACTCAGGCTACTCTTTGTATTCTAGATATGAAGCTTTCACATAAGGCTTTTATTTCAACTTTATTTTTTTATTTCAACACATGGAATATTTAATCGTATAATAGTACAAAGCTTTGTGCTATTGCCACATTTACCTTATTTGGTTTACTTTGAATATAACGGGTTATGCTCCTTGCACTGTAATTTTTGTTCTGGGACAGACGAGATGAAATGTAATTAGTAGTACAAAGATTTGAATAAACAGCAGTATTCCAAAGTTTTGAGTTAACTCGCCCGTTTTGAGTCGAGCCTGCTGAACATGAATGAACACAATGTGTCACTACTTTTATGCAGGGACAGATGAGATCACAAGATGTCTTCAAGCTGCAAACCAAGAATGAAAAAATCTTTAAAATAAATATCTACCAAATGCACTTAGCCACTGAAAAGGCAACATCAACAACAAGAAGGGGCTCTGTGGCTAAGGATCTGCGCCTGTGGCTGGAAGGTTGCCAGTTTGTATCCCACAGGCTGCAGAGGAATCCTACTCCATTGGGACCCTTAGCAAGGCCCTTAGCCTTAGCTGCTCCAGGATCTCTGCATAAATGGCTGACCCTGCGGTCTGATTCCCAGCTTCTCTCCCTGTCTCCCTATTTTTATCCCTTTTACAAATATTCTTTGCAGGGATCTTAAGTAAAGAAGTACCTTTGTGATTACAGAGAGGGAGACAAACAACCTTAATTCAAGTCTTAGTTATTCTATATCTCCATAAATTCAGACCTTACAGGTCTAATGTTCTTAACCCATCTGGAACAATATCTAACACATTTTATCTGAAACAAGTGAGAATGTTTACCATTAAATGTACTGTATTTCATTTATAGTCATTCTTGTTTGGTGAATCGGGGAGAAGTGTAAAGCACGACTCCTCCCTCTACTATGCATGTGCGGCACCGATGGTTCTGGGGGAATAGAGATGTTAATTTGTTGAAAGTTGTCCGTGGTGTGTTAAAGGAGGAATCAAAACTCAAATTGAGATTTATACAGTGCCTTCAGAAAGTATTCAGACCCCTCCACTTTTTCCAAACTTTGTTGTGGTAAACTTATTTCAAAATGGATGAATTGATTCTTTTTTACCATCAGTCGACACACAATACCCTCTATAATGACAATGTGAAAACACATAATAGGAATTTTTGCAAATTTATCAAAAATTAAAAACTGAAATCTCCCATTTACATAAGTATTCAGACCCTTTGTTCAGTACTTTGTAGGACCACCTTTAGCAGTGCTTACAGCTGTGAGTCATTTTGAGTATATGTCTACCAGCTTTGCACACCTGGATTTGGGCAGTTTCTCTCATTCTTCCCTGCAGATTCTCTCAAACTCTATCAGATTGGCTGGGGAGTGTTAGTGAGCTGCAATATTCAGGTTTCTCCACAGATTTTCTATGGGGTTCAAGTCTGGGCTTTGGCTGGGCCACTCAAGGACATTCAGAGACTTGTTGCGCCAGACTCCAGTGTTGTCTTGGCTGTGTGCTTCAGATCGTTGTCATGCTGAAAGGTAATCTTCGCCCTAGTCCAAGTTTGTGTGCACTCTTGAGCAGGTTTTCTTCAAGGACCTCTCTGTATTTGGCTCTGGTCATCTTTCCTTCAATCCTGACCAGTTTCCCAGTCCCTGCCACTGAGAAGTATCCCCACATTATGATGCTGCCACTACCATGCTTCACCGTAGGGATGGTATTAGCCAGGTGATAAACAGTACCTGGTTTTTGTCAGACTGGAGTTCAATTTTTGTCTCATCGGACCAGAGAATCTTTTTCCCCATGCTCTCAGAGTCCTTTAAGTGCCATTTGGCAAGCACCATGTGGGTTGTCATATGCCTTTTACGTGAGTGGCTTCCATCTAGCCACTCTACCAAAGAGACCTGATTGATGGAGTGCTGCAGAGATGATGGTCCTTCTGGCAGGTTCTCCCATCTTTACACTAGAATTCTGACTCTCTATTAGTGAGGCAATTGGGTTCTTGGTCACTTCCCTGACCAAGGCCCTTCTTGCCCAAATACCCATTTGACTTCTTCCATTTGACAATGATGGAGGCCACTGTGCTCCTGGGAATGTTCAATGAGTTGCCAATTTTTTTTAACCCCCATATCCAGATTGACAGATTGAAACAATCCTATGTTGGAGGTCTACAGAGAGTTCTTTGGACTTCATGGCTTGGTGTTTAGTCTGCCATGCACTGTGAACTGTGTGACCTTATAAAGACCGGTGTGTGCCATTCTAAATCAAGTCCAATCAAGTAAATTTACCACAGGTCGATAACAATCAAGCTCTAGAAACATCTCAAAGATGATCAAAAGAAATAGGATCTATCGGAGCTCAATTTGGAGTGTTAAAGGGTCTGAATACTTTTGTTAATGGAAGATTTCAGTTTTTTATTTTAATTTCTAAAATTCTAAAAAACTTTTTCACTTTGCCATTATGGGGTATTGGTGTTGATTGAGGGCAAAAATAATCAATTCAATTCATTTTGAAATAAGTCTACAGCACAACAAAGTGTGGAAAAAGTGGAGGGCTCTGAATACTTTCTGAAGGCACTGTACATTTGGATACTTGAAAAAAAAAAGAGAAATCCCTGCTGGCAAAGAGAATGACAAGCTCCAGTAGTCAGCTGTGCTCTGTCTTTAGGTTTTGATTTCTGTTACCCTAGTCTTCAAATAAGATTAAAGGACAACTATAGACTTTTCAAAACAGTCTGAAATGAAACACTCTTGTCATTAGAGTTAAGACTCAAGTCCTTGGACAGATTAGTTTGATTTATTTCTTACCTGTTCTATCTATTCTATTCTATCTCTTAGGGCCGCTGGTCTTCGGTGTTAAAAAAAGAGTTTCAAGTCTGGAAATTTAAGACCAATTAGAAAGTTTTTTTGGGATAATCTAGGTTGTGATTGGGTGGGTATGCAGCTATTAGCTCCTGATCTTTTAAACTTTGAACACTTTTGTGTATTTGTTGTAACCAGATATTGTTTGCCTACACCTTTCAGTTCAATTCCGGGAGGTTGTTACAAAGCCCATTTTGGACAGTTTTTCACGCCCATGGAGAGTTCAAAAGACTTATTGCCTTTAATCTAGGCAAATTCTACATCTGTGGAATTTCTGTTATCTTGTTACCTATTCATTCATAGATGGGGATTATTACCTTCCAGGTTTTTACTTACTTTTCTAGGTGGACATTTTGGAAGTGAGTGCAGTGAGTTCAAATAGAGTACAAAAGTCTCCATATAGTATGTCATATCGTTGTGAAGACTCAAATCAAAATCAAATCAAAGTTTATTTATCAAATGCACAACAATACAGCATGCAGCAGTAGTTTCCGGCAATTAAATGTCTTTTCTACGAGCTCACCAGGGGGATAAAAATCACAAAATTAAAGTTACACACAAAATTAAACTCTCAGATCTCTGAAGAACAACATCAGCTTGGAGGTGGCCAGCATTTGTTCAGGCAAGCAGATTTCATGAGTCAGCGGGCCATTGAGGGGCCGATAGAAATCACTGGTTTGACTGGATTTGGGGGTTTGTTATTTTGAGTGTATTCCGCCTTCAGCCAGGATTAAGCTTTGTCGTGTTTTCTGGTTTAAAATGATTTTCCTCATCTTCATCTGAAATACTGTGGAGGGTTTAACCACTTCTAACTACTGGACCAGAAACAGAACCGGATGATGGCAATAGGCCACATGGCCACTTTTTGTGCTACTGTTCCTCTCCTGCTGATTTTCACCAAAACATGTGATTAAGGTTTACTAGATACTAAGGTTGGGTACCACCTCTGGGAAACATACAACAGTATACCACAAACTATTTTGCATTTTTATATATGGAGACTCTCTCAAAGTTTGATTTCATCATTAGTAAAGCATGTTGAGTTGTATACAAAATACAAAATAATGAAAATGTTTTGTTCTTTTATTGGAACCAAAGAACTAGAAATAACACTGAACTGTGTAACAGAACAATTTAAAAACATGCAGATTTTTGTCAATCATTAAATGATTAAATATTTTTTCACAAGGTATTGGAAGTTAATTTGGCTTAGCAAGATAACAAGCATAGTTGATGTTCACAACCTTATGAAACACGTTTAGCATGTTTGATTGCCCTTGGCTATTTCATCTAAAATTTAAAAGAATCCTTAATACTTGTTTATAACTTTGTTGACACAAAACATTCTTACCTGTTCTATCTATTCTATTCTATCTCTTAGGGCCGCTGGTCTTCGGTGTTAAAAAAAGAGTTTCAAGTCTGGAAATTTAAGACCAATTAGAAAGTTTTTTTGGGATAATCTAGGTTGTGATTGGGTGGGTATGCAGCTATTAGCTCCTGATCTTTTAAACTTTGAACACTTTTGTGTATTTGTTGTAACCAGATATTGTTTGCCTACACCTTTCAGTTCAATTCCGGGAGGTTGTTACAAAGCCCATTTTGGACAGTTTTTCATGCCCATGGAGAGTTCAAAAGACTTATTGCCTTTAATCTAGGCAAATTCTACATCTGTGGAATTTCTGTTATCTTGTTACCTATTCATTCATAGATGGGGATTATTACCTTCCAGGTTTTTACTTACTTTTCTAGGTGGACATTTTGGAAGTGAGTGCAGTGAGTTCAAATAGAGCACAAAAGTCTCCATATAGTATGTCATATCGTTGTGAAGACTCAAATCAAAATCAAATCAAAGTTTATTTATCAAATGCACAACAATACAGCATGCAGCAGTAGTTTCCGGCAATTAAATGTCTTTTCTACGAGCTCACCAGGGGGATAAAAATCACAAAATTAAAGTTACACACAAAATTAAACTCTCAGATCTCTGAAGAACAACATCAGCTTGGAGGTGGCCAGCATTTGTTCAGGCAAGCAGATTTCATGAGTCAGCAGGACATTGAGGGGCCGATAGAAATCACTGGTTTGACTGGATTTGGGGGTTTGTTATTTTGAGTGTATTCCGCCTTCAGCCAGGATTAAGCTTTGTCGTGTTTTCTGGTTTAAAATGATTTTCCTCATCTTCATCTGAAATACTGTGGAGGGTTTAACCACTTCTAACTACTGGACCAGAAACAGAACCGGATGATGGCAATAGGCCACATGGCCACTTTTTGTGCTACTGTTCCTCTCCTGCTGATTTTCACCAAAACATGTGATTAAGGTTTACTAGATACTAAGGTTGGGTACCACCTCTGGGAAACATACAACAGTATACCACAAACTATTTTGCATTTTTATATATGGAGATTCTCTCAAAGTTTGATTTCATCATTAGTAAAGCATGTTGAGTTGTATACAAAATACAAAATAATGAAAATGTTTTGTTCTTTTATTGGAACCAAAGAACTAGAAATAACACTGAACTGTGTAACAGAACAATTTAAAAACATGCAGATTTTTGTCAATCATTAAATGATTAAATATTTTTTCACAAGGTATTGGAAGTTAATTTGGCTTAGCAAGATAACAAGCATAGTTGATGTTCACAACCTTATGAAACATGTTTAGCATGTTTGATTGCCCTTGGCTATTTCATCTAAAATTTAAAAGAATCCTTAATACTTGTTTATAACTTTGTTGACACAAAACATTCTATATTGACTTAAACAGCTTAAGACAATCATCCTTGCAAAAAAGAAAAAAAAATCAAAGCATGTCTAATGTTTGTAATAATAATTGCTTACACTTATCTAGTGCTTTTCTGGACAGTCCACTCAAAGTGCTTTACAGGTAATGGGGACTCCACCACCACCAATGTACAGCATCACCTCTATGTACCACACTGCTACCACAATATGGTTCTGATGGTGTCCAGGTGCTTCCTTTTTTCCATTTTGCTCTCTTATCTATGAATCTATGAGGAAGTGATGTGTTAGAATTTAGATTTGCCATTAGATTTATTTGCAATTTGATGGCCCAATACTGGTAGAGAGAGGGAGCGCAAAGGAAAAAAATCACCTTGGAATTTCCGTTCCATTGAATTTCCAGTTATTAATCGGCTCATCTTCATTGAGGTGTCCTCAATGTGAAATGTATATGCAGCCTTGGAAGAAGAAAAATACTGCTTTTTTCTGATAATGATCTAGAATGAGTTTCTATAATACTTATCACAGGTGTAGGTCATAACTTTAGCTTTTTCTGAATTTCATGAGATAAACTATCATGTTGCTCTGTTTGAGATTAAAAAGCAAGTTAGGACTGAGACCTAATAATTCACTTATGAGCAAGCAGCTGTCTCCTTAATGCAGGTTATAATTTCAAGCTGCAATAATAATAGTTATTTCTTGAGAGTTCCTCTCACCCCAAAGGGGCTTCACATATACAGTATATGAACAAGTAATAGGTTTATTCCATGCTGAAAAAAAGAAGAAAGAGAACACAACGTTTCTTTTTTTCAGCATGGAATAAACCTATTACTTGCTCCTTTGCAGCCTACACATGCTGACACAGCTACCCACCTGAACTACAGTATATGAAGCCTTTAGAATGAAAAGGGAACCACTTCATCCATCACTAAAGTGCAGTGTCCACCTGGGTGGGTGAAAATGGCTTCACCAGGTGAATATGTGGAGATCTTTTGGAGACCAAAGCTGTTCTTCCGAGATCTAATCAGTTCAGACTAGAAGGTGGTGATACTGCTGTTGTAAATGCCTCAGTAATTTCAGCTGTTCAGACTAGAATAGACTAGAATTTTGATGTAAAAGCAGTCTTTAAACATATATTATCAGCTTTAGTATGTTTCTGCTTCAGGGTATATGGACATGGGGTTAGACATCAGAATGTAGTTTTATATTGAATGAAAAAGATGCTAGAACTGCCTGAACTGCCTTAATGTATAAAACATACTCACTTAGCAATTTATAGGATTGTGAATTTGTACATTGTTAGCAAGCTTATATGCCATCAGTGGGCACTGTGGGTTATATTACAGGCTTGTAGTTTATATGAAGTGTTCTATGTGTGTTACCTCCACGAACTTTGACACCTCTTATTAATTTAAATGAAGGGTCTTTATTAAAGAGGCACCTGAGGAGCACAGGGATGTACAACATTTATTTTTCTGTGAAGGGCACACTCCTAAAGAAAAAAAAAACTTTTTCTGTTTCTCTTTTAAAAAAAACAATTTTCACTTCTAGCTTCTACATTGTGAGGTAACAGTAGGCACTCAAAACTTACAATACACAATGTTTATACTGTATTAATATACACAACACATCGCATAGAAGATGGCAGTTTTCACTGGGTGCTACACTCTTCCCCCAACAAATTAAATGTCCCAAACATTTACAACACTTAAGAATTCTTTAGCATTTAAGTATTCAATATTGCTTTTAGACATGTACATAGAGAAACGCACATACCTGATGGCTCATGTGAAGGAAAATGTCATTGTGACATCAGATCAGCTCACATTTCACTTGCACTACAGCAGGGGTTGGCAGACTTTTTAGAGCAAGGGCCACTAAAAACTTTTTGCTAACCTTGCTGGGCCATCTGAGTGAAATCCTCTATCTAGCCAATAAACTCACCGACTGGAATAGGTTACATTTCTCCGGGCACATCTCCCTCGCAACCTTTTGCATACACCTCTGAATAAACTTACCGTCCGTGAATGGTTTAACAGCTGCTGCTAGAAGCTGTGATACTTGATAAGTAGCTCGGGTATCCACAACATGTTCTTCGAATATTCTCTTGCACAGTTTTTGCTGCCCCTGTTCCGAAAAAGATGTTTAGTCTTGTAAGGCCTTTTTATGTTGTATACTTTAATCCCGGTGATTGTTTCCTGATAAATAAGACTTTTTCTTTCCAAGAGACACAAAAGTACTCTTCTGACTATTTGTCATTGAATTTTCGACCCTCTGCATCGATCTTTCTTTTTTTCAACATGGCAGGAATAACTTACAGTTATAATTTATCAGTTATAACTTTTTGAAACCTTTCAAACAAGATAGCATATACTAGACGCCATTTGCGTGACTGAATCAGTCACAGTAGGCAACAAAAATCCAAATGAATTTACGGTAAGAATCAGTTGTGGCACAGACGTATGTAACCTAGGCTAAAGCTGACATCTGATAGGCTAAAAGTAAAATGCATCGTCCAAAAGAAGTTGTTCTGCAACTGACCGTTAGTGCTGAAAGACCTACAATAAAACTGTTCTGGAGCACGTTAGACAACTATCTCAGTTCTAATGTGTCCCATTTCCTCATGCATCTTAATATAGGTTCTTTTTGTATTTAGTTTGCACAACTAACTGAGTTCTTGTTCCAGTTTTCATCCAGCAGTTGAAGCATATTCCATTCTTGCAGTAATGCTGTTGTTTTGCTAGATTTTCTCTTCCTTTCTTGATCTGTTGGTCTGCCACCAAGGTATTTGAAATGCGGTACACTCCTGATGACTGGATTTTTCTCCTAAGATGTCCTTATCTCTGAATGGTAGAGAAATCACAAAGGCTGACACATTTGAAGTGATGGAGGTAATCCATGGAGATTGTCATGCATTCAGTGGGAGTCTCTTCCCTACAATCTGACATGAAAATCTCTATATCCCAAGGCATTCTGGATAAAACCTCAGCATCAATGTTGTGTCTCCCAGCACGATACATGATGGTAAAATTGGAATCTCCAAGCTCAGTAGCAGAACGAAGTCCAGTGGCATTTAATTTTTCAAATGTTAGAACATAGGCTAATGAGTTGTTGTCGGTGTTGTTGTCAGTGTTTGTTCATCAGGCCAAGCTTTATTGTATACATACAAGGAACTACAATAAGAACCATAATAGTAGGCTGGGCAAACGATTTAATTTTTTTTAAAAAGAAATAAAAAATGAGATATAATGATGTGTTCCAGCTTAACTTAGACATTGCACGACTTTAAAACCTATAAAAACAGGTTTTGAGAGTTAAAAACCACTTTTTATGCGCGAAAAATGGGTGATTTTTCTTCCTCGTGATCAGCTCAGAATCTTTGTGTACGCTGTAAGGTTTTTACTTCTTAATTAAACGTTTAAAATACACGAATTTCATAAAGACAACACATGTTTCGAAGAGAAAAAATACCATTCTTTTCTCTTCCTGTTGTATGAAACTCATCAGCAGGTCTTTTTTTCCCAATCAGAGGCTCTGAAAATAGCGTACCGCCCACTGCGCTCCATCAGAGAGGGGCGCGGCACCGAGAGAGGGAGGAGGCGCAGAACGAACGTTCTGCTGCCTGGAGCGCTTATGGCAGCAATCGCGTCTGCATTTATAACTTAGTTTTTTAAAATTAATCAAGCAATATGAAGCATCTCTTTTTACTTTTAAGTCCCTTAATTATCATTAAGCACAGCTTTCGCACCACTAAGACTACTTTTTGATACCATCCTTAGACAAAGCAGAAACATGTTGTTCTGTCTAATGACATTACAAGTGGAAAGATTACAGATTTTAATCGTCTTTAATTTTGTTACGTTATACATTTTAGAAACGTTTCATCCACACAAACGCCACAAAACTGTTCTCGATTGTATTTCTGAATGGTATGTTACACTAAGTTCACTGTTTTAAATACATCTAATTAAGAAAGTTAGGTGTTAGCATAAACTATTAGCAATCAATAATATAAAATTTAGCACTGTAATAAGTGGTGGCACTTTCTCCCGCATCTTGTAAAAATATTTCATTGTTCAAATATACATTAAATCTGACTATCATATAATAAGTTAAATACAAAACTAAAGAAAAAATATGGTTAAATATAATTCAAAATATTTTGCTAACAATTTTAACTGTTTATGAATAATAAAATGTATTAACTAAGGAGTAGGATGGCACAGTTGTTAGTATGCTTTTTGTTTTGTTTCTTTTTCATAAATACAACAGTAGTACCTGATGTCTCAGTGGCTTTCAAAATTAAATTATGCATGCAAACCTGTGAACTAGAAAGATAACTAAGATATCCATCCATTTATAATGGTGGCGAAGTGGTTAGCATTGCTATCTTGCAGCACTGGGGTCCTAGGTTCAATTCCTGCCATCCTGTGTGTGTGGGGTTTGCATGTTCTCTCTGGGTTACATGGGTTTTCTTCATTTGTGTGATTTGACTCCCTCTCGCACTCCAAAACATACTGGTAAGTTAATTGGTTTATGGGAAAACTGGCCCTGGTGTGTGTGTGTTTGTGTCTGTCTGTCCTGTGATGGACTGGCGCTATGACCGGGGTGTATTCTGCCTTGTGTCCGTTGCTTACTGGGATAAGCTCCAAATCCTCTGTACTGGATAAAGAGATTAGAAATGGAAGTAAAGGCACTGTGTGGATGGAACTATACACAGTGTTAGAAACCCACTATGAAATGGCAGCATCTCACTGAGAATAAAATATTTTATAGTGCTGGCTTAAGGAAACAGCCTTTCTACCTCTCTTGCACATCAGTATCCATACCTAGTTATTTAAACAAATTGCCTCTAATTATAAACATCTTAATATGCTGGCTCTGTGGATCCGCATCAGCTATGTTTGCCCATTCCTTCAATTCATGTGCATCCAACACACAGTTCAACGCTAGCAACTACACAAAATCTAAAATACAATCCTCATTTCAGTATCTATGTAAACATACAGTCTGTTAACTTCATCATCTTCATCAAAAGTATGCCTAACCCCATTAGGAAGTGTTCTTGTTATCAGTGTATTCCTCAGCTATCCCAAAATTATCTTCTTCTTACCAACATCTCTAGTCTTTTATCCTGCAGTAACTCAGCCAACACTTAAATCTCCAAAAGCTGCTTGTGTTAATTTCTTGAAATCACAAATATCATGTGTAAATACTGGCCATGTAATACTCTGCATTGTGGAATAATAGTTTATTTTAAAGGGAACTAGAGAAACTAAGAACTAAGAAAGGTTTTTTTTTCTAGAATTAATAAATGCACATCCTGTTCACTGGGGAAATTAAATCCACACTGAGCAATCTTCAATATGTTCAGAATATGACAGTGAGAATCCTATCAGGGATGTATTACACCTGTTTTCAAGTCCTTGCATTGGTTATCTATCAGGTTTCGAATCAACTTCAAAATCCTCATCCTCATTCAGTACCTACAGTATATGGCTTATTATCTGTCTACTCCCCACCTTTGTCCGTCTGACTCTGGTCTTCTAGCTGTCCTCAAGAACATCTACATTCTGTGGGTGACAGGGTCTTCTCTAGCTGCACCCCAGAGCTCTCAATTTGTATTCCCAGTGATATCAGTCACGTACCCTGAGTGCATTTAAATCTAACCTCAGAACCTTTCTTTTCAGAAGACTTAGTGTCTGTATCTGCTTCATTTTCTAATTTTGGTAGCACCTCTAACTGCTTGTCTTTCTTATATGTATTTACTTTGTAATCTGTGGTCCTTTTATCTGGTTTTACATCTACTGTATTGCTTTGAGATGCAACTTTTAAAGGTGATATATAAAATAAAGTTTTTTTATTATTGTTATAGAGAAACATGATCAGATTTTCCCTGGTTCAGAAAAAAGATCTAAAGTATACTAGTTTGTCACTCTTCTCATTCCCTTTGCTAAATGACTTTTCATACTAATCTGATCAATCTAACTGCCAGTTTTCTGTGCTTTCTCTATCCTGCTAGATTTGCAATTATTCTGAAAAATAATAGAAATAATATTTCTAAATACCTTTTTCACTGTTAACATCTTGCAGCAACTCTGCGACAAAATATACACTTAGCTCAACCTGACAGTTCATCCTGCTACCAACATTAAATAAAAAAATGTATGTCTTTATTTAGTGGTTTCATTAGTGACAAAGGCTAAACTGACTTGCTTTAACAAAATATGTTTACAAATCCTTTCACCTGGCAGTTTACCTGAATGCCCAACTATCTGAGAAGCCCTCCATGAAACCATAGTTGCTATTAATTCATTTAGGGTTCACTGACAGAATTGCTGTTTTTTATGCATGCTAATTTCTGATTCCTCACTCTGTTTCATGTTTATAGATAATACTTTATTGATCGCGAAGGGAAATTGATGTACATGTTCATGTACATGATGAACATGTTTGCATGTTCTTTTTTAACATACACCTTTTTGTGATTTTTTTGTATATCTAAGCAAGTGTTCCTGCATCCCTCTTCTGCACTATAGGCATGGCTTTTTTTCTTTTTGCTCCATTTCTAAAACTTTTTGCTCATGTGCATTTTTTTTACACCTCTAGCACTTTAACGTCCTGAATTTTAATTTGCCTTAATTTGTAGAATTAATTTGAGTTTTAACCTTAAAAAGCTTAATTTTTCTCTATCTTTTGTTTCTTGTCCTACAACTGTTGTTATTGATCACCGAATTATTGTACTTGACATGACTTCATTCAGCCTTTCCTGAACGTCTATGACAGGCAGAGAGAGTGCTGTTTCTGGTGCGATCTTTTGCAGCTGACATTTCACTGTTTTAAACGAACAAGAAATTAGATTGCTCATAAATCTTCTCGCCTCCAGAACTAAAATGCCAAATAGGAGTGGCTTAAGCGACATACACAGTCGTGTAACTGACAGTTTGAGGTAGCCTATCGTGTAAATTTCGCTTTGTTGCTGATAGGTTAAGCTTTCGAAACTCTGCCCCAAAGTCATGTGACTGATTTTTCGCCCTGTTTCGTTGGTTAAACGCAATGATCACAAGCACCACCATGGTAACTGGGATGTGTAGTTTTTAATTCCGTTTGAATTATAACTGTACGTACTGTCTTCATATTTGGCCAGGGCTTTAAAGAGAAGGCGTGCCAAAAAATTTCGGTGCCGTCGTCTCCGCTTTAAAGGTACCCCCGTGCTGGAAGAATTTGACCTCGGAACGTTTGCCCAGCGAAATAATAGTTATAGTACCTATTGTAGCTCAAAGGGGGGATATGGCTCTACTCAGCTATATATACCTTTCTCTACACCCCCCTCCTGTCTTTGAGGTAACTCCAGGAAATAGAAACCTTCCTTTCCCATCAGGAGTTTAGTGTAAACATTCACCATTTGGGGGTAAGTACAGGGGGGGAAGCATCTGTGCTCAAGCAAGTATGATGGTCAGAGTTCAGCATGTAAAAACTGTTAACAGGCTCCATCATCAGTATACATTGTAATTGACACTGTGTGGTAAAGATAGCCCTTAAACTCCTCAGTAGTTGCCCACTTCAGTGCTAAAATCTCTAACTTACCAGGGCGCAAGTGGTAATTTTTCTCAGGGATCTGGAGCTGTATACCTTGTTCTTGAAGTTTCAGGAGCTCTTTTTGAAGGTTTTCAATGTGCTCTTCAAAGGATGTTGCATACATTAGTCCAAATGAGATCCTAACCCACTCATAAAGACCCCTCACAAAGTGTTATGGATGTACAAGGTTTATTCCTTACAATTGTAGTACAAGGGTTGTTCCTTACAATTGTAGAGCTCCTCTTTTCCCAAAAGTGCTTCACGTGTCTATGAAGCCTTTAGGATGAAAAGGGACCAATTTCATCCCCTTTGTGGGTGAAAATGTCTTCGACAGGTGAATCAATGCAGATCTTTAGGAGTCCAGGTTGTACTGGTGCAGACTGGATGTTAGAGAGGACACTGAGGTAGCAGCCCTGCTCTCAAGAATAGAATCAGGGCGTATTTAATGACTAAAGTTGTGTTTCAGGAGTTGTAATGTCCTTGGTTTAGCATCTCATACAAGTAGAGCATCTCCTGTAACACAGTGCCCCCTGTCCAAGTAGTGGGGCACCGGATTGGAAATTCAAATCCAGAGGGATGAGCACCAACTGCTGGTCCACCAACACTAAATACAGCTGCAACCTTAATGGTGAACACTGTCATCCCTGGACTGCCCAGGCCAAGCCTTGCTGGGCTTCTGTGACCTAACCAGATCAGACTGGAAAGTTTTATGTGCCTCAGTAATTTCAAATGTTCAGACAAGGTTAGGATTTTGATTTAAAAGCAATCTTTAACTGTATATTCTCAGCTTCAGTGTATTTCTACTTTAAGGATTGGTTACATTATCAGAATGGAGATTTGTATTGGATGAAAAAGATACTGGAACTGCTTGGGCTTTAAGTCCTAAATGTGAAAAGGATACTCAGACTTAGTCCTATAAATTGCTATGAATCTGAAAATTGTTAGCAAGCTTATATGCCATTGTGGCCAGTGTGGGTTATATTACAGTCCTGTATGGCGCACTCACCAGTTTCTTATACTAATCCCACACAGCATCATGGGTTTCTTCCCATCTTCTTCAGAGCTCTTCAAATGACTGTTCCCTTCATCTATATCCTTGTCCTGTAAAAGACATTTGTTTCAGGTTTCAGCAAGTTCTAAAACTGCTTTCACTGTGCCTTCCTGTAGTTGCTTCTACAGGAACTTTAACAGCTTAAAAAATCACCTGAAAAAAACTCTAAAGTTTCAATACAAAGGGTCTGGTCACACTGTCCCCATTCAAGACCAGTAAATAACCTCCATGTTATATTGTGGCTTCTGTCTTCAACCAGCCCATACTGACACACAGAAGAGAGGTGCTAACTATCATAGTCAGAGTCCCCCTCGCTGTCTTCACTTCCACTGTGAACACTGAAGATCACTGTGAAGAGACACACAAAATCATCTACAATTACAGCTCCTGAAACATTACTTTAAACAGGTTCAACTCTTTTTCTTTCCTAATTAATTCCAGCAGCTGAGACCCTCTTTCACCCTGAGTCTAAGACAAATGTTTTATCAAGTATAATGAAAGTTAGCAACACTCATCAATATTATTATTTCCTTTCAGGTGTTTCTTCAATTGCTAGTGAAGAATAGGAGTGTCCCCAGTCAGAGCTATACAACAGAAAGCAGTTTTGAATACTGCAGTTACTGACAGTCAAGATGTCTACAGTATATACTAACCTGGCTCATACTGTAGCTTCCAACTGTCTGAAACATCCTGGTACCTAAAAAGAGGCACAAGTCCATCACATGACCTTGAGCATGAATGAGTCCATCACAACTTGTCACAGTGAGATTCTCCACCCCACAGTGGTGCCAAACCCCCCACAGCAGGATAGCTGTCAGTGTCAGAGCTCTGCTATTGTTATTCCTACAGGTCACTGATCTCATGGAGAGACATGCATCTTTTGCAGCCCAAAAGTGCACAAAATCTATGTGTGAAAGTGACAAGTGACTTTTTTTCTCCTTTTTATCACTATAATTAAGAATCCAGACATATAAACTGATATTGGCTTACAATATCATGGAATATTGTCAGCTAAAAATAATTTAAATAGAAAATAATTATTCAAAATACATTCTACAAAACAGACAAAAAGCAGTAATAAAGATGTTAAAAGCAAGTACTTGTTACACCTATTCTGTTATTCTGTCCTTGAGTGTGGCACCATATAGGAATCAATATTTAAATTAAAATGTTTTTGATGTGTATAAAACCATTTTGGTAACCATTTGATCAGTGAAACTGTAATCGACCTGTTTCAGTGTAATTAAACGTAAACATGTGCATGCTGTCTTTGTGACATCACCAGTAAAGCAACAGTAGCCATAGCAAACAACATGGAGTCAGTCAAGCTAAATAAAAAAAGAAAAACAGATGTACCCAGGTTCAGGCCTCTCAGTATTTGCAGATGGGGAACTTTTAATATGCTAAATTAAATATAAGCTAAAACGAAATCCAGAAGTAACAAAGCTGGAATGTCTGAGCAGGGGTCTTAGTGTCGATCGCTGGGTTTTCAGTCACACTTGTAACAGACCAGCACACCTCGTTTTCTGATCTCATCATCTCTCTTGAAGATTCATTTTAGTTGTCGATGTAATGTTCTGTTGTGTATTGTTTTCGTACTTTTGTTGTTCAATAGAGAGACTCGGAGAAAGGGCATGAATATTCGTGTGCCTTTACTTAACTTCCATCTTAGCTTTTTATTTATTTCTTATTAATTGTGTAAAGAGTTTACAAATACAAATAGAGGAGAAGAAACAGACGAAAGAAAAAAAAAACAAATTAACTTCCTGAGGTAATGAGGTAATTATTTATGAGCATGTTAAATTTTTTACATATATCAAATGTTTTCCTTGCTTTAGAATTTTTCATGTTTTTTATAGAATTTAAATAATATTTCAACTCCACCTCAAAAGTACTAAAAGAGTGAGTATTATTGTACCATTTTGATATATGAATATGAAATCTACCCAGAATGACTTATACATTTATTATAAATAAATGTTCTTTTTCCAAATTTCCTCTTACACAGTATAACAAGTTATCAAAATCCTTAAATCTAAAATATACCTTTAAATGCCTTCAAACAAAATTCTACAAATCCATCCAAAACAACTTCACAAACATATACCTAACAAACAAATGCACCAAAGACTCCTTTTCAGCCTGATAAAAAACACACAAATCATTGTGGTCATGCTTAAATTTAGACAGTACTAATTTAACTAGATAAAACTTATGAACAATGATATCTCTTTAACTATATTTGTAATACAATATCTATCAGGAGTTGTCCAAACTAATTTCCAATTTATATTTTCAAACATTGCATTCCAAAAAGATAAACAAGGAGGGATTTAATTACAAAGATTCCTTATATGAGTATTGTTAAATTTCTTATCCTTTATTTACACACCATCTAAGAATAAAATAATTGTAAACCCACATTCCTAACAGATTTTTTATTTGCTGTTGTAGGCATCCTCTCACGAGGCACCAATAAATGTAGGGGTTTTGTGCATTTACTGGGACAATTATTAATTGTAGTAGTAAGTCACAAAATGATTCTTTGATGGCTATTAGAAAACTGACCTTGCGGGATACTCAGCAACACACTCACATGGATACTAATACATGACAATACATTTATTAATACATAAAATGTGCGTATAAGCATAACAGATCTAAAGAGTGAGGGTTAACAGAATACAAAACGTATATATTCAATAACGAAGAGTTACAAACACCAAGAGGGACATGCATTCAGTATACCATTCGGTTATATCGTTTCGTTAATGAGTTTTGATTACAACTTCTACACTAGATGCTCCCAAGCAAGTACATCACTCATAGGAATTAAATTGATATCAACTGTGGTTGAGGTAACAATTGAATTCTCGAGCTGTAATGCACAATGTTGAATACTCATCCAATCTGTGTGGATTCAGATCTCCCACGGACACAAAGGAACAGCGGCAGGCTGTTGCTGTGTCCAATCAGCATTCTCTGGCCAGGTGCCAGGCAGTGCTGGTTCGACGTGAGAGAAGGAGAAGGAGGGAGAGATGTCTGCTGTGGCGCGCTAGCAGTGACTCTCTGAAGACCGGCTAGTTAGTTCTGGCTTTACTAGCAGAGTTTGTGCACACAGAAAGTGACTGCGGGTCCAAGCAGGTCACACTCTTCAGACGGGAAGAAGACCGGTTAGTTCCCGATGTAGCGCTAGTCCTGAATCCTGAGATTCAGCTGTCCACAGTTCCTACCGTAGTTCACTCGTTGATCATGTAAGTGGTGGGTTCACGAGGCTTGCTGCTGGGCTAACATCGGACAGATCCTTTGGTTAGATGCAGCAACCTCTGTTCTCGACTCTTAGAACAAAGTAAAGTCCTGGTCCTGGGACACACTGGCCATTATGTGATTGTCCGAGATAAGTGTGAGAATGTCCTGGAGGGGCACTGGAGGAGCACTGGAGGAGCCCTGTGCTGCCTGTTTTATCTGGAGAAACTACGGTCATTCATTGGTTTAAAGTTCCGCTGTCATTTGAGACCCACGTGGGATTACCTTGCCCTACCAGTTCCTGATTGGCTGATTGAGATGGAGGATGAGTAACAATACAGTCTGACCTAAGGGTTGTAAACAACCTGGGATGAGACTCTCCCTTGAAATCTCCCAGATAGTAAGGTGCCAGAGATTACCATCTGGTGATTCTCAGCTTTGGGAGTTGTTCCTTATCAGGAAACTCTATCAGCTAGAAAAACACCTTAAATGTGAACTAAATGGAATGGCCACTCTGTATGCAGCACCACTGAGATGAGGGACTGGCAAAGGAGCAGCAAACTTAATTCCTGTATTTTTAATAAGCCTTGCCGCTACACTGTTAACAAATTCACTACAGCTTCCGGAATAGCATAAAAAACTATTGCATATTCCTTAGGGGTAATGAGGAACTGAAATCTTTCCAGGAATTCAGGATAAGTAAACAATCTACTGTCTTCGTTCAACTGTTTAGGCACTAAATAAATGTTGTTGTTATACCAGGTCTGTAAAAATAAGGTTTATTATTCCAAATATAATATGTATGAGGTGAGAAGTTATGTTTGTATAATAAAGTCCTAGACACTACCTGTTTATGAAAATTAGATAATGAAATAGGGATTTATTTTATGTCAGTTACACTTTAACAAAAATTCAAGATCACCAATGTTCTGAAACATTATGTTTGGAATAAGGTTCCAAATAATTTATTTATTTTTAATATAATTCCTAATCTGATTGATTTTATTTGTTATATTTGACATATAAAAATCTAAAACATTCATGCCACCTTGATGTTTAGGTTTAACCAGAAGGTGTTTTCTAACATAAAGAGGTTTGTTCTTCCAAATAAAGTTATATAATAATTTGTCAAACTCATCAATAAAATGTGAAGGAACTTTCAGTGAAAGCGAAGCATATTCAGAGTGAGGGATACCCACTGCTTTCAACAATCTGCCAGCAATAAGTCACTTATTAACCAAGATTGGAATCTTTTTTTAGTTTGATCTAAAATAGGTGTAAAGTTCAATTTACATATTTCATATTGGTCTTTACAGATTATAATACCCAGATAATGAAACACTTTCTTTACATGTATATGAACTATTACATCTAAATTAGAATATTTAAGAGAAAACAGTTCACATTTGTCAATATTCAAAGACAATCCTGAGACTGATGAGAAACCATTTAAAACCTCTATTACTTTAGAGACCTCCTTACTATTCTTAAGAAAAATAGTAGTTTTGTCAGCTTCATTGAGAGACCCTTGAGATTTAGGTTAAAAAAAACATAGAATATTGACAAATCTTAATTTCCCTTCTTGCAAGACTAATGCCTTTCAGAATGCTATTATGAATATGAAGAGCCAAAGTCTGAGTTACTAATAAAACACAAAAAGGAGATATTGGACATCCTTGCCTAACACCTCTGCCAATTTCTAATCTCGGAGAAGTCCTGTTATGCTGTCTAACTGAACTATTACAGCAATTATAAAGAGTCTTAACAACATTCTGAAAATATTCACGAAAACCAGAAATTGAATACACATAAAAAATAAATGTATGTTCTACTGCATAAAAGCTTTATAAAAGTCCACAAATAATATATAATATAATAATATATTATTAAAAGTTTGCCTGCCTTTCATAAAACCAGATTGTCTCATTAATATTTTGATCCAAACCTTTCTTCAATCTATTTGCTTATATCAAAGCTAATAATTTTACATCACTGTTCAACAAAGTTATAGGCCTCCAATTTTCTTAAAATAACTTTTCCTTATTGGGTTTGGGAATAAGAAAAAGATCACTCCCTGTTTTCTTTTTTTGTATAGCTTCTTTAAAAACGCCAAATAAAAAATCAATTAACTGAAGAAAGATACAAGATGTGAAGAAGGGGTTAACTGACTCCTTTCTAAGCAACAAGCTGGAGTTTATGGCAGGAAAGGGAGATAAGTGATAAGGATTCCAGATGCCAGCTAGGAAACCCCCGAGAGAGGGTAACCTAAAGCCCTGACCACTTGGCCAAAACACTGTAAACTGTCCAAACACCATGACCTCTCCCCATTACCAAAGTACGGAGAGACGTCAGAAGCGGCAAGGAAGGGCTATATAAACTAAAAGTTTGTACTGGCACTTTGAACAATACTTTGGTTTTGTTGTTTCTTGCATGCAATAAACTCATCTGTTTAACTTCATCTCGGGATCCAGAACTTATTCTTTCTGTTACAACATAACAAATCTTGGAAAAACTTATAAAAGTCACTACATAAACCATCATTCCCAGGAGCTTATTTGTCTTTCAATTTATTAATGTTTATTTTTATTTCGTTCTTACTGTAATTTGTTGATCACACTGTATACGGAATTCCTCATCTATAAATCTAGCATCTCTCCTTATAGAATGTAGGAAGGCATCCATATATCTTTTATAAAAATCAGTAACATATAAAGCTATATCATTGAAATTATCCATCATACTGCGATTCTTTTTTTCTTTGTCAATCAATTCTATTTTTTTTTCCAAATTATAATAATATTTGGTATTTTTTTCACCTTCTTCTATCCACTTCCTTTTGGATCGTATAAATGCACCTTTTGCTTTTTCTATATAAATCTTGTCTAATTGCAATTGCAATCAGTGCTTTGAGTAAGGTCAATTATAGCTTTAATAAGAGTCTCTTCTTTTTTATCTTTTGAGTTAACAAAGATTTTACTCCTTTTACTAGCTAGCTGCCTTTTTTTATACTTCATAAATTCTGTAATGCCATTCCATAACAATCTCTTGTAATTAATTTAGCGTCCTTTACAAATTGGTCCAAGACAGTTTTGTTAAATTTCCAGTAAAATTTTAGGGGATTTTTAAAGACCCAGATGTAATAACTGACAAAAAATACCTTTGTGATCTGTCAAAATAGCTGGACTCATATATACATCGGTGATAAAGTTTTCCAACTCTTGAAATAAGCCACAGATCAATTCTTGACTGTTTCAAGAAATCTTGATTACTCCAAGAAAACTGACTTAGTCCTGGGTTCAAACATCTCCAGATATCAATTAGCCCAAACAAATTTTCCAAATGAATAGACTTTCCACTCTAGTTAACCGTTTGGGGCCATCTATCCAAGCACTCATCAAACATTGTATTAAAATCTCCACCCAGAATTATTTGGCTTCAGAGAGCCTATTTAAAATCTGTTTTATATTATCTTCTAATTCCTGCAAAAGAAGTCTATTTTGTGTATTAATATTGGTGGCATATACATTAACAATGATACATTGTTTTTTCTCAATGTAAACTGTTAAAATTATCCATCTCCCAGAATGATACATACTACTGTGAAGAAATTTCCCATTACAGTTCCCCATCAAAACAGCAGTGGTTAGTACTGTTGGAAAGCCAAATATCATCTCCCCACTGATTCCTCCAAAAGTGAAAATCCGATTGACATGCATGCATGCATTTCCTGTATAAAATAAAAATCAGCATTCATTTTTTTACAAAACAAAAAAATTGCTTTTCTTTTTACAACATTTTGAATACCTCTGGCATTGATAGAAAAAATAGAAAAAAAAACATACACAAAAGCAGATAAAGAACTCTTTAAGATGATCTAAATTATTGTGAGTTTTTCAAGAACCAGGAAATAATGCAATAGCAGCGTTTGGGGTGGAAAGATATTTCACACACTCCCTGTCTCTCCCCCATTTCTCCCCTGTCTCAATTCCTTATGGATTATCCAACAATCCATAAAACATGACTGCAAAAATCCAAACCCAACACTAAATAAACACTAGTAAATGCTGCTATAAAAAATATAATCAAACATAACAACATCAAGGCAGAAAAAGGCTTATCTTTGTCTTCTTAGCAGAAATGCTCATTAGCCTCTCAGTCGAGATCATCTATCGAGATCATGACTGAGTTGCTTTTTGGTGGCCTGCTGCTGTTTGTGAAACTTTGATGCTCTGCTTCTTCACACCGAATCGTCGGAAGGAGTAGAGCTTGTTAAATCTTTTTACACAGCACTCCATCAGAAATACTTCGTCCACATTTAGAAGAGATTGTTGGATTTACTGCTCACGTTCATAACACATACCTCAAACAACAACACCATTCAATGGGAAATTGATTCTGCTTTTTGCTGTTGTACCTGTGGTTGCGGTAGTAACAAAGTTGAACGTTCTTCCACCTTCAGCTATAGTATTGTAGCGTTTACAGGTTCTTCTCAGGACAAAGGATTAGTGAAGACGCGATAAACAAACCAAGCGATAGCTTTATTCTTTTATCAACCACACAAAACATACACACACATGAGGAGACTGATGGAGCATGTACACATCTTTAGGGTGGTAATTACTTAACAATATTTATAAGGCTACACAGGACACTAGAACTACTATGACATTACTTACACATGTAGGGTCAGCCGCTGGTCATTGTGCTGACCCTCAAACTCTCCCCGGCTACAGCTCCCAGCCTGCCCAGCGGTACTATGAGCGCCTAGGGGTGCTTCCTCCTCACCACTGGGCGAGGGCGATACAGTGTTCACTGACTTGGCTTCATTAATTGGCTCAGAAAAGTCAACTGTGCATCGGCTCAGGAAAAAATCAGCAGCAGTGTCGTTACTTTGTCGGCGAGTATGGCTGTCTTTTAAAGCACATGAAAAACACGAGTTTGTGGATTTTTCCAAAAAGCAACGGCAAGTTTTAAACCTGCGATAAACATTCTTCCAGTTGAATAGTTTTACTCCAAAGAAAAGGCAGTTGATATTTAAAGACTTCTGCGTTTGTACTGGATTGCTTGTATGCAGACATCGCTCAGAATCCCTAATATGCTTATCCCAAGGTTTACAGTGCTTTAATGCTTTCAGAACGTCATTTATTGACGCTGCTGTAGTAGAGAAGTGACATAATCTCAAACGCAACCATTTGTGCTGGCTGTTTCAATAAATATTAAGCTTTGTGAACTATCACATGATTTTAACAAATTTAATATCATCTTCAGGAAAGCAAGAGAGCACTCCGCACTGTGCACTGAGCTGAAAGCTGTGTGAGGTCCTCAATGCATGTCCTGTACTGTTACATGCGCTCTCGTGTAGATTATGTCCAGCACAGCGACATGAACACCTTAAACAGCCTGAAAAGTTTGAACATTTAAAATATCCATGGTACAATTAGAAAAATTTAAGGACAATAGATCAACTGTTTAGGGCGTTCACAAGAGACTCAAGAAACACAGCTACCCAAACAGGTACAGTACTAAAACCTGGACCCTCAAATCAAAAGTCTGATGCTTTGCCGACTAAGATAAAGAAATGACCTGCTAAGCTCTTTGGACAGTTTAGCGTTTCTGAAATATGACATTTTGCTTACTTTCTTACTATTGAGAGACAATTTATTTAATTTTATCAAAATAATGATTACAGACATTTTGGGTTCAACTGTTTATATGCATCATCAAAAGAAGAAAAACTTTAGTGTCTTGTGGTGTGTGCGCCCATTTCTCAAAAATTAAAAGACATATTCATATGAAGTGATTTATTCCACTTTAAATGCTTGCCTACTCTTTAAATGTTTCAGTTAAATCTTTTATTTTGAAGTACTTTCTATTGATATTGTAGCACCCTCGCCCCGTGGTAAGGAGGAAGCGCACATAGGCACTCATGGTACAGCGAAGAAGTCTGTGAGTTGTAGCCAGGAGGGAGTCTGGAGTCTGCACGATGACCAGCAGCTGACCCTGCATATGTATATAGTGTTATATTAGTTTTAGTGTCCTTTGTAGCTTTGTAGGTGTATAGTAGGTGTATAGTCTGTTGTTAACGAGTTACAGATGCAGCCATTCAAAGTGCGCGGTACATACACCGCAGGTAAGATGACACGCGATACCGCGGTGCGTGATTGGTTGACCGACAGGGGCACTCGTAACGTCTCGTAACGTCTTTACTGTGCCCGTTGTAGATGCAGCCATTCAAAATGAGCAGTAAAAACCCGCGGTACAGTAACCAACCCGCAAAGCACCATAGGGCACCGCAGGGCAAGTGATTGGCTGGGCAAAATGACCAACAGGGGCACTCGTGGTGCATTGGTTGGTAGTGAAAAGATTTAATCATTTAATGTGTTTACTGTGCACATTTCAATCCGCTTAGTTTTGAATATTTATATGGAATTTTACCACTGAAGGGAAATCTTAGTAGCTGAGCATAAAAAGAATAGGAGCATACTGTAACGCGTGTGAAGGCCATAAACGATATTAATTTTGGAACGTAAACATACAGTATATGGCTGGTCTTGGTACTTTAAAGAAAAAAATACACACCAGTATTCCATTTCTCCCTAAACATTGTAAGCTTCGAAGTCTTTAACTAACGTGATACCGGAGTCAACAAGCATACTTTTAGAATTTGATTAAAAGGGAATATAATATGGAATCGCGTATCTAAAGAATTTAATAACGGTATGATTATATCCGTGTACTGCGGCAGGACTGTGTAAGGCTGTTTCGCCTACCTGATCATGCGAGCTGTCTTGTAGCCTACTGGTCTAGGTGCGTGACTACCAACTGGCAGGTTGTGTGTTTGAATCCAGCTGGTGTTGGACTTTTCATTTTTATTTATTTATTTTTTAATTGCGTAACATAAACATATTACCGTATGCAAACTGTACTGTATACAGTATGTATATGTATATTTGATGTCTTAACTGTGCCCGTTTAATTGAATTAAAAAAAAAATTATTTAACACGAACATTAAGCTGTTTACATCTTCCGCCTGAGAACAGTCACCCGTTGCTACCCAACGCAGAATGGTGATTGGCTGACACTATCTGACACCCCTCTGATTGGAGAAAAAAGACGTGCTGGCGTGCTATACACACTACCAGGAAGAGGATTTCTTTCTATTCAAAACGTGTATTTTAAAAGTTTAAGAAGTAAAAACCTTACAGCGTACACAGATTTCTAAACTGATCAGGATCGTTATCTTTGTCTTATGCATAATAATGTTCACCGCTCTGTCCAGCAAATTAATAATAAACTTTATTTTATATAGCGTTTTAAACAAATAAGTAATTAGATTGCTCATAAACCTAATCACTTGCTTTTTCTTTTTATTTAGGCTCAGATTTCAACTATAGATCGTATTATTAATAACCATAATAACAACCAACCAACAAAAACAACCATATAAACATAATGGTGGTGCTGGACCTTCCAGTTTTATTTATTTATTTTTTAATCGCGTAACATAAACATATTACCGTATGCAAACTGTACTGTATACAATATGTATATGTATATGTATATTTAATGTCTTAACTGTGCCCGTTTAAGTATTGAATATTCATATCTAATTTTACCACTGAAGGGAAATCTTAACATAAACATACAGTATATGGCTGGTCACTTTAAAGAAAAAAACACACACCAGTATTCCATTTCTCCCTAAACATTTTAAGCATCGAAGTCTTTAAATAACGCGATACCGGAGTCAACAAGCATACTTTTAGAATTTGATTAAAAGGGAATATAATATGGAATCGCGTATCTCCAGAATTTAAAGACCAGACAATCGCAAACTCGTTTTCAATAAAATTATTTTATTCATTCAGCAGTTTGTGAGAGGGACATCCAGCAGGGAGAGACACACACACCGGTTTTCATTGACAACATTGTTTTTTTTTCAATTCCTCTTGTCTAACAGGAATGTTTTGTTTGTGGACAGACTGTTAGACAAGAGGAAAAGACCGCCTCCTCCTACGAAGCATTTCGTTGATCCGATCACGAATTCTTTTCCAGTCGTACGCAGCAAGGGTTGAGAATCTCCGATTCACCATCGTACTAATGGTTTCCCGGAGATTGGGTTAAAAAAAAACAAAAAACATACTAACAACTGTGCCATCCTACTCCTTAGTTAATACATTTTATTATTCATAAACAGTTAACATTGTTAGCAAAATATTTTGAATTATATTTAACCCTATTTTTTCTTTAGTTTTGTATTTAACTTATTATATGATAGTCAGACCTAATGTATATTTGAACAATGAAAATATATTTTTACAAGATTTTACATTAAGCACTTAAAATTACCTCCAAAGTCTCCCAAAGGGAGTGGAGGACATTGATGGACTTCAGGTGCAGGGCAAGCTTTTCCTGCAAAAGCTGCACTCCTGCTGCCTTCCAGCAGAGTACTGGCCCCAAGACAGGATCAGCTGCCTTTTGCTGCGCCAGGTCTAAAAGGCCCACCCAATGGCGCTTGCCGGCCCCCTCATGCTGCTTCCGCTGAGCGGCAGTCTGTGATCAGCATTGAGATGATGAGATCCTACATGATGCATGACAGTGGAGTTGTACTCCTGCAGAACCTCTATCCATCGTGCCATCTGCTCCTCTGGCTCTTTAAGGTAGAGCAGCCAGGTGAGGAACACGTGGTCTGTCCTCAACCGGTACCGGGTACCAAACCGATACGGCCTGAAGAGTTGAACCGCCAGCAGCTCGCAACGGGTCACGCAGTAGTTCTGTTCAGCCTTATTCAAAGCCTGACTGTAGTAGGCAACAACCTGCTCCCCATATGGCCCCTCCTGTGCCAACACCTCGCACACCCCCGAGTCATTCATGTTGGTATCCTGGATATACTGTAACCGCGGATCGGGGTAGGCCAGCACAGGGGCCCCCACCAGAGCTTCACGTAACCGGCCGAAAGCCATCTCACAGCCTGAGTCCCAATTGAAACGGCAGCCCTTGTCAGTGCAGTGGGGCAGTGATGCTGGCAAAGTCCTGGACGACCCTCCAGTAGTACGAGGCCAACCCCAGAAAGCTGGGCAGCTCCGCGATGGTGCGGGCAGTCGGCCAACCCCTCACTTCGGTGACCTTACCTGGGTCTGTAGCCACCCCTCACGGTCCAACAGCATGTCCCAGGAAGTTCACCTCCCGCCGCAGGAGCTCTCACTTGCGGGGGTTGAGCCTCAGGCCAGCAGCGCCTGGAGGTTCGTCAAGGCCTGGTCGAAAGCCCGGGCATGAACCAGCAGGTCGTCCAGGTACAGCACACACTGGTTCTGCGGGACCAATGCCAGCAAACTCTCCATCAGCCTCTCGAAAGTTGCCAGGGCGTTGCACAGGCCAAAAGGCATGACAGTAAACTGCCAGAGGCCCAGGCCGATGGAAAAGGCCATCTTTGGGCGAGCATCGGGAGCGAGCGGTACCTGCCATTAGCCGCAGAGGAGATCAAGGGAGCTGAACCAGGTCGATCTGGTGATACAGTCCAAGGTGTCGTCTATCCTTGGCAGGAGATAGGAGTCTTTCCGGGTGACCTCATTCAGCTCGCGGTAGTTAACGTAGAACCTCCATGAGCCGTCTTTTTTTTGGACCAGTACAGCTGGCATTGGCCAGGGGCTCAATCATCCCCGCTGAGACCATCTCCCAGATCTTTTCCTCGGCGGCAGTCCACTTGGCGTGAGCCATGTGTCCTGGTGGGATGCAGATGGGCCGAGCGTCGCCGGTGTCGATGTCGTGTTGGACCAGGGCAGTGCGGGTGCAGTCCTCATCCCTTGCCGCAAAGAGGTCCTCGTTTTGGGCGAGTAGCGCCTGGATCTGCTGTCACTGGTCCCGATTGAGGTCCTCAACGGTGCACCTCGCTTCCACGCAACGCTCGGCCCCTGCCACCGCCGCCTTGTCTGGCCCCCCTGGCTGACTAAGGGGAAGGATCCAGCGTGCTCGCTCCCCGGCTTGCAGGCCCAGTTGGCCCCGGTGACTGCCGCTGCCTCTTTTTCCCCCGGCTCCGGCAAGCCTGCGTCCCTCGGCTTTCGCAGGGCCTGCCCTCCACTAGGTGAAGTCGCTCTCCCTGCCGCACCAACTCCTGCAGGCCCAAGTCCAAACTGGGCCCCGCTCGCTGCAGTAGGTCCAGCCCCAGGATGCAGTCCTCCTGGATGGGTGTGAGGTAGCAGGGGGTAGCGCACCGTCACTGTACCCAGACAGAAGGCAAGCATCAGTTTCCCCCGGACTGCAGCAAACTGTCCCATCACAGACCGGAGGCCTTCCATCCTGGGGGGTTGGTGCCCTCGGTGTTGGAGAGGACACCAAGCCGGAGTAGGGTTACCGATGAACCGGTGTCGAGCAGGGCCAGGCAGGGTTGGTCCTCGATTTGGTAGTGGAGGTACGGGCCCCGGCTACAGCCGACTCGCCCCACGGTGCCGTGCGGGGCGCTGGTCTTCACAGTGCTCTCCGGAGTGGGGGTTGAGGTGTTCAAGGGCAGCTGTCCCCACGCTGAGCCACCCTGTTCCCGTTTCCCGATGCCGATCTAGGAGTGCGAGGCTCTGGGGCCCGGCAGTACTGGGCTTGGTGTCCCCTTTTCCCACGATGTTGGCAAAACAGCTTGAGGGACTGTTCCATGGGGGGTCGCTGCGCGGCTGGCTTCTCTTCCTACTCACTGGACTCCTCTGTCGCTGCCTCGGTCAGCCGGCAGGGCGCACTGCGTCTGCTGGCGCTTCCAGCCACCCCAAACACGGACTCAGCCTGTGTAGCAAGGTCCAAGGCCTCCTCCAGCAAGGCTGCCGTGGCCAGCTGTATGTGGTGCCGCAGCTCCTCGGGTGAGAGAGCCTTGAGAAAGGCCTGGAGAGCCATCTCCTGCTGCTGCTCCTCCCGGTGGAAAGCTGGGTATCCTCTGTGAGCAAGGAACATTACATCAGTGGCGACCGGGCCCAGTCGCTCTCCTGGTCAGCGGCGCCACAGGGCCAGCCTTTCCTGCATCAGGTCCAGTGCCTCCTCCATTTATTGGGGTCCATTTATTGCTACTGGGACTTGGACTGGTATTGGTGAACATGTGCAGTGTGCGTGGTGCAGAAGGGTCTCCCCGAGCACTCTTGGGCCCCCCTCCAACAACACCAGGTGGGGACTCCGATGGACTGGATGGGGGTGGACGTTTTGGGCCCGTTTCCGTGCACAGAGGCTGGGAACTGCTACATCCAGGTGGCAATAGACTATTTCACAAAGTGGCTGAAGGCCTATGCCCTCCCGGTCTAGAGTGCCCCCACGGAGGCCGATGCCCTACTAGGTGGGATGTTTGCCAGGCTAGGGGTGCTGGAGGAGTTACACAGTGACCAGGGGCATAACTTCGAGTCTTTGCCAGAGTGTGCCAGCGCCTGGGGATCTCTAAGGTGCAGACCACCCCGATGCATCCCAAAAGCGAGGGGTTGGTATAGCAGTTTAATCGGACACTCGCCACCCAGCTAGCCACCCTGGTGCCCCGGCCCCAACGGGACAGGGACCACCAACTCCCCCTTGCACTCTGGGCATATCGGACCGTGTTCCAGGAATCTACCGGGTGCACCCCGGCCTAGCTCATGCTGGGCCGGGAAATGCGAACCCCGGTGGCCCTGGTCTTCGGCCCGCCGCCCAGAGACGAGTCGGTACCGCCGGCTGGACCGGACTACGAGTGGGACCTGCGGTAGCGGATGTGGCAGGTGCACAGCTTTGCCTGAACCCGCCTGACTCAGGCAGGAGTCCAGCAGAAGCGACACTTCGACCTGCGCTACAGGGGGCCTGCCTTACAGCCCTGGGACTTGGTTTGGGTGTACAGCCCTCGCTGCCGCAAAGGCCTCAGCCCTAAGCTGGCGCCGTCATGAGAGGGGCCTGCTGAGGTTTGCTACTGGGTCTGGTTGCGAACATGGTGGTCCTGCACCGAGACCGCCTGGCACCCTACCAGGTCCGGGAGGAGGAGCCCCGCGGGGAGGCTCTGGAGGAGCAGCTGGGGCCTGAGCTGGCCGTCTGCGGGCCATCAGCAGCCACCATAGCGCAGCGGCCGCTCACGCAGAATTCCGCAGCCTTTAGCCGATTATGAGTACAGCCTGAGGTGGGTGTTTGACATCGGCGGGATGCCAGATGCTTCAGGTGGGGGCAGTGTAGCGCCCTCGCCTGCTGGTGAGGAGGAAGTGCATCTAGTTGCTCATGGTACCGCGAAGCTGTCTGGGAGTTGTAGCGGGTGAGGGAGTCTAAGGGGCAGCACGATGACCAGCAGCTGACCCTGCGTATGTAAATAGTGTTATATTAGTTTTAGTGTTCTGTGTAGCTTTGTAAGTGTATACTCTTTTGTAAATGAGTTTCCACACTAACCGGGTGTAAGTGTTCCATCGGTCTCCTTACGTGTGTGTAGATGTTGTGTTCGGTTTGGTGTGGTTTCAATAGGAGAATAAAAGCAGTTGCTTGTTTTGCTGTCTTTTGTCCTGTGAGAACTTGAAAACACTACAATATTAACACTAGTCCCCATGAGCAACTCTGGTACATGGTACATCTTGAATAATTTTTTTAATTCATTTTAGAAAACTGCGATCTCCAGAAGCTACTGACACCAATAATTGTCACATAATGCTTAATGCAATAGCAACATTTGGGGTGAAAAAGAATATTACTTGCAATAAATGCGGTTACAGGAGACATTTTAGGACTGTTTTAGCTCAGATCATCAGTTCATCTTATATTTTTACTCTATTAATACCAGCAGCGTTATCGCTACTGAGCGCTAAAGTTAGATTCTGGCAATATTTCATGAGATCTTCCTTAAAAAAACTTTTTCTATATTTCCAGTACCATACAAAAACTTGAAAATACAGATTGCATGCAACTGATAGAATCTCTCTTCCAGGGACGTTATATTTGCACGCAAATTACAATGGAAACTTTATCAACAATATTATTCAAATACCGGCATATTTAACAGTTGTCTTGGATGTTTCACAAGATATAATACCCACCTTTGCATCGTCAACTTAAATATTTAAAAATTACTATAGATTGTATAGCATTTATGTTTACATTTATATTAAAATTAAGGTAAATATCAAAACCAAACTTCACAGTGCTTACATAATAAAGCTTGTCAAGTCCTCAAACAAATCTGTGTTGTATTTTAAAAACATTTCAGCAGAGGATACAATGGAGTATACATGATGTCTCCCGCCAGCCATTTGAAGATCATTTTCAATTGGTGAATATGGTTTTCTGGGAAATTGCAATGTTGGGCATCATTGGAAATTCCCAGTGATATTGACTTAGGTACTCAACTGTTTACTTGTTGTTGTTGGACACGCAATACACTCGCATTTCCTGCAAATACAAAGAGGGTTAAGGTTTCGGTGACAAATCCAATCGGCCTTTAGCAGAGACAATTTTTTTTTTTCATGGGAAAAACTTGCACCAGCTAATGTTGTTTAGAAGAAGTGATTTAACATGATACATGGTACTAATTTACCACAGCAAATGTATTCTGTATGTCTTGTGGTGTGCAGTATTGATAATGTGACTGTGTTACCATCAAGCATGAGGGAGAGAAAAACAATAAACTCCAAAGGAGAAAAATACATCTCTGGAGGTTGACCTTCTCTTCAGGTCCTGGCTGTGTATGACAAGCAGTTATTAGAAACAGTTCAAATGCACAGCCATGCATGGTGAGACAGAGTGAATTGTATTGTAACACATATGGCGGACATTGCAGGTTGTATGAGCCAGCTTACCAGCGCGGTGACATCACCGCCCTTCCCTGTGAATAGCAGGGATTGCAACCGTCGGGCTGAAGGGAGATTTCCCTTTAGCTCAACTGGCTGGGTCCCTGTTGAGTGATGCCAGAGGCCCGGATTTGAGTCCCCAGCAGTGGGGGGCCGACATGAGGCAGCATTGACGAGGGCGCATACTCACGTGAACCCGAGAGTGCCACAGTAATTAAGATATTATCTGAGATCAAATGTGTCCTATCCACTGGTTTGTGTTGTCAGAGATCTTGGTTTGGTAGGGATTCATATCCACTGGGGCCAGCGCTTTATAAATCCAGGAGCAGTCCTTGTCATTGGGGGTGGAGCTCAGTGCCTACTAAAGGCACCGTGATGACAGAAGAGAGGCGGGAAGGGGGTTAAAAAATGATTAGGGCAAATATGAATGTGGTAATATGCCTCCACACTTGAAAACTCTTGGTTTTGGTGGCTGTTCAGCTGGGGCAGGGGTTTTGGGTAGTCAGGATTAGAAAGACTAAAGAGATGTGTCTTCAGCTTTGATAAAGAGGCTGACGCATATTGGGCATACTTTAACAAGGTTCGGTAAGTCATTCCCCAGTTTAAGGGCTCTATGACTGAAAGCTCTGTCACCTGCACATTTCTGTTAATTTGATGGGTTTTGAGATATACAGTACAGCATCCTTTGACCAGAGCAGTCTTATTGATGCTTACGGAAGCAAAAGGTCACTCAGGAGCCTAAGCAATCTTTGTATGTGAGTAAAAAAGACTTGAGATGTATATGGTATCATATGGGAAACCAGTGCAGTGAAGACAGGACTTGGATGATGTTATTGTGTTTCTGTGTTCTAGTCAGAACAGTAGAACAGTTAGATTCTTTGAGCTTTCTAAATATGGAGTGGACATTCTTAATTAGCTTTGGGGACAAGAAACTCTAGGCACCCGCTTTCAATGAAAATCAACATTAAGGTCAGGGTGAAACTTTTTGCAGAGTTACTGTACAATATTTTTCACTGTTACTGTGATGTTAACAGTGTGATCAGCCACATTAAAAAGGGACTCTGACGTTATGACGAACTTTTTTTGGCCCAATGATATTTTGGCCCAACTATTGTTTATCTGACAATAGTTAATAAGTGGCTTCCAGTAATTTCTGGGTTTCGTGTGCTTTATTTCAGTTTCACATTGGTTCTGAAAGTTAACACTTATGCAAGACATACTGTTTTTCGGGGCATATTGAAACTGGTACTTAGGTTTCTTTCTGAGGGGACTTATCCTGAGAAAATATGTACTTTTCTTTCCTATTTTCTTGATTTTCAAACGTAGCTATTATGCTGTGCTGTGCAGTATGGGGTGGCTGTTTACTTATCAATAGTGCCTGGAATCTAAAGCCATTAGAAAGGTTACAAACAGCAGGAGTCCATTCACTCAATCTAGCTAATGTAGTAGTTAATAATATATTTCATTAGCAATGACAATGCCCAAGATCGAAGCGTAATTAACTACTATGGAGCTGATATTTGGCTTAACCCGCTTGGCTGAGGGCCGACCTCCTTGCCATACGACGAGGAGGCCAGAACCCCCACGCCGGGTAACCAAGGGGTCACTACAGAGGTGGAAGTGGGATTGCTAATTACTGACAGCTGGGAACAATTGAGCATGGTTGTTGTCATCCCTCCTGAACTTTCGTTATATAAACTCCATTAATCTGAGGACCTTATCCTGATTTTTATTAAAGAATCCCAAGTAAAATTATCAAAAATACAGTTGGACAGTTGTTGAAGTTGACCCACAACTGGCTAAAGAACTGCCCCTTGCTGTCTGTATTAAACTTAGTAGTTTAAACTAACTGTAAAGTACTATGAAGAGAAATGCTTGAAGATACTCTCACAGTTTTATGAAAGCTATAGTTTTTGAAATCTTTTAAATAATGGGTGCTCCTACACAGTTGAGAGGTCTGTTTAAAGGACCCAAAGAATCTAAAAGCTTCACAGCTCAAGGGCAAAGTATCCATAGATTTTGACAAAGCTCTTTGAATCAAATGGCTTTTTATATTCCTTTTTGGGAACATATCTATAGCAAACAAATTATGGCTAGGGATGTTTTTTTACAACAACAAATGTTGTTCTGTCTGTACAACTGAAACACATTTTGGGGTACTTTCACAAGGCTTTATTGTTTTTATTAATCCAAACATTTCTGGCTCCAACATACCAAACAACATGGTCTTTAACATCATCCCTGAAGACATGATATTTCCCACTTTGTTTTCATATTACTGGATATAACACCGAATTGCATACATATTTTATCATCAAATCTGTCACATCTGATTTCCATTGTTGCAATGGTTGTGCATGCATGTAATAAGGAATACAACAATTAAAAAAGATTGGATTTATTGATAAACACTTCTGTGTTTCCTTTTTGTATTGCTGTTGGATTCATTTTCCCTATTTTACAGAACCAATACTCCAGCAGATTAACATCCTTAATCCTTAATCAGTCCTTAATCAGTCCTTCCACTGAACTATGCTGTTTATCATCCTTTGTTTCTTTCAAATTTATATCTACATTTCCTGCTTGCAAAACCTACCACTGTGACAGTGTGCATACCATCCCCTGATCAGACCAGGGTTTGCAAAATGTACATATCCAGGTATCTGAAAAAATAGCCAGGTATCTAAAAGAAAGGCTGCACAAAACAAAGCAAGGTTGTGATGGGCCAGAGGGCGAGCGTAGTGTGTAAAAGCCTCGGTTATAGCATAATGGTTGTGCAAAAGCTTTGACTTGTGAAGAGCACCCCCTATCCCCATGTACTGCCTGTCTAATGGTGCCGTATTGAAAACATCATAAAAAAATAAATACAAGTTTCACAACCCAAAGCAATGCTGTGAAAGGTGATCAGGCCTGCCTAGTTTGTAAAACACTAAGTTGCAGCATTGTGGGTGTTGTGCTTAAAAAGCTATTGAGTCATGAAGAAGACCCCACTATCCCAGTGTATTGCACGTCTAATGGTGATAAAAATCATTAAAAAAATAAAAAAGGTTTCACAACCCAAAGCAAGGCTGGGAAAGGTCAGAGGACCCGCCTAGTGTGTAAAACACTTAGTCGAGGCATTGTGGGTGTTGTAGTTTAAAGGCTATTGGCTCGTGAACAGCATCCCTGTATCCCAGTGCTTAAAATTAAATAAAACCAAGAGAAAAAGAGATTCAGAACGTTAAGCTGTGTCAGTCTTCTGTGTAACAAAATCGGTTTGAACATCATGGGTGCTGTTTTTAAAATGATTCGCTTCCATTTTGAATGAAAGAATCAACGCAGCCGAGATCGGCGGGATTTTTTAATTCATTCTGCACTGTGATTTCTGACAGGTAACTTGTGGAAGAAATCCTCGCCAGGTTCCGATGAGAAGGAACAGACACAAGTTCAGCAGGCTTGTAAGAATGGACCGTGTGATTTCCAGAACCAGAAATTGTTTTGTTGACGTGATTTGAACACACAGCCTTCTGATTTGGAGTCAGACACCCTACTGTTGTACACAAGGTCACACACTGCTGGAGGAGGTGTAAGTACTGCACGAGGCTCATCTGAGGGGACTGAAGAGAGCTGAGCATGGCACGCCTATTTACAAACTAGATTTTTATACCACACATTTCACATCTCCTCGCCATGTATGACTGAAACTATGGGATACCTCAAACACTGAAACTGTCTGTCTTTTAGCGTAGCTGACTCTCAGTCTAAGTGAAAACGATACACTCGGTGAATTTCCTGCGATTCTCCTTAATTTGCAAATGTGAAAACATCTCTGGATCTGAAGATTCTTTCCAGTGAGGACCTCCGCTTTTCCAAAGCGAATCTCTTCTTCCCAGACCACAGATTGTTCTTATTACCTGGCTCTCACACAGAGAGTAGACACACTGTCTCCACTGTTGTCTTTTCTACATCTTCAGACCACCTATAGCCCTAATATTCCGGACAGGATATTTACCACCAACCAAATACAAAAATACAAAACAGTGTCCACCTCTCCAGACAGAAAAGCAAGCTGCTCAAGGTGAGAGTCACAACCTCGACATGACTCTGTTGCTCTGTGAAGTTAACCCTCTACAAACTCCACAAATGGTGAAACCCACCTCACTCGTTAGTGCGTCATTCTTGCCGTTTTGTACCATTGCCTTTTTTTTCAGGTGATCACGTGACCGCATACAGTGACTTTGACCTCCAGTCACCCCTGTCTGCTGAGTTTAAGCGTTCTGTTACTGGTGTGAGGATAACAATGTCTGCAATTTTGTTTCTCTGCTGCCCAGGTGGGGGGCGATTTTGCATTTAATGCCAGTATGTTCTGTGCGTTTGTGTGAACAGGAAAATTAAATTTGGCACCAATATTATGATACCCTAATCAGAAGAGCTCCAGGTGTAGCCTTAAAAAGCTAACATTAGCAAGCAACTGCATGTTCTTAAAAAAGAGGTTTAACTAACACGTCTAAATACTTCGTGGATGTGTCCTTTTTAAAATCTGAAGACGTAATCAGTTTCTCATTGTGTCCTTCTTAAATTATAACAAACCATAAAGACAGGTAACACACTATAAAGTCAAAATAAGCACAATAACAAACCATAAAGCCAAAGTAAGCAGTGTTACATCCACTGAAAGATTTCTATTTCTGGTGCTGGTGCTCCCGGCTGCTGATGATACAGGCGTGTCTGTCACGGAGGCTGAAGTTAGGGGAACTTTCAGGTGAACACATGAAAGGTTGACGGTCCTGACAGCATTCCTGGACGGGTCCTTAAGTCCTGTGTAGACCAGTTGGCTTTTACTTTTACAATCTCCTGTTCTGGTGTGTTCTAAGAAAACTATCATTATTCCAGTGCCAAAGAAAAATACTGCGATCTGTTTTAATGATTACAGACTGGTAGCGCTCACATCCACCATAATGAAATGCTTTGAAAGGCTGCTCATGACACATTAATACAATGGTACCTGAGTGCTTAGACACCCTGCTGTTTGCATACCAGCATGACAGGTCCACTGATGAGGCTATTTCCCTGGTTCTTCACACTGCCTGGCTCATTTGGATGATAATGACACATACTGTATGTCGGAACGCTATTCATTGACTACAGCTCAGCATTTAACACTTTAGTTCGTTCCAGACTGGTCTGGAAGTTTAATGACCTGGGCATCAACACCTCTCTATGCAGGTGGATTATGGATTTCCTGACTGGCAGACCACAGACTGTGAGGGTACATGGAAAGCTTTCTTCTACCCTGACTGTTGTGGGAAATCCTTCATCAAAGGAGCAGGACACAGTCAGACCATCAACCCCCCGGACCATCAACCCGATCAGGAACTCCCGCCGTAACAACCGCATTCCTTTGGTGCTTCCTTACCACCCTAACACACTTCCTATCCCCAGGACCATTAACCAGAACTTTTCCATCCTACAGGATGATCCCTCCATTGGGGCCCTCTTTTCTGATCGCCCTATCATCTCATATCGCCGACCACCTAATCTGCGTAACCTCCTTGTCCACAGCTCCCTTGACCGCCCTCAGCAACCATCCACACCAGGCACTTTCCCTTGCAAAAGAGCTCGCTGTATCACCTGCAAGTACACAGCCACCACCACACTCATTCAAGGCCCCTCAGGACAATTCCGGATCACCCAGACAGCATCTTGTACCTCCAGCAACCTTATTTACTGTATCTCTTGCAGTAAATGCCCAGCCATCTACATTGGGGAAACAGGAAGGAGACTCGGAGACCGCTTCAGAGAACACGTCAGGGCTGTGAAGATTAAAGATCTCTCCAAGCCCATTGTTTCTCATTTCACCTCTGACGGCCACGACCACTCTAATCTCTCCGTCTGTGTTCTCAAAGACGGTTTTCCGAACTCATACATCAGAAAGACCACCGAAACTAAAATTATTCTGCAGCTAGGATCACACATTCTCCCTTCCCTTAACGACAGATTACTGTTCTTTTAAATTTTCTCCATTCATTGGAAGTTTCATTTCACACCTCTCTGCACCCATTCTGACTTCACACCTCTTGATTGGCCTCTCTTTCTGTCCCCTCTTTCTGTCCCCTGCTCCCGCCTCTCACTCCTCCTCCCTCTCAACCTTTGTTCTCCCGCTACTTTACCTTTGCCTACTGCCCTGTCTCTCTCACACCTGAAGAAGGCTCCACGGCCGAAACATTGTGTTCTCTTTCTTCTTTTTTTCAGCATGGAATAAACCTATTACTTGTTCCTTTGCAGCCTACGCATGCTGACGCAGCTACCCACCTGAACTACATTTCATTATACTTGTGCATATGACAATAAACTGAACTGAACTGTGGCAGGTCCTGGCAATACTTCATGAGATCTTCTTTAGAAAACATTTAATATTTCTAATATCATAGAAAAAGTCGAAAGTATTAATTGCATGCAACTGATAAAATCTCTCTTCGAGGTAATTACGTGTTTTAATAACACTAATACTCCTGGTGCATCACAGTCCTTATTGCTGTTGTCAGAGCCTGACTAGCTCAGTTTGTTAGACCTTAATCTCAGGGTAGTGGACTCGAATTTTAAAGAAACTTCCTGTTCATCCTTGACCATCTTAACATCTTACTTGATGCACCTCAAAACACACACCCCCAAAAAATGCAACCATGAATTAGGTCCCAGAAACATAAATTTAATCAATGTTTGTTTCTATTTCTAGGGACAATTGTACATTTTATTAAAATATAAACATGTATGTTCAAATATACACTATACCATAATGGTTGGACAGTTTATAAGCAACACTAAATAAAAAATAATATGAAACTAATAGTTATAAGTTAAAAGTGAAACCTTAATAAAATTTCAATAATTCATTTCAGCAATAAATTAAATGATGCATTTTAAAAACAAATTATTTTTACATTTACTGAGTGGTTACCTCAATGACAAATCTAAAAAGAAAATTGTTTTACATTGCCTAAAGGGACAGCAATTTGTCCTGAATGTCATAAAATGCATGTTTAAAGTATTTTTTTCCCATTACATCAGTTACTTTTCAGAAACATTCAAAAAATGGTGGATGATACAAACTAATATTAACAACTGGAAAAATATTGGAAAAATGTAAACACTGAACATACTTGCCATTGCTTTGCACAGTCATTCACCACATACTCAGGTCTGCTTACTTATAAAAGTCCATAAATCAATTCCTGAAGGATACAAAACATAGAATGTCACACATTTCTGACACTTGACTTTTGTCAGTTTTTGACACCCTCCATTCTTGCAGCACTGTGCCTTTTCCTCATACGTTGGCCAGTGATTGTACATGTCCTTTCTGCAGTCCAGGTTGGGCAGTGTCTGGAACTTTCTGTTCTTCTGTCGGTCTCTCCCCACTTCCACTCAGCCTGATTCTCTCTTTGACTTTGCCTGCCCAGCAGAGGGACTGTGCCACGTCACACTTGAAGTCCAAGGGGGAGAGCTGATGTTTCTTTTCGATGCCACAATCACTGCTGGCCCGACAGTATAACAGCCAGGCATCAAGTGGAAAAATATGCGCAGGCAATACTTCTTCATTCAAATCTTAGTTTGGCACAGGCTGTTGAGCAAAAGCTGGTAATTGCAGTGAGGGGTATAGTCTGGGCAAACAGCTTGACCACACCTGCACTTGTGCCAACTGAGGGCCAATCCGCTGGATGGTCTGCTTGCCCTGTGCAAAACTCCATTCATAGATGATGCCACTCACTCCAGCAAGGCAGAACATTTTGTAACCCCACTTTTTGAGGTTTTTAGTGACGAACTGTTTCTGACTGCTCCTTCCTTTAAATGGAATCACTTTCTCATCCACAAACAGCCACATTTCCTATCATACCTTGTTCAACTTGCCCCTTTTTTGGTCAAATACTTGCCTTATTTTGAGGAAGCAGTCAGTGTTATCAACTGGTATTTTATGAAGTGGAGATTGTTTTTGATGACCTCCCAGCGCTGTAGTGACATCACATCTGCAACCTATGGAATGTTGAATTTGTATCCCCATTATTTCCTTGTGGCAGGCATGGCCATGAGGGACATATAAAAGCATGTGCTAAAAACTGATCCAATTCTTTGATATCCAGCTGCAGTGGAGAGCTGAGGTCATTCTGGCATGCAAAGAGATTGGACTGCTGTACTATATCTTCAAGTATGTTATCTCAACTAGAGTACTGAAGTACTGTATTGGACTGCTAACACAAGTTGCTTGAAGATGAGATCCTTTCCACTCTGGTGTTACATGTATTTTGTTATTATTGGTCTTCCACAAAAGGGAACACCGTACTTATTGGTTCTGTGTATATCTGTGGTTCTTCTTCATCTAATGAACTACTGTGTCCATCCGAAATAGATTCTGTCAATTAAAAAAATGCAGCATAACTGTTATTTGTGTAACTATACAATACAATAAATGGACAGTAGTATATTGATTTCTGCTGATATTTCATGCATAGAGATTTGTTCCAATTTTAAAAATATTTTTGATTTTTTAGCTTGCATTATTTGGTACAGTATAATCCTTTGCACAATTGCACACCAGGTGGTTCAAATATTAGAATTTATGAAGGCTAACATCACAGGAAGTTGCAAAATTATAGCTCTACTAATCTACCACTGCAGTAGTAGTAGTAGTAAATAACAATACACCTAACATAACTAACCCCCCTAGACACTGCTACCTCCCCTCTGTCCCCTCGGTCATTTACTCATCGAAGCTATATTCAAGATTTTCCTCATTACTGTCCTGTGTGAATACAGTTACCCGCTCCCCCTTTCCCTTACAATTAATGGTTACACATACCTGCCATCTATAGATTTTTTGTCAGCCTACAAAGAGGAGATCCACAGTAAATTTCCAAATGGGTTACAAGGTTACCATAGCGATCCACATGTCCAAAATGTTAAAATATACATAAATATTTTTAGCAATATCTACTGAAATTGTGCATTTATCAATAGAATAACTAATGTAATATGTGCATCATACTGCATGTTAATTGAAATATGATAATGAGCTAATAGGTGGAGCTAATAAAGCTTAACGTTTCATATACAGTATTTGAGCTATAGCCAGAAAATGCCTGGTTTCAAATCACGGTCACTTCTGAGGGACAATCTTTTTCCAATTAAGAATTTAAGTTGTATACTCTTTAGACTTTTAAGAATTTTAAACTGTGTATTATAGCATGTGAATCATTAAACATTTACAATTCTGAATATTTTATAAAAGCAAAATTGCTCAGTTGGACAAAAGTACACAACCCTCCACCTTCATCATACATATTTGTTATGCATAAATATATTATGCATCAAAATCTTTAACCTGGTAACTTACATGGGTTCTGGTTTTAATGTGCTTGTTCTAACATTATCAAGCTTAAATTCTGTCCTTCATAAAAAGTTATAACGTTTTATCCTTTTCTTACGCATGCTTTGAAACTCAAAACTCAAAACCAGCCACCTGGACCACTGCCTCCCCTGCCACCCCATCCCCACACTATCCAAGCTAGATGTCTGGAAATCACTAAGTAGAGTGAACACACAAAAAGCTGCTGGACCTGACGGTATCCCTGGCCTGGTACTCAGAACATGTGCCTGGCAGATAGCTGATGTCTGTACTGACATCTTCAACCTTTCCTTGGCCCAGGCTACTGTACCTAGCTGTTTCAAGACAACCACCATCGTCCCAATACCAAAAAAATCAGCACCCACATGCCTGAACATCTACCGCCCTATTGCACTCACCTCCATCATAATGAAGTGCATTGAAAAACTACTTCTTCCACACATTAAAGCCAGCATTCCAAAAACACTTGATCCTCTCCAGTTTGCCTATTGCACAAACCGCTCCACAGAGGATGCAATCTCCAGAGCTTTACACACCACACCAACTCACCTGGATAAAAGGAACACCTATACAAGAATGCTGTTCATTGACTTTAGCTCAGCATTTAACACCATCATACCCATAAAACTTGCCACCAAACTCTGGGTTCTAGGTCTAGATACCACCCTCAGTAGCTGGATCCTAGACTTCCTTACAAGCAGACCCCAGACTGTCAGGATTGGCAACCTCACCTCCAATATGCTCAGCCTTAACACCGGTGCCCCTCAAGGCTGTGTGCTCAGCCCACTGCTTTACTCTGTTCACCCATAACTGTACTGCCAAGTTCAGCACAAACACATCATTAAGTATGCTGACGATACTACAGTCATGGGCCTGATCACTGACAACGATGAGACTGCCTACAGGGAGGAGATAAAACAACTTGCAGACTGGTGCCGAACCAGCAACCTATGTCTCAACATCAGCCATTTTCACAACCTTCAATTTATAGAGGATGAGTCTTTTCTTTTCAGCTTGGAATTAACTTTTAACTACTACAGCATATTCAATTGGAGCCACTTTATGTAATGCAGGTCCGTACTTCTCACAGGTTAGAAGTGTTACACCCCACTGTTTGTTATGGAAAATAGACAGTTAAGCTCAGGGGATGGGATAAAGTTACAATAGCATGCTCTGTCGTCATTGTTGCTCTTTAACATAAGGCAACCAGCATTCAAATGTCCTGTTTTCTTAACACTTGTTTTTCCGTACTGTAGCTTTAAAACTTGAACAAAGACGTTCCACATGCATACACCACGATGTTGTATAATTTTAAAACCACTACAGTATAGCTTGTGGGAAATACATTTATTTGTCCTGTACCAAAGTTTAACTCGTTCAGAGTGCCCAAAATGTTTCCAAAATAACCACAAGTGAACGGGTTGAGGGATTTGATAATAATAACAATGACCCCGTGTTGTTTCATGGTAATCATGCATACCCAACTGAAACAAGGACACTTAAATCGACACAAAAATACTTTATTTTTTCATTGACAAAAAGTAACTCCACACTCTCTTGTTTAAACGGATTGTTTTGTTGCTGCACAGACTGTTAAACCAGAGGAAAAGAGCGCCTCTTTCTTCTAAGCATTTCGTTGATCCGATCACGTATTCGTTTCCAATCATACAAACTTAGTTTTGAGAATCTCCGATTCACCATGCCGATAATGTTTTCCCGGAGATTGCAAGGCAAGGCGCTTTTACCTCTGGACCCATCGAAATTTACAGATGTGGTCCACCCCCAATAAATTTCAAAAGTCACAAAATTACGAAACAAAAGAGCAGCGTAACGGTCGGCTCTGGCTTTCCCATCTATGCCGATGCACTGCATGTATAATCTCTCCTCCTTCTCTTGACTGATGGGCAAAAGTTGGATATCTGGGAGAACTGTTCGTGGCATTGGCATCTGTGAGTTCTGTTGTGGCTGTGTAGATGGTACTTCCTGAGGGGAGAGAGACAGTGGGGACAGGACCAGCCAATTCCTGGGCGGAGGTAAGCAGAGAGGCCTGGATGGAGTGTCTTGAGGTGGTGTGTGCTCTGCTGAGGGAGGAGGGCTGTGTGGAGATATGCATTCCGCCAGGTACAGCAACCTGCGTGGCGGGGAAGGGCACTTATCAGGAGATGAAGGTCTGTTCAGAGGCAGCTGACCTTGCATTTGACTGCCGGAACATACTGTCTCCTGCTTCTGCATCTTTAGGAGTGTTTCCAACCTCCCAACCTTTCCCAGCAATGAGTCGGACTGCTCCCGCTGCCGCTGAACAGTCTTCACACAGGTGCTGCTTTCACAGGCTGGCACCCTGGCCAGCGGCTGAGAGCAGAGACCCACAGCCTGTGCAAGATAACAGAATACATCTAAGAAAGAATGTCACACAGTAGTATTCAGCAGATGCGGAACAGACGTCAAAATAAACTTTACTTTTCACCCGTCTTACCGCTTTCTTTTTTACTGTCCTGGTAGTCTCCGAAGATCGTTTAACATGTGCAGGGTTTTCATGTAGAACAGGCTGTGAAGAAATATTTATAATAGAATGTATAATTCAATACAGCAATAATACCTTGTATTATGCACTATAATCAGGTATTTCAGATGAAGCCCGCTGTATTTGCTTACCCTTCGCACTTTGCAAGCCAAGGCAGCTGAAGCACCACGTCTCTTCCCACAAAAAAGTCTTTGTCTCCATACTATGGCTGTTGTAGTGCAGGCTTGCAGATTTTTTTTAAAGGGAACTCAACTTAACCGAATCCCTTGGTGTATTCATATATTCTCATGTAAGAGTAGAATAGGCGAACCTTACAATGAAAGATGGGTTACTTTCGCCCAAGACTGACAGGAAACAGTCAAAACTCACCACACCCAGACTGTTAACTCGATCAATCTTTTTTAATAGTCTTGCAAATGCCCTCACACTGTAGGATATGCACTCGACGTGCCACAGGTGTCACATTTACTGTACATGTCAAAAGAGTTGCTTACAGTGGTGATTTTTTTTTCTCCATAGCCTTTGCTTTATAATTTATACAGTCTGCCTAGTTCTGAGACATTTTCATTGTGGAGAATTATGTGGAGAGAGCATGTAGATTACAAAGCACTCTACATCAGCAGAAGTGAGCAATTACCTGCTCGAAAACGAATGTGTTCCCAAAAGCGTATATTGTACAATTATCACAACATTTGCAAACATTCCCGATACATAACCACATTATGTACTCTAAATTGTTCTATTTTGCACTGTGACAGGAGAATACACACTGTATTAAATATTGTTGCTTCGAGCTTTGAGTCACCTACTTACTTCTTTGACTGGCTTGCAGAGAAAGACACTGCCCGGATTTTTGTCTATCACTTAATAAAAAGGTCAATGTAGAACACGTTATTTATTACTGTGTGTTTATTTTGGGGCTTTATATTTATGTTTATAATGGAGAGTCCCCATTACCCACAGGGGGCAAGGAGGTGATAAGATATTTTCACACTATTTTCATTTATTTTGGATTAAAATCGCAAACGCATGTTTAATTAAATGCTTTTATTGATTTACAATCTGACAATGCAAGAAAGAACAAAAGCATCTGTGAAATTCCCGAATGTCCCCCACTGTGCTCAACAATCTTGGGAAGAACATGAAACAGCCTATTAAAATTGTTTCAACTTTGTTTTGCCAGCACTTCCTCCCAGAACCTATAAATCGCTTTGATGAGTTCTTCCTTTGTGCTGGCTTTAGCCATTTCTCCTGTCTTCAGTTTATATTCTTATTTGTGTTCTATTACTCATATTCTTATTTAACTTACCACAGTAAATGGTCACTCAGTCCCTGCTTGCCCTGGGAAACAGGGTTTTCCAGAGCTTCACTATGACCGGATTAGCAGAAGGTGATCCATTCTAATTATCAATCAGGAATCCAATCATTCCCTATGCCCTGTTTCAATTCAAAGCCGGAGCACCTCTGTTGTGCTGCTTCATCATTATCATTTTTCCAGTCCTATGTAGCAGTACTGCCTTCACTCACAACTCCATTTTCCACCCAGATGAATAGTTTCTCCCCTCTGTGAACATGCTTATGCTTTTTTAAAATGACCTGACCTAACAAAACTTTTACCACACTGCCTTCAGATAATCTCTTTGCTGTATGCATACAGCAATGACTTTCTAAGGTGCTTAACTGACAAAAATGCTGCTGTCTATCCTTTAATAACAATTCTGGCACGTTACCTGAGCAAGGTCTTGACTGAGTCTTCCTGAGTCTTTGATCTTGGTGCTGTTCCTCCTTTCAAAGTCCTCCCTGTCCTGACTCTTCTCTGTGTGCAGTAACCTAGTACCGTTCTCTTCACCAGGTACATCAGTCTGCTGCTCTTCAGGGTCAATCAGCTGGGGCTCCATGTCCTGCTCTGTAAGATTAAACTCATCCACTTCGTTCAGCTCCTCCTCTTTGAGCCTCTGTGCAGACACAGATTCCTGTTCATTAAAATTTATTGTAATAGTCTTAATGTATAGAATATTGACCTTTTCTGTTAAATCTTCAGATACTAAAAGTCCATTTGTCTCTTTCTCGGGCTGTGTCTTCATCATGGGCACAGAGTCCAGATCCTTGACATACTGTCTGCTCTCTGTGTGCTGCTCACTGAGTGTCTCTTTCCCTTCTCCGGCAGTGAGCTCTGTCTCCTGCATCAGACTAAAGCTCCACTCCTCCTCACTGTGCTGCTGTTCAAGAGGAGCCCTTTCCCCAGTGTCAGGGAGACCACTGGCCTCTGAGCCTGCAATCACAGGACAAGAGAACAGGACCTTTAAAACATGCTTTGAATACAGTCCAAGATTAGATACCTCCACAGAAAAAGAAAGTAAAAAGTATCAAACACAACAGAAAAAAAATGTAATCGATAAATCTTAACAATTCTCATAAAATATTTCAAGATTCTTGATTACAAAATGTAATTTGTAAGTAAAAAATTATTACAAATAGCAAAGCAATGTTTCAACATCCAAGTTGGAGTTAAACTGTGAAAACTGCATACTTACTGCAATTTCAAATTCAATCACCACATAAACTGTTAAAAAATATAAGGACATATTGAAACCAATATACATTAATTTACATTTTCAATCTGCGATTGCATTAGGATAATCAGCAACGCCAATTCTAGAAAAACATATATTCTAAGACATATAAAACATCTAAAAATATTAACTAACAAGAAAAAATCTGGTTAACATGCAAAAAGGCACAAATACTTAAGCTATTCGTGTAACCCGCATATGTCAGAAAACTAATGATAATATATTCACTGGAGCAATTAGAAATAAATTTAGCATTATTGCTAAATTTGATAGATAACTCATAGATGTTGGCTACTGCTAAAATATCTTTGTCTTTCTAAAGAGGTCAGAAAAAGGAACTCCATTATCCAAACTGGATAACACTGTATAAACAGAGCAGCACACAAATACCAAGAGGTAAACCTGGGGAAACAGTTTGTCCTTTCAATCCCTCCACAATCCAGAGACACAATAAACCTCCAAGGTCATTGAATACAACAGTCTCCTAACCTCAAACACCTTGATATTCACTTTATCCTGCACCTCATACCACAGGGAGATTATAGCACCTAAACAGACTAGTTCAGAGCTCTAGAGACACACTGGTATTTACTTTATCCTGCAGTCCACAGGTATCAAAAGAATAGAGGTTACTTTTCAGAACTGGTCATTGTGTGGCAGTGTGTCTCATGATCCCGGAATTAAACTCTGTTCCTAACAAGACAGTCAGCTATGAGGACCTCCGTATCTACTACCAGTGTGAAATACAAGTGTGATATCCGAGATGCAATTCCTTCATAAGTGTTAACATCAAGGACAACGATTTATTTTTTGCAAGCAACTTCAGGATTATTGCAAACAAATTATTTAATATAATAACTCTCTTTACAGTGTGGACTGTATTGTTGCCTTAGAATACTAACAGCAATTATGAGAAATGAAATATTACAAGATTGTGTAAGTGCTTCTAATAAAGTCTCCAAACACCCTAAATCTGTTTGTTTTTATACAATATCGAGATGAGACATCTCATGTATTGAACATAGCTTAATAACTTTAAGTAAAATAGGAAATAAGCAGGATTGTCAACGGTAAAAAAACACTAAATAAGTGATTCTATATAAAAGGGATGTAAATACAGTATTGTATCATTTATTTACTCTAGTTACCGAACGAAGTGTCTCGATTAATAACTAAACAACACCGAAGCAGTCTAAACGGCGTTCTCAGCCCTGTATAACAGATGTTTTCAGCATCATAACAGACAACAACAGTTCAGTTTCCAGCAAAGAATCACGTTGCTACATCACACAAGTCATTCAAACATTACTCTGCATCTCTCTATATTCTCACCAGTAATTAAGTTAAATACACTGTTTTTAAACACGCACACACTGACTTCATACAAGTCACTACACGGACCTGACAGCTCCGGTTTCGTGTCCATTTCTTCTTTTATTTCTGCAGTGACTTCACAGGGGAGTGTGTGTCCAACATGATCTGTCTGTCCCTGATCTCCCCCTGCTCCCGACTCCTTCTCCCACAGCTGCAATCTCCACTTCAGGCTCTCGTTTTCCTTCTTCAGCTGCGCCATTTCACTCCCGAAACTCTCCTCCACACACTGTGTGATTTTAAACACGGCCCGTCTCACCAGGATCTGGGAGATGCTGCGGAGTTTGTCCTGAAACTCGTTCTCGGAGTCCGACATCCTGTTTCGGAAAACTTGTGAAATTTCATACACGATCGATTTGAGTAAAACCTCCATGAAAGAGTGAAGCTCGGTTTGCAGAGTTAACAGACAATTCGCCATCTTATTACTGACCTACGGAGTCTGCACAGATCTGCAACAAAACAAGACCGCGCCTGCAGGAGTTGAAATGTTATTTTTCAATACAACAATTTTTGTTTTTTAATATTCATCTACAGTAGCTGAGTCAATCACTGCCACGAGCTCAATGCTCCGCACATCCGCGCATCATGATGACGTCATTCACTTGCGCTGCTGTGAAAACAAAACAACTGAGGAGTGGTGTTGAGAGTTTTTCTGCAAACCTAGTTAAGAGGTATGAATCGCTATCAGGTGGTTCTCAACCTTTTTTCCACTGGACCGCAACCATGGCTAAAAGCAAGTCTCGTGGGCCACATATATTAATTAATAAGTAATACGTTTATTCCATGCTGAAAAGGGAAGAAAGAAAACGTGTTTTATTTCTTCTCTTTTCAGCATGGAATTGATCCCCAGGCGCTGGCACTTGCTGGTGGAGACCTGGGACTCAAAGTTACGCCCCTGGTCACTGTGTAACTCCTCCGGCACCCCCAGCCTGGAAAACATCACCTCCAGCAGTGCATCGGCCACCGGGGGGACACTCTGGTCCGGGAGGGCATAGGCCTCCGGCCACTTCATAAAATAGTCCATGGCCACCAAGATGTTTGCGGTTCCCGGCCTCGATGCGAGGAAATGGGCCCAAAACGTCCACCCCCACCCACTCCATAGGAACCCCCACATGGTGTTGTTGGAGGAGGGCCCGAGAGCGTTTGGGGGGGCCCTTCTGCGCCACACACACCACACACGTTCGGCAATACCGCTCCACGTCCCGGTGGCAAAGACCCCAATAAAAATGGCCTCGGAGACGCTGCAGGGTTTTTTTTACCGCCGAAGTGCCCCACGCCCGGCTGGCCGCGTGGAGCGACTGAGGCACCACCAGCTGCCACCGTACCCGCCACCCCCGGCACAGCACCCCGTCCTTTTCCTCCAAGGTCTCCCACAGGGCGCAGAGGGCCTTGACGGACTCTGGGTGCGGGGCGAGCTCCCTATTGCGTAGGCCGCAGTCCTGCTGCCCTCCAACGGAGCACCGGCCCCACGTCAGGATCAGCTGCTGACGCTGCGCCAGGTCTGACAGGCCCACCCCCAGCGGCCCCTCCCTGGCCATGGTCACGGTGCTCGCCTCCACCACGGTGCGGACAGCCCCCTCACGCTGCTCCTGCCGGGCACAGTAGTGGCAGTCCGCGGCCTCACAGGGGCACCGCGAGAGAGCGTCGGCATTGCGATGGCGAGACCCCGCACGGTGCACGACACTGAAGTCGTACTCCTGCAGGACCTCTATCCATCGCGCCATCTGCCCCTCCGGCTCCTTAAAGTGGAGCGGCCAGGTGAGGGACGCATGGTCGGTCCTCAACTGGAACACTACGCCAACACCGCACCCACCCCCGAGTTACTCGCGTCGGTATCGAGAACATACGGTAACCGCAGGTTGGGGTAGGCCAGCACTGGGGCCCCCACCAGAGCTTCACGCAACCAGCTGAAGGCCATCTCACAGCCCGAGTCCCAGTCGAAACGGCAGCCCTTGTCGGTGAGGCGGTGCAGCGGGGCAGCAATGCTGGCAAAGTCCCGGATGAACCTCCAGTAGTACAAGGCCAATCCCAGAAAGCTGCGCAGCTCTGCGACGGTGCGTGGAGTCGGCCAGCCCCTCACTGCGACGACCTTACGTGGGTCCGTAACCACCCCTCGCGGTCCAACAACATGTCCCAGGAAGTCACCCTCTGCCGCAGGAGCTCGCAGTTGCGGGGGTTGAGCCTCAGGCCAGCACGGCGGATGCAGGCCAGCACCGCCTGGAGGTTCGTCAAGGCCTGGTCGAAACCCCGGGCATGAACCAGCAGATTGTCCAGATACAGCACACACTGGTTCCGCGGGACCGATGCCAGCACCCTCTCCATCAGCCTCTCGAACGTCGCCGGGGCATTGCACAGGCCAAAAGGCATGACAGTAAACTGCCAGTGGCCCTGGCCGATTGAAAAGGCCGTCTTCTGGTGAGCATCGGGAGCAAGCGATACCTGCCAGTAGCCGCAGCGGAGGTCCAGGGAGCTGAACCAGGTCGACCCGGTGATGTAGTCCAGGGCGTCATCTATACTCGGCAGGGGGTAGGAATCTTTCCGGGTGACCTCGTTCAGCTTGCGGTAGTTGACGCAGAACCTCCACGAGCCATCTTTTTTTTTGAACAGTACAGCTGGCACCGACCACGGGCTGGCGGAGGGCTCAATCACCGCCGCTGCTGCCATCTCCCAGGTCTTTTCCTCGGCGGCGGTCCGCTTGGCGTGAACCATGCGTCCCGATGGGATGAGGATGGGCCGAGCGTCGCCGGTGTTGATTTCGTGTTGGACCAGGGAAGTGAGGGTGCAGTCCTCATGTCTCGCCGCAGAAAGGTCCTCGTTCTGGGCGAGTAGCTCCTGGAGCCGCTGCCGCTGGTCCTCATCGTCCTCAACAGTGCGCCTCACTTCCACGCAACGCTCGGCCCCCGCCGCTGCCGCCTTGTCTGGCCCCCTGGCTGACTCGGGGGCGGGATCCGGCACGCTCGCTCCCCGGCTCGCAGGCCTGGTCTGCCCCAGCGACTGCCACCGCCGCCACTGCCTCTTTTTCCCCCGGCTCTGGCAAGTCCGCGTCCCTCGGCCTTCGCCGGGCCTGCCCTCCACCAGGTGAAGTCGCTCCCCCTGCCACACCAACTCCTGCTGGCCAAAGTCCAAACTGGCCCCCACTCACTGCAGTAGGTCCAGCCCCAGAATGCAGTCCTCCTGGATGGGTGCGAGGTAGCAGGGGTGGCGCACCGTTGCTGCACCTAGACGGAAGGCAAGCACCTGTTTCCCCCGGACTGCAGCGAGCTGTTCTGTCACGGTCCTTAGCCGCAGGCTGGAGGCCCCCCATCCTGGGGGGTTGGTGCCCTCGGTGTCGGGGAGGACGCCCGGCCGGAGTAGGGTTACCGATGAACTGGTGTCGAGTAGGGCCAGGCAGGGTTGGTCCTCGATTTGGCAGTGGAGGTACAGGCCCCGGCTACAGCCGACTCGCCCCACGGTAGCCTGAGGGGCGCCGGTCTTAACAGCGCTCTCCGGAGCGGAGGTTGAGGTGTTCCCGTTTCCCGACGCCGATCGAGGAGTGCAAGGTTCGGGTGCCCAGCAGAACCAGGCTCGGTGTCCCCACTTCCCGCAGCGGTTGCAAATCAGCGGGCAGGGCTGTTCCGCGGGGGTCGCTGCACAGGCTGGCTCCTCTTCCCCCTCGCTGGATTCCTCCATCGCTGCCTCGGTCAACCGGCAGGGCGCATTGCGTCTGCTGGAGCTTCCAGCCACCCCAAAAACGGCCTCAGCCCGTGTACCAAGGGTCAAGGCCTGCTCCAGCGATGTTGGAGCGGCCAGCTGCACGTGGCGCCGCAGCTCCTCGGGTGAGAGGGCCTTGAGAAAGGCCTGGAGAGCCATCTCCCGGTCAGGTGGCCGACCATCTCCGCCCGGCTCCAGCCATTCATCTGGGCCGTGAGCTGGAACTGCGCCTCGTAGGTTTCCCAAGGCGCTTCCCCATCGTAGCGACCTAGTCGCACCCGCGCCGATGGGTGTGGGAATCGCTGATCGGCTGCGGCAGGGAGGGTATCCTCTCTCTGGAGCTCCAGCTGACCAGGAGTAGCGGCCAGTCGCCCCAATTCTACCGGCGGGACCACTACTGGGTAGCCCTGGTAAGGGCTGTGGCCACCTGTCGCACCCAGGATTTGCTCAGGCTCCCTCTGTGCGCTGCCGATTGCATTACAATAATATTAATAGTAATATATTGTAGCGTATACAGGTTCTTTCAGGACAAAGGACTAGTGGAGACGCGATAAGTGAACCAAGCGACAGCTTTTATTCTTATGACCAAAATACAAAAACCAGGATATATACCACATGAGGAGACTGACGGAACAGGTACACATCATTAGGGTGGTCCTCCTTAACGACAAGCTATAATCTTATATGGCGACACCGGACACTAAAACTGCTATGACACTATTTACATATGCAGGGTCAGCTGCTGGTCATCGTGCTGACCCTCAGACTCTCCCTGGCTACAACTCCCAGCCTGCTCCGCGGTACTACGAGCGCCTAGGTGTGCTTTCTCCTCACCCCTGGGCCAGGGCGTAACACTGCCCCCACCTGAAGCGTCTGGCGTCCCGGCAGGCTGTACTCATAATCGGCTAAAGGCTGTGGAACTCTGCTGGAGTGGCCACTGTGCCCCATTTTCGGCCAGCTCCAGCCCTGGCTGCTCCTCTGGTGTATAGCCCGTGCCGCCGCAAAGGCCTCAGCCCTAAGCTGGTGCCATCATGGGAGGGGCTGTGGTCTCGGTGCAGGACCACCACTCTCCCTTGTGTTCGTAACCGGATAAGGTAGCAGACCTCGCCCACCACCCCGAGTACCTCAGCGAGCCCCTCCCATGACGGCGCCAGCTTAGGGCTGAGGCCTTTGCGGCGGCGCAGGCTGTACACCCAAACCAAGTGCCTGAGCTGGAAGGCAGACCCCCTGCAGCACAGGTCGTAGTGCCGCTTCTGCCGGACTCCCGCCTGAGACCAAATGAACTGATGATCTGAGCTAAAACAGTCCTAAAATGTCTACTGTAACCGTATTTATTGCAAGTAATATTCTATTTCACCCGAAATGTTACTATTGGATTAAGCATTATGTGACAATTATTGGTGTTAGTAGCTTCTGGAAAGCGCAGTTTTCTAAAATGAATAAAAAAATAATTCAAGATGTACCATGTACCAGAGTTGTTCATGGGGACTAGTGTTAATATTGTAGTGTTTTCAAGTTCTCACAGGACAAAAGACAGCAAAACAAGCAACTGCTTTTATTCTCCTATTGAAACCACACCAAACCGAACACAACACTACACACACAAGGACAGCGATGGAACACGTACACCCGGTTAGGGTGGAAACTCATTAACAAAAGACTATACACTTACAAAGCTACACAGAACACTAAAACTAATATAACAGTATTTACATACGCAGGGTCAGCTGCTGGTCATCGTGCTGACCCTCAGACTCCCCCCCCACTACAACTCCCAGACTGCTTCGCTGTACCATGAGCGACTAGATACACTTTCTCCTCACCAGCAGGCGAGGGCTCTACACTGCCCCCACCTGAAGCACCTGGCATCCTGCCGATGTCAAACACCCACCTCAGGCTGTACTCAGGCTGTACTCGTAATCGGCTAAAGGCTGCGCCGCGGTGGCTGCTGATGGCCCGCAGACGCCCCATTGTCGGCCAGCTCTGGCCCCAGCTGCTCCTCCAGAGCCTCCCCGCGGGGCTCCTCCTCCCGGACCCGGTAGGGTGCCAGGCGGTCTCGGTGCAGGACCACCATGTTCACAACCGGACCCAGTAGCAGACCTCAGCAGGCCCCTCCCATGACGGTGCCAGCTTAGGGCTGAGGCCTTTGCGGCAGCGAGGGCTGTACACCCAAACCAAGTCCCCGGGCTGTAAGGCAGGCCCCCTGTAGCGAAGTGTCGCTTCTGCCGGACTCCTGCCTGAGTCAGGTGGGTCCGGGCAAAGCTGTGCACCCGCCGCATCCGCTGCCTCAGGTCCCACTCATAGTCTGGTCCAGCCGGCAGTGCCAACTCGTCTCTGGGCGGCGAGCCAAAGACCAGGGCCACCGGTGTTCGCATTTCCTGGCCCAGCATGAGCGAGGCCTGGGTGCACCCGGTAGATTCCTGGACCGATACTCCCAGAGCGCAAAGGGGAGGCAGCGGTCCCAGTCCCGTTGGTGCCAGGACACCAGGGTGGCCAGCTGGGTGGCGAGCGTCCGATTAAACCGCTCCACCAACCCGTCGCTCTTGGGATGCAGTAGAGAGCTTCGGCATTGAGATGGCGAGACCCCGCACGGTGTACGACAGTGAAGTCGTATTCCTGCAGGACCTCTATCCATCACACCATCTGCCCCTCTGGCTCCTTAAAGTGGAGCAACCAGGTGAGGGACGCATGGTTGGTCCTCAACCGGAATCGGGTCCCGAACAGGTACGACCTGAAGTGGCGGACCGCCACCATCACCGACAGCAGCCTTATTTAAAGCCCGACTATAGTAGGCAACTACACGGTCCCCATCTGGCCCCTCCTGCGCCAACACCGCGCCCACCACCGAGTCACTCGCGTCTGTATCTAGGATATACAGTAACCGCGGATCGGGGTAGGCCAGCACAGGGGCCCCCGCCAGAGCTTCACTTAACCGGCAGAAATCTGCCTCACAGTCCGAGTCCCAGTCGAAACAGAGGCCCTTGTCGGTGAGGCGGTGCAGCGGGGCAGCAATGCTCAAAGTCCTGGACTAACCTCCGGTAGTATGAGGCCAACCCCAGAAAGCTGCGCAGCTCCGTGCGGGGAGTCGGCCAATCCTGCCCACCACTGGGCGAGGGCGTTACAATATAATATTATGTACATTAATATCAATAGTAATATGTTGTAGTATTTTTAGGTCTCTAGTATTTTCAGGTCCGGCGAGGACAAACACAGTGACTCAAGACACTCATTGACTGAAAAACGGCACTTTATTTTTCGTCACAGCCAGCACAGCACTCCCGCGTCCATGCACCAGCAGACAGAGAGAAAGAGAACGAGCGAGCGCCAGAGAGAGCAACATACTGGGGTCTATTTGGGTAGTTACACAGGGATAGGATGGCAATTGGGTATAAGTATAACAGGGGTGTGAAACCAGGGAACTATTTACACAAATCTGGGCGATCTCAACACTTTGTACACCCATTTTGCAGTGGGTCAGCTGCACTGGTCAGCGGCTTTCCTCGTCCCCACCCTGACCACTACTACTCCCGTCCTGCCCCTCGCCACGTACCCCAGCCAAGCACTCTTCAGCCACAGCGCCAGGTGAATGCTCTACACTGCCCCCGCCTGAGACGTCTGGCATCCCGCCGTCGTCGGATAACCCGTCTATGTCCAGCACACAATCCTGCAGCCTCTGCTCCACCCAGCGAGTACACGTCTGGCATGGATTATTCTCAAAAATAATTCCCAGACTCCTGAGCTTGTGAGTTCAGGATAGACTTTATTACAAATGTAACAAGCCGAGTTGGTCCATGGAGCAACTGCCTATCCCAACTCAGAAGTTTTCTTTGATACAATTTCATTCTTATATAACACTATTGTGTCCAAGCCTTGGGCATTCCTTCGAGGTGAGGCTTCCCCTCCCCTCTTATTCCTTTTATATAAGTATATCAGTGGCGAGACCTCAGGTGGCTTTCTTAACAAAAAACATATGTATATGTTGGAAGGAATACCATAAAGTATGATTGCCCAAGCATACATTTTTAGAGTATGAGGTATATTATATTTAGCTTATGTGCGTGCTTCTTAAAGATGATTATACAGTCCCTTTTAGGCTCATACAATTCTATATGTTACTTTTCATGCTTCATAATTTGTGCGTGAAAAATCACCCATTCGTCGAGGTGGAGTCTGGTGGTCTGCCCCCTCAGCCCCCCCCAGCCTGGTGAAATCTGGACCTGGCTGCTCTCCTGGCTCCTCCGCCCCCTTGCGAGCCCTGAAGGGAGCCAGGCAGTCTCAGTGCAGGACCACCAGGTGGTCTCAGTTCAGGACCACCACCCTCCCTCGCATCCCGATCCGGACACGGTAGCAGACCTCCCCCACGACCTCTAGGACCTCCCCAGGTCCCTCCCAGACTGAGGCCCTTGCGGTGCCGCGGGTTGTAGACCCAGATGAGGTCCCCCAGTCTAAAAGGCGTCCCCCTGCATTGCAGATCGTAGTACTGCTTCTGCCATACCACCGCCTGAGTCAGGCGGCTTTGGGCGAAGCTGTGTACTCTCAGCATCCGCTGCTGCAGATCCCACTCGTAATCCGGCCCAGCACTCCTCCTGGCAGCAAACCGAATGCCAAATCCACCACGGTGTGCATTTCCAGCATGAGTGAGCCTGGGGTGCACCTTGTGGACTCCTGCACAGCAGTCCAGGACGCCCAGAGTGGTAAGTGGTGGTTCCAATCCCGCTGGTGCCGTGAGACAAGGGTGGCCAGTTGAGTTGAGAGTGTCCAGTTAAAATGCTCCAGCAACCCGTCGCTCTGGGGATGCAGCAGGGTGGTCCGCGTTTTCTTAATCCCCAGGTGCTGGCACACCCCCACGAACACCTGAGACTCGAAATTCTGCCCCTGGTTGCTGTGGAGCTCCTCAGGCACACCCAGCCTGGCGAACATTCCTTCCAGGAGGGTGTCGGCTACAGGCTTTGATCCGGGAGGGAATAGGCCTCGGGCCACTTCGTAAAATAATCCATCGCCACAAAGACGTAGCGGCTGCCCGCCACGGTGCACAGAAACGGGCCCAGCACGTCCACCTTCACTAGCTCCATGGGCGCCCCCACCTAATGTTGCTGGAGGGGCTGCCCTATGTGCTAGATACAGATGCCAGTGATATGGGAGTTGACACAGTGCTAGCACAGGAGGGGCCAGACGGGGAGAGGGTCATTGCTTTGCGGTCCACCACTTCAAGCCCTAGCTGAACCCGGTTTAAACTGCGGATGGACCATGCATCCCTCACCTGGCCGCTCAATTTCAATTGAGATCCTGCAGGAGTCCGACTTCACGGTCATGGACTGTGCGGGGTCTCGCCACCGAAACTCAGACGCTCCCTCGCAGAGGCTCTGCAAGGCAGCGGACTGCTGCTATTGCGCACGGTGGGAGCAGCATTAGGAGAAGGGCCTTTGGTGTGGGCCTGGCGGACCTGGCGCAGCAGCAGAAGGCAGACCCTGACATTGGGCCAGTGCTCCACTGGAAGACAGCGGGGACCTGGCCCGCACGGGAGGAGCTCGCCCCTCATGGGTGCTGCGCCGGGGGTGGTGGTTACTCTCCAGTGGCGGGTCAGATGGCAGCTTGTGATGCCATGGTCGCTCTGTGGGGCGGTTCTCCAAGCGGTGCGGTTCAACAAGCGGTGCTTAGCCAGCTGGGCATGGGGCACTTCGGCACCGCAAAAACCCTGCGGCAACTCCAGGACCACTTCTATTGGGGTTGCTGTCACCGGGATATGGAGCAGTTCTGCAGTCTGCGTTGCCCAAAAGGGTCCTCCTGGGCGCTCACGAGCGCCCCTCCAACAACATCAGGTGGGGGCGCCCATGAAATGGGTGTGGGTGGATGTACTGGGCCCATTTCTGCGCACCAAGGCGGGCACCCACTACGTCCTGGATGTGGTGGACTACTTTACGAAGTAGCCTGAGACTTATGCCCTCCTGGATCAGAGCCCATAGCCAATGCCCTGCTGGAAGGAATGTTTGTCAGGCTGGGGATGCTTGAGGAGCTCCACAATGACCAGGGGTGAAATTTCAAGTCCCAGGTGTTCACGGGGGTGTTCCAGCACCTGGGGATTAAGAAAATGTGGACCACCCCGCTGCATCCCCAGAGCGACAGGTTGGTGAGGCGTTTTAACTTGACGCTCTCCATTCAACTGGAAACCCTTGTCTAGCAGCACCAGCGGGACTGGAACTGCCATTTACCCCTCGCCCTCTGAAATGTGCAAAACCCTCGTATTTCTTGCAAATATCCAGATGTTTTAGGCTTCACTGAGAAAAATAATCAAGCTTTGGCAGAGATTTTGTTTACATGGGAATTACGAGAAGTGCACACCTGGGGGGGCTTGAACTGCCAATCTTCAGCTTAAGATAAAGAGTAACAAAATCCAACCTTTCACCAAGTGATATGAAGATCTGGATAGAGAAACAAGGGGGGTCAATGACAAAAGCACAGACAGGGTTCAAACCCATGATTTTCAGTTTATGAAACCAATACCTTACCACTTGGCCACCATGCCTACATACAAGATCTCTCAACCTATTACACTATGTTAATGAAGGCACACGTGTTTCCACGGGAAATTTACTCTTGCTCCCAAACCAATATGCTGCAGCGATATCTGATAATGGTCCTGTCACTGCTTTTGGGGCACGTGTTCCAGCTGTCAGCCTACAATACCATGTTCAACCAACGCTAGTAATATTACTGTTGTAATAGAGGAGCAAGAGAGGTGCAGTCGGTAGGGCTTGTGACAATCTTATTTTCTGAATTCAGACGTATTATCCATTAAACCACTGCCACATCACATACCTGAATGGCACCATAGTGAGCTCAGTGTTGCTACTAGTAATACAACGACTCATCTAAAATGTCTAAATGTAATCTCTTTAAAACAGACAAAGGGTTTATGTGTCGCACTGAAATTCAGATTGATTTCAAAGACAAACTGTTTTCTTCCACAACACCATGAAATCATCACATATTCCACTTTACTTCTCTCTTGTAGCAGTAAAGCAGACCTTGCTGGGCAAGCATTTGCTCCGGTAAATTAGGTCACCTACCATGTTAAAGATAGATAGATACTTTATTGATCCCGTGAGGGAAATTGCAGTGCAACAGCAGCTTAACACACACAACACAGCCACAGTGTAACGAATTATATAATAATAGTACAATACATACAATACAATACAAGAGTTACTCACAGTCCGGACACACAAGAGAAAACTAAAACAGAACAGTACACAGAAAATCGTATCACACATATGAATATAAATATAGATGTAACCATAGATATAAATATAAATGTATTGCACAGGTCTCTGGCATATATTGCACAAAAGTGGTTGTAAACGGGAAAAAGAAAAAGAAAAAGAAAGAGAACAGATGTAGCAGTAGATGTGTATATGCGTTTAGTCCAGAAACAGGTTACTGTCGATGTTGCCTCTGCCAAGACGCAAGGTGGATGCGTTGTACAGTCTTATGGCAGACGGCAAGAATGACCTCCTGTAGTGCTCCCTGTCGCACCGTGGATGAATCAGTCTATTGCTGAACGTGCTCTTCATTCCTGCAAGCCTGTCATAGACGGGATGGGAGAAGTTGTCCATGATGGCCTCTAGTTTGGACATCATTCTCCTCTCAGCCACTACCTCCAAGGGGTCCAGGTCAGGTTAGACCCAATGACAGAGCTTGCTCTCCTGATGAGCTTGTTCAGCCTTTTGGAATCTAATGCTCTAATCCCAGAGCCCCAGCACACCACTGCGTAGAAAATGGCACTAGCTACCACCGACTGATAAAACATGTGTAGCATCTTACTACACACATGGAAGGACCTGAGCCTCCTCAAGAAGTAAAGTCGGCTCTGTCCCTTCTTATAGATAGCCTCGATGTTCTTAGACCATTCCAGTCTATCGTCGATGTGCACTCCCAGGTACTTGTATGAGTCCACCATCTCCACGCCACTCCCATGGATGTAGACAGGAGTAGGTTTGACCTTTTTCCTCCTGAAATCTACCACCAGTTCCTTTGTCTTTGTAACATTCAGTTCCAAGTGGTTCACCCCACACCACTCCACAAAGCTGCTGACCAGTCCTCTGTACTCCTCCTCCTGCTCACCCTTGATACATCCCACAATTGCAGAGTCATCTGAGAACTTATGCAGGTGGCATGGCTTTGAGTTGTACTTAAAGTCCGAAGTATAGAGGGTGAAGAGGAATGGAGAAAGAACTGTCCCTTGAGGTGCCCCTGTGTTACTCACTACCTCTTCAGACACACAGTTCTGAAGTCTCACAGATTGTGGTCTGCCTGTCAGGTAGTCAGTGATCCACAAGGTCGTGGAGACATCGACTTGCATCTCCTCCAGCTTCCTCCTTAGAAGTAAGGGCTGGATGGTATTGAAGGCACTGGAGAAGTCGAAAAACATGATCCTTACAGTGTTGCCAGCCCTGTCCAGGTGTGAGTAGGCCCTTTGCAGCATGTAGATCTGCTGCTCAGTGCACACCGAACCCAGATGTCTCTGAGCTGTGTGTCCAAGTGGCTGTAATAGAGCAGTAAGCTGGCACTGTGGCTTAGTTGGTTAAAACACCTGTTTTGTGAACAGGAAGTCCTAGATCCGAATCCTAGTGGTGCCTTTCTTCCTATCTTGTTGTGCAGAACATACCCTTTCTCAAAAGGTTTGATTGAGTTTAATACGTGTATGCATTTCCTTTCTGGAAAACTTGTTTTTCAAGAAATTCACAAAGGTTGCTAAAAATGAAAATGATTCAAATCTTGGTTATCAATGCAGAAGAAATATTGCTGGCTGACAAGAAAATACAAACGTTGTTTTTTTTCCTTCAACCAGAAACTTGTGATTGGAAAAAAACTCCCCCTCTGTCTGTCTCTCTGTATCAGTTTAGTTTATTCGGCTGTTAACTGAAAGGCTGGTTGTTCAAGTCCACCCAGGGACGGGCTTATCACTATTTCGATGTAAACATTGTCTCCGCTAAAAGTTGATTGGATTTCTCAGTGATACCTTAACCCTCCTTATATTTTCAGGAAATGCAAGTGTTCAACAACATTGGGTAAACAGTTGAGTACCTAACTCAGAATCACTGGAAATGTCCAATAATGCCCAACATCGAAACTTCCCAGAAAATCATATTCACCCATGGAAAATGATCGTCTAATGGCTGGCAGGAGACTTCATTTATACTCCCGTTGTATCCTCAGCTAAAATATTTTAAAAATACAATGCAGATTTGTTTGAGAACTTGAAAAGCATTATTACATTAGCACTGTGCAGTTGGATTTTGAAATTTTGACATATTTACCTTAAGTTTAACATAAATGCTGTACAATCTATTGTACTTTTGTTGTTATTTTAAAATATTTTAGCTGAGGATGCAAAGGGGGTATTAAATCTTGTGAAACACCCAAGACAACTGTAAAAGATGCCAGTATTTGAATACAATTGGCGATAAAAAAACGACAATTTATGTGATATTATCATCAATATCCTTTGAAATGGACGTTCAAATAAAGGACTTGAAGAAACTATGAAAAAAGCAACAGTAAAAGCAGAGGATTTTTATTCTTGACGTTTGCACCTCAATAATTAATGCATCCTCACAAGAAGAAAACACAGGTATGTTTTGAGTCTCACGATGAACGTCTGGATTCAAAAGAAAGGCAGTCAGCAAAGATATGCTGACAAAGCTACCCACCTGATATATAACATTCCTATAATCACAACTATGAATGTCCACTGTGGGCATTTTTTCCATTATTATTTATTCTGGCACTGAAGCATATTTTATGTCATACCAAAGTGTCATAATCACTGAAAAAATACATTTTTCATTCAGAAAGTAAGACAATGACAAATCACTATGAATTATAGTTAGCCTGTCCTGAGCTAGGCTTCCAAGGGAGGCTGCAGAGTGCGAGTGGTTCAGGAACTGACGACTATGGGAGATATTGGCCTTGAAACAGAGGTACTGTACAGAGACTTTTAATACCTGAAGGCAAGGAACAAGGAACCCACCCGGCTAGCCGATATAATCTGAGGGGAATGTAATACAGCCCACAGAGGATTTCTATTGTTACCTGAACAGAGACTGGGGAAATAGGACTGGGTGGTACCCCCCTCCTTCAAGTGGGCCATCGAAGACTTTCCAGGTACTAAGAAGAAACATTTGAGTGGCCTCTCTTCAGTATTTTACAGGAAAGACTGCTGCCCCTCTGTATTCATTATGACCCTGGGAAGGACCTTTTGCTGCTGTGAATGCTGTTTTCATTGTGTCTTTGGGTGATAGTGAATGCAAATGTAGTTAGAAAATAGAAAGGGCAAATTTCTTTATTCGTATTTCAACTTTCACAAGCTGTATTTATTTCTTGAAAAGCAAGTTGTTCCAGAAAGGAAATGAATGAAGCTGCACATGATCATCCATAGTGATACAATCTTTAAGACAAGACAGGAAGAAAGGCACTGCTGGGATTTGAACTCAGGATCTCCTGTTCAATAAGCACGCATGTTAACCAAATCAGCCAAGGTGCTGTCAGAGTATTATGTCTGACTGAGTAAGTGATTGCAGCTGACTCTCGCTGGAAGACAGTTCATCTTGAACAAGTCAGCCTGCACAATGAGGGGGAAGAGTGATGCAGTATCGAGTTACACTAACCTTCTGTCCTATTGTTCTATGCTACATTCTACCCTAGTGGTAAATATTGGTTTCCATGCGTGTAAGGTTTTTATCTTGTTAAATATTTTCAAGCACATTTTTCTGTAGAATATAAACTTTGTGGTTTTCAATGTTGAGTTCCTTTTCCCTTAGTGTCACCCACGTTGATACATTGTGCTTTGGCAATTCTTCAGATTTATTTATTTTACATACTTCAGGAAGAAATGTAGTTTTCACTACTATAATAGCTTTGATGCAAAATAAATATTTCCTTTTAGAAAAATGTTTTAAGAATAACAGGAAGTAACCAGCCACTCTGATGCAGTATCAACAACACAAATTACTATTAATTGACGTTATTTGACATTATCAAAAAATATTAACATATCACAAAACTACAAACTGAACCCACATCAGGAAATCAGTAAGATCACTGTTAAGCAGAAATGGAACAGTTATTGGGTCCAGTTCCTTTCATCCGGAGTATCAAACCGGTCACTGGTTGTTCTCAGCCAGGCTGCACAAACTGCTCCCTCAAGATGGGCAACACTAGACAGGAGGGTCAGGTCTGTCCAGCACCAGAGCAGGCCTGGGCTTCTCAAGCACTGCTGGGCTACTGGGAGTGATGCTGGTATGACCCCAATCAGAGTCCACTTTCTCCTGTTGGCAATGCAGCAAGAACACAGAACACTTCCTGTGTGAAGGTTCTGGTAGGGTTTTGAAGTGCTAGACTGACAAAAATGCTGCTCTTGTCCATCCGGTAATGACAGTTTGTCCCCTTCCTCTGAGCAAGAGCTCGAGTGATTCTTCCTGAACTTTTGGCCTTGCTGTGGTTTCTCACTCTGCAAATGTCTCCAGTAATAATCTTGCTCTGAACCTTATTCTCTCCATCATGTCCCTCAGTGTGCTGCTCAGCAGTGTGAATCACCTGGGGCTCCTTCTCCAGCTCTGTAAGACAAAAACCATCCAGTTCATTCAGTTGTTCTTCTCTGTACCCAAGAACAGAGACATAATCCAGTTAACTAAAATGTTTTCTTTGTGATATTATTCTTAGTGTCCAGATTAAAACATTTAGCCCTATATAGAGCTCATTCAGTTTTCTACTCTGAACTTATAGAAAGCAATAAAATAACCCTCGCTACTGTAGTGTCAAACAAATGACAAAGTTCAGGTGTCTGTGAAGCAGAAGTCTCTTTAGTCATATGCATATGGAAGTCTGGCTTGCAACCAGACTTAAAAAATAAGTAGCTGAAGATGGTCCTTTATACCTTAAAACACAAAGAGTTACTATGACATATTCTAAACAAATGATAAAACAGCAACACCTGCCAATTAATTATATCTAAGTTGCAGACTAGACAACAGTTAGTTCTTTTCATGTTCTGGGTGTTTAGCCAGCTTACCAAATACATGCCTTTATCTTACTGACCAAGGACAGGCAGCATCTTTGAATACATTTGAGCACAAAACCTACGTCAAGCCATTAAACTGCATAGTTTGCAAAAAACGTAAAAAAACGTGAAAATGATATTATTATCCAACTTCCTGGGCATCTCTCTTATCTCTTCATTCTTCACTACCTATTTAAAACAATAGCTGATCTAATAAATAAGACTGATTCTATAGCACCATATAACTTCAGTAGTGATGATTTCATTAACTTCTTTAACGATACAATTAACACCACCAGACTTCAAACACAATCAATAAGCCGCAAAAAGGTCTGGTAGATAAACAATAAGAGCACCTCTTTAATGTTTTTCAATTAATTAATAAACAAGAACTCAAGAAATTAATTATTAAGACAAAGTCAACCACCTGTCCGCTAGATCCAATCCCCACTCTAGTCCCATCCCCAGCTAGTCAAAGATTCCCCCGAAGTACTGGCAGGACCTATAATTGGTATGATGAACACGTCCCTTGCATCAGGCATTGTACCTGATCAACGGTTGTTAGACCGCTCCTTAAGAAGCCAAATTCAGATAAACAAGTTCTTAACAACTACATGCCTGCCTCAAATGTCCTATTTATATCTAAAATTCTTGAGAGAATAGTTGTGGCCCAACTTCAATTGTATCTGGACTCAAATAAAATACTGGAGAAATTTCAGTCTGGTTTCCGCCCAGGCCACAGCACTTAAACTGCATTAACAAGAGTCGTTAATGATATTCTGTTAGCTACTGACGTGAGGAATGCAACAGTGCTTCTAGATCTTAGTGCTGCCTTTGACACGGTTGACCACTCTGTTTTGTTACACAGGCTTGAGTTTGAGGTTGGCTTATCTGGAAGCGCCTTTAAGTGGTTTACTTCATATTTAACTAATCGTTTTTATTATGTTCAAATATCTAATAATTGTACTGCTTCGTCAATGTCACCAGTTCAATTTGGGGTACCACAGGGATCAGTGCTGAGACCAATATTGTTCTCTCTCTACATTCGGCTGCTAGGTAGGATAATACAAAAACATATTATTAACTTTCATTCATATACTGATGACACACAAATACATTTCGTTAACACCAAATGACAACTCTGCTATTATCACTTTAGTTAATTGCAGTAATGAAATGAAATTTGTCTCAAAGACTTAGCATGTAACCTAGGCATCATATTAGACACAAGGCTCTCATTTAACTCTCATGTTAAAACAGTATTTAAAACATGCTTCCTACAGATAAGAAATATTGCAAAAATAAGACAGTTTCTCTCCACTCAAGACACAGAGAAATTAATACATGCTCTTGTATACAGCAGGTTAGACTACTGCAATGCCCTATTATCAGGGAGCACCCAACACTCTTTCAACACCTTACAGCAAATTCAGAATGCAGCAGCTAGATTTGTTACTAGGAGCAGAAAGTACGACCATATAACCCCCATACTTAGCTCTCTTCATTGGCTTCCTGTCAGGTAAAGGGCAGACTTCAAAATCGTTCTACTTACAAGGCTCTCAGAGGTCAGGCACCTGTCTATCTAATGGAACTTATTAATGTTTACCATTCAAGTCACCTGCTTAGATCACAGAATGCAGGTCTTCTTCATATTCCATGCATTAAAAAAATAACTGTTGGTGGTTAAGCCTTTAGTTACAGGGCCCCTAGCTTATGGAACAGTCTCCTACCCCATATTTGTGATGCCAAGTCGATCTCAGTATTCAAATCCAGACTGAAGACCTATTACTTCAGCCTAGCCTACTCACACCTTACATTATGGCCTGCTGCAACCATGGCTGCTGGTGCTGCTGTACATGCCATTGTGTGTCTCTATGTTGGCCCACCAGGTAGATACATCTGTTCTGACCAAACTATCTTATTCTCCTCCCCACATGTCCGGATGGCACCATCTGAGTTGGATGCTCCATCACTACCATGGATCCAAGAGGGACATCGTGGATATAGCTAAAGTTTAGGAGGAATTTACTGGTCTACAGAGATCTGCATGGAGTAATAACACACAGAAGACATGATAAATGGATGGATGGATGGATTAATACCCACACTCATTTATTTCCTTTTTTTAAAATTATACAGACAGTCTCTCCACTTTAAAAGAACAGGGTCTTGTTATTATCAAGCTCTGTAGGAGCTGCTGTTGCTCCTCCCTGTCCTGACTCTTCTCTGTGTTCTGTAACTCGGTACTGATCTCATCAACAGGTACATCAGTCTGCTGTTCTGCAGGGTCAATCAACTGGGGCTTCATGTCCTGCTCTGTAAGATTAAACTGTGCTCTTGTACAGAGACACAGCCCAGTTCACTACAACCTTCTGTAACATTGTTAGTGTCCAAATTACATCTCTGTAAAATCATCAGATACTAAGAGTCCAGGTGACTCACTCTCAGGCTCTGTCTTCATCATGGGCACAGAGTCCAGATCCTCGACATACTGTCTGTTCTCTGTGTGCTGCTCCCTGAGTGTCTCTTTCCCTTCTGCACTAGTGAGCTCTGTCTCCTGCATCAGACGAAAGCCCCACTCCTCCTCACTGTGCTGCTGTTCAAGAGGAGCCCTTTCCCTAGCATCAGGGAGAGCACTGGCCTCTGAGCCTGAAAACACAGGACAAGAGAGTCCTTTAACATGAGCTTAGAATAGTGTTCAAACGTAAATAATATGCACACAGAAACAAGCTAAAAATGTTTAATTTGAGATAACAAACCAATATTATCTAACAACTGTGTTTAAATGAACTTGTCGAAGCTCATTTAAAAAATAGATGCACACCAAAAATCCAAAGAGATATACAACAGATATATAAAAAAGATACAGACACTCTGGACACTACAGTACATTAATACTGTACTGAGAGAGATGAGGCTGAAGTTGGCTTCTTATTCACGTTTTTTTTCCACCTTAAATGCTGCTGCTGTGATGTTATGTCGCTTTTCACCTATAGATAGTTCTCTACAGTCTTTTTTAAATCTACTAATCCGGATGGATTACTGCACATATCCTCAGTAAAAGGGGAATACGTAAGTACATAGTGACTGTCCAAATTGCATTTTTGTATGAAACATTTCATACCAATTTTCAAAACTCACATAACAAAAACTGGCATGTTAGACAATGAGTAAATAAAGACAAAGGCAAATCATGAATTCACTGGCATTTTCTGCATATTTACCATGACCTTGCCTTCTGATCATTAAAAGTCTTGAATTCTTGCATTTTACAAGACATTTTAAAATAGTCATATTAAATGGGACATTTAGAACATGGGATATGAGAATATGTGAGAGATTTTCCATGAATTTTCAAGGCGATGGTTTTCTAGGGTAGGTCACCAGGTCTTTCCCCAACCCTCCCCATTTGTCCGGGCTTGGGACCGGCATACATATATCAATGTATGGGTGTGAAAGCTGGACCCTGAAAAAAGCTGACCGAAAGAGGATGGATGCTTTCGAGCTATGGTGCAGGAGAAGACTGTTACGGATACCATGGACAGCAAGGGTCACCAATAAAGAGGTTCTGGAGCACATCAAGCCAGAAATTTTGCTTGAGGGAAAGGTCACCAGATTCCAGCTCACTTCTTTTTGGCCGCCATCTTGCTAAGGTCCATCTCTAGTATTTTCAGTGTTTCGTTCTGGAAATACCTGTTAGAGATGACCCTTCCCCGGGTCCTCTTACACCATTTACAGAAAAGGTCAGAGCAGACTTGACTTTTTGAGGAGGCTCAGGTCCTTCAGTGTGTGTAGTGAGATGCTTCTGATGTTCTACCAGTCTGTCATAGCGAGTGACAGTGGTAAGCTGGGGCTCTAGGATTAGAGTGGGGGACGCTAATCGGCTGAACAAGCTCATCAAGAAGATGAGGAGAGGAGAATGGTGTCCAAATTAATATACATCATGGACAATGTCCCCCACCCCCTCTTTGACATGCTTGTCAGAATGAAGAGTAAATTCAGCAACAGGCTGATCCTGCCACGTTGGGACGGGGAGAGTTACAGAAGATCATTCGTGCCTACTGCCATAAGACTTTACAACCCAACCACAGTATGTCTGGGCAGGGGCAACACTGACCTGTTGTGACACCATACTTGTACACCTGAAACCTGATTCTTCTGTAACAACTGCTGATCTGTTTTACTGGTGTTCTGTCTACATCTGGTTTATAAAAGTGCAATTCATGGAAGTGGAATAGGCAATTTATTTATTATTCACAATTTGTGCAACAGTTACCTACTCTGTACAATGTGCTTGGGAGTGTGTAATATCTATACTGTCTATTACATCTTCCTTGTGTTTGGTATATTCATACTTTTTTGTATGTGTGCCTTTTCTGTTTTGTTTGTAATTCTTTATTCCTTTTTTGAAATGTATTTACTATATTATACTACTACATTTGTACTGTACTGTGTTGATTGTGCCTGGCTGCTGTAGCACTTGAATTTCCCACATGGGATTGATAAAGTACCTACCTACAGGAATGTTATATATATCAGGTGGGTAGCTGCGTCAGCATGCGAAGGCTGCAAAGGAACAAGTAAAGGTTTATTCCATGCTGAAAAGAGAAGAAAGGATATCTTATATATCTTTCTTACACCCGAAGAAGGTTTCACAGCTGAAACTTTGTTTCTTTTCTTCTCTTTTCAGCATGGAATAAACCTTTACGTGTCGCAATTACCTACCTGATATATAACATTCCTATAATCAAAACTATGAATGTCCACTGTGGGCATTTTTGCATGATTATTTATTCTGGAATTGAAGCATATTTTATGTCATACTGAAGTGTCATAATCACTTAAAAAATATATTTTTCATTCAGAAAGTAAGACAATGATAAATCACTATGAATTGCAGTTAGCCTGTTCTGATCTAGGTTTCCTATATACTTTAACATGCCATGTTCAGAATGTCACAATACAGAAATGCAACAGTGAAGTGTCGTAATTACAAATGTACACAATGAGTGATTTTGTCTCTCCTACTTTAGTGTTGGAATATGAAGATGTTTTGGTAATGAGGAAGGAGGGACAAAGCAAATCAGCAGAAGGTGCATTATTTTGTTGACTATAAATCCTCAAATGCCATGTTCAGAGGGTCATATTTAAAAAATGGTACAGTAAAATGTATTGTACTTCAGGATTTTGACAGTCTGTCACATTGTCTCTCACACCTTGGTGTCAGAATTGTGATAGAATTTTATAATCAGGGGGGAGAGCTAAAGTAATAAGCAGAAAGTGCAATCACCTTTTCCCAGTATAACTTCGTGTTATTGTGAGTTTTTAAAATTGCTTTGCGATTTTCTGAAATATATATATATTTCATACAAAAATACAACTAGGACAGTCGCTATTTATTTGGATATTCCCTCGCACCAAGGATGTCTACAGTATTCCATCCGGATTAGTACTGACTGAAGAGTGTCTATTACAGGCGAAAGTCGATACTGCAGCAGCATTTAAGATGGAAAGAAAAACGCGAATAAGAAGCCAACTTCAGCGTCGTCTGAGAGTGAGAGAGAGGTTAATACAGACACACTGACGTTTAAAATAGTAATCTTTTGGGAGTTATTTTTCAACGAACAGAAATATACATACTGTATCTTGTATTATTTATATAATTTCAGTATATTCTTCAAATACAGCACAATAATTTTGGTAATGACGCTAAATTATAGAGATTGATTCGGTTATAAAATTGTCTTTAACAACATTTACCTTCAGATTAATTACATACCAAAGACCTAAAAGTAAAATGTGAAACTTTATTCTGGAACACTATGTTGGCAAACTGAATTTACAAATGCAAATAAAATAATTAAATGATTTTTTTATTAATGGTAGTGATCCAATGATGAGATTATTGAGTCTAAACGTGCTGTTTTTAGCCCTGTTTCTGTATTACAGATGTTTTCAGCACCATAACCGGACAACAGTTCAGTTCCCAGTAAAGAATCCCGCTGCTACATCACACAAGTCTTTCCCACTTCACTCTGCATCTCTCCACTATATTATTACCACTGAGGAAGTTAAAGGCATTGTTTTTAAACGCAAAGATATTGACTTCATACAAGTCACTACACTGACCTGACAGCTATTTCTTCTTTTATTTCTCCAGTGACTTCACATGGAAGCATGTGTCCAAAATGATCAGTCTGTCCCTGAACTCCTCCTCCTCCAGACTCCTCCCACAGCTGCAATCTCCACTTCAGGCTCTCGTTTTCTTTCTTCAGCTGCGCCATTTCACTCCCGAAACTCTCTTCCACAAACTGTTTGATTTTAACCATTCTGTTTCGGAAAACTTAAGCAAAACCTCCATGAAATAGTAAAGCTCAGTCTCCAGTGTGAATAATAAATTAGCCATCTTTCTAAAGAGTTGATCCGAAACAGAGTTCATATGGTCAGGGTCTGCACAAATCTACAGCTTAACAGGGTCATACCTACAGGAGTTGAAAAGTTATTTTTAAACAAAATAAGTGTCTTTTGTATTCATCCAAACCAACCGATTCAATCACTACCATGTGAGTGAAATGTGTGAACAGTTCAGGTGGGTAGCTGCGTCAGCATGCGTAGGCTGCAAAGGATTGCAACAACCCTGCATCGAATCTGGCTCACAGCAGCACAAGATTAGAGAGTCCCCATTTGCTATTTGATTGAATGAAGGGGGGAAAAAGCTAAGCGTGTATCATCGAATTGGTGTTACATGAGCAATACGAATGTAGCGGCGAGGCTTAATAATAAGGCAGAATTAAGTGTTTCTGAGCCTTCCCAAATGAGGCCCCATTTCTCTGTTCATCTCTGTGGTGCAGCCGCAGAGAAACCATTCATGCAAGATGTTTTCTTTTGATAAGGACAGCTCCCAAAGGGGGATGCACTTAGCTAAGCCTGGCTATCATGATCAATGGTCATCCATTGCTGCCTATCTATCTAGGGAGTGCCAGATGGACATCTGGACTGCATTCCTAAGTGTCAGGAGTAAGTGACTCATATCTCACCTTGATCAACCAATCAGGGACTGGTAGGGCCGAGTAACCCACATGGGACTCTGATGCCCATGGAACTTTCAGCCAATCAACGAGCTGAAGTTCCTCCAGGTAAAAACAGGCAACACAGAGATTCAGATTCAACAAGATTCAGTAAGATTCTGGAGAGGATTCTGTGGACTGTTCTAAAGGGAATTCAAAGGAGAATTCCAGGGCAGGACGGCCCAGGAGCAGAGGGCTCCCAAGGGCAGGACATTCTTGCAGCACACCTCCTGACCATCCTGAGACTCAGCCCGGACAACCACGGAACGGCCAGTGTGTCCGAGTGCCTGAACTTTCCTTTGTTCTAAGAGTCTAGAGTGGAGGTTGCCAGAGAGTAACCAGCAGCAGGCCTCGTGAACAGGTCGGAACTGTGGACAGCTGAATCACTATTACTAGCTCTTCATCAGGAGCGAATCGGTCCTCTTCCTGACTTGCTGGGACCCACAGTCATCTTTTCTCCTGTGCACAAACTTTGCTAGTTAAAGCCAACAGTGAGTAACAGCAGCGCACCGTCGCAAGCCGCACAGCACAGCCTGGCACCGAGCCAGAGAGCGCGGATTGGACAGCAACAAGCCTGCAACTGTTTCTTTGTGCCCGCAGGAGATCTGAATCCCAAAAGATTGGATGAGTATTCAACTTCAATGCATTACAGCTCGAGAATTCAACTGTTATCCCAACTAGTTGATATCAATTTAATTCCTAAGAGTTATGTACTTGTTTTGAGTATCTGATGTAGAAGTTATAACCAAGTGCATTTACGAAACGGTCTTAATGAATGATATACTGAACGTATGTCCTCTTGATATATGTAACTCTTTGTAACTGACCGAATATACCTTTTGTATTCTGATAACCCTCTTGATAAGATCTGTTAGGTTTACATGCATATTCTATGTATTAATAAATGTATCCTCGTGTATTAGTACCTGTGTGTGCGCGTAGTTTGAGTTATGTTGCATGGTTGGATTCTAAAGCCATCAAAAGAATCAACTTTGTGATTTACTGCTACAATTAATAATTGTTTCAGTAAATGCCCAAACCCTACAGAACTGGTGCCTTCAGAGAGCCACTATGATTACATATTTGGCGTCCCTGAGCGGTTTTCCCTACATTATTTTGCGTCCCTGGGTGGGCGTGGCAAGACTGAAATGAGTCAACCAAGCGGAATAATTCAATATAAAACGCCGCGGGTTTCATACACGACAATACAGTGTGCTGAAAGCCGAAAGGAAAAAAGTTCCCCTTTGCTCTTTAAGCAGTGCTTGATTGTTTTGTGATCTTTTGCAATCTACCAGGTTGATTGCATACTTGATCTTGTGGTTTTCTGTGGTAAAACTGTGATTTCGTACTTAAAAGTAATACTCTTTAAGTTTAACGATGGTTGCTAAAAGGTCTGAATTTGAGTCGCTATTAAGCACTCTCTCTAGCAGCGACAGGTCTGACCATGATCTCTTCCATATCTCCGTCAGCGGAGAAGCTAGGAGAATAAATCTCCATTCTCTGAGAGAGCTAGCGAAGGACATAGAGAGATTTGACCCCGCAGTGTCAGAGAATAATATCGAGAGTTATATTCAAGACCTCAGGTATAACCTGCAGTACCTGCCAAACGCCACAGAACAGGAGAAAGTGTTTCTGGTCAGGAAAACTACCAGCAGAGCTGTACATGAGTGGATGGCTAGGCAGATGAAATAAGTCTGTAATGACTTTGAGCAGCTATGTCAAGCACTTATCGAAGAATACAGTGCGTTTATTGACCCGACTGCCGCGATAGCCACCGCACTTAACATTAAGCACGAGAGAGCAGAGTCCCCTCGCGAATATTACGAGAGATTTAGACGAACTTATTTTGCAGGGCGAAATGATGAGTGTTGCGAAGAGAACACACATTTCAAGGGTTTATTCATTGCGAATCTCCACCCGTCAGTCAGAAAGATGATCTTAATGCATACAGATGCACAGACCATGAAAATGACTGATATTAAGAGATTCGTGCAGAAAGCCTGGGAGTATGATGTCCAAAGTTGCTCTGAGCAAAAAGCTGTTAAAGCGACTGTGTTCGCCGTCAGAGCCAGCAGGGCTAATTCCCTCCTGCTCGAAGGAGCACAGGCTCCTGAGCTGGCTAAGCCCCGTTCCAAAGCACTCACACAGGACCGCTCCCAGCGTCCTAAGTGCCATGAGAACACCGGAGGAGGGAAAGGGCTAGAAAAGGCTGAACAAAAGGATTCAGTAGCCGCCCGCCTGGCCAGCCTTGAACAAGCTTTATTAGGACAGGGACAACCGTTCCCCAAGGCTGCCGGAAGCGTGAATGAGCTGATACTCTCCACTGGAGGAGGCGGAGACCCGCCCCCTCTCCCTCCCTCAGTCTATCTGATTGAGCGGAAGGGTTCCTGCCTGGATGAGGTCAGCCACTCCCAAGTGAGTGCTGACTCCAACCCTGAAGTCACAGAGCAGGCAGTAAAACACAGAGGAAAAGCAGGAAGCTTTTACCTCAAGGCTGCCATGGGAGATGTCTTACACAGTGGGACACTGATTGACACTGAGGTTGAACGGTGTTTGATGTCACACGGCAAGCTCAAACGGGTAGAAAAAGAAAAGGGCATGCGACTCAGAGAGGAACCTTTGGTGGATCACCAGAAAGGAAAAGTGTGGAAACAGGTCAAGGCTCCTAAGCCTTCTGTACAGAAGGAAAGGGGGGCCAAGAGGCAGACTGTGCTCACACAGTGCCCACCGAACACAGAAGCCTATGTGGAGATTCCTTCTGTTCCCTCTGGACAAGAAATAAGAATATTTTCTTGTTCCCCAGATATACAGGGAAGTCGTGTCCCGGCCAAGGTCCCAACAGCCTCCCTGCCACAGGAGCGGTCGTAGTTTGAGTTATGTCGCATGGTTGGATTCTAAAGCCATCAAAAGAATCAACTTTGTGATTTACTGCTACAATTAATAATTGTTTCAGTAAATGCCCAAACCCTACAGAACTGGTGCATTCAGAGAGCCACTATGATTACATATTTGGCGTCCCTGAGCCGGTTTTCCCTACACGAACAAACACTGCTTTACAGAGGAGCACTGCCTGAGCTTGCCGTTGGTAAAGTGGAGACCAGGCTAATATTTGTGTGCATCAGCAGTGAAACTGCATGTTGTTTGGTGGAGGGCTGAGTGGGAATAACGGTTGCTCAGGGTAACAGGCTATGGTGAATGTAGGAGTTAACGGGTTTGGAGTTACGAGTTAAAATAAAGAGTTTGTTCAAGGGGCACATCATCGTCCTGGGTTGTTAAATTCTACTCTATATGTGTACAATAAACAAAACAAGGACTGATCTCTTCAGTGGAGAAAAGTGAAGGATAGTATTAAAAAGTTATTTATTTAATCTTGTTATTTAATATACAGAGACGAATGAAGGGTACACAGATATGGTTGTTATTTCATTTTCTATCATTTATTTTCACACCATCCATGAACAGATTGACTGTAAAATCAGGAAGGTCAGTACTGTACAGTACTGAAATGAGAAACAATGGGCTTGGAGAGATCTTTAATCTTCACAGTCCTGACGTGTTCTCTGAAGCAGTCTCCAAGTCTCCTTCAGAGATGGAATAAACCTATTACTTGTTCCAAAATGTGTGAACAGCCGCGCAGCATGATGACCTTTTGTCCATTTATGTTCTTATATATAGTTTTGGTCTTTTCACGAAGGGGTGAACTCTAGGTGTGTCCAAATTAAACATCTTGCACAAACGTTCTTTTTTAACTTTTTGGAGAAGGAGAAACCAAAGGACTCACATAGGAAACCGGCTACGTTACCTCACAGTTGATATAACAGATGTGGGCATTAATGTGTGTATTTCAGGCAAATGGATGCAGACTGGAGAGCATCTGTTCTCCTGATGAAAGAAAATATCTTGTCTATTTTCCGGACAGAATTTTAATTAAGATGTGGTGGGAGCTGATGAAAAAATGCTAAATTAAGCCAAGCAAGACTCCAGAGACATTTTTGTTCTCTACTCACAAAGGCTAGAAATGTTTCCCTTCCCATGAGTTTGATCACCGCAAACTCGCGTGAAGAGAATGAACAGTCCCGCCATCCCCAGAGTGTCCCATATTTTCACCAAATTGGAAACGCGTGCTTGTTTTGTTATAGTCTGAGATGATGCCCACCTCTTGAGCTCTGAGGAGGAGTCCATGTCTCTGCCAGGATCTCCAGAGAGGCGCAGAAGTCTAAGTTAACTCTGACCAGCAGATCTCTCAATAATGAACAGCAGACAAAGCAGGAGACACACACACAAAGCAGAAAGAGAGTACATACCCACACAGCAGAAAGACAGGAGAAACACACACAGCAGACAGAGCGGGAAACACACACGCACAGAAGAGAGAGCATGAGACACAAACAGAGCAGGTGACACACACAGAAGCTCAAATTGTAGTTAGGATGTCCAAGACTTTCCTAAGGTATAGAAAGTAAGGTTTCAAAATCTTATTCTTCATGGTACTATACACAAAGTTTCATATTAGGGGTTGTTCATATACAATGCATTGACCAAGAGCTCTGTAGAGGATGGGAATTACATTGACTGGCTACGGTCTAACAGAAACTATTAATTGTGATTGAATTATGAACTTAAATGTTATAACTGAGATGAGCCTTTCGACCTGTCTGGCCGATTGGGTAGTTAGAAGAAGTAATCAGAATTTCGTTGTTAATAGTAACACAGGGCTAATAGAGATTAGAAGGTCATTAATAATAAAACTGTTAATATTAAACTTTCACCAGGACAGTTTCAGTCCTATGGGCAGGCCTGAAACCAGATTTGAAAGGTTGCAAACAAGAAATTATTAAAAAGAACACCAGCCTTCAATTGCCTTCCAAATAGCCCCGCTAAAAATGGTAGCACTGAAATTGGTCGAAAACGTGCGCAAACTCTGAAATCATCGCATATGAAGAGAAGGACCTTTTCAGCCAATTTTCAGCTGGGGTGGAATCCGTGAAGCAGACAGGGGTATTTTTATACAGGTTTGTCCAATGAAATTTGTACAAGTTTAGTATTGTACAACTGATAGGATACAGTGCTGAGAAACAATGTTTCTGAAAGAATTACATTGAGAGAACCTGTGGACTTCACTTTTTTAGTGAGTGCTTAACAAAAAACTCTCTAGAGACTTCCACCCCTCCAATTTCTAACAGTTTTATCGAGTACAGGGTTGCAGTGGAGTCTATCCCAGTACGCAACAGGCGCAAGGCAGGGTACACCCTGGACAAGACACCAGTCCATCACAGGACAACCACAGACCCTTTACAAGTGTAGAGTAATAATCCACTGGAGTCCCTTTTGTTAAGCAGAAGAGGAATTTATTGTACATTCGGTTGAAGAGAAGCACCCACCTTGCATTTAGGAAGATGTTTCCCACAAGAGAAGTTACAGCTGACCTTTTATACACTTACTTGAATACAAAGGAATACAAAGAGCTTAAGTCTCAAAAAGAAAAATAAATCAATCTTCATTAATTTCTATTGGTCAGGCAATCTTCTACCTCAATCCGAAGATGTCTACGTAATTGAGCTGGTGTATATCAGTGCTTTCTCAAAGCAGGTAGCTGCAATTGGCCTTCAACACAAAAATAATTCTTTGGGATCCTTAAAACAAGCCTTCTTTGTGTCTGCAGGCTCCTGGTCTTGTCTGCAGCAGATACTGTAATGCTACAGCTGGAGTTTTGAACATGCTGCACAGAGAATGAATTGTGAACCCCTCACTTCCACGTCCTCTCGTGTATTTTTTCAGGGATTCCTCTCGCTGGTGCCTTCTTATAAGGCTTATCTAACACTCTTCTCATGCTGGCTGTGGTTGAATCACTTTTCTCCCACATGGATGCCTTCATATTATTTTAAGAAACCTGACTGATTAAAACTCTTCCGACAACATGTCTAGCTGTTCAATTTCTGGCCAGCATGGATGTACTCATGTTTCTTTAAGGTACTGGACTGGTTAAAACTTTTCCCACACTGCCTGCAGCAGAACGGTCTCTCTCCCGTATGTAAGAGCTCATGTATCTTTAAGTTGCTCAAATGACTACAACACTTCCCGCACCAACTGCAGCAGAACAGTTTCTCTCCCGTATGGAAGAGCTTGTGTCTCTTTAAGGTGCCTGACTGACTAAAACTCTTCCCGCACTGACTGCAGCTGAATGGCTTCTCTCCCGTGTGAACGCGCTGGTGTGCTTTCAAATAGCTGGACTGACTAAAACTCTTCCCGCAAAGGCTGCAGAATGGTCTCTCCCCTGTGTGCGTGCGCTGGTGTATCTTTAAGGCACTCGGGTGATTAAAACTCTTCCCACATTGATCGCAGGAGAACGGTCTCTCTCCCGTATGGAGGAGCTCGTGTCTCTTTAAGTTGTTCGACCGACTAAAACTCTTCCCACACTGACTACAGGTGAATGGCTTCTCTCCTGTGTGAATGCGCAGGTGTACTTCCAAATCTCTTGACTGACTAAAATTCTTCCCGCACTGACTGCAGCAGAATAGCCCCTCTTCCATGTGAATGCGCTGGTGTGCTTTCAAATGGCTCAATGTTATATAACTCTTCTCACACTGACTGCAACTGAACGGTCTTTCCCCTGTGTGCGTGTGCTGGTGTCTCCTTAAGGTGCCCGTGTGACTAAAACTCTTCCCACACTGACTGCAGCTGAATGGCTTCTCTCCTGTGTGTGTGCGCTGGTGTGCTTTCAATTGGCTCAACATCATAAAACTCTTCCCACACTGACTGCAGCAGAACGGTTTCTCCCCTGTGTGCGTGTGTTGGTGTCTCCTTAAGATGCCCGAGCGACTAAAACTCTTCCCACACTGACTGCAGCTGAATGGCTTCTCTCCTGTGTGAATGAGCTGGTGTCTCCTGAAGGAGCCCGAGTGACTAAAACTCTTCCCACACTGACTGCAGCTGAATGGCTTCTCTCCCTTATGGAGGAGCTTGTGTGTCTTTAAGTTGCCCGACTGAGTAAAAGTCTTACCACACAGACTGCAGCAGAATGGCCTCTCTCCTGTATGCAAGAGTTCATGTCTCTTTAAAGCACTCGAATGACTAAAACTCTTTCCGCACTGAATGCAGCCGAACGGTCTCTCCCCTGTGTGTGTACGTTGGTGTGTCTTTAAGGCACCTGGGTAACTAAAACTCTTCCCACATTGCCTGCAGCTGAACACTTTCTCTGTTGCAGGGATGGGTTTGTGTCTTTTTAATGTGTCTGACTCATTAAACATCTCCCCATCCTCACCTCCGCCGAACGGTCTCTCCCCTCCGTGAGCGAGCTGGTGGGTTTTTAAGCTGCCTAACTGACTAAAACTCTTCCCACACTCCCTGCAGTTGAACAGCCTCTCACGTGCGTGGATGTGCTTGTGCGTTTTCAAGGTGCCCAGCTGGCTGAATGATCTCTCTCCCGTGTGAATGCACTGGTGTCTATTGAGGTCACATGACTGACTAAAGCTCTTCCTGCACCGATTGCAGGTGAATCGTTTCTTTCCCGTGCGAATGTGCTGGTGTGTTTTTAAGGGGCTTAAGAGAGGAAACTGCTGTTGCTGTTTGTGCTCCAGTGACAATTCCTGTACGTTGTCGGGTCTTGGCTGAATCTCCTTGATCATCTGGTCTTGCTGTTGTTTCTCCCTGCATTGACTCTCCTCTGTGTGCTCACAGCACTCAGCACTGTCCTCTTCACCAGGTACATCAGTCTGCTGCTCTTCAGGGTCAATCAACTGGAACCCGATTTCCTGCTCCCTTAGATTGCAGACATTAAATTCATGTTCCTCTTCCTTGCAACCTTGTGAAGAGACCGAGTCCAGTTGATTGAAATGCTTTGCAATATTCTTAGTGTTTAAATTATTACACTTTTCTGTAATGTCCTTAGATATTAAAGGAATATCCATTTGTTTAAACCACTTCTGCAATGACAGTCTCTCCAGTTTAACAGAACAAGGCCTTGCTATTACCAAGCCCTGTAGGAGCTGCTGTTGTTCCTTCCTGAAGTGACCCTCCTCTGTGTGCTGTATCACAGCACTGTTCTCTTCACCAGGTACATCAGTTTGCTGCTCTGCAGGCTTAATCAACTGGGGCTCCATGTTCTGCTCTGTAAGATTAAACTCACCCAGTTCTTCTTTGTGTTCCTGTACAGAGACAAAGCCCAGTTCATTACAACCTTGTGTAATATTGTTCGAGTCCAGATTATTAATCTTCTCGGTAAAATCATCACACACTAAGAGCCCAGGTATCAGACTGTCAGGCTCTGTCTTCATCATGGGCACAGAGTCCAGATCCTCGACACTCTGTCTGCTCTCTGTGTGCTGCTCACTGAGTGTCTCATTCCCTTCTGCATCAGTGAGCTCTGTCTCCTGCATCAGATTGGAGCCCCACTCCTCCTCACTGTGCTGCTGTTCAAGAGGAGCCCTTTTCCCAGCATCAGGGAGAGCACTAGCTTCTGAGCCTGAAAACACAGGAGAAGAGAACAAGACTGTTAACATGGGCTGAGGGTAGAGGTCAAAACCTTCTCAGATTTTTTTTAAGTAGCAATAACTGAATAATCATCAACAATGAAGATCAAAGTAGAATTGTGATGACACTAATAATAGAGATGAATAAAACATCTACCAAATAACAAGCCATGCCAAGGCACAAGCAAAATACTATACATGCAATACACACAAAAGCAGAAAGCTAAAATATGTCTGGATTATTTTATCTGCAGGGTTAATCAACTGGAGTTCCATGTCCTGATCTGTAAGATTAAACTCACCCAGGTCTTCTTTGAGCTCTTGTACAGAGACACAACCCAGTTAATTACAGCTTTTTATCATATTGTCAGTGTCCAGTTTATTAATGTTTTATATAAATATAAAGAAACCAGGTGTCTTACTCTCAGGCTCTGTCTTCATCCTATGCACAGAGTCCAGATCCTCAACACTCTGTCTGCTCTTTGTGTGCTGCTCACTGAATTTCTCTTTCCCTTCTGCAGCAGTGAGCTCTGTCTCCTTGATCAGTCTGGAGCCCCACTTCTTCTCACTGTGATGCTGTTCAAGAGGAGCCTTTTCCCCAGCATCAGGGAGAGCACTGGCCCTTGAGCCTGAAAACACAGGACAAGAGAACAAGGCCTTTAACATGGGCTGAGAGTAGAGATTTGAAGGCAAAAAAAACCACAGAGAAAGAATAAAAACTTTAAGATATGGAGATGTTACAGCATCAAGACAGACCAGTACAGAGAACTAAAAACTTGATGATATTCACTTTTATAGCACATAGACGAACAAGTACACAGAAAAATAACACTTTTAGGATTAACCATTTTTCTTCATACAGATTAAGCTCTGTGTTGGAATTGTATAGCTCTATTAACATTAACAATGTCCAGAAAAGTGTTGTAATAACTAAGTCCAAGTTCAAATGTAAGCACAGGACAAGAGGACTAGACGTTTCAGACTCAACAGCAAATAAAAATCAAAGTAAATAAAATGTGAATGAGCATCACATAAAAAAGGTAATTTTCAGAAAGTAACATTGCTGAGCCTCAAATATTTTAAATAATGTTGACATCACACATCAAGATTGGGGTTAAAATGATAGGGAACATAAAATGTTTCAAATGTTGAGTAAATGAAAAAAATTGTTCCAAGTACACAAGTCCCCACAAAAAAGTAAAAAAACAAACAAACAATACTATATCCAGTACACAATACATTGTGCGGGAAATCTGCAATTGCATCGTAATGCATGAAATAAAACAGTTTTACACATTAGTGAAGCCAATTTATTCTAAGATCACATTGAACTGCTTTAATTTCAACTAAGTTTACATGTCCACAAGGCCACTGTATTTTAGAACGATGCCTGTGAGATATTTAAAACACCTACTAACGTCTCCTAAAACAAAACACTCAGAAACTTAACTTCCAGAAAGGCACAAGTATAACAGCCTCCTCTCTCGTCAATGAAGGAATGGAAATCTTTTGGCTACAGTAGTTCAAGTAGGGAGCTGCGTCAGCATGTGTAGGCTGCAAAGTAACAAGTAAAAGGTTTATTCCATGCTGAAAAGAAACATTTTGGTTGTGGAGCCTTCTTCGGGTGTGAGGGGAGAACTTGCTGCATCACCTGCAAATACATATTTAACACCACGCTCATGCAAAGCCCCACTTGACAAATCCAAATCACTCAGACGACAGCTTGTACTTCCAGCAACCTTATTTACTCCATCTCTTGCAGAAAATACCCAGCTATCTACATTGGTGAAACTGGAAAGGAGACTCGGAGACCGCTTCAGTAAACACATCGGGAGATCAGAGATCTCTCCAAGCCTGTAGTTTCTCATTTCACCTCTAACTGCCGTGATCACACTAATCTCTCCGTCTGCGTCTTCAAAGAAGGGTTTCACAACTCCTATTGCAGAAAGAACTCTGAAATCAAGATTATCCTGAAACTTGGTTCACACCTTCCCTTCTCTCTCAACGACAGACTCATTTCCTTCTAAGCTTCTCTATTCATGTGCAGGTTTCGACCCCACACCACTCTCGACTTCGTACCACCTAAGTGCCCACTCTGCCTTCCCCTGCTCTCGCCTCCTCTACGCTCCCAGCTCTTGTTCTCCTGTGATAAATCAGCTGCTGACTTCCCTGTCTTTATCACACCCAAAGAAGGCTCCAGAGACGAAACGTTGTGTTTCCTTTCTTCAATTTAAAGCCTGGAATAAACCTTTACTTGTTCTTTTTAATACTGCATATGATATAGGCTCCCCATAAGCATCAGCTTCATTTTCATATATATAAATACAGAAGCTGAACTGAAGTGTATGTGTGAGACTTGTGTACTTGTGTTTAGCCACAGGAGAAATGACCTCAAGGTTGGCATCGAGGCTCGTTGTGTAGCTCACTGGTCTGTGGTCAGTGAGGGTCCAGGTTCCACAGACTAGTCCGCAGTCTGCGAGGGTCTGGGTTCAAATCTCTGCGCTACAGAGCATTTTATATAATTCTGGTCTCCTGTCTGACACCCCAAGCCCGTCTACATTCTAGGAGTGACAGAACCTTCTCCTGTTATGCCCCAAAGCTCTGGAACTCCATCTACAACGATATCAGAGTCACCATGCCTTAACTCCTTCAAAACCAGACTCAAAACCTTCTTTAGAAGAGCCTTTACTTAATTGGTTGGGTTCTTGACTCCTCTGCTCCTACTGTATTCAGTACCCCATCTATTGTCTCTTCTTACTATGTACTCTCATTACGCATATCTTATTTTTTGGCATTCTGTAAAGTGCTTTGAGAATTCACCTTTAAAGGTGCTAAATAAATAAATTTAATTATCTTTGTTGCTCTTTCACTTGTAAAGCCCAGAGGGATCAATGCAATATATTGTGTTTTTAACCTGATCTCAGTGGGCTTTGTTGCACTGTTCTGAGTTTTTAACCTGATCTCATTGGCTTTACTGCACTATACTGTGTTTATATCCTGATCTCAGTGGGCGTTGCTGAACTGCACTGTGGTTTTATCCTGATCCCACTGGGCCTTACTGTGCTGGACTGTGTTTTAACTCTGATCACACAGGGCTTTAATTAACTGTACTATGCTTTTACCTGATCTCAGTGGGGTTTAATGCACTGTAAAGTGTTTTTACCCCAACCTTACTTAGCACCATACTGTGCATTTACCCTAATCTCACTGGGCTGTGATGTACGGAACTGTGTTTTTACCCTGATCTCACTGGGATGTACTGCACTGTACAGTATTTTTACAGTAAAACACATCAGGGCTTTACTGCACTGTACTGTGTTTTAACCCTGATCTCACTGGGCTTTATTGAACTGTACAATGTTTTTACCTTGATCTCATTGGGTTTTTCTGCACTGTACTGTATTTTTACCTTGATTTCACTGTGGCTCTACTGCGCTGTAATGCGTTTTTACCCCAACCTCACCGGGGTTTACTGTACTGTGCTTTTACAGTGATCTCACTGGGCTATGCTGTGCTGAACTGTATTTTTACCCTGATCTCACTGGGCTGTACTGCACTGTACTTTCTTTTTACCCTGATCTCACTGGGCTTTATTGAACTGTACTGTGTTTTTACTCTGCTTCCACAGGGCAATACTGCTCTGTACTGTGGTTTCGTCCTGATCTCACTGGGCCTTACTGTGTTGGACTGTGTTTTTACTCTTATCTCAAAGGGCTTTAATGAACTGTACTATGCTTCTACCCTGATCTCAGTGGGGTTTACTGCACTGTACAGTGTTTTTACCTCGATCTCATTGGGTTTTTCTGCACTGTACTGTATTTTTACCTTGATTTCACTGTGGCTCTACTGGATTGTAATGTGTTTTTACCCCAACCTCACTGGGCTTTACTGTACTGTGTTTTTACCCGGATCTCACTGGGCTTTGCTGAACTGTACTGTGCTTTTACCCTGATCTCACTCGACTTTAGTGAGCTGTACTGTGCTTTTACCCTGATCTCACTGGGCTTTACTGTGCTGGTCTGTGTTTCTACTCTGATCTCACAGGGCTTTAATGAACTGTGCTATGCTTTTACCCTGATCTCAGTGGGCGTTACTGCACTGTACAGTGTTTTAATCCTTATGTAAATGGGCTTTACTGTGCTATACTATTTACCCTGATCACAGTGGGCGTTACAGCACTGTACAGTGTTTTTACCTTGATCTCATTGGGCTTTACTGTACTGGACTGTGTTTTTACCCTGATTTCACAAGCTTTAATGCACTGTATACCCGGATCTAAAAGGGCTTAACTGTGCTATACTGTGTTTTTATCTTGATCTCACTGGCTTTACTGCACAGTTTTGTGTTTTTACCCTGATCTCACTGGGCTATACTGCACTATACAGTTTTTAAACTGATCACATTGGCTATACTGTGCTGGACTGTGTTCTTAGTCTGATCTCATAGAGCTTTATTGAACTGGACTGTGATTTTACCCTGATCACACTGGGCTGTACTGCACTATACAGTTTTTAAACTGATCACACTGGCTTCATTGTGCTGGACTGTGTTTTTACCTTGATCTCACAGGGCTTTACTGAACTGGACTGTGATTTGACCCTGATCTCACTGGGCTTTACTGCTCTCTACTGTGGATGCTGCACATTGGTGTTGGTGGAGGGGAGTCCCCATTACCTGTAAAGTGCTTTGAGAGCACTGTCCAGAAAAGCGCTATGTAAGTGTAAGTAATTATTATTAATATTGTGCTTTTCCCCTGATGTCGCTAGGCTAAACTGTGCTGTATTGTGCTTTTACCCAGTTCTCACTGGGCTTTCCTGCACTGTACTATGTATTTACCCTGATCACAATGGGCTGTACTGCACTATACTGTGCTTTTACTCCGATCTCATTGGGCTTTACTGTGCTGGACTGTTTTTTTCCTGATCTCAATGGCTTTACTACACTGTACTGTGTTTTTGCCCTGATCTCACTGTGCTTTACTGCAGTGCACTGTGTTTTAACCCTGATCTCAATAGGCTTTACTGTACTCTACTGTGTTTTTACTCTGATCTCACTGGGCTTTACTGCACTATATTGTGTTTATACGCTGATCTCACTGGGCTTTACTGCACTGTACTGTGTTTTTACACTGATCTCACTGGACTTTACTGCACTATACTATGTTTATATCCTGATCTCACTGGGCTTTACTGCACTGTACTGAGTTTTAACCCTGATCTCACTGGGCTTTACTGCACTGTACTTTCATTTTACCCTGATCTCACTGGGTTTTATTGAACTGTACTGTGCTTTTACCCTGATCTCACTGGGCTTTACTGTGCTGGACTGTGCTTTTACTCTGCTTTCACGGGGCTATAGTGCTCTGTACTGTGGTTTTATGCTGATTCCACTGGGAGTTACTGTGCTCCCTGCTCTCACTGGGCTTTACTACACTGTACTGTGCTTTAACTCTGATCTCACCGGGCTTTACTGCTCTTTACTGTATTTCTCCACTGATCTCACTGGGCTTTTCAGCAGTGTACACTGTTTTTACCCTGATCTCACTGGGCTTTACCGCACCGTACTGTTTTTACTCTGATCTCTCAGGGCTTTACTGCACTGTACTGTGTTTTTACTTTTTTACTCTGATCTCACCGGGCTTTACTGCACTATACTGTGTTTTTAACCTGATCTCACTGGCTTTACCGCACTCTACTGTGTTTTTACTCTGATCTCACTGGGCTTTACTGCACTGTACTGAGTTTTAACCCAGATCTCACTGGGCTTTACTGAACTGTACTGTGGTTTTACCCTGTTATCACTGGGCTTTACTGTGCTGGCATGTGTTTATACACTGATCTCACTGGGCTTTACTGCACTGTACTGTGCTTTAATTTTGATCTCACTGGGCTTTACTGCTCTGTACTGTATTTTTCCACTGATCTTACTGGGGTTTTCAGCAGTGAACACTGCTTTTACCCTGATCTCACTGGGCTTTGCAAAACTGTACTGTGATTTTACCCCGTTCTTACTGGGCTTTGCTGAACTGTACTGTGGTTTTACCCTGATCTTACTGGGCTTTATACTAAACTATACTGTGCTTTTACCCTGATCTCACTGTCTTTACTGCACTGTACTATGTTTTTAACATGATCTTACTGGGCTTTACCGCACTGTACTGCTTTTATCCTGATCTCAATGGCTTTACTACACTGTATACTCTTATCTAAAAGAGCTTACCTGTACTCTACTGTGTTTTTACCCTGATCTCACTGGGCTTGACTGCAATGTACTGTGTTTTTACTCTGCTCTCACTGGGCTTTACTGCACTAAACTTTGTTTATACCCTGATCTCACTGGCCTTTACTGCACTGTACTGTGTTTTTACTCTGATCTCACTGGGCTTTTCTGCACTATACTGAGTTTAAATCCTGATCTCACTGGGCTTTACTGCACTGTGATTTCATTTTACCCTGATCTCACTGGGCTTTATTGAACTGTACTATGTTTTACCCTAATCTCACTGGGTTTTACTGTGCTGGACTGTGTTTTTACTCTGCTTTCTCAGGGCTATACTGTTCTGTACTGTGGTTTTATCCTGATCCCACTGGGCTTAAATGAACTGTACTATACTTTTACCCTGATCTCAGTGGGGTTTAATGCACTGTACAGTGTTTTTATCTTGATCTCATTGGGTTTTTCTGCATTGTACTGTATTTTTACCTTGATTCACTGTGGCTCTACTGCACTGTAATGTGTTTTTATCCCCAACCTCACCAGGCTTTACTGTACTGTGCTTTCACCCTGATCTCACTGGGCTATACTGCACTGTACTTTCTTTTTACCCCGATCTCACTGTACTGTGCTAAACTGTACTGTGGTTTTACCCTGATTTCACTCCACTTTAGTGAGCTGTACTGTGCTTTTACCCTGATCTCACTGGGCTTTACTGTGCTGGACTATGTTTAAATTCTGATCTCACAGGGTTTTAATGAACTGTACTGTGCGTTTACCCTGATCTCATTGTCTTTACTGCGCTGTACTGTGATTTAACCGTAAACTCACTGGGATTTACCGCACTGTACTGTTTCTACTCTGATCTCACAGGGCTTTATTTAACTCTACTGTGCTTTTACAATGATCTTACTGGGCTTTACTGCTCTGTACTGTGCTTTAACCAAGATCTCACTATGTTTTGCTGCATTGTACTGTGCTTTTACGCTGGTCTCACTGGGCTTTACTGCTCTGTACTGTATTTGTCCACTGATCTCACTGGGCTTTTCAGCAGTGTACACTGTTTTTACCCTGATCTCACTGGGCTATGCTGCGCTGAACTGTGTTTTTACCCTGATCTCTCTGGGCTGTACTGCACTGTACTTTCTTTTTACCCCGATCTCAGTGGGCTTTGCTGAACTGTACTGTGGTTTAACCCTTATCTCATTCGACTTTAGGGAGCTGTACTGTGCTTTTACCCTGATCTCACTGGGCTTTACTGTGCTGGTCTGTGCATTTACCCTGATCTCAGTGTCTTTATTGCGTTGTATTGTGTTTTTACCATGATCTCACTGGACTTTACTGCACCGTATTGTTTTTACCCAGATCTCACTGGCTTTACTACACTGTACTGTGTTTGTACCCTGATCTCACTGGGCCTTACTGCAATGTACTGTGTTTTTACTCTGATCTCACTGGGCTTTACTGCACTATACTGTGTTTATACGCTGATCTCACTGGGCTTTACTGCACTATACTGTGTTTATACGCTGATCTCACTGGGCTTTACTGCACTGTACTGTGTTTTTACACTGATCTCACTGGGCTTTACTGCACTATACTGTGTTTATATCCTGATCTCACTGGGCTTTACTGCAATGTACTTTCATTTTACCCTGATCTCACTGGCCTTTGTTGAACTGTACTGTGGTTTTATCCTGATCCCACTGGGACTTACTGTGCTGGACTGTGTTTATACCCTGATCTCACTTGGCTTTACTGCACTGTACTTTTGTTTTACCCTGATTTCACTGGGCTTTATTGAACTATACCGTGCTTTTCCCCTGATCTCACTGGGCTTTACTGCTCTGTACTGTACTTTTCCCCTGATGTCACTTGGCTGTACTGCATTGTACTGTGATTTTACCCCGACCTCACTGGGTTTTGCTTAACTGTACTGTGATTTTACCCTGATTTCACTGGAGTTTACTGAGCTGTACTGTGCTTTTACTCTGCTTTCACTGGGCTTTACTACACTGTACTGTGCTTTAACTCTGATCTCATTGGGATTTACTGCTCTTTACTGTATTTTTCCACTGATCTCACTGTGCTTTTCAGCAGTGTACACTGCTTTTAACCTGATCTCACTGGCTTTACCGCACTCTACTGTGTTTTAACTCTGATCTCACTGGGCTTCACTGCACTGTACTGTGTTTTTACACTGATCTCACTGGACTTTACTGCACTATACTGTGTTTATATCCTGATCTCACTGGGCTATACTGCTCTGTACTGTGGATGCTGCAAATTGGTGGTGGTGGAGGGGAGTTCCCATTACCTGTAAAGTGCTTTGAGTAGAGTGTACAGAAAAGCGCTATGTAAGTGTAAGCAATTATTATTCTTACTGTGCTTCTACCCTGATCTCACTGGGCCTTACTGTGCTGAACTGTGATTTTACTCTGATCTCACAGGGCTTAAATGAACTGAACTATGCTTTTACCCTGATCACAGTGGGGTTTACTGCACTGTACAGTGTTTTTACCTCGATCTCATTGGGTTCTTCTGCACTGTACTGTATTTCTACCATGATTTCACTGTGGCTCTACTGCACTGTAATGTGTTTTTACCCCAAGCTCACCGGGCTTTACTGTACTGTGGTTTTACCCTGATCTCAGTGGGCTGTGCTGCGCTGAACTGCGTTTTTACCGTGATCTCACTGTGCTGTACTGCACTATAGTATAGTATACTGCACAGCATAATGCACTGTTTTTATACCCTGATCTCACTGGGCTTTATTAAACTGTACTATGCTTTTACCCTGTTCTCAATGGGCCTTACTGTGCTGGACTGTGATTTTATCCTGATCTCCCTGGGTTTTACTGTGCTGGACTGTGTTTTTACTCTGCTTTCACGGGGTTTTAATGAATTGTACTATGCTTTTACTCTGATCTCAGTGGGGTTTACTGCACTGTACAGTGTTTTACCTTGATCTCATTGGGTTCTTCTGCACTGTACTGTATTTTTACCTTGATTTCACTGTGGCTCTAATGTGCTGTAATGTGTTTTTACCCAAACCTCTCCGGGCTTTACTGTACTGTGCTTTTACCCTGATCTCACTGGGCTGTGCTACGCTGAACTACGTTTTTACCATGATCTCACTGTGCTGTACTGCACTATATTACTGTATACTGCACAGTATATTGCACTGTGCTTTTACCTTGATGTTACTGGGCTATACTGCACTATACTTTTATTTACCCCAAAGACACTGGGGTTTGCTGAACTGTACTGTGTTTTTACCCTGATCTCACTGTTCTGTAAGGCACTACAGTATAGTATACTGCACAGTATACTGCACTTTGCTTTTACCCTGATGTTACTGGGCTATACTGCACTGTACTTTCATTTTGCTCCAAAAACACTGGGCTTTATTGAACTGTACTGTGCTCTTACCCTGATCTCACTGGGCTTTATACTAAACTATACTGTGCTTTTACCCTAATCTCACTGTCTTTACTGCACTGTACTGTTTTTACTCTGATCTCAGGTGGCTTTATTGAACTGTACTGTGCTTTTACACTGATCTTACTGAGCTTTACTGCTCTGTACTGTGCTTTAACCAAGATCTCACTAGGCTTTGCTGCATTGTACTGTGCTTTTCCGCTGGTCTCACTGGCTTTACTGCACTGTTCTGTGTTTTTACCCTGATCTCACTGGTTTTACTGCACTATACCACGTTTATATCCTGATCCCACTGGGCTTTACTGCACTGTACTGAGTTTTAACCCTGATCTCACTGGGCTTTACTGCAATGTACTTTCCTTTTACCCTGATCTCACTGGGCTTTATTGAACTGTACTGTGTTTTAACCCTGATCTTACTGGGCTTTACTGCACTATACTTTATTCTTACCCTGATCTCACTGGGTTTGGCTGTGCTGGACTGTGTTTTTACTCTGCTTTCACAGGGCTTTAATGAATTGTACTATGCTTTTACCCAGATCTCAGTGGGGTTTACTGCACTGTACTGTGTTTTTACCTTGATTTCACTGTTGCTCTAATGCGCTGTAATGTGTTTTTACCCAAACTTCACTGGGCTTTACTATACTGTGCTTTTACCATGATCTCACTGTGCTGTACTGCACTATTGCATAGTATACTGCACAGTATACTGCACTGTGTTTTTACCCTGATCTCACTATTCTGTACTGCACTATAGTATAGTATGCTGCACAGTATACTGCACTTTGCTTTTACCCTGATGTTACTGGGCTATACTGCACTGTACTTTCATATTACTCCAAAAACACTGGGCTTTGCTGAACTGTACTGTGGTTTTACCCTGATCTTACTAGGCTTTATACTAAACTATACTGTGCTTTTACCCTAATCTCACTGTCTTTACTGCACTGTACTGTGTTTCTACCATGATCTTACAGGGCTTTACCACACTGTACTGTTTTTATCCTGATCTCAATGGCTTTACTGCACTGTACTGTGTTTTTTACCCTGATCTCACTGGGCTTTACTGAACTATACTGTGTTTTTACCCTGATCTCACTAGGATTTACCACACTGTACTGTGTATTTATCCTGATCTCACTGTCTTTACCGCGCTCTACTGTGTTTTTTCTCTGATCTCACTGGGCTTTATTGAACTGTACTGTGTTTTAACCCTGATCTCACTGGGCTTTACTGCACTATACTTTATTCTTACCCTGATCTCACTGGGTTTGGCTGTGCTGGACTGTGTTTTTACTCTGCTTTCACAGGGCTTTAATGAATTGTACTATGCTTTTACACAGATCTCAGTGGGGTTTACTGCACTGTACTGTGTTTTTACCTTGATTTCACTGTGGCTCTAATGCGCTGTAATGTGTTTTTACCCAAACTTCACTGGGCTTTACTATACTGTGCTTTTACCATGATCTCACTGTGCTGTACTGCACTATTGCATAGTATACTGTACTGTGCTTTTACCCTGATCTCACTGGGCTGTGCTGCGCTGAACTGCGTTTTTACCATGATCTCACTGTGCTGTACTGCACTATAATATAGTATACTGCACAGTATACTGCACTGTTTTTACCCTGATCTCACTGATCTGTACTGCACTATAGTATAGTATGCTGCACAGTATACTGCACTTTGCTTTTACCCTGATGTTACTGGGCTATACTGCACTGTACTTTCATATTACTCCAAAAACACTGGGCTTTGCTGAACTATACTGTGGTTTTACCCTAATCTCACTGTCTTTACTGCACTGTACTATGTTTCTACCATGATCTTAGAGGGCTTTACCGCACTGTACTGTTTTTATCCTGATCTCAATTGCTTTACTGCACTCTACTGTGTTTTTTTACCCTGATCTCACTGGGCTTTATCACACTGTACTGTGTTTTTATCCTGATCTCACTGGGCTTTACTGCAATGTACTGTGTTTTTACTCTGATCTCACTGGGCTTTACTGCACTGTAGTGAGTCTTAACCCTGATCTCACTGGGCTTTACTGCACTGTACTTTCATTTTACCCTGATCTCACTGGGCTTCAATGAACTGTACTGTGCTTTTACCCTGATCTCACTGGGCTTTACTGTGTTGGACTGTGATTATACCCTCATCTCACTGGGCTTTAGTGCACTGTACTAAGTTGTAACACTGATCTCACTGGGCTTTACTGCACTATACTGTGCTTTTACCCTGATCTCACTGGGCTTTATTGAACTATACCGTGCTTTTCCCCTGATCTCACTGAGCTTTACTGCTCTGTACTGTACTTTTCCCCTTATGTCACTTGGCTGTACTGCGTTGTACTGTGTTTTTACCCTGATCTCACTGTGGCTCTACTGCACTGTAATGTGTTTTTACTCTGATCTCACTGGGATTTACTGCAAGCTACTGTGTTTAAATCCTGATCTCACTGGTTTTACTACACTGTACTGTGTTTTTACCCTGATCTCACTAGGATTTACCACACTGTACTGTGTTTTTTCTCTGATCTCACTTGGCTTTACTGCTCTATACTGAGTTTAAACCATGATCACACTGGGCTTTTCTACACTGTACTGTGTTTTTACTCTGATCTCACTGGGCTTTGCTGCACTGTACTGTGTTTTTACTCTGATCTCACTGGGCTTTACTGCAGTGTACTGTGTGTAACCCTGATCTCCCTGGGTTTTACTGTGCTGGACTGTGTTTTTACTCTGCTTTCACAGGGCTTTAATGAATTGTACTATGCTTTTACTCTGATCTCAGTGGGGTTTACTGCACTGTACAGTGTTTTTACCTTGATCTCATTGGGTTCTTCTGCACTGTACTGTATTTTTACCTTGATTTCACTGTGGCTCTAATGTGCTGTAATGTGTTTTTACCCAAACCTCTCCGGGCTTTACTGTACTGTGCTTTTACCCTGATCTCACTGTGCTGTACTGCACTATTGCATAGTATACTATACTGTGTTTTTACCCTGATCTCACTGAGCTTTACTGCTCTGTACTGTACTTTTCCCCTTATGTCACTTGGCTGTACTGCGTTGTACTGTGTTTTTACCCTGATCTCACTGTGGCTCTACTGCACTGTAATGTGTTTTTACTCTGATCTCACTGGGATTTACTGCAAGCTACTGTGTTTAAATCCTGATCTCACTGGTTTTACTACACTGTACTGTGTTTTTACCCTGATCTCACTAGGATTTACCACACTGTACTGTGTTTTTTCTCTGATCTCACTTGGCTTTACTGCTCTATACTGAGTTTAAACCATGATCACACTGGGCTTTTCTACACTGTACTGTGTTTTTACTCTGATCTCACTGGGCTTTGCTGCACTGTACTGTGTTTTTACTCTGATCTCACTGGGCTTTACTGCAGTGTACTGTGTGTAACCCTGATCTCCCTGGGTTTTACTGTGCTGGACTGTGTTTTTACTCTGCTTTCACAGGGCTTTAATGAATTGTACTATGCTTTTACTCTGATCTCAGTGGGGTTTACTGCACTGTACAGTGTTTTTACCTTGATCTCATTGGGTTCTTCTGCACTGTACTGTATTTTTACCTTGATTTCACTGTGGGTCTAATGTGCTGTAATGTGTTTTTACCCAAACCTCTCCGGGCTTTACTGTACTGTGCTTTTACCCTGATCTCACTGGGCTGTGCTACACTGAACTACGTTTTTACCATGATCTCACTGTGCTGTACTGCACTATATTACTGTATACTGCACAGTATATTGCACTGTGCTTTTACCTTGATGTTACTGGGCTATACTACACTATACTTTTATTTACCCCAAAGACACTGGGGTTTGCTGAACTGTACTGTGGTTTTACCCTGATCTCACTGGGCTTTTTACTGAACTAGACTGTGCTTTTACCCTAATCTCACTGTCATTACTGCACTGTACTGTGTTTTTACCATGATCTTACTGGGCTTTACCGCATTGCACTGTTTTAATCCTGCTCTCAGTGGCTTTACTGCACTGTGATCTAAAAGGGCTTACCTGTGCTCTACTGTGTTTTAACCCAAATCTCACTGGGATTTACCGCACTGTACAGTTTTTACTCTGATCTCACAGGGCTGTATGAACTGTACTGTGCTTTAACACTGATCTTACTGAGCTTTACTGCTCTGTACTGTGCTTGAACCCTGATTTCACTGGTTTTACTACACTGTACGGTGTTTTTACCCTAATCTCACTAGGATTTACCACACTGTACTGTGTTTTTATCCTGATCTCACTGCCTTTACCGCACTCTACTGTGTTTTTCCCCTGATCTCACTGGGCTTTACTGCACTATCCTGTGTTTATAACATGATCTTACTGGGTTTTCCTACACTGTACTGTGTTTTTACTCTGATCTCACTGGGTTTTACTGCACTGTACTGTGTTTAAAACCGGACCACTGCTCTCAGTGGCTTTACTGCACTGTATACTCTGATCTAAAAGGGCTTACCTGTGCTTTACTGTGTTTTAACCCAAATCTCACTGGGAGTTACCGAACTGTACAGTTTTTACTCTGATCTCACAGGGCTTTATGAACTGTACTGTGCTTTAACACTGATCTTACTGAGCTTTACTGCTCTGTACTGTGCTTTAACCCTGATCTCACTGGTTTTACTACACTGTACTGTGTTTAAACCCTGATCTCACTGGTTTTACTACACTGTACTGTGTTTTTACCCTGATCTAACTAGTATTTACCACACTATACTGTGTTTTTATCCTGATCTCACAGGCTTTACTGCACTATACTGTGTTTTTATTCTGATCTCACTGGGCTTTGCTGAACTGTACTGTGCTTTTACCCTGATCTCACTGGGCTGTGCTGCGCTGAACTGCGTTTTTACCATGATCTCACTGTGCTGTACTGCACTATAATATAGTATACTGCACAGTATACTGCACTGTTTTTACCCTGATCTCACTGATCTGTACTGCATTATAGTATAGTATACTGCACAGTATAATGCACTTTGCTTTTACCCTGATGTTACTGGGCTATACTGCACTGTACTTTCATTTTACTCCAAAAACACTGGGCTTTGCTGAACTGTACTGTGGTTTTACCCTGATCTCTCTGGGCTTTATACTAAACTATACTGTCCTTTTACCCTAATCTCACTGTCTTTACTGCACTGTACTGTGTTTTTACCATGATCTCACTGGGCTTTACTGCAATGTACTGTGTTTTTACTCTGATCTCACTGGACTTTACTACACTATACTGTGTTTATATCCTGATCTCACTGGGCTTTACTGCACTGTACTAAGTTGTAACCCTGATCTCACTGGGCTTTACTGCACTGTACTGTGCTTTTACCCTGATCTCACTGGGCTTTACTCCACTGTACTAAGTTGTAACCCTGATCTCACTGGGCTTTACTGCACTGTACTGTGCTTTTACCCTGATCTCACTGGGCTTTATTGAACTATACCGTGCTTTTCCCCTGATCTCACTGAGCTTTACTGCTCTGTACTGTACTTTTCCCCTGATGTCACTTGGCTGTACTGCGTTGTACTGTGTTTTTACCCTGATCTCACTGTGGCTCTACTGCACTGTAATGTGTTTTTACTCTGATCTCACTGGGATTTACTGCAAGGTATTGTGTTTTCACCCTGATCTCTCTGAGCTTTAATGTGCTGTACTGCGCTTTTCACCTGATCTCAGTGGGCTTTACTGCACTGTACTGTGTTTTAATCCTTAGGTAAATGGGCTTTACTGGGCTATACTATTTACCTTGATCTCAGTGGCCGTTACAGCACTGTACAGTGTTTGACATTGACTTGATTTCATTGGCCTTTACTGTACTGGACTGTGTTTTTATCTTAATCTCACTGGCTTTACTGACCCGTACTGTGTTTAAACCCTGATCTCACTGGTTTTACTACACTGTACTGTGTTTTTACCCTGATCTCACTGGGCTTTACTGCACTGTACTTTCATTTTACCCTGATGTCACTGGGCTTTACTGTGCTGGACTGTGTTTTTACTCTGCTTTCATGGGGTTATACTGCTCTGTACTGTGGTTTTATCCTGATCCCACTGGGACTTACTGTGCTGGACTGTGTTTATACCCTGATCTCACTGGGCTTTACTGCACTGTACTTTCATTTTACCCTGTTCTCACTGGGCTTTATTGAACTGTACTGTGCTCTTACCCTGAACTCACTGGTCTTTACTGCACTGTACTGTGTTTTTACTCTGATCTCACTGGCTTTACTGCACTTTACTGTGTTTTTACCCTGATCTCACCGGCTTTACTACACTGTAATGTGTTTAAACCCTGATCTCACTGGGCTTTACTGCACTATACTTTCATTTTACCCTGATCTCAATGGGCTTTATTGAACTGTAGTGTGCTTTTACCCTGATCTCACTAGGCTTTACTGCACTGTACTGTGTTTTTACCCTGATCTCACTGGGCTTTGCTAAACTGTACTGTGATTTTACCCTGATCTCACTGGAGTTTACTGAGCTGTACTGTTCTTTTACCCTGATCTCACTGGGCTTTACTGCTGTGTACTGTATTTTTCCACTCATCTCACTGGGCTTTTCTGCAGTGTACACTGTTTTTACCCTCATCTCACTGTGGCTCTACAGCACTGTAATATGTTTTTAACCCGATCTCACTGGGATTTACTACAAGGTACTGTGTTTTTACCCTGATCTCTCTGAGCTTTACTGTGCTGTACTGTGCTTTTCACCTGATCTCAGTGGGCTTTACTGTGCTGGACTGTGTTTTTACTCCAATCTCACAGGGCTTTAATGAACTGTGCTATGCTTTTACCCTGATCTCAGTGGGCGTTACAGCACTGTACAGTGTTTTACCTTGATCTCATTGGGCTTTACTGTACTGGACTGTGTTTATACCCTGATCTTAATGGGCTTTACTGTACTGTACTGTGTTTTTACTCTGATCTCACTGGCTTTACTACACTGTACAGTGTTTATAACCTGATCTCACTGGGCTTTATTGAACTGTACTGTGCTTTTACACTGATGTCATTGGGCTTTACTGCTCTGTACTGTACTTTTCCCCCGATGTCACTGAGCTGTACAGCGTTGTACTGTGTTTTTACCCTGATCTCACTGGGCTTTGCTAAACTGTACTGTGATTTTACCCTGATCTCACTGGAGTTTACTGAGCTGTACTGTGCTTTTACCCTGATCTCACTGGGCTTTACTGCTCTGTACTGTCTTTTTCCACTGATCTCACTGGGCTTTTGTGCAGTGTACACTTTTTTTACCCAGATATCACTGGGCATTGCAGAAATGTACTGTGGTTTTATCCTTATCTCACTGGGTTTTACTTCGCTGTTCTGTATTTTTACCCTGATCTCACTGGGCTTTACTGCTCTGTACTGTCCTTTTACCCTGACCTCACTAAGCTTTACTGCTCTGTACTGTCCTTTTACCCTGATCTCACTAGAATTTCCTGTGCTATACGGTGCTTTTACCCTGATCTCACAGGGCTTTATTGAACTGTACTGTGCTTTTCACCCTGATCTCAATGGATTGTAGGGCACAGTACTGTGCTGTTACCCTGATGCCAGAGGGCGTTGATGAGCTGTACTGTGTTTTTACTCTGATCTCACTAGACTTTACTGAGTTGTTCTGTGCTTTTACCCTGATCTCACTGGGCTTTACTGCTCTGTGCTTTGCCTTTACCCTGATCTCACTGGGCTTTACTGCTCTGTACTGTCCTTTTACCCTGATCTCACTAAGCTTTACTGCTCTGTACTGTGCTTTTACCCTGATCTCACAGGGCTTTACTGCTCTGTACTGTGCTTTTACCCTGATCTCACAGGGCTTTACTGCTCTGCACTGTGCTTTTCCCCTCATCTCATTGGGTTTTTCTGCACTGCAATGTTTTTAGCCTGATCTCACTGTAGCTCTACTGCGCTGTAATGTGTTTTTACCCTGATCTCTCTGGGGTTTACTGTGCTGTACTGTGCTTTTCACCTGATCTCAGTGGGCTTTACTGCACTGTACTGTGTTTTAATCCTTATGTAAAGGGGATTTGCTGTGCTATACTATTTACCCTGATCTTACTGGGTTTTTTCTGCACTGTACAGTGTTTTTATCTTGATCTCAATGTGGCTCTACTGAGCTATGTGTTCTTACTCTGATCTCACTGGGCGTTACTGCACTGTGTTTTCACCCTGATCTCAATGGACTGTACGGCACAGTACTATGCTTTTATACTGATCTCACTGGAATTTACTGACCTGTACTGTGCTTTTATCCTGATCTCACCGGGTTTTACTGTGCTGGACTGTGTTTTTACTCTGATCACACAGGGCTTCCTTGAACTGTACTGGGCTTTTACTGTGATCTCACTGGGCTTTACTGCACTGTACTGCGTTTCAATCCTGATGCAAAAAGGCTTTACAGTAGTTTTACCCTGATCCCACTGGACGTTATTTTGCTATACTGTGCTTTTACACTGATCTTACAGGGCTTAACTGAGCTGAACTGTGCTTTTACCCTGATCTAAATAGGCTTTACTATGCAGGACTGTGCTCTGTACCGAGTTAATTCAATTTACGTATGAAAGAGGTGTTTTCGGTCCTGTTACTGTATCACAGCAGTTTTCTGCACCGAAACCAGACAACAAAAGTGAGGAAGTTACAGACACACGGAATGTAAACACGCGGATATTGCAAAACAAAAAATAACTTTCAATGGTCATATAAAAAAAAAAGATTATTTATGGCCTACTCGAAAAATATGGATTTCTAAACTAGACCATCGTAACGACAGTTTGACACGCCTGATTTTAGGACGTGTTGCCTAAAGTCATTGTGTGTATGAAGAAGGTGTTTTCCGTCATGTCACTGTAATTTCAGGTGTTTTAGCGCCATAACCGGACAACAGTTCAGTTTCCAGTAAAGAAACGCGTTGCAACATCGCACAAGTCTTTCCCACTTCACTCTGCATCTCTCCACCCTTTACCCTTTACTGTGTTTTTACTCTGATCTCACTAGACTTTACTGAGCTGTTCTGTGCTTTTACCCTGATCTCACTGGGCTTTACTGCTCTGTGCTTTGCCTTTACCCTGATCTCACTGGGCTTTACTGCTCTGTACTGTCCTTTTACCCTGATCTCACTAAGCTTTACTGCTCTGTACTGTGCTTTTACCACACTGACCTGCCAGCTCCAGTTTCGTGTCCATTTCTTCTATTAATCCTGCAGTCACTTCACAGGGAAGCGTGTGTCCAACACAATCTGTCTGTCCCTGATCTCCTCCTGCTCCCGAGTCCTTCTCCCACAGCTGCAATCTCGACTTCAGAATCTCATTTTCCTTCTTCAGCTGCGACATTTCACTCCCGACATTGTCCTCCACACACTGTGTGATTTTAAACACGGTTCGTTTCACCAGAATCTGGGAGACGCTGCGGAGTTTGTCTTGAAACCCATCCTCGCTGTCCAACATCCTGTTTCTGAAAACTTCGGAAACTTCACACACGATCGATTTGAGCAAAATCTCCATGAAGGATTGAAGCTCGGTTTGCAGATTTAACAGCGAATTAGCCATTTTCTTACTAATTTACTGACAAAAAAGACGAGCTGAGGAGGTTTAATCTTTATTTTGATCTAAAACAGCGGATTCAATCGCTGCCAAGAGGTGAAATTCCTGAACAGTCGCGTAATATGATGACGTCATATCTTGGCTCTGCTTTAGCTTCAAAACAAACGAGGAGCGGAGCTGAGAAAGAGAAAGAGGAGTTTCTTTAACCAGAAATAAACCTCACTGCACCTTCCAGCGCCACCTAGGCAGGAAGAGTGAAGCCTGCGAATTTCATCATATGAATTCCATATAATGATTTATTTCTTGACTTTGTGTTTTTCTTTAAATGACATGCTTGTGTGCATTATTCTCGATGCAGTGGGGTTTTATGTACATTGTATGTTCAAAATACATTTTAATTAAAATACACAAGAGTTTCAGCTATGCTCATCTGCTGATCCCTTAACTCCCTTGAAAGAAAATAAGCACAGCAAAGCCCACCAATATAATTTTGTAAATAGGTTCCAATAATATGCATAACACTGAATGCAGTATCATAAAGCATCATAGTATCTTTCTACAGATGGGGAATCCATTAATTCATTTTGTTCCTTTTTGAAAATGAAGCAGCTAAACAACGTAAGATATAAATCTGATAAATTGTGTGACCTTCCAGTAACCTTACCTCTTAAGGTGAACTGCCATTCCGTTCTAGCTGATGTAGCAGTTTTTTGGCATCTTTAAACTTTAAAGTTTCCTTGCAGCTAACTTTGTTTCTCCAGCTGGACAAAACAACGTAAAAAAATAAACTCCAAAGGTGAGGGAACACGGAAGTGATTTGGGGAAAAAAGGGAAGGTAAACACCACTCACACTTTACACTTTACCTCTCTAGCCTAGAAAGGTTTGTATATATCTATCTCTGTAACCTGTAGATTACAGATGTAAGAACAAGTGGCTTCTGGAAATTTAAAAAATGTGTGATGAATAGGTGAAGATATTTCAGTTTGAGTCTTTCAGAGAATGTATCCTGAGCCTTAATTTAAAAAAGAGTTATGATCTGTGTCACACATATACATGGTCCCTTGGATCATTTCAAAATCACCCAGAGAAGACATTGCGTGCCAGGTTATCTCATTTGGAGAAAATGTTCTGACATTTACATTGGTGAAACAGGAAGAAGACTGCCAGACTGTTTCAGGGATCATGGCAGAGCAGTGAGAATCACAGATCTGTCTAATATGACAGTTCCCCATTTCAGTTCCTCTTCCTGCATGATCATACAGACCTTCTTCTGTTTCAGAGGACAAATCAGAACTGTGAGGATCACATATCTGTCTAAGATGACAGTTCACCTCTTCTGGCCCTCACTATTCTCCAGTCACACTGATTTCTGTCTTGGAATCAGACAGACAATCACAATGATATGGGGCTCATAGAATAATTTCTCTCAACATGTCCAGATCTGATAAGTCTCTTTACTAAATTTCTTCTGGAATCCATCCTGCTGTTCCATGGTTAACCAACTGTCACGAATGATCAGCAGACCAATCAGAAGGATGAACCCAGTGCGGTACCACAGTGGTCAAGAAACAAAGGGAAAGGACCCAGAAGCTTCTGATCCAGGAGAGGGTTAGGCGAGAGACGTGGTCAAGAGCAAGTTCCATAGTTCATATCCTTAAAAGCTTAGAAGATTTAGAAAGAGAGAGATAGGAGCTCTGAAGGGGAGACCAATACCGGGCAAAGAGCAGAGGGTTTTAGAGGGTTTACATATTGTGAGAGGAGGAAGGTGTGTTGATAGGTGGAGTGTTGTGGTTGGTTGGTTGACAGGAACAGTGTCGTTTAGAAGAAGTGCTCAGAGATGGAGTGTAAATAGCGTGAGGGAGCTTTCGTGTGGGAATCTGGTTGGATGAGGGCGTGACAGGAACCACTGAGAGAATAGTTGTGGCCCAACTTCAATCGTATCTGGACTCAAATAATATACTTGAGAAATTCCAGTCTCTGCCCAGGTTTCCACCCAGGCCACAGCACTGAAACTGCATTAAAAAAGAGTCGTTAATGTTATCCTGTTAGCTACTGACATGGGGAATGCAACAGTGCTTGTGCTTCTAGATCTTAGTGCTGCCTTTGACACGGTTGACTACTCTGTTTTGTTACACAGGCTTGAGTTTAAGGTGGGTTATGTGGAACCATCCTTATGGTTATGTGGAAGTGGTTTACTTCATATTTAACTAATCGTTTTCATTACGTGCAAATATCTAATAATTGTACTTCTTCGTCAATCTCACTAGTTCAATTTGGGGTACCACAAGGATCAAGGCTGGAACCAATATTGTTCTCTCTGTACATGCTGCTGCTAGTTAGAAATATTAACTTTCATTCATATGCTGATGACACTGAAATATACATTTTGTTTGCACCTAACGACAACTCGTCTATTATAACTTTAGTCAACTGCGTTAATGAAGTAAAGACTTGGATGTGTGAAAATGTTTTGTTACTCAACCTCAAAACTGAGGTTCTGTTGTTTGGAGGCAACAATACTGATAGGAGTATTATAACTTCAGCACTTAACTCAGAGGATTTAAAAATTTGCCTCAAAGACAGCACATAACCTAGATAATATTAGAGACAAGGCTCTCGTTTAACTCTCATGTCAAAACTGTATCGAAAACATGCTTCCTTCAGATAAGAAATATTGCAAAACTAAGGCAGTTTCTCTCAACTCAAGACAAAGAGAAATTAATACGTGCTCTTGTACACAGCACGTTAGACTACTGCAATGCCCTACTATCAAGGAGCACTCACCACTCTTTCAACACCTTACAGCGAATTCAGAATGCAGCAATTGTTACTAGGAGCAGAAAGTACGACCATATAACCCCCATACTTAGCTCTCTTACTTACAAAGCTCTCAGAGGTCAGGATCATGTCTATCTAATGGAGCTTATTAATGTATACAATCCAAGTCGCCCCCTTAGATGACATAATGCAGGTCTTCTTCATGTTCCATGGATTAATTAAAAAAAACAGTTGGCGGTAAAGCCTTTAGTTACAGGGCCCCTAGCTTATGGAACAGTCTCCCACCCCATGCTCAGGATGCCGAGTCAATCTCAGTATTTAAATCCAGACTGAAAACCTATTACGTCAGCCTAGCCTACTCACACCTTACATTGTAGCCTGCTGCAACCATGGCTGCTGGTGCTGCTGTACATGCCATTGTGTGTCTCTATGTTGGTCCACCAGGTAGAAACATCTGTTCTGACCAAACTATTCTATTCTCCTCTCCACATGTCCGGATGGCACCCGGGCTGGGCACCATCTGAGTTGGATGCTGCAATACTGCCATGGATCCAGGAGGGACATCGTGGATAAAGCTATCGTTAAGAAAGATTTTGCTGATCTACTGAGATCTGCATGGAGTACTGACATACAGAAGATATAATGGATGGATTAATACCATTATTCATTTATTCATTTTTAATTGTATAATGTCCAGTTGCCCTTGGACCCCTTGGAGTTTTTTTTCTCCTTATTAAGGAGTTTTTGGCTCCTCTCCTTTGTTGACTTCTGGTCTTTTCTGTTCTATATTCACAACATATACGGTCACTTGCTTTCTTACACGCCTTGTGGCAATCTTGTTGTGAAAGGCGCTATATAAAAATAAATTTAATTGAATCAACCATCCACTGTGCAGAGTCTTTGTGAAAATGACAGTCTCTCTCTAAATAATAAATACATCGCATTTCTCACCCCAGCCTCTCTTACCTCTAGACTATGAGGATCATGCTGTCAGAATGTCCAGCTACAAAAGAGGGATTCAAATATGCTGTGACACTGAGAAGAAAGAGTATAGGACCCACAGAGATGAAGAGAAGGGCTTGAGTTGGAAAGAGCAGATCAATGGAGAGGATGGCAAAACTACATTAATGAGCTCAATCATTCTCAGTGAAAGAGCAGCTCACCAATGGGGATGTGATGGAGGTGGGTAATGAGAGTAAAAAGCTCCTCTCTCAATGTAGGTGAAGACGACCATGAGAGAACCTTCTTGCCAGTTAACCCTAGGGTTAACCAGAGCTGCTGCTGTTACTGGTGACTCTTCATCTTCAGACACTGATAACACAGAGACTGAGGGTCAGAAAGACAGGATGACATCCATTGCTAATTGCTATACAGCACAAACCATAATTACAAAAAACGAGACAAAACCTCTTTAGAAACCCTTCACACAGAGTTTTTTAAACACATTCTTAATGTAAAGAGAGAAGTACAACATAATGTGTACAAGGCTGAATTAGGCCATTACCCACTGCTAATTGTATACAGAAGAGAGTGATAAAATATTGCCAACATCAACAAAAGTGTGTCAGTGTGCCGTACAGAGAAAGGGTCAGTGATATAGGAGAGAGAGCTGTGTGTCAGTGTGCCGTACAGAAAGAGGGTTAGTGATGTAGGAGAGAGAGTTGTGTCAGTGTGTCGTACAGAGAGAGGGTTAGTGATGTAGGAGAGAGAGCTGTGTGTCAGTGTGCCGTACAGAGAGAGAGTTGTGTGTCAGTGTGCTCTACAGAGGTTCAGTGATGATTTATTTAAAGATCACTGAGTCAGTATTAGGGAGTCAATCATACTCAGAGGATGTTCAGCACTGCTCGTCCTCCTGACAGTCAGTCTTGGCTTCTTTTATCTTGTATTTTACTTCTTCTTCTTTTTGTGTCTTTCTCACTTTAACAGAAGCAGAAAGGATTCACATGAGGGGAAGCTCATCTTTCTTTTTTTATTGCTCTGTAGTGCATCCATCGTTTTATATTCTCAGCTGTTCCGGTGACAGTTTAAACCCCAGTTATATAAAACACATCACATTAAAACAGCACTGTGATGACAGAGAAATTTGAACCTCAACAAGCCTGCATGGGGTATCTTAAAAGGAACTGATCTCTTTTCTGGAGCATTTACCTGACATGTCAAACTGATGCAGGGAGGTTCACATGAAATATGTCAGCTCAGTGACAGAGGTCCTATGTCTCAGAGTTTCAGAGTTCTAGAACATTGACTGTGATTATACCATCTGCCAGAGCTCAACAGGCTCTCCTAACTACATGGAGCAGCTCAAGAGAAACTCTTCTACATTGTTGAGAACTTCATTAGGCTGTAGCTCCTTTATAACTGCCCACCCCTTTCCACTCTACGACCCATCCACTGTGTGTCTGAGCAGAGGCAACTTTGACTTGTTTTGGGACTAAACCTGAATCTTCTGTTTAAAACTGGTGTGCAATATGTTGAAGGGGACTGGGCAATCTCATAGAACGCAGAGTGGCACAGGGACCACACAAACACACAAACACACAAACACACAAACACACAAACACACAAACACACAAACACACAAACACACAAACACACAAACACACAAACACACAAACACACAAACACACAAACACACAAACACACAAACACACAAACACACAAACACACAAACACACAAACACACAAATTATACTGGAGGCCTCTCAATAGTGAGCAAGGGTTGGTGTGTGAGGGAACTTTAAATACTGAAAGGAAATGGATGTGGTTGGATAATTGGTTTGGGAGTGAGAATTTGAGGAATTTTGGTGCATGTGGGAATGTGGTGGGTTCAATTAGGAATGAGATTGTGAAACATTGGGTTTGGGAATGCAACGCCATATGCTATGGAGAGTGAGGAATGGAACAGCGTTTGTGAGGGAGAGTGTGGAGTGTGACACTTACTGACTGTGTTTATTGTATTGTATTGTATTGATGTATTGTTGCATTATTAAGCACCCATATCACCCTGCAACTCACAACTGGCAACCCACTGAAGCTAAGCAGGTGTGAGCCTGGTCAGTACCTGGATGGGAGACCTCCTGGGAAAAACTAAGGTTGCTGCTGGAAGAGGTGTTAGTGGGGCCAGCAGGGGGTGCTCACCCTGTGGTCCACGTGGGTCCTAATGCCCCAGTATAGTGATGGGGACACTATACTGTAAACAGGTGCCTTCCTTCGGATGAGACGTAAAACCGAGGTTCTGACTCTCTGTGGTCATTAAAAATCCCAGGGCGTTTCTCGAGAAGAGTAGGGATGTAACCCCAGCATCCTGGCCAAATTTCCCATTGGCCCTAACCAATCATGGCCTCCTAATAATCCCTGTCTATGAATTGGCTTCATTACTCTCTGCTCTCCTCCCCACTAATAACTGATGTGTGGTGAGCGTTCTGGCGCACTATGGCTGCCGTCACATCATCCACGTGGATGCTGCACATTGGTGGTTATGGAGGGGAGTCCCCATTACATGTAAAGCGCTTTGAGTGGAGTGTCCAGAAAAGTGCTATATAAGTGTAAGCAATTATTATTATTCTTCAACTGAACGACTGTAAAATAATCAATTACTGCCTTTGATTGATGAGTACTGTTTCGTTTCCCATTTATGAGCCTATTTTAAAATTCTAGAAAACAGCTTAAGTTTCATACAGAACGTACTGATCAATTATCATAGTGCATTTTGTGTGAATATTTTTCAATCATAGAGCATTATCCTTTTAATAATTGTATCCGGGAGCTCGAAAAGTATATTGCAAGTAGATCAATTTATGTAAATAAAAGTTTTAATGCATTTTTTCCTCACTTAATACATTTTAAAGTGTCATAACCACGGCACCACTCTCCCTGTCACTGATGAGCAGGAGCTAATACTAATACTAGTGTTCATGTTAATATTAATAATAATAATAATTATAATAATAATAATTCCTTACACTTATATAGCACTTTTCTGGACACTCCACTCAAAGCGCTTAAGAGGTAATGGTGACTCCCCTCCACTACCACCAATGTGCAGCATCCACCTGGATGATGCAACAGCAGCCATAGTGTGCCAGAACGCTTCCCACACACCAGCTTTCAGTGGGGAGGAGAGCAGAGTAATGAAGCCAATACATAGATGGAGATTATTAGGAGGCCATGATTGATAAGGACCAATGATAAATTTGGCCAGGACGCTGGGGTTACACCCTACTATTTTCAAGAAACGCCCTGAGATTTTTCATGACCACGAGAGACAGGACCTCAGTTTTACATCTCATCCGAAGGATGGGAAATTAGTGTAACAGTTTTAGTATGCTAGTATTCATGTGTGTAATAGTGATGACTGAGCTACTGTTAATATTACAGTAATATTACTGTAATACAAATATTGAAAATATTCAAGTCTGAACCCCTTCAGTTTCTGCTTGGTAAAACAACAGTGGGATTCTAAGTACCCATACAAAGACCAGAATCTGCTGTATTCCGCTGTAAGGAGGATGGGATTCAATCCCACGGGTACAGAACACAAGAGATTAGCAGTTTATTGCCATACATTAGCTATTAGCGGGGAGGAGTGCAGAGAGTAATGAAGCCAATTCATAGACGGGGATTATTAGGAGGCCATGATTGGTAAGGGTCAATGGGAAATTCAGCCAGGACACCAGGGTTATACCCCTACTCTTTTCAAGAAATGCCCTACGATTTTTAAAGAGTCAGGACTTTCGTTTTACATCTTATCCGAAGGATGACACCTGTTTACAGTATAGTGTCCCCGTCACTATACTGGGGCATTAAGACCCATGTGGACCACAAGGTGAGCACCCCCTGCTGGTCCCACTAACACCTCTTCCAGCAGCAACCTTAGTTTTTCCCAGGAGGTCTCCCATCCAGATACTGACCAGGCTCACACCTGCTTAGCTTCAGTGAGTTGCCAGTTGTGTGCTGCAGGGTGATATGGCTGCTGGCAATAAATTCATTATTGATAGTGAAGAGATAAGAGTGACACCTGGGAAGTGAGTTGATAATATCATTTCTTGTTTTTGTATTTTTGCAAACTATGCAGTCCAGTGTCTTGAAGTCAGCTTTGCGCCCAAATATATAAAGATGCTGCCTGTCCTTGGTCAGTAAGATAAAGGGCATGTATTTGGTACGCTGGGTGTACGCCCAGAACATGAAAAGAACTAACTGTTGTCTAGTCTCCAACTTAGATATAATTAATTGGCATGTGTTGCTGTCTTATCATTTGTTTAGAATGTGTCATAGTAACTGGTTTTATTTTAAGGTATAAAGGACCATCTTCAGCTACTTATTTTTAAGTCTGGTGGTTGCAAACCGGACTTCCATACGCATATGAAATAAAGAGACTTCTTTATTTCATGACACCTGAACTTTGTCATTTGTATGATACAACAATACTGATCTGCATAATGAAATTCAAGAAACTGCAAAAGTAGTTAATTTCCCAGACTAATTACTCTTCCAATATTGTCACCCAAATTCATATTGTTCCTTTTCTTCTCTTGAATTTTCCTTACTATTTTCCTGTCCTCTTCTCCCATGCGGAGATGGATCCACAGCCGACACCCTGTGTGTTTCACCCCGTGTTTATGCAGTGTCAGTCTGTGTAAGGAGAGCAACTTGCACAGCTCCAGTGGCGCAATTGGTCAGCGTGTGGTACTTATACAGCGGAGTCATGCTGAGATTGTGAATTGCAGCATCACCTGGAGCACCATTGTTTGTTTTTAGTGACTGAAACTAACTGTTACGTTTAAACTGTTTTTTGTTTTTCAGTCATGCCAAGCTTGAGAATGCGAGCATCACCTGGAGCAATGTTGCCTATCTTCTTACCTATGGAAAGTAACTGTTGAATTTGGGTTGGTTCTTGTTACTCTTGTAGGCACACCAGTTTTCACAGGAAAGTTATTGCCACTCCCAAACCAATGTACTGCAGCCAAATATGATACTGATACTTATGCTGTTACTGCTTGTGGGCCAAGTATCCATGCTGTCGGTCAGCTATACCATGTTCAAACCAGTTGAAAAATTAGTGGTCTAGCACTGGAGTAAAAGAGGAAAAGAACATAAACCCAATTTAAAAAAGGCACTCCCTTCAAACTCTAAATTCAAGGAGGATGGGATTCAATCCCACGGGGACAGAACACAAGAGATTAGCAGTTTATTGCCTTAAGCACTCCGACACTTTGTCAAGGAGACAGATACCATGGGACATGAGACAGTGAGCTCAAGATAATCATCTTTCCTCGTACTTGAGGGTCTTTTTGCTTTTCCACCTGCCATTTAAACATTTTCCTTGGGAGATGTCAAGCCACCGAGCCTGTGGTGTGCTTCAGCAGCGGGTGTAGAGGACACCCTGTTGTACACGCAAAACACATTGAACTCCTTGGAGATGAAAAGTCCCATATAAAAGCCAATGCTCTTTGTTTGTATTGCTGTCAGTGCTGTTATTCCATTTAAAGGAGGCAAATTGCTCAGCGAGCAGGCTCAACACACCCCGAACGCAGATGTCTCAGAAAGGTGTGTAGTGTCATATAAAATGTCCTGATGTTGGTGAAAGAAGAGCTGTTTATTACACTTCCATGCGGGAGAGCAGCTTACAGAAGCTAGTCTCTCCTAACGGTTATGAAGTTAGTCTTTTTATACAAGGTAACAAAGTATTAGCACATACATCATATGACCTGCTAACTGTCGACTCAGTACTTTCCGTTCTTATGCTGGTGTAACAGAAAAACACCTCCTTATATGGGACTTTGCCAGAACACAAAACAGGATGTTACAGGTGCCACATAGACGCTATGTGAAATCATGAACGGACAGCACTTGTTACAGTATGTGTTTCCTCATGACAGGCAAAGAATATGCAGCTTGATCTGTAGGAGAGAAGTTGTTAAAAGCATGTATTCTGGATTCCTCAGGTGTGTCCAAGTGGTTGTAAAAGGGTAATGCTCTGATGACTCCATGGCTTAGCTGGTTAAAGTGCCTGCCTATTAAACAGAAGATCCTGGCTCCGATTCCCAGTGGTGCCCTTCTTCCTGTCTTGATGTACAGAATTTATCATTATGGACAGCGACATTTGGCTCGATTTAGTTTAATACAAGTATTCATTTCCTTTCTGGAACAACTTGTTTTCAAGAAATGTATACAGCATGTAAAAAATGAAATACAAAAACCTGTTAATCAGTGCAGAAGAAATACTGCTGGCTGTCAAGAAAATGACAGCGATTTTTTTTCTTCATGGCACATTTGCTACTCCATTCTTCCAGTACTTTCCTACTCTCATCGCTGCTGCTCCTACTCTTTTTACTTTTTACTGATCTCTGTCAGGTAAACACTCCAGAACAGAGATCAGTTCCTCTTAAGATACCGTATGCAGGCCTGTTGAGGCTCAGATTTCTTTGTCATTACAGCGCTGTTTTAATGTGATGTGTTTTATATAACTGGGGTTTAAACTGTCACCGGAACAGCTGAAAACATAACATGATGGATGCACCACTGAGCAACAATAAACGAAAGATGAACTTCCCCTCATGTGAATCCTTTCTGCTTCTGTTACAGTGAGACAGACACAAGAGGAAGAAGAAGTAAAATAGAAGAAGAAGCCAAGCAGTGCTGAACATCCTCCTTCCAGTGAGTATGATTGACTCCCCTATACTGACTCAGTGATCTGTATATAAATCATCACTGAACCTGTAGGGCACACTGACAAACAGCACATTGACACACAGCTCTCTCTCCTACATCACTGACCCTCTCTGTACGGCACACTGATACACAGCTCTCTCTCCTACATCACTATCCCTCTCTCTGTATGGCACACTGACACACGGCTCTTTCTTACACCGCTAATGTCACGATGTGTCTTTCAGGACCTTATGCAGACAGCAGAATCTTGAGGGGAGTGAGACAAACACGGGGAAAAAGACTAGAATCGGGACTAGAAGAACAGGACAGTGTGTCGACGGTGCGCTGGTGCTCGGGGGGGGTGTGGCCAAGGCAAACAAGTCAGGGTGAGCTAAAGTCTAGAGTCCATCCTTGACAGACATGAAGGTTAAAAGCCAGAGTGGGATCCAGTGCATGGACTGGGGAATAAAAAAGAGCTAACGGGGCCAGGCGCTCCAAGCCTCAGACCCAGATGGTCAAAAAGCCTCTCCTGGGCTCACTGGTAGGTGGGCTTCCGAGCGTCCATCTTCCACAGCTAAGCCTGGAATGGTGGGAGCATCTGGCTCTTGTAGGGAGGGGCTGGAACAGGAAGCAGGTGTAAAAAAACAGGACAAACGAGGAAGAGCCGGAGCGTCTTTAAGAGGAGGGGCTTACAATCATGACAACTAACCCTCTCTCTGTATGGCATACTGACACACAGCTCTCTCTCCTACATGACTAACCCTCTCTCTGCATAGCACAATGACACACTTTTGTTGTTTTTGGCAATACAACAGTTTATAATAATAATAATTGCTTACACTTATATAGCACTTTTCTGGACACTCCACTCAAAGCGCTTTACAGGTAATGGGGACTCCCCTCCACCACCACCAATGTGCAGTCCCACCTGGATGATACAACGGCAGCCATAATGCCCAGAACGCTCACCACACCACACAGCTATCAGTGGGGAGGAGAGCAGAGTAATGAAGCCAGTTCACAGATGGGGTTTATTAGGAGGCCATGATTGGTAAGGGCCAATGGGAAATTCGGCCAGGACTCCAGGGTTACACCCCTACTCTTTTCGAGAAACGCCCTGGGATTTTTAATGACCAAAGAGAGTCACAACCTTGGTTTTACATATTATCCGAAGGATGGCGCCTGTTTAAAGTATAATGTCCCCGTCACTATACTGGCGCATTAGGACCCACATGGACCGCAGGGTGAGCGCCCCCTGCTGGCTCCACTAACACCTCTTTCCTCAGCAACCTTAAGTTTTTCCCAGGAGGTCTCCTGTCCAGATACTGACAAGGGCTCACACCTGCTTAGCTTCAGTGTGTTGCCATTTGTGAGTTGCAGAGTGATATGGCTGCTGGCCATTAGCAGTGGGTATTGGCCTAATTCAGCCGTGTACACATTATGTTGTACTTCTCTCTTTACATTGAGAATGTGTTAAGAATTCTCTGTGTAAAGGGCTTCTAAAGAGGTTTTGTCTCATTTTTTGTAATTGTGGTTTATGCTGTATAGCAATTAGCAGTGGATGTCATCCTGTCTTTCTGACCCTCAGTCTCTGTGTTATCAGTGTCTGAAGATGAAGAGTCATCAGTAACAGCAGCAGCTCTGGTTAACCCTAGGGTTAACTGGCAAGAAGGTTCTCTCATGGTCGTCTTCACCTACATTGAGAGAGGAGCTTTTTACTCTCATTACCCACCTCCATCACATCCCCCTTGGTGAGCTGCTCTTTCACTGAGAATGATTGAGCTCATTAATGTAGTTTTGCCATCCTCTCCATTGATCTGCTCTTTCCAACTCAAGCCCTTCTCTTGGTCTCTGTGGGTCCTATACTCTGTCTTCTCAGTGTCACAGTATAATTGAAATCCCTCTTTTGTAGCTGGACATTCTAACAGAATGATCCTCATAGTCTAGAGGTAAGAGAAGCTGGGGTGAGAAATCCGATTCCTTATTGCCACTCTTAGTAAATCTCTGTGGTGCCTCTGTCCCACAGAACAAGTGAGCAGACGTTTTGGTATAAGCTGTCCCCTTATTTAGAGAAAGACTGTCATTTTCACAAGGACTGTGAGTTTCTGCACAGTGGATGGTTAATTAAATTCAATTTATTTTTATATAGCACCTTGCACAACAAAGTTGCCCCAAGGCACGTAACAAAGAAAGTGACCATACATGTTGTAATACAGAACAGAAAAGACCAGAAGTCAATGGAGGAGAGGAACCAAAAACTCCTTAGTACAGAGAAAAAAAAACCTCCAGGGGGTCCAAGGTCAACTGGCTGCCCAACCCCTTTGGGCATGCTAATATTATAAAATTAAAAAATGAATAAATGAATAAGGGTATTAATCCATCCATCAAGTCTTCTGTATGTCAGTAATCCATGCAGATCTCTGTAGACCAGCAAAATCCTCCTAAACGATAGCTATATCCACAATATCCCTCTTGAATCCATGGCAGTATTGCAGCATCCAAGTCAGGTGGTGTCCAGCCCAGGTGCCATCCGGACATGTGGCGAAGAGAATAGGATAGTTTGGTCAGAACAGATGTTTCTACCTGGTGGACCAACATAGAGACACACAATGGCATGTACAGCAGCACCAGCAGCCATGGTTGCAGCAGGCTACAATGTAAGCTGTGAGTAGGCTAGGCTGACATAATAGGTTTTCAGTCTGGATTTAAATACTGAGATTGACTCGGCATCCTGAGCATGGGGTGGGAGACTGTTCCATAAGCTAGGGGCCCTGTAACCAAGGCTTTACCGCCAACTGTTATTTTATTAATGTGTGGAATATGAAGAAGACCTGCATTCTGTGAGCTAAGTGGGCGACCTGGACAGTATACATTAATAAGCTCATTGTGATTGTCTGTCTGATTCCAAGACAGAAATCAGTGTGACTGGAGAATAGTGAGGGCCAGGAGAGGTGAACTGTCATCTTAGACAGATGTGTGATCCTCACAGTTCTGATGTTTCCTCTGAAACAGAAGAAAGTTGGTATGATCATACAGGAAGAGGAACTGAGATGGGGAACTGTCGATTAGACAGATCTGTGATTCTCACTGCTCTGACATGAACTCTGAAGCAGTCTGGCCGTCTTCATCCTGTCTCACAAATGTAAATGGCAGGACATTTTCTCCAAATGAGATTACCTGGCACACATTATCTTCTCTGGGTGATTTTGAAATGATCTAAGGGACCATGTATATGTGTGACACAGATCATACTCTTTCTGAAATTAAGGCTCAGGATACATTCTCTGGAAGACTCAAACTGAAATATCTTCACCTATTTATCACACATTTTGACATCAGAAGCCACTTGTTCTTACATCTGTAATCTACAGGTTACAGAGATAGATATATACAAAACTTACTAGGCTAGAGAGGTAAAGTGTAAATTCTGAGTGGTGTTTACCTTCCCTTTTTTCCCCAAATCACTTCCGTGTTCCCTCACCTTTGGAGTTTATTTTTTTATGCTAGAGTCTTTTGTTTCTTCCAGCTGGAGAAACTAAGATAGCTGCCAGGAAACATTAAAGTTTAAAGATGCCAAAAAACTGCTACATCAGCTAGAATGGAATGGCAGCTCACCTGAAGAGGCAAGTTTACTGGAAGGTCTTATACAAGTTATCAAATGTATGTCTTACTTTGTTTAGCTGCTTCATTTTCAAAAAGGAACAAAATGACTTAATGGATTCCCCATCTGTAGAAAGATACTATGATACTTTATGATACTGCATTCAGTGTTATGCATATTATAAATACATATTATAATTATAATTATGTGTATTATTAACACTGACTCTAAACACTGGAACCCCCCAAGGCTGTGTGCTTTACCCTGTCCTTTACTCCTTATTTACCCATGATTGTGTCACCAGGCATAACTCAAACTCCATCATTAAGTTTGTGGACGATACAACAGTCATTGGCCTGATCACAGATGGTGAAGAGTCTGTTTACAGAGTCTGAACATCAGTAAGACTAAGGAGATGATTGTGGACTATAGGAAACACCAGGGAGGAGATCACACAACTATCTATATCAATGGGACTGCAGTGGAGAGGGTCAGCAGTTTTAAGTTCCTGGGAGTTAACATCATGGAGGACTTTACCTGGACCCACCACACCAACATCATGGTCAAAACAGCACGGCAGCGCCTATTCTTTCTCTGCAGGCTAAAGACATTTGGCATGCCATCACATATCCAGGCCAACTTCTACAGGTGGACTATTGAGAGCATCCTGACTGGTTGCATCACTGCCTGGTATGGGAACTGCTCCGCCCGGGATCGCAAAGTACTACAGAGGGTGGTGAAATCAGCACAGCTTATTACCAGCTGTGAGCTACCAAACATCCAGGACATCTACTCAGCTAGATGTCTTAAGAAGTCCAGATCCATTCTCAAGGACCCCAGTCATCCCAGTCACAAACTGTTTTCCCTCCTACAGTCTGGTAAACGGTACTGAAGCATTCGGTCAAAGTCCAACAGATTATGGAACAGCTTCTAACTCCAGGCAATAAGACTGCTAAATAGTCAACCTGCAGCTCCTTTAGCAAATCACCTATAATGGCTACAGTGACACAATTTTCAGTGTATTCATCATACTGCACTACTAGGACATAATATATTGCATACACCATGGACACATAGAAGCTCTATTTATATTGAGTATTGAGTTTATTTTATTCAATTTCTATCGTACTATTATGTATTATTATGTAACCTTTTTTAACTTTTGTAAATTTTGTGATTTTTAACCCCCCCCACTGACCCGGTGAGCTTGTAGAAAAGTCATTTCATTGCCAGCAACTACTGCTGCACGCTGTATTGTTGTGCATTTGATAAATAAACATTAATTTGATTTTTATTTGATTTGATTATTGTAACTTATATTGCCAGAAGCAATATCACTCTGCAACTCAGAACTGGAAACCCACTGAAGCTAAGCAGGTGTGAGCCTGGTCAGTACCTGGACAGGAGACCTCCTGGGAAACACTAAGCTTGCTGCTAGAAGAGGTGTTAGTGGAGCCAGCAGGGGGTGTTCACCCTGCGGTCTGTAGGTGTCTTAATGCCCCAGTATAGTGCCGTCCTTCAGATAAGATGTAAAACCGAAGTCCTGACTCTCTGCAGTCATTAAAAATCCCAGGGCGTTTCTCGAAAAGAGTAGGGGTGTAACCCTGGAGTCCTGGCCAAATTTCCCATTGGCCCTTACCAGTCATGGCCTCCTAATAATCCCCATCTATGAATTGGCTTCATTACTCTGCTCTCCTCTCCACTGATAGCTGATGTGTGGTGAGCGTTCTGGCGAATTATGGCTGCACTCGCATCATCCAGGTAGATGCTGTACATTACCTGTAAAGCACTTTGAGTGGAGTGTCCGGAAAAGCGCTATATAAGTGTAAGCAATTATTATTATAAGTATTGTAGCGGTTTAGCATGGGGGCTATATAGTAGGGCGGAGGCTAGGAGACAGCCCCTTCCCTTCGTGTCTGTGTTAGCGAAGGTGCAGCTCTGTAACCCCTGTCCTTGTGTGTGTACCTTTCCCGGTTCAAGTTCAAGTTAATAAATGTGTTCAACCATATTCCCTGAGTCCCATGCCTGCTCGCACCGAAACCCGAATTCGTTACAATATTATTATTATTTACAAAATTGTATTGGTGGGTTTTGCTGTGCTTATTTTCTATCAAAGGAGTTAAGGGATCAGCTGATGAGCACAGCTGAAACTCTTGTGTATTTTAATTAAAACGTATTTTGAACATACAACGTACATAAAACCCCACTGCATCGAGAATAATGCTAACAAGCACACAGTTAAAAAAAAAAACACAAACACGGGAAATACACTTATTATTACATGGAATTCATACCCACGAACAGCGGAACTCGCAGGCGGTTCACTTTTCCTGACTAGGTGGTGCTAATAGGTGCAGTGAGGTTTATTTTTGGTTGAAGAAACTCCTCTTTTCTTTCTCAGCTCCGCTCCTCGCTTGTTTTGAAGCTGAAGCAGCGCCAAGAAATGACGTCATCATATTACGCGACTGTGTAGGCATTTCACCTCGTGGCAGATATTGATTCCGCTGTTTTAGATCAAAATAAAGATTAAACCTCCTCAGCTCGTCTTTTTTGTCAATAAATTAGTAAGAAAATGGCTAATTTCCTGTTAAATCTGCAAACCGAGCTTCACTCTTTCATGGAGGTTTTGCTGAAATCGATCGTGTGTGAAGTTTCCGATGTTTTCCGAAACAGGATGTTGGACTGCGAGGATGCGTTTCAAGACAAACTTCGCAGCATCTCCCAGATTCTGGTGAGACGGGCCGTGTTTAACATCACACAGTGTGTGGAGGACAGTGTCGGGAGTGAAATGTCGCAGCTGAAGAAGGAAAACGAGAGCCTGAAGTGGAGATTGCAGCTGTGGGAGAAGGAGTCGGGAGCAGGAGAAGATCAGGGACAGACAATTCAGGGTACCCAGAGGCTTTCTTGTGATATTACTGCAGAAATAAAAGAAGAAATGGTCACGAAACTGGAGCTGTCAGGTCAGTGTGGTGACTTGTATGAAGTTAGTGTCTGTGTGTTTAAAACCAGTGTCTTTAACTTCCTCAATGGTGATAATCTGGTGGAGAGATGCAGAGTGAAGTGGGAAAGACTTGTGTGATGTTGCAACGCGATTCTTTACTGGAAACTGAACTGTTGTTGTCCGGTTATGGCGCTTAAAACACCTGCAATTACAGTAATAGGACTGAAAACATCTTCATAAATACAATGACTTTAGGAAACACGTCCTAAAATCAGGCGTGTCAAACTGTCGGTACGATGGTTTAGTTTAGAAATAAATGCCATAAATAATCGACCATTGCAAATTTTTTTGTTTTGCAATATCCGTGTGTTTTCAATCCGTGTGTCTGTAACTTCCTCTCCTTTGTTGTCTGGTTTCGGTGCAGAAAACAGCTGCGATACAGTAACAGGGGCGAAAACACCTCGTTCAAACTTAAAATGACTTAACTCACATGCGTTTTTTATTAGAGAAGCGCTGTAAATTAGGGTGTCAAACTCCCGAGGCTGAAGTTGGCTTCTTATTTGCGTTTTTCATTCCACCATAAATGCTGCTGCTATGACGTTATGTCGCCTTTCGCCTGTAGATGGCTTTCTACAGTCTGTTTTAAATGTACTAATCCGGATGGATTACATATCCTCAGAAAAGTGGAATGTGTAACCAAATAGTGACTGTCCAAATTGCATTTTTGTATGAAACACGTTTCAGAAAATCTAAAACCAATTTTCAAAACTCACAACTACACAAACTGGCATATTAGACAACGAGTAAATAAGACAAAAGCAAAACGTGAATTCACTGTCACTTTCTGTATATTTACCACGACCTTGCCTTCTGATCATTTTAAGTCTCAAATTATTGTATTTTACAAGACACTTTAATATAGCAGCATTAAATGGGACATTTAGAATATGGCATATGAGAATATATGGTTAACTGAGGATGAGAAAAGGATGATGCTTATTGCTATGAACCTACCCCCTGGTTATAAAAATGTCTCAAAATACTGACACTGAGATATGAGAGACAATATAGCAGACTATAAAAATACTTAACTTCAGGAATTTTTACTGTAGCATTTTTTAAATATGACCCTCTGAACATGACCTATGAGAATGCATTGGGAAAAGCTAATTGCACTTTCTGCTGTATTGCTATGGCCCTCCCTCCTGATTATAAAATCATCTCACAATTCTGACACTGAGGTGTGAGAGACAATGTAACAGACAGTCAAAACCCTGAAGTACAATAAAATTTACTGTACCAATTTTAAAATATGAGCCCGTGAACATGGAATGTGAGGATTTATAGTCAACAAAATAGCGCACCTTCTGCTGATTTGCTTTGTCCCTCCTTCCTCATTGCTAAAACATCTTAATATTGGAACACTAAGGTAAGAGAGAGAAAATCACTCATCATGTACATTTGTAATTACAACACCTCACTGTTGCATTTCTGCATTGTGACATTCTGAACATGGCATGTTAAAGTATATAGGAAACCTAGATCAGGACAGGCTAACTGCAATTCATAGTGATTTGTCATTGTCTTACTTTCTGAATGAAAAACATATTTTTTCAGTGATTATGACACTTTGGTATGGCATAAAATAAGCTTCAATGCCAGAATAAATAATCATGGAAAAATGCCCACAGTGGACATTCATAGTTGTGATTATAGGAAAGTTATATATCAGATGTTTGCTGTGTCAGCATGCGTAGGCTGCAAAGGAACAAGAAAAGGTTTATTCTATGTTGAAAAGAGAAGGAAGGAAACAACTTTAAGCTGTGGAGCCTTCTTCAGGTTTAAGAAAGATAGGGCAATCAGCAAAAATAATTATCTTTTTATCTTTGCTGACTGTAGTTTATCTTTGATGGCAACTTAAAAAAAGTTAAGTAATGGGTAAGAGCTCCACATCATATTCCTTTTATAATTGTAGTGCCAGAAAAAACGGCATCTGCTGAGCCTTTGTGTGTTGAAAGTCGTCTTTATTCATATGCATATGGAAGTCTTGCGTCGTGTGGCACAAGACTTCAAAGAAAATGCTTACAGCGCTCTTTTATACAGTGAAACAAATGAAACAAGATACACTCCCACATGATTCTCTACTTGCATTGTGGCTATATACAGTCATTCTAAAAAGCTGACCATTACATATATATTCTTTACTGCTGGCTTGAGTGACAAGCAGCCCCTTCTGCTGAATAGACCATTTGTTCCAGGAGAGGTCACTCGGTCATTTCCCTCAGAACAGCTGTGCGTAAAGATATCATGTGCTTATGTTATCTTTTGAGACCAGATATCCTGAGACGGATTTAGTAAAATATAAGTAAAAGATACATAGTTTAAAAGATATAATGCAAAGTTTTGGTTAATTCCCTCATAACTAATCTCATCAGGTCCCTCAACTCCCAGCTCTACCAGTTTCTCACTTCAGAGTACAGTGTTCTGTACTGGTCTGTCTAGGAGCTATAAAATCCCTGAGTTTTGAGATGCAGGATAAAGTGAATATCAGGGTGTCTCTAGTGTTATGTACTGGTCTGTTTGCTGTTAAATCAGAGAAGGATAAAAAACTCAATGATCTTATACTCAGAAAAACCATCAGCAACCCTACTGCCAATCCTAACCTTGTTGTTACTATAACCCCTGAACTTTCGCTTTTGCAGGATGAGCAATCTGTTCCCGGCAAAAGCCTCAGTTTTTTACTAGTCCCCAAGAAGCTGGACATCCCGCAAACCCAAGTCGACCTCAACCGCTTTACCGAAGATTATCTTTGCTGACTGCCCTATCGTTCTTAGACCTGAAGAAGGCTCCACAGCCGAGAAGTTGTTTCCCTTCTTCTCTTTTCAACATGGAATAAACCTTTAATTGTTCCTTTGAAGCCTATGCATGCTGACGCAGCTACCCACCTGATATATAACATTTCTATAATCACAACTATGAATGTCCACTGTAAGTATTTTTTCCGTGATTATTTATTCTGACATTAAAGTATAATTTATGTCATTATGGAGTGTCATAATCACTGAAAAAAGACGTTTTTCATTCAGAAAGTAAGACAATGACAAATCACTATGAATTGCAGTTAGCCTGTCCTGATCTAGGTTTCCTATATTTTTTAACATGCCATGTTCAGAATGTCACAATGCAGAAATGCAACAGTGAAATGTAGTTATTATAAATGTACATGATGAGTAATTTATTTCTCTCTTACCTTAGTGTCACAATATTAAGATGTTTTAGTAATGAGGAAGGAGGGACAAAGCAAATCAGCAGAAGTTGCGCTGTTTTGTAGACTGTAAATCCTCACATTCCATGTTCACAAGGTCATATTTAAAAAATGGTACAGTAAATTTTCATTGTCGGTTACATTGTGTCTCACACCTCAGTGTCAGAAGTTTGAGACGTTTTTATAATCAGGAGGGAGGGCCACAGCAATACAGCAGAAAGCACCATCACCATTTGCGAATGTATTCTCTCATGCCATGTTCAGAGGGTCATATTTAAAAAAACGGTACAGTAAAAGTTCTTGTACTTCAAGGTTTTGACAGTCTGTCACATTGTATCTCACACCTCAATGTCAGAAGTTTGAGACGTTTTTATAATCAGGAGTGAAGGGCACGGCAAATCAGCAGAAAGTGCAATCACCATTTGCCAATGTATTCTTGCATGCCATGTACAGTGGGTCATATACAGTAAAAATTCCTGAAGTCCAGGATTTTGATAGTCTGCTCCATTGTCTCTCACACCTGAGTTTTAGAATTGTGAGACAATTTTATAATCAGGTGGGAGGGCCCTAGTAATAAGTAGAAAGTGCAGTCACCTTTTCCCAGTGTAAGTTCATGTTATTGTGAGTTTTTAAAATTGGTTTGCGATTTTCTGAAATATATTCCATGCACAAATACAACTAGGACAGTCGCTATGTATTTGGATATTCCCTTTCACTGAGGATATCTACAGTATTCCTTCTGGATTAGTACTGACCAAAGAGAGTCAATTACAGGTGAAAGGCGATATAACGTCACTGCAGCAGCATTTAAGGTGGAAGGAAAAACACGAATAAGTAGCCATCTTCAGCCTCGTGTCAAACTCACATTAACTAAAAAAATAAAAGAAATAAATGAAAGAAGAAATGGACATGAAACTGGAGCTGTCAGGTCAGTGCTGTGACTTATATGAAGTCAGTGTCTGTGTGTTTTAAAACAGTGTCTTTAACGTTCTCACTGGTCAGAATATAGTGGAGAGATGCAGAGTGAAGTGGGAAAGACTTGTGTGATGTAGCAATGGGATTATTTTACTAGAAAGCTGCACTGATACTGTCCGGTTATGGTGCTGATATACTGTAACAGGACTGAAAACGGCTAGTTTAGGCTGATTCGGTATTGTTTAGTTATTTATTGGGGCATCTTGTTCAATAACTGGATAAGGAACACCCACCCGCTATAGAAAATGTTGGGATCTCGTTTAGTGTTTTTTTTTATCGATAAACTGAATATCGGGGGATCTCTAGTGTTCTGTACTGGTCTGTCTAGGAGCTATAAAATCCCTGAGTTTTGGGATGCGGGATAAAGTGGATATCAGGGTGTCTCTAGTGTTCTGTACTGGTCTGTTTGCTGTAAAATCCCTGGGATTTGAGGTGCAGGATTACGTGAATATTGCGGTGTTGTTTTCAAGGAGCATCTTCTTCTCGTCTGAGAAATTGCCTGGGCCTGTCAGGATATGAAGGGAATTTTAAAAGACAAAACTGACATATTTATTAGAAAAACATATCCTGCAAATCAGGCATGTCCGACTTCCATTACGGTGGTTTAGTTTAGAAACGAAAACACAGTAGAGCCACTGTGAGTTTAGGGTAAAAACACAGTACATAGCAGTACAGTCAGTTAAATCGGGGTTAAAACAGTACAGCACAGTAAAGCCCTGTGAGATCAGGGTAAAAACATAGTACAATGCAATAAAGCCAATGACATCAGGGTGAAAACAGTACAGTACAGTCCTGTGACATTAAGGTAAAAACACAGTAAAGTTCAATAAAGCCCTGTGAGACCAGAGTAAATACACAGTACAGAGTAGTACAGCTTGTTAAATCAGGGTAAAAACAGTACAGCGCAGTAAAGCCCTGAGATCAGGGTAAAAACACAGTGCAGTACAGCCCAGCGAAATCAGGGTAAAAGCATAGTGCTGTAAAGCCCAGTGAGATCAGGGTAAGAACACGAGTATAGTTCAATAAACCCAGTGAGATTGTGGTTAAAACACAATACAGTGCAGTACAGTCCATTGAAATCAGAGTAATAGTACAGTACAACACAGTAGAGCCACAGAGAGATCAGGGTAGAATCTCAGTGCAGTGCAGTAAAGTCCAGTGAAGTACAACACAGTAGAACCACAGTGACATCAGGATAAAAACACAGTACAGTACAGTAAAGCGCAGTGAGATCGGTGGGAAAACACAGTATAGTAAAGCCCAGTGAGATCAGGATAAAAGCACAGTACAGCGCAGTACAGCCACTGACATCAGGGTAAAAGTACAGTAAAGTAAAGCCCTGTGACATCAGGGTAAAACCACAGGCCAGTTTAATAAAGCCCTGTGAGACCAGAGTAAAGAAACAATCCAGCACAGGAAAGGCCAGTGAGATCAGGGTAAAAACAGTACAGCGCAGTAAAGCCCTGTGAGATCAGGGTAAAAACACAGTACAATTCTATAAAGCCCTGAGAGATCAGGGTAAAAACACAGTACAGTGCAGTACACCCCGTGACATCAGGGTAAAAACAGTACAGTACAGTACAGCACAGCACAGTAAAGCCCTGTGAAACAAGGGTAAAAACACAATCCAGCGCAGGAAAGCCCAGTGAGTTAAGGGTAAAAACATAGTACAGCTCAGTGCAGCCAGTTAGATCAGGGTTAAAACAGTACAGTGCATTAAAGCCCAGTGAGATCAGGGTAAAAGCACAGTATAGTGCAGTAAAGCCTAGATAGGGATAAAAACATAGTACAGCACATCAAAATCCTGTGAGATTAAGGTCAAAACAGTACAGTACAGCACAGTGAAGCCCTCTGAGATCAAGGTAAAAACACAGTACAGAGCAAGAGGCCATTAAGATCAGGGAAAAAAACACAGTACAGTTCAATAAAGCCCTGTGAGATTAGAGTAAAACACAGTGCAGCGCAGTAAAACCCTGTTACATCAGGGTAAAAATACAGTACAGTGCAGTAAAGCCCAATGAGATTGGTGTAAAAACACAGTACAGTGCAGTACAGCCAAGGGAGATCTGGGTTAAAGCACAGTACAGTGCAATGAGGTTGTTGAGATCAGGGTCAAAACACAGTACAGTGCAGTAAAGCCCAGTGCGTTTAGGGTAAAAACACAGTCCAGTGCAGTAAAGCCCTGTGACTTCAGGATAAAAACACAGTACAGTGCAGTAAACCCCATTGGGATCAGGGAAAAAGCACAGTACTGTGCCATACAGTCCAGTGAGATGGGAGTAAAAATACTGTACAGCATAGTAAAGCCCAGTGAAATCAGGGTAAAAGCACAGTACTGTGCCGTACAGTCCATTGAGATCTGAGTATAAAGAAAGTACAGCACAGTAAAACCCTGTGACATCAGGGTTAAAACACAGTACAGTGCAGGAAAGCCCACTGATAAAACACAGGGTAAAAACACAGCTCAGCACAGCACAGTCCAGTGAGATCAGGGTAAAAATACAATACATCGCAACAAAGCCTTGTGAGATCAGGGTAAAACCACAGTACAGTGCAGTAAAGCCCAGTGAGATCAGGGTAAAAACACAGTTCGGCGCAGCACAACCAAGTGAGATCAGGGTAAAAGCACAGTACTGTGCCTCACAGTCCATTGAGATCTGGGTAAAAACACAGAACAGTACAGTAAAGCCCAGTGAAAGCAGGGTAAAAGCACAGTATAGTGCAGTACAGCCCACCTAGATCGAGGTAGAAACAGTACAGCACATCAAAGCCCTGTGAGATTGGGGTAAAAACACTGTACAGTGCAGTAAAAAGCCCAGAGAAATCATGGTAAAACACAGTACAGCACTATATAGCCCAGTGAGATCATGGTAAAAGCACAATATAGTGCAGTAAAGCCCGGTGAGATCAGGATGATAACACAGTACAGTGCAGTGAAGCCCAGTAAGATCAGGGTAAAAGCACAGTACAGTTTAATAAAACCCTGTGAGATCAGAGTAAAAACACAGTCCAGCATAGTAAAGCTCAGTGAGATCAGAGGAAAAGCACAGTACAGCACTATACAGCCCAGTGAGTTCAGGGTAAAAGCACAGTACAGTGCAGTAAATCCCAGTGAAATCAGGGTAAAAGCATAGTATAGTGCAGTACAGTCCATTGAGATCAGGGTAAAAACAGTACAGTGCAGTAAAGCCCGGTGAGATCGGGGTAAAAACACAGTCCCGTGTAGTAAAGCCCTGTGACTTCAGGGTAAAAACATGGTACACTGCAGTAAAGCCCAGTGAGATCATGGTAAAAGCACAATACAGTGCAGTACAGCCCAGTGAGATCTGGGTAAAAATGCAGTACAGCACTGTAAATCTCAGTGAGAAATACAGTGGTGTGAAAAAGTGTTTGCCCCCTTCTTGATTTCTTATTTTTTTGCACGTTTGTCACACTGAAATGTTTCAGATCATCAAACAAATTGAAATATTAGACAAAGATAACACAAGTAAACACAAAATGCAGTTTTTAAATGAAGGTTTTTATTATTAAGGGGAAAAAAATCCAAACCTACATGGCCCTGTGTGAAAAAGTGATTGCACCTTAAACCTAATAACTGGTTGGGCCACCCTTAGCAGCAACAACTACAATCAAGCATTTGTGATAACTGGCAATGAGTCTTTTACAGCGCTGTGGAGGAATTTTGGCCCACTCATCTTTGCAGAATTGTTGTAATTCAGCCACATTGGAGGGTTTTTGAGTCTTAACCGCTTTTTTAAGGTCATGCCACAACACCTCAATCGGATTCAGGTCAGGACTTTGACTAGGCCACTCCAAAGTCCTCATTTTGTTTTTCTTAAGCCATTCAGAGGTGGACTTGCTGGTGTGTTTTGGATCATTGTCCTGCTACAGAACCCAAGTGCCCTTCACCTTGAGGTCACGAACAGATGGCTGGACATTCTCCTTCAGGACTTTTTGGTAGACAGCAGAATTCATGGTTCCATTTACCACAGCAAGTCTTCCAGGTCCTGAAGCAGCAAAACAGCCCCAGACCATTACAGTACCACCACCATATTTTACTGTTGGTATGATGTTCCTTTTCTGAAATGCTGTGTTACTTTTACGCCAGATGAAATGGGACACACACCTCCCAAAAAGTTCAACTTTTGTCTCGTCAGTCCACAGAGTATTTTCCCCCAAAGTCTTAAGGATCATCAAGATGTTTTCTGGCAAAACTGAGACGAGCCTTTATGTTCTTTTTGCTCAGCAGTGGTTTTCGTCTTGGAACTCTGCCATGCAGGCCATTTTTGCCCAGTCTCTTTCTTATGGTGGAGTCATGAACACTGACCTTAACTGAGGCAAGTGAAGCCTGCAGTTCTTTCGATGTTGTTGTGGGTTTTTTTGTGACCTCTTGGATGAGCTTTTGAGGACCTTTTGGTCTACTTCACTTTGTCAGGCAGGTCCTATTTAAGTGATTTCTTGATTGAGAACAGGTGTGGTAGTAATCAGGCCTGGGTGTGGCTAGAGAAATTGAACTCAGCTTTCTAAAGATGTGATAAACCACAGTTGATTTATGTTTTAACAGGGAGGGCAATCACTTTTTCACACAGGGCCATGTAGGTTTGGATTTTTTTTTCCCTTAATAATAAAAACCTTCATTTAAAAACTGCATTTTGTGTTTACTTGTGTTATCGTTGTCTAATATTTCAATTTGTTTGATGATCTGAAACATTTCAGTGTGACAAACATGCAAAAAAATAAGAAATCAGTAAGGGGGCAAACACTTTTTCACACCACTGTAGGTAAAAACAGTACAGCGCAGTAAAGCCTTGTGACATCAGGGTAAAAACACAGTACAGTGCAGTAAAGCCCAGTGAGATTGGAGTAAAAACACAATATATTGCAGTACAGCCCAGTGAAATCAGGGTAAAACACAGTACTGTGCTGTACAGTCCATTGAGATCTGGGTAAAAACATAGTACAGTGCAGTAAGGCCCAGATAGATCGAGGTAAAAACACAGTCCAGCACAGTAAAGCCCTATGAGATTAGGGTAAAAACACAGTAGTGCAGTCACGCCGTGAGATCGGGGTAAATGGACAGTACAGTTCAATAAAGTCCTGAGATTAGAGTAAAAGCACAGTACAGTTTAATAAAGCCCTGTGAGATGAGAGTAAAAACAGTCCAGCTCAGTACAGCCCAGTGAGATCAGGGAAAAGCACAGTATAGTGCAGTACAGCCTAGCTACATAGGGATAAAAACACAGTACAGCACATCAAAACCCTGTGAGATTAAGGTCAAAACAGTACAGTACAGCACAGTGAAGCCCACTGAGATCAAGGTAAAAACACAGTACAGTGCAATGAGGCCATTAAGATCAGGGAAAAAAACACAGTACGATGCAGTAAAGCCCTATGAGATCAGGGTAAAAACACAGTACAGTGAAGTAATGCCCTGTGAGATCAGGGTAAATGCACAGTACAGTTCAATAAAGCCCTGTGAGATTAGGGTAAAACATGGTGCAGTGCAGTAAGACCCTGTTAGATCAGGGTAAAAATACAGTACAGTGCAGGAAAGCCCAATGAGATTGGGGTAAAAACACAGTACAGTACAGTAAAGCCCAGTGAGATTGGTGTAAAAACACAGTGCAGTGCAGTACAGCCTAGTGAGATCAGGGTAAAAACACAGTACAGTGCAGTGAAACCCATTGATAAAGATCTAAACCACAGTATAGCGCAGTTAAGCCCAGTGAGATCAGGGTAAAAACACAGTATTGCACAGTTAAACCCAGTGAGATCAGCGTGAAAACACAGTACAGAGCAGCAAAGCCCTGTAAGATGAGGTTAAAAACACTGTACAGTGCAGTACAGCCCAGTGAGAAACGGGTAAAAACACAGTACAGTGCTTTAAAGCCCAGTGCGATTGGGGCAAAAGTACAGTTCAGCGCAGTAAAGACTTGTGACTTCAGGATAAAAACACGGTGCAGTTCAGTAAACCCCATTGAGATCAGGGAAAAGGCACAATATAGTGCAGTACAGCCCAGTGAGACCAGGGCAAAAACACAGTACTGTGCCATACAGTCCAGTGAGATGGGAGTAAAAACACTGTACAGCATAGTAAAGCCCAGTGAAATCAGGGTTAAAGCACAGTACTGTGCCGTACAGTCCATTGAGATCCGAGTATAAAGAAAGTACAGCACAGTAAAACCCCGTGACATCAGGGTAAAAACACAGTACAGTGCAGTTAAACCCAGTGAGATCAGGGTGGAAAAACAGTCTAGCACAGTACAGCCCAGTGAGATCAGTGGAAAAGTACAGTACAGAGCAGTTAAACCCAGTGAGATTGGGGTAAAAACACTGAACAGTGCTGTAAAATGCAGTGAGGTCAGGGTAAAAATACAGTAGAGCTCAGTAAAGTCCAGTGAGATTGGGGTAACAACACAGTATAGTAAAGCTCAATGATATCAGGGTGAAAGCACAGTAGACAGATACTTTTTTGATCTCGTGAGGGAAATTGGAGTGCAACAGCAGCTTGACACAGTCAACACAGCACAGTGTAACGAAATGAGACAATAATGCAATAATACAATACATGCAATACAATCAGTCCAGTCAGTGAGAAGTGCACTAAGAAGAGTTACCCCCAGTCCAGATTATACAGATGCAGCCATTCAAAATGGGTGAGGTATTTCGCGGCATACCGCGACACGCCCACCGGGGTATCACGCAGTTCACGTGTGTCACATGACTAACTATCCGGCGTCGCCTTGTAAAACCGCCAGGGGGAGCTTAACCTCTCATGTACAGCATTTGAGCCTTTAATTTTGAACTGTGTATTACAGCATGTTAATCATCAGTCATTAAAATGTTGGTATATTTTATGAAAGCAAGATTGCTCAGTTGGACAAAAGTACACAACCTACCTTTATCAGAAATATTTATGCATCAAAGCCTTTACTGAAGATATTACTAATAGTATTAATAATGGATGACTTTGGACAAGCTGTATACTCAAAGTATAATTTCTTTAGCACATTTGTACAAGCACTTGGAATCTGTCCAAGCCATACTTTGTCAGGCATTTTGTTTTACTTCAACGGGCATAAAAACTTCCTTGCTTTTAACAGGGCGTTTCATAATTTCTAACTACGAAAATGATATAAAATGCGACACCTATCATGAAAAGAAAAAAATACACACCAGTATTCAATTTTTTCCCTAAACATTGTAAGCTTCGAAGTCTTTAACTAACGTGATACCGGAGTCAACAAGCATACTTTTAGAATTTGATTAAAAGGGAATATAATATGGAATCGCGTATCTCAAGAATTTAATAACGGTATGATTATATCCGTGTACTGCGGCAGGGCTGTGTAGGGCTGTTTCGCCTGCCTCTTCATGCGAGCTGTCTTGTAGCCTACTGGTCTAGGTGCGTGACTACCAACTGGCAGGTTGTGTGTTCGAATCCAGCTGGTGCTGGACCTTTCAGTTTTATTTATTTATTTTTTAATCGCGTAACATAAACACATTACCGTATCCAAACTGTACTGTATACAATATGTATATGTATATTTAATGTCTTAACTGTGCCTGTTTAAGTATTGAATATTCATATCTAATTTTACCACTGAAGGGAAATCTTAACATAAAGTATATATAGAGTATATGGCTGGTCTCTGTACTTTAAAGAAAAAATACACACCAGTATTCCATTTCTCCCTAAACATTGTAAGCTTCGAAGTCTTTAACTAACGTGATACCGGAGTCAACAAGCATACTTTTAGAATTTGATTAAAAGGGAATATAATATGGAATCGCGTATCTCAAGAAATTAATAACGATATAATTATATTCATGTTGCAAAAGAACTGCAACGGACATTAAAACTCCCTTGCTTTTAACAGAGCGTTCCATAATTTCTAACTACGAAAATGCCAGGTGAAAGGATTTGTAAACATATTTTGTTAAAGCAAGTCAGTTTTTTCCGCAACACATAAAATACATTTTTCCAAGAAAGTTTAGCCTTTGTCACTAATGAAACCACTAAATAAAGACATAAATATAGAAATCTTAAGATTTGTTTTATTTAATGTTGGTAGCAGGATGAACTGTCAGAGTGTATATTTTGTCGCAAAGTTGCTGCAAGTTATTTACAGTGAAAAAGGTATTTAATGAGTTATTTCAAGATGAAAAAGAAAACATACACGAAACATGGTTTCATTACGACCAGAATCGGTCTTGAGATATTTTTAACTTGATTTACAGTATTTGAGAGGTATGTCTTAACACCTATACTACAGTGCTTAAGTACTGCTCACGTATATGTTTCTAGGTTTATATTATGCATTTCATACGGTCATATTACTTTTGAGCAACTAATAAGAAGCGCGAAACGGTATGCGTTTTAGTTTTGTTTTGTGCTGGAATCCGTGGATTGATTAGAGATATCAAGTACATACAAGTCATTTTTTAAATGTTGTAGTTCGTCTTGAAAAAATGTTACGAGTACATCATCTATCAACAATTACACAGGTTCTGTTTCCATATTGCGGATTTTGGTTAGGTATTATCAAATCCAGTGGCGCTGTGTGTTACTTTACTGAGTCCCATGTCACATGGTCTGTGATTGAAACCTGTAAAACCGGTTTAATTCGTCACAGCCAGCACTCTTCAGTTGTGAGGGTCTTCTGCTCAGAATGAAACGCTAAAATGTTTGTGTATATTCTAATGGTAGTGGGGACAGGGTGTGTGGGAACAGGTTTGGTTGAAATTGCATTGGAGATCTATGTTCTTCACACCTGAAACATTTTCTCTGAAAGCATTTTCTTCGCAGTTTAACCGATCTTGTTACAGCATGTTACAGTTTACTATTATTAACCATATTAATTTTAAGTGCTTAATGTAAAATCTTGTAAAAATATATTTTCATTGTTCAAATATACATTAAGTCTGACTATCATATAATAAGTTAAATACAAAACTAAAGAAAAAATAGGGTTAAATATAATTCAAAATATTTTGCTAACAATGTTAACTGTTTATGAATAATAAAATGTATTAACTAAGGAGTAGGATGGCACAGTTGTTAGTATGTTTTTTGTTTTGTTTCTTTTTCATAAATACAACAGTAGTACCTGATGTCTCAGTGGCTTTCAAAATTAAATTTATGCATGCAAACCGGTGAACTAGAAAGATAACTAAGATATCCATCCATTAGATTCCATAATATCCATGATATATATGGCGCTGAAATATGTGTGACGCAGTGGTGGCCTGACACGGTGAGGTGCCCTGGCAGCTGTGTGATGCAGTAGTGGTCGGGTATGTAGAGGTGCACTGGCAGCTGTGTGTTGTGACGCAGTGGTGGCCTGGCACGGTGAGGTGCGCTGGCAGCTGTGTGATGCAGTGGTGGTCGGGTATGTAGAGGTGCACTGGCAGCTGTGTGTTGTGATGCAGTGGTGGTCGGGTATGTAGAGGTGCACTGGCAGCTGTGTGTTGTGATGCAGTGGTGGTCGGGTATGTAGAGGTGGACTGGCAGCTGTGTGTTGTGACGCAGTGGTGGCCTGGCACGGTGAGGTGCGCTGGCAGCTGTGTGATGCAGTGGTGGCCTGGTACGGTGAGGTGCGCTGGCAGCTGTGTGGTGTGACGCAGTGGTGGCCTGGCACGGTGAGGTGCGCTGACAGCTGTGTGGTGTGACGCAGTGGTGGCCTGGTACGGTGAGGTGCGCTGGCAGCTGTGTTGTGTGACGCTGTGGTGGCCTGGCACGGTGAGGTGCGCTGACAGCTGTGTGATGCAGTGGTGGCCTGGCACAGCTGGCAGCTGTGTGGTGCGACGCAGTGGTGGAAATGTTCACTATGTTTCACCATGCTGAAAATGTTTGTACCAGACTTTTTTGAGGCCTGTTTAATTGTGTCTGAAGTCTGATATTGTAAATTTTATTGTTAAAAAGATCCATGAAAATGTCACTACTAAAGTTAGCTGGTACTGTTGGTATTGTAAGTGGCAAGTTGAGCTCATATTTTAGATTTTGTGTAGTTGCTAGCGTTGAACTGTGTGTTGGATGCACATGAATATATTCATTATATGCCAGCGCACCTCACCGTGCCAGGCCACCACTGCGTCACAACACACAGCTGCCAGTGCACCTCTACATACCCGACCACCACTGCATCACACAGCTGCCAGCGCACCTCACCGTGCCAGGCCACCACTGCGTCACACCACACAGTTGCCAGCGCAACTCACTGTGCCCGGCCACCACTGCATCACACAGCTGCCAGCGCACCTCACCGTGCCAGGCCACCACTGCATCACTCACCTGCCAGCGCACCTCACCGTGCCATGCCACCAGCTGCGTCAAACCACACAGCTGCCAGTGCAACTCACCGTGCCAGGCCACCACTGCGTCACATAGCTGCAAGCGCACCTCACTGTGCCAGGCCACCACTGCATCATACAGCTGCCAGGGCACCTCACCGTGTCAGGCCACCACTGCATAACACCACATAGCTGCCAGCGCACCTCACCATGCCAGGCCATCACTGAGTCAGAGATTAAATAAAACCTCACTCGCACCAAACAAATTTATATTTCTAAATATCACAACATGATCGAATTTAAGTCATTTTAATAACAATGAATAGTCACCTAGGTGTTACAATATAAACATTTATATTGATTTAAATAATGTTTTGATTTAAATCGCAAATGCGGGTTTAAATATATGTGTTTTTTGATTCTCAATCAGACAAATGCAACATAAATTGATATCTTTGTCTTCTAAGTATCTTAATAAACTTTCAGCATAGCTTTCTCCCCGTTTAGATTTATTTTGGGATCAAACGTGCAAAGATTAGATTGTAATCGTTTTTATTTTTTAAATACATTTTAGAAAAGTGTAATCTATACTAAAAAGCTGTACACCACCTGCTATAAAGATAGATATTGTAATACTTTCGGGTTCGGATAGGACAGACACAAGAACTCAGACTTGCGGAGTTAAAGCAAGTTAAAGCCTTGATTTTATATATCACCTTTAAAAGTGGCATCTCAAAGCAAAGTAAATACCCAACACTGATTGTATCCATCTGTCATGCTAATAAAGCAGCTTGAATTGAATTGAGAGGGGAGGGGGGTATATTTGCTTTGTGTATAAAGTACATTGTGAATGTTTTCACAGCCTTCACTTTGTCGTTTTTATGCCATTTTTTGACCATGCACGAATATTCCTATGTCCGTATCTTCACAAGGGAATCAGTGTGAATTTTAAAACTAATTAAATGACCGCGGGCACTTTCCACCCCCTCTACATTCTCAGAGTAGAACAGACTAACCTTCTAATGAAAGACGGTCCACCCCCCACGGACAGGAAAAGTGCCCACAGGCACTTAAACTTAATATGGTCAGTAACAGTAAACAGTAACATGGTCAGAAGGAGCACTTACAAACGTTTTCGAAATAACCACATGTAAGACTCTGATGCTTAAAATGTTTAGGGAGAAAGTGGAAATACTGGTGTGTATTTTATCTTTAAACTACCAATACCAGCCATATACAGTCTGTAACGTAGGGATTTCTATATGTCTTTATTTAGTGGTTACATTAGTGACAAAGGCTAAACTTTTAGCTTCAGTAACGTGTACATATCTTCCCTTTTTATAAAACGACTTGGTTGAAAACTGTTCCAGAGCCACTGTTGTTTCATCAGTGAAAAGTACATCATGAAATGCCTCTCCCTGTTCAATACACTGGAAAAAAGAAAAGGAGCATAAAGCTTCTGATGGTCATAAACGATATTCATTTAGGAGCAGCATCAGAGGTATGTTTTTAACTGCACTGCATTGGAGAGAATACCATAGTGTGTTTTTTTTTTTACTCCCTGGCAGAAACTGGCTTCCAGAAGAATCAGTATGGCTCAGAGATTAAATAAAACTTCACAGACATTAACGAAGAGCATAACGCGTGTACTGTATACACTGCAAGTACAACCCCCCTCTCTGCAGGAGTGCTGGCTGTGACGAATTGAACCGATTTCACGGGTATTTTCAAAGTAGGAGGCGAGATTTCCAGCGAAAGACACCCCCCCCCCTCAAAAACCCAGTAAATACAGTACTTACTAGTTAAAGGCTAGGCTCCCGACTACGGCGAAAGGAACCCTTCTTTCATTAGAAGACAATGAACATATTTTAGCCCTGAATGAATTAATAGCAAACATGGTTTACATAAAATACATTTTTCCAAGAAAGTTTAGCCTTTGTCACTAATGAAACCACTAAATAAAGACATAAATATAAAAATCTTAAGATTTTTATAATACATGACTTTGCGAAAAATTTTTTGAAAATAAAAACAATTACAACCGCCAGGGGAGAGAGAGAACAGGGGAGGGATGTTGGTTTTGCATAAGGGGCGGGGCTATGGAAATTAGGTCTGTTTGGGAATGTGTAGTTACATGTTCTGGCTGTTTGTGAATTATCGTTGTTGAGTATGGAGTGTTGAGGTATTGATTTTGTGTAATGCTTTATGTTGAAAATTGAGGTGGATTTTGTTTGTGATAAACAGGATAAACTGGGATGGGAGGAAGGTTTGGTTTTGCATAAGGGGCGGGATTATGATAATTGGAGGACTTTGCGAGAGTAAAATGGTTTGATTATTTGATTTTGTATTGTGGTTGTTATCTATGTTTTTGGTTGGTATTATATTTATATGGTTGTTTTTGTTGGTTGGTTGTTATTATGGTTATTAATAATACGATCTATAGTATTATTATAGTATATTATAGTATCTATAGAAATCTGAGCCTAAATAAAAAGAAAAAGCAAGTGATTAGGTTTATGAGCAATCTAATTACTTATTCGTTTAAAACGCTATATAAAAGTTTATAATTAATATAAGTTTATTATTAATTTGCTGGACAGAGCGGTGAACATTATTATGCATAAGACAAAGATAACGATCCTGATCAGTTTAGAAATCTGTGTACGCTGTAAGGCTTTTACTTCTTAAACTTTTAAAATACACGTTTTGAATAGAAAGAAATCCTCTTCCTGGTACAGTATGTATAGCAAACCAGCTATACATGGTGTCAGCCAATCACCATTCTGAAGCCCTACCATAATCTCTGGTATGGGGAGACCCCAGAATTCTGTCCCATAGTTTAGACAGATGATAGATACTTTTATTGATCCCGTGAGGGAAATAAAGTAAATCATTTTCATTTTAGGAAATTATTAAATGCTTGGTTAAAAGCAAAGGAGATCTGTTATAGTGGACATAAAAACAAGAGTTTGCTGTGGCGTTATTAGAAACACAAATTTAATAAAAAAGCGCTGGCATTATATCCTAGAAGACACAGACCGGGAGAATGCCCGCAGCGTAAAAGAAAATGCCTGATGAACTAGGGATTGGACAGTTTCCAAGTGCTTGTACAATCGATGGAAATGTTCAAATAAATGTGCAAAAGAAATAAACAAAATAATCATTTATTTCTTTATCATATTGGGTAGCTAATGTCCTCTCTTTGCTAGTTAGTGGCTGTGTTTCTGCGTTGGGTAGCAACGGGTGACTGTTCTCAGGCGGAAGATGTAAACAGCTTAATGTTCGTGTTAAATATTTTTTTTAAATTAAAATTCATTCTATACAGCAATCGCATATTTGGGTACCGTTTCATAAAACTTTCATGCTTAAAATGTTTAGGGAGAAATGGAAGACTGGTGTGTATTTTTTCTTTAAACTACCAAGACCAGCCATACACAGTACAGTTTACATACATACAGTAATGTTTATGTTCCTAAATTAATATCGTTTATGACCTTCAGATGCGTTATGCTCCTCTTCTTTTTATGCTCAGCTACTAAAATTTCCCTTTAGTGGTAAAATCCATATAAATATTCAAAACTAAGCGGATTAAAATGTGCACAGTAAAGACATTAAATGATTAAATCTTTGCACTACCAACCAATGCACCACGAGTGCCCCTGTCAGTCATTTTGGCCAGCCAATCACTTGCCCTGCGGTGCCCTCCGGTGCCCCGCGGTGGCTTGTGGGTAGGTTACTGTACCGCGGGTTTTTACCGTGCATTTTGAATGGCTGCATCTGTACAAAGAACAAATCAGATCAGTACACAATAAGTTGTATTGCACATTATAAATGTAAATATAAATATTATATTATTGCACAAAAACAGTTGTAAGCGGGAAAATCCAGATTTAGCAGAGAGTTTACTGTTTAGTCCAAAACAGGTCAGTGTCAATGTTGCACCTGCCCAGACACAAAGTGGATACATTGTACAGTCTTATGGCAGAAGGCAAGAGTGACCTCCTGTAGCGCTCCCTGTCGCACCGTGGTTGGATCAGCCAATTGCTGAATGTGCTCTTCATTTCCAAAAGCATGTCATAGAGGGGATGGGAGACGTTGTCCATGATGGCCTCTAGTTTGGACACCATTCTCCTCTCAGCCAATACCTCCAGGGGGTCCAGGTCAGACCCAATGACAGAGCTTGCTCTGCTGATGAGCTTGTTAGAATCCCCTGCTCTAATCCCAGAGCCCAGAGCCCCAGCATACCACCCCGTAGAAAATGGTACTCGCCACAACCGACTGATAGAACATATGGAGCATCTTGCTACATACATTGAAGGACCTGAGCCTCCTCAAGAGGTAAAGTCGGCTCTGACCCTTCTTGTAGATGGCTCGGTGTTCTTAGACCATTCCAGTCTATTTTTGTTGTGCACTCCCATGTACTTGTATGAGTCCACTATCTCTACGCCACACCCATGGATGTAGGCAGGAGTAGGTTAAACTCTTTTCCTCTTGAAATCTGTCACCAGCTCCTTCGTCTTTGCCACATTCAATTGCAGGTGGTTCTCCCCACACCACTCCACAGTACAGCACAGTAGAGCCACAGTAAGATCAAGGTGAATAGACACTACAGCACAGTAAAGCCCTGAGACATCAGGTTGAAAACACATTACAGAGCAGTAAAGCCCAGTGAGATCAGGGTAAAAACACAGTACAGCACTGTACAGCCTGTTAGATCAGGGTTAAAACAGTACAGCACAGTAAAACCCTGTGTGATCAAGTTAAAAACGCAGTACAGTGCAGTAAAGGAACAAGTAATAGGTTTATTATATGCTGAAAAGAAAAGAAAGAAAACACAACGTCTCGGCCGTGTTCTGATACCTAAAGAAGGCTCCACAGCCTAAACGTTGTGTTTTCTTTTCATTTCAGCATGGAATAAACCTATTACTTTTTTCTTTGTAGCCTATGCGTTCTGACACAGCTACCCACCTGAACTACAGTGCAGTAAAGCCCAGTGAGATTGGGGTAAAAACACAGTCCCGTGTAGTAAAGCCCTGTGACTTCAGGGTAAAAACACAGTACAGTGCAGTACAGCCCAGTGAGATCAGGGCAAAAATGCAATACAGCACAGTAAAGCCCAGTGAAATCAGGGTAAAACACACTACAGCACTATACAGCCCAGTGAGTTCAGGGTAAAAGCACAGTACAGTGCGGTACTGTCCAGTGAGATCAGGGTAGAATACAGTACGTTGCAGCAAAGCCTTGTGAGATCAGGGTAAAACCACAATACAGTGCAGTGAAGCCCTGTGAGATCAGGGTAAAAACACAGCACAGTACATTGAAGTAAAACCCAGTGAGATCGGGTTAAAAACACAGTCCTGTGTAGTTAAGTCCTGTGACTTCAGGGTTAAAAACACGGTACAGTGCCGTAAAGCCCAGTGAGATCATTGTAAAAACACAGTACTGTGCCGTACAGTCCAGTGAGAAGGGGGTAAAAACACAATACAGTGCAGTACAGCCCGGTGAGATCTGGGTATAAAATGCAGTACAGCGCTGTAAGCCTTGTGACATCAGGGTAAAAACACAGTACAGTGCAGTAAAGCCCAGTGAGACTGGGGTAAAAACACAGTCCAGTGCAGTAAAACCCTGTGACTTCAGAGTAAGAACATGGTACAGTGCAGTAAAGCCCATTGAGATCATGGTAAAAGCACAATATAGTGCAGTACAGCCCAGTGAGATCGAGGTAAAAACACAGTACAGCACATCAAAGCCCTATTAGATCAGGGTAGAAACACAGTACAGTGCAGTCATGCCCTGAGATCAGGGTAAATGCACAGTACAGTTCAATAAAGCCCTGAGATTAGGGTAAAAACACAGTCCATCACAGTAAAACCCTATGAGATTACAGTAAAAACACAGTACAGCACGGTAACCTCCAGTGGAATGAGAGTAAAAACACAGTACACTAAATACCCAATGAGATCAGTAAAAACACAGTAAAGCGCCGCAAAGCCTTGTGAGATCAGGGTAAAAACACAGTACAGCGCAGCAAACCCTTGTGATATTAGGGTGTAAACACAGTACAGCGTAGTAGAGCCCAGTGATATCAGGGTAAAAACACAATACAGCACAGCAAAGCCCTGTGATATCAGGGTAAAACACAGTACAGCACAGTGCAAGAAGGTATGTGTTAGATAAGTATTTGCAGGTGATGCAGCGAGTTCTTCCCTCACACCCGAAGAAGGCTCCACAACCAAAATGTTGTTCCTTTTCTTCTCTTTTCAGCATGGAATAAACTTTTACTTGTTCCTTTGCAGCCTTCACATGCTGACTCAGCTACCTACTTGAACTACTGTAGCAAAAAGATTCCCATTCGTTCATTGACGAGAGGGAGGGCTGTTATACTTGTGTCTTTCTGGAAGTTAAGTTTCTGTGTGTTTTGTTTTAGGGGACGTTGGTAGGTGTTTTAAATATCTCACAGGCATCATTCTAAAATACAGTGGCCTTGTGGATGTGTAAATGTTGTTGTAATCAAAGCAGTTTAATTTGATCTTAGAATAAATTGGCTTCACTGATGTGTAAACTGTTGCATTTCATGCATTACAATGCAGTTGCAGATTTCCAGCACAATATATTGTGTACTGGATACAGTATTTTTTTAGGTTGTTTTTTTTACTTTTGTGTGGGCGCTTGTGTAGTTGGAACCATTTTTTTCATGGACTCAATATTTGAAACATTTTATGTTCCTTATTGTTTTTACGCCAATCTTGGTGTGTGATGTCAATGTTACTTAAAATATCTGAGGCTCAGCAATTGTCTTTCTGCAAATTACCTTTTTTTTGCTCATTCACATTTTATTTACTTTGATTTTTATTTGCTGTTGAGCCTGACTGAAAAGTCTTGTCCTCTTGTCCTGCGTTTACAGGCAAAGAGGCCAGTGCTTACATTTGAACTTGGACTTGGTTATTACAACACTTTCCTGGACATTGTTAATGTCAACAGAGCTACAGATGCAGCCATTCAAAATAGGTGGGGTATTTCGCGGCATACCCCGGTGGGCGTGTCTCGGTATCACGCGGTGTCACGCGGTGTCACGCAGTATCACGCAGTATCACGCAGTTAATCGCGTCATTTGACGTCCGGCGTCACCTTGTAAAACCGCCAGGGGGAGCTTAACCTCTCATGTACAGCATTTGAGCTTTTAATTTTGAACTGTGTATTACAGCATGTTAATCATCAGTCATTAAAATGTTGGTATATTTTATGAAAGCAAGATTGCTCAGTTGGACAAAAGTACACAACCTACCTTTATCAGAAATATTTATGTATCAAAGCCTTTACTGAAGATATTACTAATAGTATTAATAATGGATGACTTTGGACAAGCTGTATACTCAAAGTATAATTTCTTTAGCACATTTGTACAAGCACTTGGAATCTGTCCAAGCCATACTTTGTCAGGCATTTTGTTTTACTTCAACGGGCATAAAAACTCCCTTGCTTTTAACAGGGCGTTTCATAATTTCTAACTACGAAAATGATTTAAAATGCGACACTTATCATTCAACTAGAGCTCAAAATATCACAAGGATCCTCAAGACTGTATTAAAAGATACTTGTATGTATCAACGCTTTCTTTTCCGTATGCCAGATTTTATGGAACCACTTCAGAAGGGTGTCAGCCAGTCAGATTCCAGGAATCGGTACTTTAAAGGAAAAATACACACCGGTATTCCATTTCTCCCTGACGATTTTAAGCATCAAAGTATTTAACTAGCATGTGAAATAGCATGTGAAAAAGTGGTAGTTTTAAGCTTTTCTGCTAATATAATATGGAATCGCGTATCTTAAGAATTTAATAACGATATGATTATATTCGTGTACTACGACAGGGCTGTGTAGGGCTGTTTCGCCTCTCTCTTCATGCGACTTCCCTTGTAGCCTACTGGTCTACGTGCCCGATTACCAACTCACGGGTTGTGTGTTCAAATCCAGCTGGTGCTGGACTTTTCTTTTAACAAACATTTCTTCGAAAAAATAGAATAGCGATATTACGGACAATCAATTGACTTTTTTATTTCAAAATATCACAACATGGTCGATTTTAAGTCATTTTTGATAACAATGAATAGTCACCTTCTTCCCTTCTGACAACGGTCCCTGCTTCTGCTTCCTGCTTCTATTGTGTGTGTGTGTGTAATAGAGTACATTTTTATAGAGAAATGGAGGCTGGACAGTATGTGTTACAATATAAACATTTATATTGATTTAAATCGTGTTTTGATTTAAATCGCAAACATGTGTTTAATTATATGTGTTTTTTTATCATAATCAGGCTAATGCAACATAAATTGATACAGTATCTTTGTCTTCTAAGTATCTTAATAAACTTTCAGCATAGCTTTCTACCCGTTTAGATTTATATTTCTTGGGATTTTGAAATCAAACGTGGAAGGATTAGATTGTAATCGTTTTTATTTTTCAAATACGTTTTAGAAAAGTGTAAAAGTGTACCTGCCCAGACTGTACGCCTTCCTAAACCTCGCCTTTCACTCCTGTCCTGCTCTTCCCCGCGCACCCCAGCCTGGCGCTCTTCGGCCTCTGCCCGGGACGAATGTATATTTTGATATTTACACCCGGCGCGGCACCGAGGGAGCGTCTGCATTTATAACTTAGTTTTTAAAATTAGTCAAGCAATATGAAGCATCTCCTTTTACTTTTAAGTTCCTTAAATACATTGAGCACAGCTTTCTCACCACTTAAGATTGCTTTTTGATACCATCCTTACACAAAGCAGAAACTTTCCGATGACATACAGTACAAGTGGAAAGATTTCAGATTTTAATCGTCTTTAATTTTGTTACGTTATACATTTTAGGAACGTTTCATCTAAACAAACACCACAAAACTATTCTCGATTGTATTTCTGAATGTTATGTTACACCTACATAGTTCACTGCTTTAAATACATCGAATTAAGAAAGTTATGTGTAGCACTTTAGATCTTTTTTTCTGAACCAGGGAAAATCTGATCATGTTTCTCTATAACAACAATAAAAAACTTTATTTTACATATCACCTTTAAAAGTGGCATCTCAAAGCAATACAGTAGACCGAAAAAACAGTTAAAAGGGACCAAAGTAAATACCAGACAAACGCAAACGCGTTTTTAATAAAATGCTTTTATTCATTCAGCAGGGAGTGAGAGGGACATCCAGCAGAGAGAGAGACACACACCGGTTTTCATTGACAAAAAGTAATTGTTTTTTTTACATTTTTTTTACATGTTTTGTTTGTGGACAGACTGTCCACAAACGTGAGACTGTCTTTCTCAGACTTACATTCCCGAAGGTTTATTAAGATACTTAGAAGACAAAGATACTGTATCAATTTATGTTGCATTAGCCTGATTATGATTAAAAAACACATATAATTAAACACGCGTTTGCGATTTAAATCAAAACACGATTTAAATCAATATAAATGTTTATATTGTAACGCATACTGTCCAGCCTCCATTTCTCTATAAAAATTTACTCTATTACACACACACACACAATAGAAGCAGGAAGCAGGAGCAGGGACCGTTGTCAGAAGGGAAGAAGGTGACTATTCATTGTTATCAAAAATGACTTAGAATCGATCATGTTGTGATATTTTGAAATATAAAAGTCAATTGATTGTCCATAATATTGCTATTCTATTTTTTCAAAGAAATGTTTGTTAAAAGAAAAGTCCAGCACCAGCTGCATTTGAACACACAACCCGTGAGTTGGTAGTCGGGCACGTAGACCAGTAGGCTACAAGAGAAGTCGCATGAAGAAGGAGGCGAAACAGCCCTGCACAGCCCTGTCGCAGTACACGAATATAATCATATCGTTATTAAATTCTTTAGATATGCGATTCCATATTATTTTCCCTATTAATCAAATTCTAAAAGTATGCTTGTTTACTCCGGTATCTCTTTAGTTAAAGACTTCGATGCTTAAAATGTTTAGGGAGAAATGGAATACTGGTATGTATTTTTTACTTTAAAGTACCAAGACCAGCCATATACTGTATGTTTATGTTCCAAAATTAATATAGTTTATGGCTTTCATACGCGTTACAGTATGCTCCTATTGTTTTTATGCTCAGCTACTAAGATTTCCCTTCAGTGGTAAAATTCAATATCTACAACGGGCACAGTAAAGACGTTTACTGTACTGTAAGTCTTTCTATGACAGACCAACGGACCACGAGTGCCCCTGTCGGTCCACCAATCACGTACCGCAGTACCCCACGTCATCTTGCATCACGATGCGCGACGCCGTAGCCAATTACCTCCGGTACGTGTCTGTACCGCGCACTTTGAATGGCTGCATCTGTATATGATTCCAACACAGAGCTTAATCTGTGTGAAGAAAAAATCCTGAGAGTTGTGTACTTGTTTGTCTATGTGCTATAAAAGTGAATATCATCATGTCTTTAGTACTCTTTACTGGTCTGTCTTGATGCTGTAACATCCCCATATCTTAAAGTTTTTATTCTTTCTCTGTGGGTTTTTTTGTTGCCTTTGAATCTCTACTCTCAGCCCATGTTAAAGGCTTTGTTCTCTGTTGTCCTGTCTTTTCAGGGTTAGAGGCCAGCGCTCTCCCTGATGCTGGGGAAAGGGCTCCTCTTGAACAGCAGCACAGTGAGGAGGAGTGGGGCTCCAATCTGATGCAGGAGACAGAGCTCACTGATGCAGAAGGTAAAGATACACTCAGTGAGCAGCAAACAGAGAGCAGACAGAGTGTCGAGGATCTGGACTCTGTGTACGTGATGAAGACGGAGCCTGAGAGTGAGACACCTGGTTTCTTAATTTTTACAGAGTAGATTAATAAACTGGACACTGACAATATGACATGATAAAAAGCTGTAATGAACTGGGTTGTGTCTCTATACAAGAACTCAAAGAAGACCTGGGTGAGTTTTATCTTACAGATCAGGACATGGAGTTCCAGTTGATTAACCCTGCAGATAAAATAATCCAGACATACATCAACTGAAGTCATACATTAACCGAAATATTTTAGCTTTCTTCTATTGTGTGCAGTGCATGTATAGTCTTGTGCCTTGGCAAAACTTGTTACATGGTAGTTCAGGTTGTACTGCGCTGAACTGTGTTCTTACCCTGCTCTCAATGGGCTTTACTGCACTGTACTGTGGTTTTACCCTGATCTCACAAGGCTTTGTTGCGATGTTTTGTATTTTTACCCTGATCTCACTCCGATGTACTGTGCTGTACTGTGTTTTACCCTGATTTCACTGGCCCTTACTGAGCTGTACAGTGTTTTTACCCCGATTTCACTAGGTTGTACTGTGCTGTACTGTGTTTTACCCTGATTTCACTAGGCCTTACTGCACTGAACTGTGCTTTTACCCTGATCTCACAGGGCTTTGCTGAGCTGGACTACATTTTTACCCTGATCTCACTGCGCTGTACAGTGTTTTTGCCCTGATCTTACTGGGCTGTACTGCACTATATTGTGCTTTTACCATGATCTCACTGGGCTTAACTGCACTGTTCTGTGTTTTTACCCTGAAGTCACAGGGCTTTACTGCACTGTAGTTCAGGTGGGTAGCTTCATTAGTATACGTAGGCAGCAGTATAGCCCTGTGACATCAGGGTAAAACCATAGTACAGTGCAGTATAGCCCAGTGAGATCAGGGTAAATGCAAAGTACAGTTCAATAAAGCCCTGTGAGATCAGAGTAAAAGCATAGTACAGCTCAGTGAGATCAGGGTAAAAACACTACAGTGCAGAAAATCCCAGTGAGATTGGGTTAAAAACAAAGTACAGTGCAGTATGCAGTACAGCCCAGAGAGATCAAGGTAAAAACGCAGTACAGTGCAATAAAGCCCAGTGAGTTCAGGGTAAAAAAAGTGCGGCGCAGCACAGCCCAGTGAGATCAGGGTAAAAGCATAGTACTGTGCCGTACAGTCCATTGAGATCAGGGTAAAAACACAGCATAGTGCAGTACAGCCCAGCTAGATCTGGGTAAAAACACAGTGCACTGCAGTAAAGCCCTGTGACATCAGAGTAGAAACACAGTACAGAGCAGTAAAGCCCTGTGAGATCAGGGTATAAACACAGTATAGAACAATAAATCCATGTGATATCAGGGTAAAAACATTGTCCACCACAGTAAACTCCAGTGAGATCAAGGTAAAAGCACCGTATAGTGCAGTAAAGCCCAATGAGATCAGGGTAAAAACACAGTAGAGTGCAGTAAAGTCCAGTAACATCAGGGTAAAAACACAGTAGAGTGTAGCAATGCCCAGTGACATTAGGGTAATAACACTGTACATTGCAGTAGAGTCGCAGTAAGATCAGGGTGATAACACAGTATAGTACCGTAAAGTCCAGTGAAATCGGGGTTCTGTCACTCCTAGAATGTAGACGGGCTTGGGGGTGTCAGACAGGAGCCCAGAATTGGAAGAGCGATATAAAATGCTCTGTAGCACAGAGATTTGAACCCAGACCCTCATAGACTGCAGACTAGTCTGGATTTTAACCCAGCCTCTCACTGACTGCAGACCAGCGTGCTACACGACGAGCCTCAGCGCCTCCCTCGAGGTCATTTCTTCTGTGGCTAAACACAGGTACACAAGTCTTACACTTACACTCCAGTTCAGCTTCTGTATTTATATACAAATGCAGCAAATGCAATTCAAAACAAGCGGGGTATGCTGCGGTAGAACGCGGTGGGCATGTCGCAGTATACCACCATATCAGCAGCCATATCACCCTGCAACTCACAACTGGCAACCCACTAAAGCTAAGCAGGTGTGAGCCTGGTCAGTACCTGGATGAGAGACCTCCTGGGAAAAACTAAGGTTGCTGCTAGAAGAGATGTTAGTGGGGCCAGCAGGGAGCGCTCACCCTGCAGTCCATGTGGGTCCTAATGCCCCAGTATTGTGATGGGGACACAATACTGTAAATAGGCGCCGTCCTTCGGATGAGACGTAAAACCGAGGTCCTGACTCTCTGTGGTCATTAAAAATCCCAGGGCATTTCTTGAAAAGAGTAGGGTTGTAATCCCGGCGTCCTGGCCAGAATTTCCCATTGGCCCTTACCAATCATGGCTTCCTAATAATCCCAATCTATGAATTGGCTATTCATCTAATTCATAGATGGCTCTCCTCCCCACTGATAGCTGATGTGTGGTCAGCATTCTGGCGCACTATGGCTGCCGTCGCATCATCCAGGTGGATGCTGCACATTGGTGGTTATGGAGGGGAGTCCCCATTACATGTAAAGCGCTTTGAATGGAGTGTCCAGAAAAGCGCTATATAAGTGTAAGCAATTATTATTATTATACCGGGCTTTACCGTATGAAAATTAGATTATGTTATTAGTATCTGGAATCACCTTGTTAAACCGGCAGGTGGAGCTAATGAAGCTTAACCTGTACAGCTTTTGAGCTGTTACCAGAAAACATACGGTTTTGAATCCCGATCATTGCTGAGGGACAATCTTTATTCAGTTAAGAATTTAAGTTGTATACTCTTTAGACTTTTAAATTTAAACTGTGTATTACATCATGTTAATCATTATACATTAAAAAGTTGGTATATTTAATGAAAGCAAGATTGCTCAGTTGGACAAAATACACAGCCTACCACCTTTATCATAAATATTTTAATTATGCAGAAATATTTTATGCATCAAAGTCTTTACTGAAGATATTACTAATAGTATTAATAATGCATGATCTTGGACAAGCTGTAAACTCAAAGTCTGCAAATACGCACGTTATCGAATTAAACAAAAGCATAATTGGATTAATAGGGAATATAATATATATTCGCATATCTAAATAAGTTAATAACGGTATAATAACTATATTCTTGCACTGTTGCACAAACAGTAGTATAAGTCTTTTCACTGATATGCACTTGTCACATGAGTGCCTTGGTGGCGTGATAAGTTAAGTGACTGAGTTATGGACCTGAGTGTTTTAACCCAACTGTCGCCATCAGTTTTCTTTTAACAAAAACATTTCTTTGAAAAACTAAAATAGCAAATATTATTAGTATTATATTGACATTTTATATATTTCTAAATATCACAACATGTTCTTACTGTATGTACACAGTGGTACTGCAGCATGTAGGGCGCAAATCCACGTGAGCCCGAAAGCCCTTCATTAATGTGCATTCGCCTGGCACTGCGTGGCTTTCATCTCTCTCTCTCTCTGCGGGAGTACTGGCTGTGCCGAATTAAACCGGTTTCACAGGTATTTTCAAAGTAGAATACGGCGAGTCTTCCAATCAGGCACTACATCTTCCCCCATGGCACATGTTTTCTTAGAAAAACAGATTCACAGCGCGAAGCTATGTTAGTCTTCTGTGTAGAAAAAAAATCGGTTTAAACACCATGGGTGTGGTTTTTAAGACGCTGCTGAGTAAAGTATAGGAATTTTCCTGCTGTCAGCAGAATTGTGTATATAGTTGACCTTTACCTGAATGAAAACAGGACATAAAGAAAGGGTTTCAGAAATCAAAGCTTTATTCCTGTGCTAACAGTCTGGATAATTGGAGGCTACGCTGTTATGCATCCTATGATGATATATGGGTTTTTCGCACTAAGCAGTATTTCTCACGTTGTGAACGTGTGTACACAGCGGTCCCCCTGGGTTCCAGTTAGTGTGTAATTAAGCATCGATGAAAAACTTAAGGTTTAAAAACAAAAAAAAGCGCACTATGGTATTCTCTCCGATGCAGTGCAGTTAAAAAAATATCTCTGATGCTGTTCCTAAATTAATATCATTTATGACCATCAGACGCTTTATGCTCCTTTTCTTTTTTCCAATGGATTGAATGAAGAGGCATTTCATGATGTACTTTTCACTGATGAAAACTATTCCAGAGCCACTGTTGTTTCAACCATTTCATTTTATAAAAAGTGGAGATATGTGAACAAGCAAAACCCAAAACACTGAAGGTTAGCCTATTCTACTCTGAGAAGAGTAGACGGGTCGGAAAGTGCCCGCGGTCATTTAATTTGTATTAAAATTCTAATTGTTTCCCTTGTGAAGATACGGACATAAGAATATTTGTGCGTGGTCACAAAAATGGCATAAGAACGAAAAGTGAAGGCTGTGAAAACATTCACAATGTACTTTATACACAAAGGAAGTGTTCTCACAACTCTAGGAGGTTTCATGAAAATGCCAAAATCGGTTTTGAACTTCAAGCTAACTTTACCCCGGTACCTGTCCCCACATACCCTGCCCCCACTGCAATTAGAATATACACAAAGCACTGAAATCTTTACAGTAGATAATAAGGTGTTTCGCAGACGTAGGCATAGTACGTAATTCAGGGTTTATGAACTCACACCTGGGATTCTCTGTGTCTACATTGTTTATAAACAAACTTAAATACTGGTTTCAAACGTGGAAAGATTAGATTGTAATAGTTTTTTTAATACATTTTAGAAAAGTGTAATCTATACTAAAAAGCTGTATTTATTTAATACCACTTGATAGTTATATTAATAGAGAAAAGATTTCAAGTTGATACTGTTAAGACTTTTAATTTTTTTAAACTGTATTACAGCATCGTACACATTAAACAAGGCGGTATATTTTATAAAAGCAAGATTGTTCAGTTGGACAGTATAAAGCAAGTATGATTTTAATGTTTGTAATCGCTATTCTCTAACATTCCAATGTTAATGCGACCAACACTGAAGATATTATTAATAACCTTTTAAATCTGAAAGGAGATCTAAAGGGATCCAGACGGTACAGGTTCCTGCTACTGCAGCGATTCAGAGGGAAAGACGGTGATGTCACCGCGCAGGCGAGCAGACACCCTATTATTTCAGGCGTATGCGTTAAATATATTTAGATCTTTGAATTAATATCGCTATTGATTTCTTTAGCCTCACAGCATTGTTCAATAATACTCTTCTTGTGTCTAAAGCAGGATTTGAGCTGCAGACAATAAAAAAACAGGATTAACTTTTTACACATATTGATGATGATATCAGTAGCAGCTTGAAACTATCCGTTGTTATTAATAAATGACTTAGATTCGAACATATTAGAAATATAAAAAAGTCAATAGAGTGTCCATAATATTGCTATTTTAGTTTTTCAAAGAAATGTTTGTTAAAAGAATTCGTGGTGATAGCTGGATTTGAACACCCGACCTCTCGCTTATAAGTCAGGCACTTAAACCATCACCACACTGACACAGTCATGTGACAAGTGGTGAAACAGTATATACTACTGTGTGTGTTACAGTACATGAATAGAATTATATCATTATTAATTTCTTTAGATACGCGATTCCATATTATATTCCCTATTAATCAAATTCTAAAGTATGCTTTTGTTTACTCCGGTATCGAGCATATTCACAGAAAAGCTTAAAACTATCACTTTTCTCACAAAGTACTGTATATAAACTTAAAGTAACATGGTCAGAAGGAGCACGTAAAAATGTTTCCGAAGTAACCACATGTAAGACTGATGCTTAAAATGTTTAGGGAGAAATGGAATACTGGTGTGTATTTTTTCTTTAAACTACCAATACCGGCAATATATAGTTTACATAATATGTTTATGTTCCTAAATTAATATAGTTTATGACCTTCAGATGCGTTATGCTCTTCTTCTTTTTATGCTCAGCTACTTAAATTTCCCTTTAGTTGTAAAATTCTGTATAAATATTCAATACTAAGCGGATTAAAATGTGCACAGTAAAGACATTAAATGATTAAATCTTTCCACAACCGACCAACGCACCACAAGTGCCCCTGTCGGTCATTTTGGCCAGCCAATCACGTACGTGTACGTATGACGCGTTTATTTTGTTTGTTTAGTTTGTACCACGCACTTTGAATGGCTGCATCTGTATATGAAAATGAAGCTGATGCTTATGGGGAGCCTATATCATATGCAGTAGTAAAAATTAAAGTAAAGGTTTTTCCAGGCTGAAAAGAGAAGAAAGGAAACGCAACATTTCGGCTGTGGAGCCTTCTTCGGGTGTGAGAAAGACTGCGAAGTCAGCAGGAGAACAAAAGCTGGGAGCGAGGAGGAGAGAGCAGGGGGAGGCAGAATGGGCACTCAGGTGGTATGAAGTCGAGAGTGGTGTGGGGTCGAAATCTGCACATGAATAGAGAGGATTAGAAGGAAATGAGTTGAGAGAAGGAGGAAGGTGTGAACCAAGTTTTAGGATAATCTGTAAATAATAATAGGATAATAGTTCTTTCTGCAATAGGAGTTGTGAAACCCTTCTTTGAAGACGCAGACGGAGAGATCAGTGTGATCACGGCCATTAGAGGTGAAATGTGAAACTACGGGCTTGGAGAGATCTCTGATTCTCACAACCCCGACATGTTCACTGAAGCGGTCTCCGAGTCTCTTTCCGGTTTCTCCAATGTTGATAGCTGGGCATTTTCTGCAAGAGATGCAGTAAATAAAGTTGCTGGAGGTACAAGATGTCGTCTGAGTGATTTGGAATTCTCCAGTGGGGCTTTGCATGAGTGTGGTGTTAAATATGAATTTGCAGGTGATGCAGCGAGTTCTCCCCAAAATGTTTTGTTCCTTTTTTTCTCTTTACAGCATTGAATAAAGCTTTTATTTGTTCCTTTGTAGCCTATGCATGCCGACGGATGGCCCTACTTGAACTACTGTAACAAAACGATTTCCATACCTTCATTGACGAGAGGGAGGGCTGTTATACTTGTGCCTTTTTGGAAGTTAAGCTTCTGAGTGTTTTGTGTTAGGGGACATTGGTAGGTGTTTTAAATATCTCACAGGCATCGTTGTAAAATACAGTGGCCTTGGGGACGTGTAAACTTAGTTGGTTAGAATAAATTGGCTTCACTGATGTGTAAACTGTTGTATTTCATGCATTACACTGCAATTGCAGATTTCCAGCACATGTATTGTGTACTGGATACAGTATTGTTTTAGTTTTTTTTTTTACTTCTGTGTGGGCGCTTGTGTACTTGTGTACAATTTTTTAAATGGACTCAACATTTGAAACATTTTATGTTCCCTATCATTTTTACCCCAATCTTGGTTTGTGATGTCAATGTTACTTAAAATATCTGAGGCTCAGCAATTGTCTTTCTGCAAATTAACTTTTTTTTACGTGCTGCTTATTCACATTTTATTTACTTTGATTTTTATTTGCTGTTGAGCCTGACTGAAAAGTCTTGTCCTCTTGTCCTGCGTTTACAGGCTAAGAGGCCAGTGCTCACATTTGAACTTGGACTTGGTTATTACAACACTTTGCTGGACATTGTTAATGTCAACAGAGCTATACGATTCCAACACAGAGCTTAATCTGTGTTAAGAAAAAATCCTGAGAGTTGTGTACTTGTTTGTCTGTGTGCTATAAAAGTGAATATCATCATGTCTTTAGTACTCTTTACTGGTCTGTCTTGATGCTGTAACATCCCCATATCTTAAAGTTTTTATTCTTTCTCTGTGGGTTTTTTTGCCTTCGAATCTCTACTCTCAGTCCAAGTTAAAGGCCTTGTTCTCTTGTCCTGTGTTTTCAGGCTCAAGGGCCAGTGCTCTCCCTGATGCTGGGGAAAGGGCTCCTCTTGAACAGCAGCACAGTGGGGAGGAGTGGGACTCCAGTCTGATGCAGGAGACAAAGCTCACTGCTGCAGAAGGGAAAGAGACACTCAGTGAGCAGCACACAGAGAGCAGACAGAGTGTCGAGGATCTGGACTCTGTGTACGTGATGAAGACGGAGCCTGAGAGTGAGATACCTGGGCTCTTAGTATGTGATGATTTTACAGAGAAGATCAATAATCTGGACTTGAACAATATTACACAAGGTTGTAATGAACTGGGCTTTGTCTCTGTACAAGAGCATAAAGAAGAACTGGGTGAGTTTAATCTTACAGAGCAGAACATGGAGCCCCAGTTGATTAACCCTGCAGAGCAGCAGACTGATGTACCTGGTGAAGAGAACAGTACTGAGATACAGCACACAGAGGAGACTCAGTTCAGGGAGGAACAACAGCAGCTCCTACAGGGCTTGATAATAGCAAGGCCTTGTTCTGTTAAACTGGAGAGACTGTCATTGCAGAAGTGGTTTAAACAAATGGGTGATCCTTTAATATCTAAGGACATTACAGAGAAGTGTAATAATTTAAACACTAAGAATATTGCAAAGCATTTCAATCAGCTGGAGTTGGTCTCTTCACAAGGTTGCAAGGAAGAGGAACATGAATTTAATGTCTGTAATCTAAGGGAGCAGGAAATCGGGTTCCAGTTGATTGGCCCTGAAGAGCAGCAGACTGATGTACCTGGTGAAGAGGACAGTGCTGAGTCACAGCACACAGAGGAGAGTCAGGGCAGGGAGAAACAACAGCAAGACCAGATGATCAAGGAGATTCAGCCAAGACCCGACAATGTACAGGAATTGTCACTGGAGCACAAACAGCAACAGCAGTTTCCTCTCTTAAGCCCCTTAAAAACACACCAGCACATTCACATGGAAAAGAAACGATTCACCTGCAATCGGTGCAGGAAGAGCTTTAGTCAGTCATGTGACCTCAAGAGACACCAGTGCATTCACACGGGAGAGAGACCGTTCAGCCAGCTGGGCACCTTGAAAACGTACAAGCACATTCACGCAGGTGAGAGGCTGTTCAGCTGCAGGGAGTGTGGGAAGAGTTTTAGTCAGTTAGGCAGCTTAAAAACCCACCAGCTCACTCACAGAGGGGAGATACCGTTTGGCGGCAGTCAGGATGGGGAGATGTTTAATGAGTCAGACACCTTAAAAAGAGACAAACCCATCCCTGCAGCAGAGAAAGCATTCGGCTGCAGGCAATGTGGGAAAAGTTTTAGTCATTTGAGTGCTTTAAAGAGACATGAACTCTTCCATATGGGAAAGAGGCCGTTCTGCTGCAGTCTGTGTGGGAAGAGTTTTAATCACCCGAGTGCCTTAAAGACACACCAGCGCATGCACACAGGGGACAGACCATTCTGCAGTCAGTGCGGGAAGAGTTTTAGTCGGATGCGCAGCTTAATAGCACACCAGCGCATTCACACAGGAGAGAAACCATTCAGCTGCAGACAGTGTGGGAGGAGTTTTAGTCAGATGCGCAGTTTGATAGCACACCAGCGCATTCACACAGGAGAGAAGCCATTCAGCTGCAGTCAGTGTGGGAAGAGTTTTAGTCACCCAGACACTTTCAGGAGACACCAGCACATGCACACAGGAGAGAAACCATTCTGCTGTTGTCAGTGTGGGAAGAGTTTTATGATGTTGAGCCAATTGAAAGCACACCAGCGCATGCACACGGGAGAGAAGCCATTCAGCTGCAGTCAGTGTGGGAAGAGTTTCAGTCGCCCGGGCACCTTAAGGACACACCAGCACACGCACACAGGGGAGAAGCCATTCTGCTGCAGTCAGTGTGGGAAGAGTTTTAGTCGGTCGAGCTATTTGAGAGCACACCAGCACGTTCACACGGGAGAGGGGCCATTCACCTGCAGTCAGTGTGGGAAGAGTTTTACTCGATCGAGCAACTTAAAGAGACACGAGCTCCTCCACACGGGAGAGAGACCGTTCTGCTGCGGTCAGTGTGGGAAGAGTTTTAATCACCCGAGTGCCTTAAAGACACACCAGCGCATGCACACAGGAGACAGACCATTCTGCAGTCAGTGCGGGAAGAGTTTTAGTCAGCCGAGCTATTTGAAAGCACACCAGCGTGTTCACACGGGAGAGAAGCCATTCAGCTGCAGTCAGTGCGGGAAGAGTTTTAGTCAGTCAGGCACCTTAAAGAGACATGAGCTCTCCCATACTGGAGAAAAATTGTTCTGCTGCAGTTGGTGCGGGAAGAGTTGTAGTCAGTCAGCCACCTTAAAGATACACGAGCTCCTCCATACGGGAGAGAGACCATTCTGCTGTGGTCAGTGTGGGAAGAGTTTTAATCACCCGAGTGCCTTAAAGACACACCAGCACACGCACACAGGGGAGAGACCATTCTGTAGTCAGTGCGGGAAGAGTTTTAGTCACTCGAGCTATTTGAAAGTACACCAGCGCATTCACACAGGAGAAAAGCCTTTCAGCTGCAGTCAGTGCGGGAAGAGTTTTAGTCAGTCAGGCACCTTAAAGAGACACAAACTCTTCCATACGTGAGAGAAACTGTTCTGCTGCAGGCAGTGTAAGAAGAGTTTTAACCAGTCCAGTACATTAAAGAAACATGAGCACATCCATCCTGGCAAGAGACCGTACAGCTAGACACGTTGTGGGAAGTGTTTTAATCAGTCGGGTTCCTTAAAAAAATATGAAGGGATCCATGTAGGAGAAAGGTGATTAAACCACAGCTAACATGACAAGAGGTCCCAGTGGGCAAAAGACGTATAATATACGTCTATTAAACGCATACCTTAGACATCTAAATGTGGTCTGCAATTCGTCTAGAATGAAATTCTAATATACGTCTAAAGTTATACGTCAATTATACGTCTATGTTTAGACATTCATTATACATAAATGGTTGGAGTTCTATTATACGGATAAATTTAGAGGACTATTATACATATATGGTTGGAGTTAGAACCAAAAACCTATTATTTTCAGTGTCCAGATCTCCTGGCCCCCTGCCTTGCATATGCATTCTTCAAGTAACACATTGCGTGCTCCTTTATTTCTTTTTCTGTTGATGTAGGGTGGGACTTCAGCACCGCAGCTAGGAGAAAATTATATAATATTACTTCCCAAATAAATGATGATTAATATCTTCTTTAGTATAATCTAAAAAATGAACGGTTTACTAAGCTCAAAGCTGAAATAAATGTATAAAATTTGGCTTGCATCATAGCAGTTGAGCAATAAAGTCTGTCCCAATTAAAGAGTACCCAAAGTTTGAAAGTACAACATAGAATAAGAAACGATTTTGTGTTATCTTCCCCATTCACACTATTTTTATGTGCCATTTTTTGCTTATTCACGTACTATTTTAATCAAAATAATATTAAGAAAGATCTGTATGTATTCAGATAGTTTTATTATTGTTCATACTTACTCGACCGAATTCTTCTTCCGGTCGAGAGGGAATGCTGGCGCATTTGGCTGCCGCTCCTCTCACCAGTCTTTCATTTCTATCTACTTATTTTTTTTTTCCTTTTTCTCCTCGATTACACTGATTTCTAATTTATCTATTTTCATCCGCTTCACGTTACAAATTCACAAATGCGACTTCCACTGCATTGTGAACTTACTCAACTGAAGACCTTCACCTCTTGCTACCACCTTCTCTGGATTTCCTTCCCGTCTCGCTTCATCGATCATGTCTCTGAGGGATACTGCACTGCAACTTCTTCAACTAAAACAAAGCTACTTCCTGGTCAAAGACACATTCGATTACTGCCGTTTTACTGGTATTTTACGACCGACTCGCTACATCAATCGCAGCACAGGACGCCGTTCTCTTCGTTCGTCTGCCTGCGGAGTCTTTATCCCTGCCTTTCGGCGCACGTCTGTGAGTCCATCACGTACCGGCGCCGATCTAAAAAATCTCCTCTCACTACCGCACCTGGACCGCACTCCGCTTCCCCCTGCATCCCTGAGACTGGCCAGATCTGCGCTACTCAACACCCGCTCAGTTAACAGCAAGGCTCTTCTTTTATGTGACATTATCAAAGAAAAACAACTGGACCTTCTGTGCTTAACCGAAACATGGCACAAACAAAACGATGGACTCCTGTTCAACCAACTAGTTCCTCCTGGATATGGTTTCTTTGACCTTCCGCGTCTTTCAGGCAGAGGCGGGGGCATCATTGTTATTTACAACCTTTTTTACAGTCTAAGTCCTATAGCTATACCTCCTCCCTCTTCTTTTGAGTGTCTTGTTTTAAATGTTTCTATCCCCCAATCTACTATTATTGCCACAGTTTACAGACCACCCAAACCCAGTGGAGTCTTCTTAGGTGAGTTTGCTGATTTTCTCTCATTCTTATCCCTTAAATTTAAAAGGATCCTTATTCTAGGGGACTTTAATATACACATTGATTCAACCTCTTCCAGTCTGGCTAAACACTTCCTTTCTCTTTTGGGATGCTTTGACCTTACTCAGTTTGTTTGTACCCCTACACATAACAAAGGACACACCTTAGATCTAATTATTGCAAATTACTCCTTTGTCTCCCACTGCTCCCCCCTTGATCTAGGCCTCTCTGACCACATAGCCATTCTCTTCAATCTGGAATTACCTGTTTCTAACACTTCCCCCTCACGCTCTGTAAATTTCCGCAACTGGCGATCAATTGATCACCCAAGGTTTGCAAATTCTGTTCTGTCCTCCTTATCCTGTTTCTCTTCCTCTGACCCTCTTGAGGACAAAATACAGTTACTTGACAATGCTCTTTTATCTACCCTCGACACCTTTGCTCCTTTAAATACTCGAACCATCTCCTTCTCTCTCCCTGCCCCCTGGTACAATGACCATCTGCGTTTCATGAAGGCAGCCTCTCGCAAACTTGAGCGTAGGTGGCGTCTTTCCGGCCTAAATGTACATTTATCAGGCCTGGAGAGATTACTTATCTGATTATAAGGTTACTATAGAGTCTGCTAGATCCACCTACTTCTCTCACATCATTGAAAATCACCAAAACAATCCCAGACATCTTTTCTCCACCATCAACAGACTGCTCAAGCCAAACTGCACTACCACATTACCTGCCGCATCACAACTTTGCAACACATTTTTAGATTTCTTTAGTTCTAAGATTGACAACATCCGGCATCACATTCTCTCCACTACGGAAATAATTTCCACACCTCCTCCCTCCTCATCCAACTACTCTGGTTCCCGTCTCTCCAGTTTCTCTCTTCTTGACTCAGCATCCCTAAACAAACTAGTTACGTGCATGAAACCCACCACATCTATTTTAGATCCCATTCCCACCACTTTATTCCAGTCCTGTTTCTCTTCTCTCTGTCCCATTGTCCTCAATATAATACATGAATCCTTGAGCACCGGCATTGTACCAACGGTCCTCAAAACTGCTGCTATTACCCCAGTGCCAAAGAAGCCTAACATGGCTCTCTACAATCTTAACAACTTTCGCCCCATCTCCAACTTACCCTTTCTCTCTAAAATTCTAGAACGTGCCGTCACACTTCAGTTACATAACCACCTCATGACAAACAACCTTTTCGAACACGTCCAATCTGGCTTCCGTCAACTTCACAGCACAGAAACCGCCCTAGTCAAAGTCACCAACGATCTCCTAATAGCTTCCGATTCTGGTTCTCTTTCCATACTCATCCTTCTTGATCTCAGTGCTGCCTTTGACACTGTTGACCATAACATCTTACTTTCTCGTCTCGAGACTACGTTTGGAGTCTCTGACACTGCCCTCAAATGGTTTAAGTCTTACCTCACTGATCGCTGTCACTTTGTCTCTCTCAATGGGTACAGGTCTGAAATTGGTCTTCAGCATTTACATGTTCCCACTTGGTCAGTTTTAAAATCACATGGCCTCAGCTTTCATTTTTACGCTGACGATACTCAAATATACATCCATACCAAACCCGACACTGATGTGGCTGTCTCTATTCTATCTAATTGCATCTCTGACATAAAAATTTGGATGACTCAAAACTTCCTTCATCTTAACTGTGACAAGACTGAAGTCATGCTTATTGGTACCCCCCATCAACTCCGTAAAGCCAGTCCCGTAACCCTGTCTGTAGATGGCTCTGTACTTGAGCTTCAAACAAAATTGAAAAACCTTGGGGTTATATTCGATTCTGGCTTAACATTCGACCCACATGTACAGCATACTGTCAAAACATCTTTTTTTCACCTTAGAAATATCGCAAGACTACGCCCTATGCTATCATTAACTGTGGCTGAAAAGCTGATCAACATATTTGTATTCTCTCGAATTGACTACTGCAATGCTCTACTCCCTGGGGTATCTAAATCTACTCTAAACAAGCTGCAGTATGTCCAAAATTCAGCAGCCAGAATCCTGACCAGGTCTAGTGCAAGTGTTCATATTACTCCTATCCTGGAGTCCTTGCACTGGCTTCCGGTCAAATTCCGCGTAGACTTTAAGATCCTCATGCTCACCTACAAGGCTTTACATGGCTTGGCACCTCAATACCTGTCTGAACTTTAATCGCCCTACTCCCCACCTCGCAACCTCCGCTCTTCAAATTCTGCCCTCCTTACTGTCCCCCAAGCCCGTCTACATTGTATGGGTGACAGGGCCTTCTCCTGCTATGCCCCCAAGCTCTGGAACTCTTTGCCCAAGGACATTAGAGAATCACCTTCTCTAAACTCCTTCAAATCCAGACTCAAAACCTTCTTCTTCAGAAAAGCCTTTACTTAACTGGTTCCATTCTTCACCCCTCTGCTCTTCTTAATACCATCTTCCACGGTCTCCTCTATTGTTATTGTTGTATTGTTGTAATTATAATTGTGTCCTATCTTGTGAAATGTTCTTATTTATTGTTGTAGTCTTCTTATTTATTGTTATTGTCATCCTGTAAAGCGCTTTGAGAAGCCACCTTTAAAGGCGCTATATAAAATAAAGTTTATTATTATTATTATTATTACTCGTCAAAAGAGGATTGCTGAGATATTTGCGGATATACTTCTATGTTTGAAAAACGTGTCCAAAATGGTGACCAACGAATACTAGCAATGCATTGTGGTATATAACCGGAAAATATGCTGGGTTCGATATTTTCTCAACGTATGCGTTTATTAATGTTGTCGATATTATGGTTGAAATTTAACATTGATAATACATGGTGGCTATGTGCCCCCTGCTATGAGCTGATGTGCAATTTTAACGCATGCAGTTAGTAAGGATCGGTCACTGTTGTATGGTATTATATATAATGACATTATGGAATAGGATGGGGACAGGCCTGGCATCACGGGGGGAGGGAGGAATGTCGCCCCTTCAGTTTTGGGCAAAAAGATTTACCTAACTTAATTTGCGCCCTAAAAAAAAAATTGTACTTTGTCAATGGTCAGACAACACTAAATGACACGAACAGTCACTCAGTCTGTTTGATGGGCAGGAGGGCTATCCGTCCAGGAACTGCACATATCAGTGTCGTTATTGAGTGTCAACATTACGATCCTGTTTGCTCAGGTGGACCGATTCCTTGCAGTAGTTTATCATTATTCTTAAAATCATTATATAACTAGGACTAGTTATAGCAGTCTGTGCTTTCTGTTGGTTTTACAACATTTTTTTCTTAACGATTCAGAACGTCCATGTAGCTGCAAAAATGAACGCTTATGGTACTTTTCGCTCCAGGCAATACAAACCGTGAGAGTGACGAAAAATGTGAAACTGAACTTCATCGCAAATACCAGATTGCTAGTCGTTATCTTCTATCATGAAGCACTAATCAATGGCATAGCTGCGAGATTTCATTTGGGTAGCTGCACCGTACAGTTCCGTTTCAACCGAAATATCACCCCCCCTCAGAATTTCAGACGCCCCCCTACAGATTTTTCCCCAGGCACCGCGCACTGATGGGGGACGGGGTGTCCGGGAAATGGTATCAACGTTTCTCAAGAAAATAAAAATAGAAACTCTATAGGCACTCAAACATTTTACTGTTTTTTTCAGGCAGGTGGCAAGACCCCCTCCTCAAAACCCTTGTATGCCAAGCTGTGGGCATTGATTCGTCGAATATACGTATATTCACGGCGAAAATACAGCTATACGTATATATACGTCGCCTCAACGTATAATCAACGTCGAATTGCAACCGTAAAATCGACGACATTATTAAACACATATATAACGTCGAAAACACATCTAACACAGTGCCTGAGGCTTTTTACTGTATGTATCGTGTGTGCCGCAAACTAGGAGTATACGGCACTCTGAACAGTGTACGAAGTAAATTATTTTTGCAGTAATTAATTTACACGTGTATAATAAATATAGTAAATATAATAAATTAATGTGTGTCCTGTGATGGATAGACTCCACTGCTATCCTGTACTTGATAAAGCTGTTAGAAATTGGAAGGAATGAAGTCTCTAGAGAGTTTTTTGTAAAGCACTCACTAAAAATCATGAAACTTAAAAAGTCAAGTCCACAGGTTCTCTCAATGTAATTCCTCCAGAAACATTGTTTCTCTGCACTGTGTCCTATCAGTTGTACAATAATAAAGCTGTATAGAAATGAACAAGTAATAGGTTTATTCCATGTTGGAAAAAAAGGAGAGAAAACACAATGTTTCGGCCGTGGACCCTTCTTCAGTATAGAAATGGTCCTCTTCTTACGCAATGATTTCAGATTTTGCGCACATTTTCGACCAATTTCAATGCTACCATTTTTAGTTGGGCTCTTTGGAAGGCAATTGAAAGCTTCTGACTCCTTGAAATCATTCCTTGTTTGAATCCTGTCAAATCTGGTTTCAGTCCTGCCCATAGGACTGTTAGTAAACTGAAACTGTAGTGGTGAAAGTTTAATATTAATGATTTTATTATTAATGACCTTCTCATCTCTATTAGACCTGTATTACTGTTAACAGTGACATTTTGATTACTTCTTCTATGACTCAATCTTCTATATACTGCAATATATTGCAGTATATATGTTTGTGTTCCTAAATTAATATTGTTTATTACCTTCAGATGCGTTATGCTCCTCTTCTTTTTATGCTCAGCTACTAAAATGTCCCTTTAGTTGTAAAATTCTATATAAATATCTAATACTAAAATTAAAATGTGCACAGTAAAGAGATTAAATGATTAAATCTTTCCACGACCGACCAACGCACCACGAGTGCCCCTGTCGGTCATTTTGGCCAGCCAATCACGTGCCCTGGTAAGCCCACATAAGCGATAGGAACAAACACTGCTTTACAGAGGAGCACTGCCTGAGCTTGCTGTTGGTAAACTGGAGATCAGACTTATATTTGTGTGCATCAGCAGTGAAACTACATGTTGTTTGGTAGAGGGCTGAGTAGGAATTACGGTTGCTCAGGGTAACAGACTATGGTGAATGTAGGAGTTAACGGGTTCGGAGTGACGAGTTAAAATAGTTTGTTTGAGTGGCACATCGTCTTCCTGGGTTGTCAAATTCTACCCTATATGTGTACAAGAAACAAGACACAGACGGATCTCTTCACTGTAGAAAACTGAAGGATAGGATCCACAGTATTAAAAAGTTATGTATTTAATCTTGTTTCTTAGGCAGTGTCTATCAAGGTTGGTATAAAACTATCTGAAATTAATATATATTGAACTCCAGAAGGATATACAGAGACGAATGAAGCAGAGGGTACAAGGATTTAGTTATTTCATTTTCTATCTTTTATTTTCACACCATCCATGAACAGATTAACAATAAAATCAGGAAGGTCAGTACTGTACAGTAACATAGTCGCTGTCTCATGGATAACATCAGAGAATATGGCATATTCCCAAGGGGTAACTGGAATCTGGAATCTTTCCAAAAATTCAGTGCAATTCAACAACCCACTCTCTTTAACAATGGTGCCACTAACCAAATCTAATTATAGCATGTCTGAAAAAATATACTTTTAATTTTGTACTTAATGTTATTGTTATTCTATAATTAGCTGTTCTATTTCTTTAGGATACTTTTTTTTTATTCTTTGCATTTCTGTGCTGATTGTGTATAACAAAACATAAAGGATCAGCTGATGTGTATATCTGACGCTCTACATATAATCTGGGATACTTCGATGTATTTATTTTTAAATCCATTGTACATATTTTGAACAAAAGGGATAGGAAAAGGGATATTCAAAATAAACGTTTTTGGACATATTACTCATCTACATTAAACCGCTACAGTGAAAATATTGTACATACTTATGTCCTTGAAGGTATAAAGCAGAAATAAATATGCAATCGTACGGTTCAACACGAACAGTGCAGCTCGATGGCTATTCAGGCCTCCTGGGTAGGTGGCGGTAGCAGGTGCAGTGAGATTTATATCAAGTTGCAGAAACTCCTTTTTCTCAGCACCGCTCCTCGGTTGTTTTTTATGCCGCTTCAGCGCTCATGTATGACGTCATAATGCTGCGCGGTTGTGCAGACATTTCACCCGCATGGCAGTGATTGAATCGGTTGGTTTGGATGAATAATAAAAGTTATTTTGTTTAAAAATAACTTTTTAGCTCCTATAGGTACGACCCTGTTAAGCTGTAGACGTGTGCAGACCCTGAGCGTATGAACTCAGCCTTTGTTTCGGATTGACTCTTTAGAAAGATGGCTAATTTGTTATTCACGCTGGAGACTGAGCTTTACTCTTTCATGGAGGTTTTGCTTAAATCGATCGTGGATGAATTTTCTGAAGTTTTCCGAAACAGAATTGTTAAAATCACACAATTTGTGGAAGAGAGTTTCGGGAGTGAAGTGACGCAGCTGAAGGAGGAAAACGAGAGCCTGAAGTGGAGATTGCAGCTGTGGGAGAAGGAGTCGGGAGCAGGAGGAGATCAGGAACAGACAGATCGTGTTGGACACACGCTTCCATGTGAAGTCACTGGAGAAATAAAAGAAGAAGTAGACACGAAACTGGAGCTGTCAGGTCAGTGTAATGACTTGTATGAAGTCAGTGTCTGTGCGTTTAAAAACTAAGCCTTTAACTTCCTCAGTGGTAATAATATAGTGGAGAGATGCAGAGTGAAGTGGGAAAGACTTTTGTGATGTAGTAGCTGAATTCTTCACTGGGAACTAAACTGTTGTCACCATCATTAGCAAAAAATCATTCAATTATTTTATTTGTATTTGTAAATTTAGGTTGCCAACATAGCGTTCCAGAATTAAGTTTCACATTATATCTTTGGTCTTTGGTACTGTATGTAATTAATCTGAAGGTAAAAGTTATTAAATACAATTTTATAACCGAATCAATCTCTCTAATTTAGCGTCGTTGCCAGAATTATTGTGCCTGATTTGTAGAATATACAGAAATTCTATAAATAATACAAGATACAGTATGTATATATATATGTATGTTCATTGTAAAATAACTCCCCAAAGCGGCAGGATTACTATTATAAACGTCGGTGTGTCTATATTAACCTCTCTCACTCTCTTACGATGCTGAAGTTGGCTTCTTATTCGCATTTTTCTTTCCACCTTAAATGCCGCTGCAGTATTGCCTTTCGCCTGTAATTGACACTCTTCGGTCAGTACTAATCCGGATAGAATACTGTAGACATCCTCAGTGAAAGGGAATATCAAAATAAATAGCGACTGTCCTAGTTGTATTTTTGTATGAAATATATTTCAGAAAATCGCAAACCAATTTTAAAAACTCACAATAACACGACGTTACACTGGGAAAAGGTGATTGCACTTTCTGCTAAATTGCTATGGCCCTCCCTCCTGATGACAAAATCGTCTCACAATTCTGACACTGAGGTGTGAGAGACAATATAACAGACTATGAAAATACAGTACAAGTACAAGAAAATTTACTGTACCATTTTTTAAATATGTCCCTCTCAACATGGCATTTGAGGATTTATAGTCAACAAAATAACGCACCTTCTGCTGATTTGCTTTGTCCCTCCTTCCTCATTACCAAAACATCTTAATATTGCGACACTAAGGTAAGAGAGACAAAATCACTCATCATGTACATTTGTAATTACGACACTTCACTGTTGCATTTCTGCGTTTTGACATTCTGAATATGGCATGTTAAAGTATATAGGAAACCTAGATCAGGACAGGCTAACTGCAATTCATAGTGATTTGTCATTGTCTTACTTTCTGAATGAAAAACATATTTTTTCAGTGATTATGACACTTCATAATGACATAAAATATGCTTCAATACCAGAATAAATAATCATGGAAAAGATTCCTGGTAACTAGAATTACAATTACCGGTAAAACCCACAGTGGACATTCATAGTTGTGATTATAGGAATGTTATATATCAGGTGGGTAGCTGTGACAAGTAAAGGTTTATTCCATGCTGAAAAGAGAAGAAAGGATATCTTATATATCTTTCTTTCACCTGAAGAAGATTCCACAGCTGAAACGTTGTTTCTTTTCTTCTCTTTTCAGCATGGAATAAACCTTTACTTGTTCCTTTGCAGCCTTCGCATGCTGACGCAGCTACCCACCTGATATATAACATTCCTATAGGTAGGTACTTTATCAATCCCATGTGGGAAATTCAAGTGCTACTGCAGCCAGACACAATCAACACAGTACAGTACAAATGCAGTAATACAATACAGTAAATACATTTTAAAAAAGGAATAAAGAATTACAAACAAAACAGAAAAGCCGCACACAAACAAAAGTATGAATTTTGAAAATGAAATTTTGAAGTATGAAAACACAAGGAAGATGTAATAGACAGTATAGATATTACACACTCCCAAGCACATTGTACAGAGTAGGTAACTGTTGCAACTATTGCACAGTTGTGAATAATAAATAAATTGCCCATTCCACTTCCATGTATTGCACTTTTACAAACCAGATGTAGACAGAACACCAGTAAAACATCGTCCATGATGTATATTAATTTGGACACCATTCTTCTCTCAGCCACCAGCTCCAAAGAGTCCAGATCAGACCCAATGACAGAACATATTTTCTTGATGAGCTTGTTCAGCCGATTAGCGTCCCCCACTCTAATCCTAGAGCCCCAGCACACCACTGTCACTCGCTATGACAGACTGGTAGAACATCAGAAGCATCTCACTACACACATTGAAGGACCTGAGCCTCCTCAAAAAGTAAAGTCGGCTCTGACCCTTCCTGTAAATGGCCTCGTAATTGTTGGTCCATTCCAGTCTGTCATCAATGTGGACGCCCAGGTATTTGTACGAGTTAACCATCTCCACGGCGCTCCCAAGTATACAGACAGGAGTAGGTTGGGCCTTCTTCCTCCTGAAGTCCACCACCAACTCCTTGGTCTAAACCACATTAATCTGCAGGTGGTTATCCCCTCACCACTCCACAAAGCTATCTCCAGCCCACCGTCAATACATCCCACAATTGCAGAGTCATCTGAGAACTCTGCGGGTGGCAGGACTTCGAGTCGGAAGTATAGAGGGTGAAGAGGAATGGAGAAAGGACCGTCCCCTGAGGAGCCCCTGTATTACTTACCACCCATTCAGACACAGTTCTGCTGTCTCACAAACTGTGGTCTGCTTGTCAGGTAGTCAGTGATCCAAGAGATCATGAAGGTACCCACTTGCATCTCCTCCAGTTTCCTTCCTAGCAGTACTGGCTGTATAGTATTGAAGGCACTGGAGAAATAATAAAAAAATAATAATCTTCACAGTGCTGCCAGCTCTGTCCAGGTGGGAATAGGCCCTTTGCAGCATGTAAATTATTTCATCATCCACACTGGTGATGTTATAATAATAACAACAACAACAACAACAACAGCAACAACAACAGCAACAACAACAACAACAACAACAACAACAGCAACAACAACAGCAACAACACTTTTATAGTGCTTTTCTGGACACTCCAGTCAAAGCACATTACAGGTAATGGGGATCCCCTCCACCACCACAAACGTGAAGCATCCACCTAGATGATGCGACGGTAGGCATAGTGCGCCAGAACGCTCACCACACATCAGCTATCAGTTGGGAGGAGAGCACAGTAATGAAGCCAATTCATAGATGGGGATTATTAGGAGGCCATGATTGGTAAGGGCCAATAGGAAATTTTGCCTGGACACCAGGGTTATACCCCTACTGTTTGTTGAGAGAAGCCATGGGATTTTTAATGACCACAGAGAGTCAGGACCTTGGTTTTATATCTCATCCAACGGACGGCGCCTGTTTACAGTATAGTGTCCCCATCGCTATACTGGGGCATTAGGACCCACATGGACCGCAGGGTTAGCACCCCCTGCTGGCCCCACTAACCCCTCTCCCAGCAGCAGCCTTAGTTTTTCCACACCTGCTCAGCTTCAGTGGGTTGCTAGTTGTTAGTTTCAGAGTGATACGGCTGCTGGCCTTATGTTGCCTTTCGCCTGTAATTGACTCACTTCAGTCACTAGTAATCCTGACTGAAATCGTATCACAAATCTGACAATAGGGTGTGAGAAACAACGTAACAGATTGTCAAAATCCTGACGTAAAATAAATTTTACTGTACCATTTTTTAAATATGACCCTCTGAACATAGCATGAGAGAATGCATTGGGAAAAGCTGATTGCACTTTCTGCTGAATTGCTATGGCTCTCCCTCCTGATTACAAAATTGTCTCACAATTCTGACACTGAGGTGTGAGAGACAATGTAGCAGACTCTCAAAATCCTGAAGTTCAAGAAAATTTACTGTACCATTTTTTAAATACGACCCTCTGAACACAGCATGTGAGAAGACATTGGTAAACGGTAATTTACTGTTTTACCGGTAATTGTAATTCTAATTACCAGGAATCTTTTCCATGATTATTTATTCTGGCATTGAAGCATATTTTATGTCATATCGACGACACAATCACTGAAAACAAGTTTTTCATTGAGAAAGTAAGACAATGACAAATCAATATGAATTGCAGTTAGCCAGTCCTGATCTAGGTTTCATATATACTTTAACATGCCATGTTCAAAATGTCACAACGCAGAAATACAACAATGAAGTGTCGTAATTACAAATGTACATGATGAGTGATTTTGTCTCTCTTACCTTAGTGTCGCAATATGAAGATGTTTTGGTAATGAGGAAGGAGGGACAAAGCAAATCAGCAGAAGGTGCATTATTTTGTTGACTATAAATCCTCAAATGCCATGTTCAGAGGGTATTTAAAAATATTTAAAAACTGGTACAGTAAAGTTTCTTGTACTTCATGATTTTCATAGTCGGTTACACCTCAGTGTCAGAATTGTGAGACAATCTTATCATCAGGAGGGAAGGCCATAGCAATACAGCAGAAAGTGCCATTGCCCTTTGCTCATCCTCGGTTAACCATATATGCTCATATGCCATGTTCTAAATGTCCCATTTAATACTGCTATTTTAAAATGTCTTGTAAAATGCAAGAATTTGAGACTTGAGATTAGAAAGCAAGGTCGTGGTAAATATGCAGAATGTGCCAGTGATTTCATGTTTTGCCTTTGTCTTGTTTACTTGTTGTATAACATGCCAGTTTGTGTTATTGTGAGTTTTGAAAATTGGTTTTCGATTTTCTGAGATATTTCATACAAATATGCAATTTGGACAGTCACAATTTAGTTAACATATTCCCCTTTACTGAGGATATGTCCAGGAATCCATCCGGATTAGTACATTTAAAAAAGACTGTAGAGAGCCATCTACAGGCAATAGGCAACATAACATCACAGCAGCAGCATTTAAGGTGGAACAAAAAACGCGAATAAGAAGCCAACTTCAGCCTCATCTCTCTCAGTGCAGTGTTAATGTACTGTATTGTCCAGTGTGTCTGTATCTTTGTTTTATATTTGTTGTGTATCTGTTTGGATCTCTGGTGTACATCTAGTTTTTAAATAAGCTTCAACAAATTAATTTTAGTTGTTAGATAGTATTGCTCTGTTATCTCAAATTTTAAATTTTTGGCTTGTTTTTGTGTGCATATTATTTACTTTTGAACACTATTCTAAGCTCATGTTAAAGACCTTGCTGTCTTATCCTGTGTTTTCAGGCTCAGAGGCCAGTGCTCTCCCTGATGCTGGGGAAAGGGCTCCTCAGCAGCACATTGAGGAGGAGTGGGGCTCCAGTCTGATGCAGGAGACAGAGCTCACTGCTGCAGAAGGGAAAGAGAAACTCAGTGAGCAGCACACAGAGAGCAGACAGAGTGTGGAGGATATGGACTCTGTGTCCATGATGAAGACAAATCCTGAGAGTGAGACACCTGAACTCTTAGTATCTGATGATTTTATAGAGATGTATTTTTTAGTAATTTGAACAACAGAAGGTTGTAATAAACTGGGCTGTGTCTCTGTACAAGAGCACAAAGAAGAACTGGGTGAGTGTAATCTTACAGAGCAGGACATGGAACCCCAGTTCATTGACGCTGCAGAACAGCAGACTGATGTACCTGTTGATGAGATCAGTACTGAGTTACTACACAGAGGAGAGTCAGTACAGGGAGAAACAACAGCAGCTCCAACAGGGCTTGATAATAAATTGGCCTTGTTCTGTTAAAGTGGAGGGACTGTCATTGGAGAGGTGTTTTAAACAGTCATATGATCCCTTAGTATCTGATGACTTTACACGGGTTTAATAATCTGGTTGCTCAGTTACCCATACAATCACTTGCTATCTGTTGTCCTTATACATAAATGTACTTCGAGGGAATCTTTGACTAGCTGAGTGGGGATGGGATCTAGCGGACAGGTGGTTGACTTTGTCTTAATTAATTTCTTGAGTTCTTATTCATTAACTAATTGAAAAACATTAAAGAGGTGCTTTTATTGTTTCTCTACCAGACCTTTTTGCAGCTTATTTGATTGTGTTTGAAGTCTGGTGGTGTTAATTGTATCGTTAAAGAAGTTAATGAAATCGTCACTACTGAAGTTAGATGGTGCTATAGAATCGGTCTTATTTGTTAGATCAGCTATTGTCTTAAATAGGTAGCGAGGGCTATTTTATTGCTTTCTATAAGTTCAGAGTAGTAAATTGAATGAGCTCTGTATAGGGCTAAATGTTTTAATCTGGACACTAAGAATCATTTCACGAAGAAAACATTTTAGTGATCTGGAGTACATCTCTGTTCTTGGGTACAGAAAGGAACAACTGAATGAACTGGATGTTTTTTTTCTTACAGAGCTGGAGAAGGAGCCCCAGGTGATTCACACTGCTGAGCAGCACACTGAGGGACATGATGGAGAGAACAAGTTTCAACACACAGAGCAAGATTATTACTGGGAGCATTTGCAAAGTGAGAAACCACAGCAAGGCCAGACGTTCAGGAAGAATCACTCGAGCCCTTGCTCAGAGGAAGGGGACAAACTGTCATTACAGGATGGACAAGAGCAGCATTTCTGTCAGTCTAGCACTTCAAAACCCTACCAGAACCTTAACACAGGAGAGAGACTGTTCCCTTGCAGGGAGTGTGGGAAGGCTTTTAAAAACACAAGCAACTTAAAAACCCACTGGCGCATTCACACAGGAGAGAGACCTTTCTGCTGCAGTCAGTGTGGGAAGAGTTTTAATCAGTCAAGCCACTTAAGAAGCCACCTGCGCATTCACACAGGAGAGAAACCATTCAGCTGCAGTCAGTGTGGGAAGAGTTTTAGGCGGTTAGACACTTTAAACTGCCACCAGCGCATTCACACAGGAGAAAGACCCTTCATTTGTAGCCAGTGTGGGAAGTGCTTTAGTTTCTCAAATGCCTTAAGAGTCCACCAGCTCCTTCACACAGGAGAAAAAACATTCTGTTACAGCAAGGGTGGAAAAAAACAAATGCTCAAACATTCTGAACAGTAATTATAAATCCTCCTAACCAATACCTTAGGAAAATCAAGTTAGAAAAACTTTAATCTCGGTCAGTAAAAGCTTCTTGTAAATCTGGGATTTCAAATAAGTCTACTGTAGCAGAATATATTTCATGTAAAAGCAGAAATGTTACACATCCTAAATCTCTTTAATGACCTCTCCACTAGATATGGCTTCTCAGTGAAAAGTATTGAGGAAGGTCATGTTACAGCTATTTAAGGGGTGGTAGAAAGTATCATAAGGTTCAAGATGGTTTCTCCTGCTGTGTTTTGTATTGTTTAATCCCTTCTCTGTAATTGTTTTAGAAGTGGGATTCTCTGGTTTAAACTGTCTTTGTGTGAAGAGTTATTACAGAGTTGGATTTTAGTTCAGTGCAACAGTAGTTTTTTACCTTATACATACGTATAGCAAATGAGAACTGCTAGAAGTGATAAATATGTTAGTTAATGAGTGACTTGATGCAGTTGCATAGTAGCTTGAAAAGGCAAAAAATACAAGTAAAATGGAAAAGTTTGTCAGGAGCTAGGATGGAAAGCTGGTCTTTTAATTTTGGGGAGACAGAAGTTAAGACTGGAAGGCCAGAGGAGTGTCTGGTAGCCTGAGTGCTGTTAGAGAAGTCACTGTCCTCTGAACCTGGAGTATAGGATGTTAGTGAAAGGATAGAGGTGTGTGAGCCTCAACTCCAATATTCCTCAGAATTCAAGGACACACTGGCTCCAGTATTACCCTGAATCCTTGGACATCAGCTCCTGTATTCCTTCAAATCCCCAGACATCAGCTTCAGTATTCCTAAGAATCCCGACAGGAAGTTGTGAATTCAGCAGCTCCAGTCTGTGCTCATCTGTGTTCTTGCTTCAGTGCCAACAGAAGACAGTTGATTCTGATGGGGGTCATACCAGCAGTGCTGGAAAAACCCAGGCCTCTGGTGCTGGACAGACCTGACTCTCCTGTCTGGTGTTGCCCTTCTTGAGGGAGCAGTTTGTGCAGCCTGGCTGAGAACAAGCAGTGACCGGTTTGATACTCCGGATGAAAGGAACTGGACCCAATAACTGTTCTGTTTCTGCTTAACGGTGATCTTACTGATTTCCTTATGTGGGTTCAGTTTGTAGTTTTGTGATAGTTTCTTTCCAAGAAATTCATACAGCTTGCGAAAGATTAAATACAAATCTTGCCTACCAGTGCAGAAAAAAATACTGCCATCTGGAAAGAAAAAAGCCACTGATTTATTTTTTTATCCAAAGCTTACAAATGGAGAAAGGGATGCACATCTTGCTCCTCGTCTTCATGGTATTAAAAGTCCCTGTACAGTACCTCTGTTCCAATGCCAATGTCTCCTGTGGTCGTCAGTTCCTGAAACAGTAGTTCCTTGCCTTCAGGTATTAAAAAATCTCTGTACAGTACCTCTGTTCTAATGCCAGTGTCTCCCATAGTCGTCAATTCCTAAACCAAAAGGTTCTGGCCTCCGTGGTCTCGTACTCTTCAGCTTCCCTTGTGCTATCTGTGTCATCTCCAGGGTCTTGTGGGCAGTGGTGGATTAAGGTGATCAGAAGCCCCTAGGCTACACGTTGTGTAGGCCGCCCATCCCCATCTCCATCCCCCACCTATCCCATTACCAGAAAAAAAAAATAGAAAATACTGTAATAATTCAGTGACGCGTTCGGAGTAAGAGCCTGCTAACGCGGATTGAAACAGAATAAGACGCGGCACACGCAGGGAACACACACACTAGAATCGCCTGTAATGCACAGTACAGCAATACAATCAATAAATCAGATTTACAGCCAACCTGCGAGCTGACAACAGAAATCATGCGCACGCTTACTTTAAAACCGACGAAACAACAGGATAACCACAGACCCTGTTTGAGCGCATTATTTCAAGAGCAGTAGGAATCTCCCAACTCGTGCAAGTCCATTGCAGTCTCAAATCAGTCAATACACTGCATCGACGATTAAATATTTTTCTATATGGGCTTCCAAGAAGGGATCAAAGTCGCTGATAACTTCAAGGACACCCATGAAGTTCCTGCTGTCAGGGCGCCTGAAAGTTTTGCTGCGTCCCCAAAAAGGCAGCCCTTGCTCTGCTAACTTCAACACTGCAGCCACCCTTTTCAAGACATTAGTCCAATACTCATATTCATTGTCAAACTGTCTTTTTAGTTCTGAATCTATGAAACCATTATCAGCACAGCGCAGAACGTATACAACCATAGCCTTTGTGTGGCTCTCCGACACTTTGCGTTTAGCCAAGCATTCAGCGGCATTTTTCCAGTCACTATACCCTGCGGTCTGTCCGGACTTTTCAAATAATTTACATGCGAAACAAAACACTTCCTTTTGAATTAGAATACAGCAGCCATTCTCTTGAAACACGCTCACCATTTCTGAGTTTTCTTTTGAAGAGGGTTTTAGAGAAATACCTCTTTATGTTGTCTTTCTGATACTGTAACATCCGCGTCTTGGTTTTGACACGATTTTGGCCGACAGGTCCGTTTAAAAAAATACTCTGGCCAGTCGGGGGCCCCTTGGCTACAGCCTATGCTAACCTGTTTGTTAATCCACCCCTGCTTGTGGGAATTGCGAGCGCACTCTGTTCCGGCTCAGATGTTTTTATTCCTTCCCTTAGCCAATCCCCCTCAGGGGGTTTTCCAGAGTCCCTGTCAGAAACGGGTTGGCACAATATTTTTCCAGGAGGAAGCTTGGGTGTGACTGTTGTTACTGACTGTTCCCCGATAGACTGTATTCATTAGAACAAACTGAAGTTTCAAACCTTGAGTGAGAGCCAACATTGACACCATCCTGGCAATCAACAGAACGCAGTCAATCACAGCCTGTTACTGCCTCAATGGCCCAGATCCTGCAACAGGACTGTACATTTATATTTTAATACTTTTTTATATTTACCTTCATTTTAATATACACGTAACCATAAAAACTGTTCAATATGTATATATAAATGTGTTGTATTTTTAAATATTTTATCTGAGGGTGCAAGAGGGTCTTTATACCCTGTGAAACATCCAAGACAACTGTAATAGAGGCTAATATTTTAATAAAATTTGCTATAAAAAAACTACAATTGGTACGATATCATCCTTCAATATCGTCGTTCATTTGAAGGATTTGAAGAAGAACAGCAATTGGAGAATACATTGATTTTGGACTGATGTTTGTCTCTGAATAATTCTTCCTCCTGGAAAGAAGAAAAAAAACAGGTTTTGAGTCTCATGATGATGCTCTTTTGGACCCCTAAAAAACACGTTAATTTGTTTCCGATTTATTTTGGATAAAGTTCTCTCTCATCAAAGAGAAATGTTATCAGTTGAATGCATTCAATACTAAAAGATACCCCTAGTTTCCTAAAAATGGAAATAAGTCTGGAGGAGGTTCTTGCAGGTGGGGTGTGAGGAAAGTCTTTGGTAAGGAAATCGTCGAGAAGATGGACGAGAAAAGGGAGCTTATACTTATTCAAGGGGATCCAGCAGAGAGCTTCGGCTAAGGTACCGAATATTTTTGGGCTACTCCTATGTCCGAAGGTAAGGTATGTGCGAAGAACTTGTTCTGCCAATTAACTTGGAAGAAGAGCCATAAGTCTGGGTCAAGAGGCATAACTTTAAAGGCACTGGAGATGTCGGCCTTAGCGAGCCAGGCACCCGGACCTGCAATTTTGAGGAGAGAAATGGCGTGGTCAATTGTGACATAGTGGAGGGAGAAGTCTGAGCTGGGAATAAGGCTATTGAGACTTGGCATGCGGGAGTTATGAGGGGCTGACAAGGCAATTATAAGGTGTTTTTTACCGGTATACTTACAGACCGCTATACCAAAGGGATTGATGCGGTATGCAGGGAATGGGGGAGAGTCAAGTGGGGCCATCATGAAACAATTCTCAACTTTGGATGCTAGCAAGGAATCAACGGACTGGGGATTAGCGGTGGCAGATTGCACATTTATGCACAAGACGGAGGAAGAAGAAAGTGTGCACAGGCCTGGTGAGAATCCGAAGGAAAGGCTGTCGAGTAAGATGTGGGTGGAAGAGGGGTCGGGGTGACTGAGCAGGTCGGAAGCAAGAATGGGGAAGTCGATCGGGGTAAACGGAAAAGCCAGTAGTCATTTGGGAACGCTGAAGGTGGAGCGAGCATGGAAGGGCTGGCGGGGGCAGGCAGAGCGAGCATGAGCTACACCGCAGAAGCTGCAAATGTGAAGGAAGCGACGAAGGGGAGAGGTCCGTGTCGAGGAATTGAAGATGTTGGGAAATTTATTGGCCTCTGATCATCACGATGGGCGACTGCGAACGTCTTTGGACCGGTAAGGTTTGAAGAAGACCTGGTGGTAGAATAGATGCTGTGGGGGCGAAGTGGCGGACGGTATCTGGGCAAAGATTTGATGAGTGTGTCCAAGAGGAACAGAAGTCGTAGGAAAGAGCTCGGACGCTGGTGAAAGTGCGGCAGTAAAGCTCAATGTCGAGGGCTCCCCAGTAGGTGCGCTTGTTCCATTGGAGTAGGCGGGCAGCAGCCTTGGCCGAGAACTGCTTATGGTAATCATAGAACAGGGAGCCCTCAAAAAGGACAGAGATCGGGGATGCTGTGAATGTAATCGCTGAGTTACTGACGACGTTCGGGAAAGGCGGAGTACGTGATGTTGCGGAAAATGCTGAAAGCCAAGCAGAAGTCGGAAACTCGAAGGACTAAAGCAGAGTGAGGGTCAGAAGATTTGAGAGTAACGGAAATCGAACCGCATTTGACAGTTCTAGAATCGGCGTTGTAAGTAGAGGAAGAGAGAAGGTGAGCTAGATTGACGTCCGCACCTCATTGAATTTGCTGCCGGAGTGAAAAGGGAATGGGAGGAGCACTAAACTTAAGTGTGTTAGGAGGAGCTGGGACAGGAATGGCTGTTCGGAGAGGAAAATCCTTAGTAAAGGGGAGATTGGAATCCAGGGCTGAAGGCATGGGATGACGGATGCCGTGTTGGACACCTGGGAAGGGAGAAGATGAGGAGGGAAGAAGAGCGGAAAGCAGATTGTGGTAGGAGGGGTTAGACAGATCTGGGTGCCTGAAGCTCGGTGGCTTGGGATATGGAAGCCGAAGACTGTTGAGGAGGAATTGAAGCAGGGGCGAAGGCCGCGTGAAGGACTGAGCAGGCTGCCGAGTCGCCTTGGAAGCCAGGGGGTGGGGGAGGGTAAGGGACGCCTACTAGCTGGCCTTTGGGCCGTGGAGACAGCAGCATGGGCCGAAAGAAAAGAAACCGGGGCCGAAGGCACCAAGCTGGAGGAGTTTGAGTTGTGTTGGACACCAGAGGTAGAGACAAAAGAGAGTGCAGAAATTAGATTAAGTGGAGAAGGAGGTGGGGGAGGGGCGTGAGCCTGGGGCCTTAGACTCGGCAGCAAGGAGTTTAGGGAAGGAGACTGGGTGGAAGAGGCTAGGTGCAGTTGTTCAGCAGAGGTATGGATTGCTTGGGAAGAGACACAGACACGGATATATCAAGACAAGACGAGACAGAAGACGCAACAGGCAGAGGCGCGGGCTGCCTCGGGGTCCTCACGTTGGGATGAGTGGCGGCGGTGAGGGTGATGTCAGAGGGTGCCAGGGGAAGCTGTGGAGCTGATGTTTCCTTTGTGTAGACTGCTGTTAAGTACAGGGAAAACAGAGCTTTTTTGGAAGCGTTTCTTTTAAAATGGACGCCATGTTTTTGAAGTATCCTCTGGAGGCTTGCTACGGTCCAGTTGGAAATTGCAAGAGATGGTCTAGGAGAAGGGGGAGCCGATGTGCGTGAAGCGCGGCAGCAGGGACATCCTCGAGAGAAGCGGGGGTTATTTGGAGACTTTGCTGTGGAGGAACGGGAAGGCTGGGTTTGTAATGAGAGAGGGACTACAACGTTGGAACGCAGTCATCGGCGAGGAGTTGGATCTTGTGAGGACTGGCTGGGAGATGAGCGGCGCTGATGTGGAACGGCGGCTGAAGGAGGCGATGAGACGGAGGTGAGGGGAGCAGTGGGGGGAGGACTGGACGAGAGGGGTAGGAGAGTCTCCTGCACTGCAGAAAAGGTCTTCATCGGAGCGGCAGATTTGATCCATGAAAAGGGAGCACAGATTCGAGCTAGGCGAAAACGAACCATGCAGAAAACGAACGAGGAAGAGGAGAGGGTGACATTTGATATATATGGAGACCGGTTGCTTACGTCAGGATTAGTGAGAATTGCAGCAGCTGTGTTGAATGAGCGCGGCTGCCTTCATTCCTCCTGAACTTTCATTAAAAACTCCATTAATGATAATATCACATAAGTTAATTATTTTAAAATTACAATAGATTGTACAGCATTTATGTTAAAATAAGTTAATATGTCAAAATATCAAAATCCAACTGCACAGTGCTAACGTAATGAAGAATGAAGAGATAAAAGAGATGCCCAGGAAGTGGGATAACGTACTTTTCATGTTTTTGTATGTTTTTTTCAAACTATGCAGTTTAGTGGCTTGACGTAGGTTTTGTGCTCAAATATATATAAAGATGCTGCCTGTCCTTAGTCAGTAAGATAAGGGGCATGTATTTGGTGAGCTGGCTATACGCCCAGAATATGAAAATAACTAACTGTTGTCTAGTCTGCAACTTAGATATAATTAATTGGCAGGTGTTGCTGTTTTATCATTTGCTTAGAATATGTCATAGTAACTCTTTGTGTTTTAAGGTATAAAGGACCATCTTCAGCTACTTATTTTTTAAGTCTGGCGGTCGCAAGCCGGACTTCCATATGCATATGAATAAAGGGACTTCTGCTTCACAGACACCTGAACTTTGTCATTTGTTTGACACTACAGTAATAAAGCTTGTCAAGTCCTTAATAATAATAATAATTGCTTAGACTTATATAGTGCTTTTCTGGACACTCCACTCAAAGCGCTTTATAGGTAATGGGGACTGCCCTCCACCACAACCAATGTGCACCATCCACCTGTATGATGCGATGGCAGCCATAGTGCGCCAGAATGCTCACCACACATCAGCTATCAGTGGGGAGGAGAGCAGTGTAATGAAGCCAATTCATAGATGAGGATTATTAGGAGGCCATGGTAAGGGCCAATGGGAAATCTGGTCAGGACGCCAGGGTTACACCCCTACTCTTTTCAAGAAATGCCCTGGGATTTGTAATGACCTTAAACACATCTGCATTGTATTTTAAAAATATTTTAGCAGAGGATACAACGGAGTATAAATGGTGTCTCCCGCCAGCCATTCAAAGATCATTTTCCATGGGTGAATAGGGTTTTCTAGGAAGTTTCGATGTTTGGCATTATTGGACATTCCCAGTGATTCTGACTTGGCTACTCAACTGTTTACCTATTGTTGTTGGACACATGCAAAACACTCGCATTTCCTGCAAATATAAGGAGGGTAAAGGTTTCACTGAGAAATCCAATCAACTTTTAGTGGAGACAATGTTAACATTGAAAGAGTCATAAGCCCATCCCTGGCTGGACTCAAACCACCAACCTTTCAGTTGCCAAATGCACTAACTGATTGCACCAGAGAGACAGACAGATAGGTGATAGCTGTGTGAATTTATTGAAAAATAGGTTTTCCAAAAAGGAAATGCATACACGTATTAAACTAAATCAAGCCCTTTGTGATTATCTGAAAGGGTACGTTCTGCACAACATGATAGGAAGAAAGGAACCACTAGGATTCGGATCTAGGACCTCCTGTTTACAAAACAGGTGCTTTAACCAACTAAGCAAGGCGCCAGCAGAGTGTTGCTCTATTACAGCCACTTGGATACACACCGCTGAGACATCTGGGTTTGGTGTGCACTGAGCCTGCCTACTGAGCAAGATGCCTCCTTTACATAGGAGCCACGACACTAAGAGAAACGAAGAGAAAATGGTTTTTATCTGGCACTTTTCATGTCCAATGCACTTGACATCTCCCAACGAGTTTTTTTGCAACACTGCTTTTTCTTTTTATTTCTTTCTGTACTCTTTAAAACAAAACCAAGAAATTATGTAAGGGAAAATGTCTTTTTTTCATGAAGAAAACGTGCACCAGGAAATGTTGTGTTTAGAAGAAGTGATTTAACATGGTAGGTGACCTAATTTACTGGAGAAAATGCTCAACCAGCAAGGTCTGCTTTACTGCTACAAGAGAGAAGTAGAGTGGAAGATGTGATAATTTCATGGTTTTGTGGAAAAAAACATTTTTTCTTTGAATTCTAAATCAATCTGAATTTCAGTATGACACATGTTTTAAAGAGATTATATTTTAAAACTGATAAAAATGTATTAAACAAATGTTGCTTATTTAGTCATTTTAGATGGGTCAGTGTATTACTAGTAGCGGCACTGAGCCCACAATGGAGCCATTCAGGTATGTGATGTGCCAGTGTTTTAATGGGTAATCTGTCTGACTTCAGAACATAAGATTGTAGGTTTGACATCTACCTGGCTCGTGTGAATTTTAATCAGGCTCCTCAGTAATAGATGACTGTTATGTACATTAACTACACCTGAAAGCAACCTCTTGTCGTGTTCTCTGTGTGAGCTCCTCACTGCGTGTCCTGTACTGTTCTGTTTTTTCGTTTAAATATGTGGAGTACAGACAGAACCTGAAAAAAAATTGGTTGACCCCGACGTGACTTGAGTACACACCCTTGATCTCGAGTGAGACACACTACCATTGTGCTACAAGGTCACACACAGCAGCTGCTTTTAATTCCCCAAGGGAGAAAAATCAGCTTCCCTGGAGCTGAAGATTTTTTTAAATTCTCTTCTGTGAGGAGTGCCACTCTTTCAAAGAGAGTCCCATACCACAGATTATTCTTCCTGCCCGGCTCTCACACAGAGAGCAGACACACTGTCTCCACTGTTGTCTTCACTACATCTACAGATCTGACCATCTATAGCCCCGATGTTCCTGGACAGGATATTTACCACCACCTTGTGAACTTCACATCTTTACCTCTCCCAGGAGCACAATTAACAGAAAATCATCTCTCAGTTTCACAACCAGCACAAAACAGTGTCCACCTGTCCAGAAAGAAAAGTAAGCTGCTCTAGATGAAGCTTAAACTCACAACCTCAGCACAACTCCACAACACCCTGGTGAAAAATTGTCGCACACTGCACCTTTGCAACTGCAGGATGCATCCAACTCCATTGATTATGTCATTGTACATGATATGAACTAGGAAGAAGATTGGAAGTCAAGAAGTTATGATGGTGTTCTCGATAACAGATCCAGGGACACAGATTGTTCTTTTCAAATTAGTGAAAGTAGGAGGAAATTCACCAAGTTTATGGTTTTCAATATTTAGTGTATGCCATAGTTTCATTCATACACGGCAAGGAGATGTGAAATGTTTTTGGCTTTCAAATCTGGTTTGTAAATAGGGGTGCTGTGCTCAGCTCTCTTCAGACCCTTCGGATAAACCTTGTGCTCTACCTCATGGTGCAACAGTAGCATGTCTGATTCTACATGAAGAAGTTAAATGTTCAAATCACATCAGAGTTGATTAATATGGTTCAGATTCTTCTGCTGCTTGACCCACAGCCCTCACCCTGCATCCGATTCTACAAGCCTGCTGAACTTACATGTCCATCCCTTCTCGTCAAAAATCGTATTTCTTAGGGTACCCTTCAGAAATCACCGAATAGAATGAAAAAAATACAGCGGATCTCTGCCATTATTGGTTCTTTTCCTTTAAAAAATTTGAATCTCCAGAAATTCACAGAGTGTATCAATTTTACTGAGATCGAGAGGTGTTAAACTGTATTTGAGTCTTTGTTAACTGAAGGGGTGATGGTGTGAGCTCCTCCAGGGACATGTGAGCCTCTTAATGAACACACCCTCCTGACTTCATTTCTCCACGACGGGTCCTGTACCGCAATCAAATACAAAGCCTGCATTGCTTACTGTGTATAAAATGAAGAAGCAGAGGTTAGTTTCTCATCAGCATGTTGCAGAGCGTAACGCAACTCATACCAACAGCTGGGGTTTGATCCCTGCACGAGTTATTAGTTGAAAGGCCATTATGGATTTATCCAGCTGGCTTAAGTGTTTCACACTAAATTGCAATCTTGAAACCAAAATAATTAGAAATATGGAACACAAACTTTATTCCCCAAGAAGGAAAGTTGTTTTACACTGACTAATTTAATCCAGATTTAATTCAGATTGTTAAAACAGCTGCACCCTAGCAAAGGAAAATGTTATAAAAACGTTGGAAACCACACTCCGAATCCAAATATTTGATTTCCGTGATCCATTCAAGGCAGTTTGGCACTTCACAAGCAAATCATGTCAGGTAAGAAACTCAGTTTAGTGAACTACTGGTGCATTCAGCACATCTCTTGTCTTCGCTTGTTAGGATGGCTGAGTGGTCTAAGGCATGATAATGATTTGTGTCTTCCTAACTCCCTTGGGTGTTCTTGTCTCCAAATGTAGGTGTGGGTTCAAATCCCACCCCTGACAGCTGCTCCTATGTTATTCTCTTACTTTGCTCACTGGCAGTGACAGGAGGAGGAAAATGGAGAAACCACTTAGCAGGAACACGATGGGCAGAAATGCTTCATCAACACTTAAATGTGATAAGCAGAAAGGCAAATTTAGATGGGCTCCAATTTCTGCATTAAGAACTGTTTGAGCTGTTTGTAATCAAGGAAAGATTTCTGGTAAGGTATGCATTCAAATGTGAATGACTTAAATATAAAAGGAGCAGAAGACAGTGCAATTTGTGAGTGTTCTGCACTGTTAAAATCCATGTGTTTTCATGTTTCTTGGATTTCTTAGCTCAAGTGACTCCTGTTTCATTTTCTATTCACCAGCTCAATTTGTAATATGCCCCTCAAACCTCCCAGAGAGAATTACAAATGGCTTCATGTGCCACAGCATCCCCCGTACATGCCGTTTGCACTATGAATTAGGTGACCCTGAATAAAATATCTTAGTATTTGCTCAAATGTGAGGAATTTTATTAAACCTCAAAAAGAAATGAGTGCAGAAAATGCCAGCAATTCAAAGCGTGTAGTCAGCATGAAAAGACCAAGGCAGCTTTCAGTAAAAGCGATCTGAAGCTGCAATTCCTTTTATTGTGGGCAGTGCTTTCCGAGTTGATGGCTCTGCATAAGAAATGAGAAATGCTGATCTCTAAACACGTTTTTGCCATTATTACTACTCCTGCTGCCACAACTTTAAGCTCTACTCAGTGATCACAATTGTACAAGGGCTAGACTACTTTGCCCCGTCTCAATACCATTATGTGAAATTAGGAAGCAGAAGTATTTAGACAAACTGCGGTCTTCAAACAGTAAACACTCAGGTGTTTATACTTACTCGTGAGCAGATCACTCTCGATTTAGAAAAACCTTTGCTCGCCCCTTGCTTTCACAGCGATATCTGAATCGAGCCTCAGAACAATAAGAAAGCTGAATTACACAAATAACATAAGACATTGGGTTGTCACTGTACACTATCACGTAATGCTTGCACTGTCTTACTAAAAAATTAGAGTAATCAGAAAGGACAGAAACAACCCTTGAATCCACAATTCTGAACTTAAGGGTCGTCAGCTCTACTCTATTTACAACAGTAATATTGCTAGCGTTGGTTGAACATGGTATTGTAGACTGACACCTGGAACACGTGGCCCACAATCACTGACGGGACCATTCTGATATATTGCAGCAGCATATTGGTTTGGGAGCAGTGTGGAAACATGTGCACCTCAATTAACATAGTGTAATAGGTTGACAAATATTGCATTTAGGCACGGTGGCCTACTGGTAAGGCCTTGGTCTTGAAAATTACAGGTTCAAACCCTGTCTGTGCCTTCTTCATTTGTGGCCTTGTTTCTCTATCCAGATCTTCATATAAATGTTAGTGTATGTTACTCTTTATCTTAAGCGGAAGATTGGTAGTTCAAGCACACCTAGGTGCGCACTTCTCATGATTCTCATGTAAACATAATATCTACCAAAACTTAATTATTTTTCTCAGTGAAACCTAAAACATCTTGATATTTGCAAGAAATGCGAGGGTTATGCACATTTCAAGCTATAACAAGTAAACAATTGAGTACGTAAGTCAATATCACCTGGAATGATCAATAATAACCAACATCGGAAACTTCAAAGAAAATAATTTTCACTCATTGAATTTGATCTACATACTCCCTTTGCATTCTCAGCTATAATATTTCAAAATTTGCAGATTTGTTGGAAAAGTTATGTCTCTTGTGATCTTCAAAAGTCATTGTTTTGACCTTGTTTTTCGAGTTGTACCATGAATATTTTGTATGTTCAATACTTTTCATGCTCTTTAGCATTTTCCTTCACATATGGAAAAAGTTCAAGGTGTTCTTGTTGCTGTGCTGCACATAGATAACCTACACTAGAGCATGTGTAACAGTACAAGACAAGCAGTGAGGAGCTCGTGCAGCTTTGAACTCAGTGCGGAGTCCAGAGGGAGGCCTTGCTCGCTGTACGATCTTTCAAGAAATCCCTTGCGAAATTCAGTAGTTTAATTCTTTACCAGCCATGCTAAGTCAGAAGATCTCTTGCTTTTCTGAATATGACTTGAAATTAGTTAAAATCATTTGTAAGCAAAGCTTAATGCATTGGAAATACCTTTAAAACAGAATAACATTGTAGGTCTTCGAGAGTGTTGAATTTACTTGTATAAAATTGATCTTTTTATTTGTTTCAGGGAAATAGATTATTACACAGTTACAGAAGAATTTCTTGGACAAAATTCATAAGCAGATTATAAAGTACACAAGAGCTTTGAACACTCCATGACCCAGCTTTTAAATGTTGGTGCGGAAATGCGAGTGTGTTGCATGTGTAGAACTACAACAAGTAAACTATTGTGTACCTACGTCAATATCACTGGGAGTGTCCAATAATAATCACCATCGGCAACTTCCAAGAAAATCATTTTCACCCAAGAAGATTGATCTTTAAATGGGTGGCTGGAGAATTCATTTATACTTCCTTTGCGACTTCAGCCAAAATATAAAAAAATTACAACACAGATTTGTTGGAGAACTTGATGAGCATTATTAGGTTAGCATTGTACAGTTGTAAATATACCAAAATATTAAAATACTTCAATTTTAATATAAATGTAAACATACTGTTCGATCTGTTGCAATTTGGTGGCAGTTTAAAAAAAAGTAGCTGAGGATACAAGGGGGGCTATTACACCTTGTGAAATATTCAAGTGAACTGTAAAAGAGTATTTTAATAAATTTGGCAATTAAAAGAAAACCACAATTTATGTGATATTATCATCAATATCCTTCTATATTGACTTTCAAATGAATGGTTTGAAAAGATCAAAGAGGGAACTGATCAGTTGCCTCTTTGATCTTTTCAAACCCTTCATTTGAAAGTGCAAACGCACCTCAATAATCCATTCATCCTCAAAAGAAAAGATAGGTATGCTTTGATTAGCAAAATGATCTTCTCGATCTAAATTAAATGATTAAAGTTGATTGTTTCCATTTTATTTTCCATATAGCTAAAACTTCCATTGAAGAGAGTCTCACCCTGAGATAGTGAATCTCTCAACTGGTGAAATGTATTACCTGCCTTCCGTGATTCAGACCTGTATTAAAGACAAGAGCCCTGTAGCGGCAATGCTTATTAATAAGACAGAATTAAGTGTTGCTATGGTTTCCTAAATGAGGCCCCATCTTTGATCCTCATCTCTGTGGTGCAGTCACAGAGAAGCTTTTCAAGTAGTTTCTGATTTAAGATTTTTCTTTCCGATAAGGAGCAGTTCCCAAATGAGGATGTGCCCAGCCATGCCTGGCTATCATGATCAATGGCCATGCCAGGCGCCTATTTCTCTGATATCCTAGGGAACATCTGGATTACACACCTACTGTACATGTTAGAGGTCATTCCTACTCATCTCTCACCTTGATCAACCAATCAGGTACCTGTGGGGCACGTAGGTCTCAAATGCCCACTAAACTTTTGTTCAAGCATCGTCTGTCTTGGTTCTGGTTAAAAGAGCCTGCAGAGCTCAGAACTTTGCTTCTCCAGCCATCCTTGTGCGCCCAACAGTCAGGGGAAAGCCCGTACACGAGGAATTCTTGTCTGAGGTCTGTAGCAGTAGACCTCATGAATCGCTAGCACCAAAGTGGGCACTTCACTTGATCACTGTTTGGACTCTTGTCGGCAAACTGAATAAGTTTTTATTCAGCAGTAGCACTACGCCTAACAACATTTCTTCCACCCTAAAGAGTTACTTGCTCAGACCCGCGGTCACCCTCTGTGCATAGACCTTTTACTATTCAGCCAGACTACTAGTAGGCCCCTGAAAGAGACACTGTCTGGTGCATCTCTGACAGCAGAAATCTTTCCCTCTTTCTCCCTGCAACTACGGCCTGCACCAGGACTGGTTGGCCGGAAGCCAGACCCTGCCAGCTGGTCTTTTGTGTCCATGCCCAGAGAATAAAAATCCATATCTGGATAAGTAAACCCAGTATTCTACAGTGCCAATCGAGAATTTAATTGTATCTCAACAAGCGTTGATATCAATTTAATTCGTATGAGTAACACTAACTTATGAGTAGCTAATGTAGAATTCATATTCATGAGACTGATTGAGGAAACAGTATAGCTGAATTGTACACTGAATGCATATTCCTTGTTTTCTACCTTGTTTTGATCATATATACCTTGTATCTTGGTAACCATCACAGTAACATCTGCCACCTGTATCCAGGCAGACTGTTATATGTTTTATATGCACAATGTAAAATTTAAAACAATGCAAAATAAATACCTTGTTGTTGTTTCTTTTCTCCTGTAACACTGTATTCTCTTCCCTTTTGATGATGTTTATTGTCATTGTTTTGTGTCTGACTGTGCTGTAAAACAAATTTCCTCTAGGGGAAAATAAAGTTTGAATTGAATTGAATTGAATTTATTTATTTATTAATAAATGTGTGTTGAATCCATGTGTGTGTCACTGAGTGTCCCTGACGGTTGATTTTCTAAGAACCATAAAAGAATCACCTCGTGGTTTACTGTTACAATTAATCAATTGTCCCAGTTAATTCACAAAACTCCTACAGCCCTGTCACACTGACTCTCTGACCTGGCAACATGTATTACCTGCCTTCTGTGATTGACACTTGGATTAAAGCTCTAAGCCCTGAGACAGTGACTCTCTCACCTAGTGAAATGTTGTCCAGTTGGTTCTGCTGTAGTTGTCTTGGTCTCTCCTGGTGTTCGTGGTAGAAGTCCAGTTGTGGTTCAGCTTGTGCTGAATGACTCCAGAGTAAATACACCCAAACCTGGCCAAGGCGATGCCCTGCTGGCCTTGAGTTCTGCCCAGGTAAGAGCAGCAGCTGCACACAGAGAGAAGCACAAAGCTGGTCTCATGGCTGCATCCTGCCTTATTAACTGTCTTCTCTAGACTGTTTAGTCAGTTGAGGTGCTTTACATTAGAAATTCTGAAAAATAATATATAAACATTGAGAGGAAGATGTAAAAAAAATCAGTAGGTTCATGTGAATGATGATGGGGCTTGTGAGTGAAACTAGAATAAACTGCCCAAAACAATAGGTTCCCTTAATTTGATGAATACCAGACAATACTGCTATCTGGAGAGACAACAGCCTCTCTGTTTCTCAATACAAGACACCAGTCACTGGACACTGCCTGACAGACAGCAAGAGACACAGGACCATATTCAGGACAGCATAGGGGTTGGATTGTTCATCCACTAACAAGGACTCTGATCTGGGTTTAGACTGTAGTGAGATAGGTTATTTGATGATGTGTTGTAGCAATGGTACTGCTGCTCAGTACAAGAGGATCTGCAGGTCCCTGTGCTTGGCTGAGGACCCAATGGTGCAACGCTGCCATCTATGCAATTATGACTGAACATCTCTGAATTAAAAGGCCAACAGCTTCTCCTAGTAAGGAATGGACTCCATCACTCTACTCTACTCTGCTGTGCTGTAGTGTAAAGAAGTGAAGGATGGAGCTCAGATTTCATGTACAGCAATACCACACACTCACACAAAGTAACACACAATCGCACCAGGGCCAAGCAGTTGTATCTTGTTAGAGACACCAAGATACAGAAGATACAACATGTCACAACACAGCTCAGCAAAGGTTTGAATTTGTACCAAAAAGTCTATTTTTAGAGAACAAACAGGAGCACACAAATGTACAAGTTTCCTATAATACTCTGCACATCTACAAGCAGATTTGATACTTCAGACAGTCTCTCTGTTACCTGAGTGTCGTGTTTAAGAACTCTTCCCACACTCACTGCATATGAATGATTTCTCCCCTGTTTGAATAAGTTGATGGGTTTTTTAACTGCCTGAGTAACTAAAACTCTTCCTACACTAACTACAGGAGAATGGTTTCTCCCATGTGTGAATAAGATGGTGTTTTTTTAAACCGCTTGCCTGACTCTTAATCTCAGTGCTAATCTCAGTGAGCGGTAGAGAATACTGACGTACGGTTGAGTGGTCAGCTTGATTTAGAGGAGAACAAAACAACTCTACTCTTTGTGTGAGAAGAGTAAGGTTTGGATTTGGACTCTTTCGTGGGAATTCTGTGATGAACAACCATTCCAACCTCTATCCAATTTGATATAGGGTTCTTAGATACACCTGTACCCATGGTATTAATGAAATTATATATTCTCACGCGGCTGCATTTTCAGGAAAGAAAAACAAATCCTAGAGGGATTTGCTCTAGTGGTGACCAGCAGTCTTGTGAGCACATAGTAGATTTCTCACCACTTTGTAACATGCTCAATCTTCTCAACCATTTTCAGCAGGTATCGTGAACCTGAATAGCATTGTTGGATCCGATGTGTGGGATTTCATTAAGCCTGACAAAGGAACGCTTGCAGAAAATCTGTGCAATTGAAAATGTGTTGGCAGCATTAAAACAGATAAAGCAGCTCTCAGTAAAAACAATCAGAAATCAAAATTTCGTTTCATGTGGAGCAGTACATTCCGATACCAGTGGCTTTGCAAAAGGTATAAGAAATGCCAAAACACCAGTAATGCTTCCAACTCCAGTAATGCTACAGTATTACTGCTGCCATACATTTAACCTCTATTCAGCTAATGTAACGTTGTACAGGGGCTAGGGGCTCAAAATTCTATTATGTGGATTAAAGCTTTTTTTAATAACTTCAACAATACAATGCGTACTCTAGAAAAAACAATACTTATTACTTTAAGAAGCAGCAGTGTTTCGACAAAGTGTGGACAAACAGTAAACGTAGAAGTTTATATACTTACTCGCAAGCAGTTCACCCTCAATTTAGAAAACCTCTTGCTTTCAGAACAATATTCAGAACAATGAACTCCAAAGCAGTAAGAGAGCTGAATTGCGCAAAGCTCATAAGGCACTTGGTATCACTGTATGCCATCATGTCCTACTTACACAGTCCTACTACAAGGATATCGGAGTCGTAATAACGCACCCATATAATAAAACAATGAAAGTGCAAACCAAGAGGAGAATTTTGTATTTAAGGTAAAGAATTAATCTTTTTTAAGAAGAAAAGACAGGTATGTTTTGTGACTCATTATGATCCTCCTCTCCATCCAAAAGAATATAAAAATAGTAAATCTCTTTCACTCCAAGTTCAAGTTTCAAGTTCAAGTTTATTGTCATTATACTCATATACAGGTATATGATATAACGAAATGCTATTTATATATTTATATATTATTTAGCTATTTAGGACAGGTAACAGTTTCACCCCTCCCCCTTCCCTCTGCCTGTCTGACCTCTTTTTAACCCTTCTGTGCCTGCATTGCAGAGGGTGAGAAAAGAGAAAGAAAAAAGTGAATCCTGTTTTTTTAATGGTCTGTAGCTCAAATGGTCTGTAGGACAGGCTATGCTCCCACTATCAAGTAGGCTGGGCAAACGATTTTTAAAATTTTACTTAGACATTGCATGACTTTAAAACCTATAAAAACAGGTTTCGAGAGTTAAAAACCAGTTTTTATGTGCGAAAAATGGGTGATTTTTCTTCCTCGTGATCAACTCAGAAACTTTGTGTACACTGTAAGGTTTTTACTTCTTAATTAAACAGTTAAAATACATGAATTTCATAAAGACGACACACGTTTCGATAGAGAAAAAATCCCATTATTTTCTCTTCCTGTTGTGTGAAACTGATCAGCAATCAGTTTCCCAATCAGAGGCTTTGAAAATAGCGTACCGCACATTGCGCTCCGTCAGAGAGGGGCGCGGCACTGAGAGAGGGAGGAGGCGCGGAGCTCAGCAGTACAGAACGAACGTTCTGCTGCCTGGAGCGCTTATGGCAGCAATTGCGTTTGCATTTATAACTTAGTTTTAAAATTAATCAAGCAAGATGAAGCATCTCTTTTTACTTTTAAGTCACTTAATTATCATTAAGCACAGCTTTCTCACCACTTAGACTACTTTTTGATACCATCCTTAGACAAAGCAGAAACTTGTTGTTCTGTCTAATGACATTGCAAGTGGAAAGATTACAGATTTTAATCGTCTTTAATTTTGTTACATTATACATTTTAGAAACGTTTCATCCATACAAACACCACAAAAGTATTCTCGATTGTATTTCTGAATAGTATGTTACACTTAGTTCACTGTTTTAAATACATCTAATTAAGAAAGTTAGGTGTTAGCATAAACTATTAGCAATCAATAATATTAAATTTAGCACTGTAATAAGTTGTTGCACTTTCCCCCGCATCTTGTAAAAATATATTTTCATTGTTCAAATATACGTTAAGTCTGACTATCATATAATAAGTTAAATACAAAACTAAAGGAAATATAGGGTTAAATATATTTCAAAATATTTTGCTAACAATGTTAACTGTTTATGAATAATATAATGTATTAACTAAGGAGTAGGATGGCACAGTTGTTAGTATGTTTTTTGTTTTGTTTCTTTTTCATAAATACAACAGTAGTACCTGATGTCTCAGTGGCTTTCAAAATTAAATTATGCATGCAAACCTGTGAACTAGAAAGATAACTAATATATCCATCTATTTATAATGGTGGCGAAGTGGTTAGCATTGCTATCTTGCAGCACTGGGGTCCTAGGTTCAATTCCTGCCATCCTGTGTGTGTGGGGTTTACATGTTCTCTCTGGGTTACATGGTTTTTCTCCACATGTGTGATATGACTCCCTCTCGGACTCCAAAACATACTGGTAAGTTAATTGGTTTATGGGAAAACTGGCCCTGGTGTGTGTGTTTGTGTCTGTCTGTTATTTTCAGAGTGTATTCTGCCTTGTGTCCGTTGCTTACTGGGATAGGCTCCAAATCCTCTGTACTGGATAAAGAGATTAGAAATGGATGGAAGTAAAGGCACTGTGTGGATGGAACTATACACAGTGTTAGAAACCCACTATGAAATGGCAGCATCTCACCGAGAATAAAATATTTTATAGTGCTGGCTTAAGGAAACAGCCTTTCCACCTCTCTTGCACATCAGTTTCCATACCTAGTTATTTAAACAAATTGCCTCTAATTATAAACATCTTAATATGCTGGCTCTGTGGATCCGCATCAGCTATGTTTGCCCATTCCTTTAATTCATGTGCATCCAACACACAGTTCAATGCCAGCAACTACACAAAATCTAAAATACAATCCTCATTTCAGTATCTATGTAAACATACAGTCTGTTAACTTCATCATCTTCATCAAAAGTATGCCTAACCCCATTAGGAAGTGTTCTTGTTATCAGTGTATTCCTCAGCTTTCCCCAAATTATCTTCTTCTTACCAACATCTCTAGTCTTTTTATCCTGCAATAACTCAGCCAACACTTAAATCTCCAAAAGCTGCTTGTGTTAATTTCTTTAAATCACAAATATCATGTGTAAATACTGGCCATGTAATACTCTGTATTGTGGAATAAAAGTTTATTTTAAAGGGAACTACAGAAACTAAGAACTAGAGAAATCAAGAAAGGCTTTTTTTCTAGAATTAATAAATGCACATCCTGTTCACTGGGGAAATTAAATACACACTGAGCAATCTTCAATATGTTCAGAATATGACAGTGAGAATCCTATCAGGGATGCATTACACCTGTTTTCAAGTCCTTGCACTGGTTACCTATCAGGTTTCGAGTCAACTTCAAAATCCTTATCCTCATTCAGTACCTACAGTATATGGCTTATTATCTGTCTACTCCCCACCTTTGTCCGTCTGACTCTTGTCTTCTAGCTGTCCTCAAGAACATCTACATTCTGTGGGTGACAGGGTCTTCTCTAGCTGCACCCCAGAGCTCTCAATTTGTATTCCCAGTGATATCAGTCACGTACCCTGAGTGCACTTAAATCAACCTCAGAACCTTTCTTTTCAGAAGACTTAGTGTCTGTATCTGCTTCATTTTCTAATTTTGGTAGCATCTCTAACTGCTTGTCTTTCTTATATGTATTTACTTTGTAATCTTTGGTCCTTTTATCTGTTTTTACATCTACTGTATTGCTTTGAGGTGCCACTTTTAAAGGTGATATATAAAATAAATGTTTTTATTATTGTTATAGAGAAACATGATCAGATTTTCCCTGATTCACAAAAAATATCTAAAGTATACTAGTTTGTCACTCTTCTCATTCCCTTTGCTAAATGACTTTTCATACTAATCTGATCAATCTAACTGCCTGTTTTCTGTGCTTTCTCTATCCTGCTAGATTTGCAATTATTCTGAAATTTTTCTTCTTGAAATAACTCATTTCTAAATACCTTTTTTCACTGTTAACATCTTGCAGCAACTCTGCGACAAAATATACACTTAACTCAACCTGACAGTTCATCCTGCTACCAACATTGAATAAAAAAAAATCTTAAGATTTCTATATTTATGTCTTTATTTAGTGGTTTCAGTATTAATAAAGGCTAAACTTTCTTGGAAAAATCTTTTATGTGTTGCGGAAAAAACTGACTTGCTTTAACAAAATATGTTTACAAATCCTTTCACCTGCCAATCTACCTGAATGCCCAACTATCTGAGAAGCCCTCCATGAAACCATGGTTGCTATTAATTCATTTAGGGCTCACTGACAGAATTGCTGTTTTTTATGCATGATAATTTTCTGATTCCTCACTCTGTTTCATGTTTATAGATAAGACTTTATTGATCGCGAAGGGAAATTGATGTACATGTTCATGTACATGATGAACATGTTTGCATGTTCTTTTGTAACATACACCTTTTTGTGATTTTTTGTATATCTAAACAAGTGTTCCTGCATCCCTCTTCTGCACTATAGTCATGGCTTTTTTTCTGTTTGCTTATTTCAAAGCAACACCTGCTCCATTTCTAAAACTTTTTGCCCATGTGCATTTTTGTATTTTTTACACCTCTAGCACTTTAACGTCCTGAATTTTCATTTGCATTAATTTGTAGAATGAATTTGAGTTTTAGCCTTAAAAAGCTTAAGTTTTCACTATCTTTTGTTTCTTGTCCTACAACTGTTATTATTGATCACCGAATTATTGTACTTGACATGACTTCATTCAGCCTTTCCTGAACGTCTATGACAGGCAGAGAGAGTGCTGTTTCTGGTGCGATCTTTTGCAGCTGACATTTATCTGTTTTAAACTAACAAGAAATTAGATTGCTCATAAATCAGTTATTCTATATAAACACAGTGTAATTGCCCTCCGAAAATCCTCTTTTTCTTGTTCGTTTTAGAGACCTTGATCGAAACTGATTTTAGATGTCAGAAAGGATTTATTTTCTCTGTATTTTGCTTTGTTGAGATTTTAACTTTATATCTAACTTTATATCTAGGCTCAGATTTCAACTATAAATTGTACAGTAATTAATAGCAGTAAATACTGATGTTTTGCGCCCTCTTACCACAAAAATATATGTTTTGTAGCTGGGATTAACTTTATTTTGTACGCGTAGCTACTGCGATTCGGACATGGAACAGTTAAAGACAGCGGCAAATCAGACACCCAGAGGGGGGGGGGGGGGGCGTCTTCTCGCCTCCATAACTAAATTGCCAAATAGGAGTGGCTTAAGCGACATACACAGTCGTGTAACTGACAGTTTGAGGTAGCCTATCGTGTAAATTTCGCTTTGTTGCTGATAGGTTAAGCTTTCGAAACTCTGCCCCAAATTAATGTGACTGATTTTTCGCCCTGTTTCGTTGGTTAAACGCAATGATCACAAGCACCACCATGGTAACTGGGATGTGTAGTTTTTAATTCCGTTTGAATTATAACTGTACATACTGTCTTCATATTTGGCCAGGGCTTTAAATAGAAGGCCCGCCAAAAAATTTCGGTGCCGTCGTCTCCGCTTCAAAGGTACCCCCGTGCTGGAAGAATTTGACCTCGGAACATTTGCCCAGCGTACTATCAGGGGCATCGAACCAGCCTGTCACCCCAGAAAACCAGCCAGTATTATAAATCCCTAATAACTGTAATGTCGGCCGTATGGCGTACACGTTACTAAAGCTGAAAGTTTAGCTTTGTCACTAATATAACCACTAAATAAAGACATAAATATAGAAATCCCTACATTACAAACTCCAAGCGTTTCATTTTGTGACCATATTGACAGCAGTGTAGTTACAAGGAACATGTCAAAATGTTTCCAAAATAACCAAAATATAACGATTTGAGGGTTTCGATAATAGTAGAGAAATCATAATAATGACCCAGTGTTGCTTCATGCTATCCATGTGTACCCAACAAATTCAACACGAAAATACTTTATTTTTTCATTGACATAAAGTAACGCCACACTCTCTTGTTTAACCGGATTGTTTTGTTTCTGCACAGATTGTTAAACCAGAGGAAAAGAGCGCATTTAGTTAAATTGATTTTGGGTTTATAATATAATAGAGAGTCCCCATTACCCACATCTTGATTAAAATCACAAATGCGTGTTTAATAAAATGCTTATATTTATTCACAATCTGACAGTGCAAAACAGAACTCCAATTCCCAAATGTGAACAAAACATGCAAACATAAAATAGATTTGGCAAAGAGTGGGGAATCAGAAAATTAGCACGCGTAAAAAAACAGCAATTCTGTCAGAGAGCCCTATTTGAATTCATAGCAAAATGGTTTCATGGAGGGTTTCTCAAATAGTTGGGCATTCAGGTAAATTGGAAGGCAAAAGGATTTGTAGATATATTCTGTTAAAGCAAGTCAGTTTTTTGCAACACATAAAATACATTTTCCCAAGACAGATCTGATCACGAGGAAGAAAAATCAAATCAAAAAAATGTTTGCGCATAAAAACTGTTTTTTAACTACCGAAACCTGTTTTTAAAGTCATGCAATATTTCAGTTAAGCAGGAACACATAATTATATCTAATTTTTAATTATTTTTTTAATTAAAAAAATCATTTGCCCAGTCTGAGGGGGGGGGGGGGGTGTCCTCTCATTGATAGCTGACACTCCTCCATACACTTAGGTGAAAAATTAATAACGCCAATTTAAATGTCATATTTACAATTTGTTAATAATAAAAATGTTAAGTTCTCTAAAGCTTTCTCAAGTTGTATACTGTTTCTGAGCCGGAGCCAGGTCTCCCACGGCTACCGAACATGTTTTTGGCGGTGGCCACTCTCAACGGAATGGCTTCGGGGTACCTTGTAGCATAGTCCACTATTACTAAAATATACTGGTGACCTTTGGTGGTTCTGATCAGGGGTCCCACCAAATCCATCCCAATCCGTTCAAAGGGGGTTTCAATAATTGGGAGGGGAATCAAAGGGTTTTTATAGTAGGGTTGTGGTGCACTTTTCTGACACTCGGGGCATTCCCGACAATACTTCTCGATGGCCTTATAGATCCCTGACCAAAAGAACCTAGACAGGAGTCTCTCGGATGTCTTCTTTTCCCCCAGGTGTCCTCCCAGGAGGTGGCTATGAGCCAAGTTGAGGAGCTTCATCTGGTAGGCCCCGGGAATAAGGAGTTGTTACACTTCCTCCTGTCCCTTCTGCTGTACCTGATAGAGGAGATCATTCTTTGTCATGAAATATGGGTAACTCACTGTGCTAGGATCCGTACACCACTTCCCATCAATTTTCCTGACATGTCCCCACGCATATCTCAAGTTTCCATCCTCTAATTGGGCCGTCTCAAACTTACCACGACGTTCTGGGGGTTCCCAGTCCTGTAAATCCATATTTTCAAACTCATCTCCAAGTTCAGCTCCTCCTTATTGTGGGATCAACTCATCAGGGTCGTCGTTAGGGGCATCACCCTGGTCTTCAGGGCAGGGGATTGGTCTTCGCCTAGCTGTTTGGACAGTGTTCCAAATCTGGAGGAAGTGGGGACAGTCTCGTCCCAGTACGACAGGGTAAAGCAACTGCTCAACCACTCCTACCGTTGAACAGTAGGTCCCCTGTTCCGCAGAGATGCTAATTTCTACCGTCGGATAGACCTTAGTGTCCCCGTGTATGCAAGTAATAGGTATTCCCCTGGTTCTCTGGATCTCCAGTTCTCCCGGAAGTATTGTAGGGGTCACCAGGGTCACAGCACTGCCGGAGTCCAACAAGGCCTCGACGGGTTCTCCCTCTATCTCGACTTCCATAAGATGGGGATCCTCGCAGGTCCACGATAATCACTAGACGTTATCGGCCGATACCTCATTTCGGTTTCCAGACTCTTGGGGCTTCTTCTCTCCTCTTTCCGAAAGTCCCCCTTCTCCTCCCTAATCAGGGCCTCTGTGGCATGGTGTCTGTCCACCAAGTCCACTGCCTGATCTAGTGTCTGGGGGTCCCCTTTACTTACTTTCCTTTTCAGGTGAACAGGCAGACTCCTCACAAAATGATCCAACACCACCCTTTTTAACACCTGTCCTGGGTTTGATTCCTCTGGCTGGAACCATTTCTTTGCCAGATGTACCAGGTCAAACATCTGAGACCTCGTGGGCTTGTCCATCTGGTATCTCCAATTGTGAAACCGGACCGCTCGTTTCGCCATGGTTACCCCTAGTCTTGCTAATATCTCCTTTTTCATAATCTCATAATTCTCTGCATCTCCATCCTTTAAATCATGATAGGCTTTTTGGGCTTCGCCAATTAAATAAGGGGCTACTCTCCCGGCCCATTGCTCTTTGGGCCATGCATTTCGAGATGCAGTTCTTTCAAAGGTGGTTAGATATGCTTTCATATCATCAAGCTCTGTCATCTTTTGTAGCGCAATTTGATCAGCCTGAACGGTGTCTCTCCCCACTACTGGGGCCTGCCGGATTTCTTCCCCTAATCCGTGCAATTCTTCCCGTACTAATTTTTGCTCCTCTATAATAGTTCGTTAGTTTCGCTTTGAATTTGGTTCACCTCCCGTTGCGCTTGGATAGCTTCTTGTTGTCCGTTAAAAGCCTGAAATTGGGCGAGGGTGGCCTGGGACAATTGCTGTATTAAATGTTTCATGGTTATTCTCCACACACGCAAAGCAAAACCCGCACATACACACAAAAAAACGTGCTTTCTTAGATTCTCAAATCCGAGCGGGAGCCACACCACACTGGTCTTCTTTGTTCTTCGTTGGTACGTCTCTCCAAATTCGATCCGCAATCCGTTGTCAGTATCCTTAAACGATCCAAAGTCCTAAATCCGTATGTCCACACTACTCTGCGCCGTATCCAAGCCGTAATCCATAATCTTTGTCAAAACCGTATCCAATTGTCCGTTATTCTTTAATTCCTTTCAGTACACTCCTAAATCTCTCCTTCCTCCAAAACGCTTTCACCATATCGGATTCCGCTTCTGGGGCATTTATATCCTGTTTCCTAATGTCGTTCAGCTGTGTCTCCCTGTTTCGCTGCATAGGCTTTTCCCAATAGCAGGTCAGCTGGTTATCCTGGGTGGCCATCTTGCCCAGGTCTATATCGAGTATCTTCAGTGTTTCGTTCCGGAAATACCGGTTATAAATTACCCTTCCCCAGGTCCTCTTACAAACTGATTAGACTTTTAATCATTTTAAACTGTATTACAGTATCTTACACATGAAACATGAAAAAGTCTATATAGTTTATAAAAGCAAGATTGCTCAGTTGGACAGTATAAACAGTATAAAGCAAGTATGCTTTTTTTCATGTTTGCAATTGCAATTCTTGCAAGTACAAACAACATAAACTGGAGTGCTACAGAACCCTAAACAGACAATACACACTAGCTGAATATAGTTGTGTCAGTCTTCTGTGTAAAAAAATCATGGACATCATGATTTGAACATCATGGGTGCTGTTTTTAAAAAGCTGTTGAGTAAAGAATATGAATTTTCCTGCTGAATAAAAACAGGAAATAAAGAAAGGGTTTTAGAAATCAAACAAAGCTTTATTCCCATGTTTACATTCTGGATAATTGGAGACTGCACTGTTCTGCTTCCTATGGTTCCTATTGCACAAAGCCATATTGAGCAGTATTTCTCGTGAAGGTGTGTATGCAGTGGTCTCCCAGCGTTCCAGTTAGTGTGTAATTACACATCGATGAAAAATCTGAGGTTTACAAAAAGATAATTATCTCACTGATAGTTTTATGTATAAGATGTAAACATTTTCACAAGTCAAAGTCTTTTAAAATGCATTTTGTGGTATTTAGAAATACCAACAAATTCAATATAGTGTCGATAATATTTTTTATCAGTAATAATATCAATAGCAGTTTGAAATTATTTGTTGTTATTAATAAATGACTTAGCTTCTAACATGATATTTAGAAATATAAAAAAGTCTTTGATCATAGTCCAGTCTGTGCATTCAAAGCAGTCTGAGAGCTGTTGCTCTGCCTCACTGGTCCAGTGCTGCATGGTCCCTTCTGAAGGGGGTGAGGCTTTTAGCTTCTGCTTATATCCTGGCTGCAGCAAGACAGAGGCATGGTCTGATTTCCCAACGTGTGGTCAGAGCACGGCGTGATATGCACCTTTAACAGTTGTGTAACAATGGTCAAGTGTGTTACAGCATCTGGTCGCCGTACCGATGTGCTGGTAATATTTGGCAAAACTGTCCTGAGACTGCAGCAGTTAAAGTCCCCCATAATGATAAATGCAGTGTCGGGATTCACACTTTCATGTTTGTTTATCATGCTGTACAGTTCACCAAGCGCATCCTCAGCGTTTGATTGTGGTTGGATGTAAACAGCAGTTAGAACAGAGCTGAATTTCCTAGGTAGATAAAAGAGCGGGCATTTTACCATGAGGTACTTGATATTAGCTGAACAAAACTGAGACAGTACCTAAGTGTCCATGCATTAGGAGCTGTGGATGAGAAAACACATGCATGTTTGCCGCTGTTTTCAAAAGTGCAGTCCATGTGGTGAACTGTAAATCCGAAGAGCTGCACAGCTGAGTTGGGGATGTTTGCATTCAGGCAGTTCTCAGTAAAACAGAAAACACAAGATTCCCTCATCTCTCTCTGGGAATTAATCTGACTATGCAGTTCGTCCCCTGTTCGATTGTACATTCGCTAGCAATATAGATGGCAACGCGGGTCTGAACAGGCGTCTCCTCAATCTCGCCAGGTGTCCACTCCTTCTCCCCCTCCTCCTCTTGTGCTCAGGCCTCGGGCTGCCAGCTCTGTTTGTCCCGGGGTTGAAGTTTTTAAATAAAACCGTGTTCTGGGAGAGAAGGTTGACCGTAAATTTATTCGTATGTAAAAGTATTGCTCTATTGTATCACATGGCTGATCCAAGTCCAAAAAAGAGGAAAAACACATATATAAATAAATAAACGTAAAAACTGAGTACGAGTTGACCACAGATTGTTGCCATCTTTGCCAGTGCCAGACGTCCTGATTTAGACAGCGCAAAACAGTCAGACCTTATAAAACTTTCTGTGCCCGCTGCGTAGATCTTAAAGCAGCTACAGCCAGAGTAGCTGTAATGGCAACACAGTGTTTGGAGTTTGGCTTTTCTTGTTTTTTCTGCAAAACTACAGGTATCGGAATGTACTGATCCACATTAGAAGCACTTTCGGTTTCTGATCGTTTTTATTAAGCACTGCTCTAAGCGTTACATTTGCTTGTGCTAGCTTTCCCCATGAAGAAAATATTTCCCTAATTACATTAATTCCCTTTTTTCTTATCAACGAGTAGAAAGAAATGTATAATTCAGTATAAGAACCACACGCAAGATGGCTGGTGGTCTAAGGCATTGCGTTCAAGTTGCTGTTTCCCCTGGAGAAATGATAGAAATGATAGAAAAGACATGAAATGTGAGATGTTATGAAAATGTTTAATGTTAATTGTCTTAGTGGTTGCCTTGGTGATTGATGGCTCTTCTCCCTTGCAGGGTGATGGCAAACTTCTTCAGAGGGGGAGTCTCCCATGCACAGCTTTTCTTCAAGCACAGAGATGTCGCAGGCTGTGGGCCAAATTAGGCAGTAGCAGGCTGTGATTGATTGGGTTATGTTGATTGCCAGGATGGTGTCAATGTTGTCTCTCACTCAAGGTTTGCAACTTCAGTTGTTCTAATGAATACACTCTATCAGGGAACAGTTAGTAACAATGGTCACACCCAAGTCGTTCAGGAATCAATAAGGTACTGGTGCTTGGAGGTGAGGAGTTGCTGAGGGAGGAGGAGGGACAGCCGGAGAGTGAACAAAGAAGTGATAAGGGCCCATAACACCTAGGTTGGCACTATCACACCCATCAAACAACACAAGCTTCCTCCTGGTAAAATACTGGGCAAACCCGTTTCTGAGAGGGACAGTGGAGAACCCCCTGAGGGGGATTGGCTAAGGGGAGGAATAAAAACATCTGAGCTGGAACAGATTGCTCTTCCGTTTCCCGCAAGACCCTGGAGACAGCACAAGCAGCACAAGGGAGGCTGCAGAATGTGAGACCATGGAGGCCAGGACCTTTTGGTTCAGGAACTGACGACTATTGGAGACATTGGCCTTGAATCAGAGGTACTGTACAGAAACTTTTAATACCTGGAGGCAAGGAACAAGAAACCGTCCCGGCTAGCCGATACAACTTGAGGGGAATGTAATACTTCTTATTCTAGGGTACTTAAATATACACATTGATTCAAGGTCTTCCAGTCTGGCTAAAGACTTCCTTTCTCTATTGGGATGTTTTGATCTTACTCAGTTTGTTTGTACCCCTACAAATAATAAAGGAAACACCTTAGATTTAATTATTGCAAATGACTCATTTGTCTCCCCCTGCTCTCCCCTCGATCTAGGCCTCTCTGACCACTTAGCTATTCTTTTCAATCTGGAATTGCCTGTTTCTAACACTTCCTCCCCACGCTCTGTAAATTTCCACATCTGGCGATCAATTGATCACCCAAAGTTTGCTAATTCTGTTCTGTCTTCCTTATCTTGTTTATCTTCCTCTGACCCTCTAGAGAACAAAATACAGTTACTTGACAGTGCTCTTTATCTACTCCTGACACCTTTGCTCCTTTAAAAACTCAAACCATCTCCTTTTCTCGCCCTGCCCGCTGGTACAATGACCATCTGCAATCCATGAAGGCAGCCTCTCACAAACTTGAGTGTAGGTGGCGTCTATCTGGCCTAAATGTACATTATCAGGCGGGGAGAGATTACTTGTCTGAATATAAGTTTGCTATAGAGTCTTCTAGATCCACCTACTTCTCTCACATCATTGAAAATTACCAGAACAACCCCAGACATCATTTCTCCACCATCATCAGACTGCTCAAGTCAAACTGCCCCATCACATTACTTGCCTCATTACAACTTTGCAACACAATCTTAGATTTCTTTAGTTCTAAGATTGACAATATCCGGCATCACATTCTCTCCATTACGCATATCATTTCCATATCTCCTCCCTCCTCATCCAACTTCTCTCGCTCCCGTCTCTCCAGCTTCTCTCTTCTTGACTCAGCATCCCTCAATAAACTAGTTACAAGCATGAAACCCACCACGTTTATCTTAGATCCCATTCCCACCACCTTATTTCAGTCCTGTTTCTCTTCTCTCTGTCCCATTGTCCTCAATATTATACATGAATCCATGAGCACTGGTGTTGTACCAACGGTCCTCAAAACTGCTGCCATTACCCCCGTGCCAAAAAAGCCTAACATGGCTCTCGACAACCTTAACAATTTTCACCCCATCTCCAACTTACCCTTTATTGCAAAAATTCTAAAACATGCTGTCACACTTCAGTTACATAACCACCTCATGACAAACAACCTTTTCAAACCCCTCCAATCTGGGTTCCATCAGCTTCACAGCACAGAAACTGCCCTGGTCAAAGTCACTAACGATCTTCTAATAGCTTCTGATTCTGGTTCTCTTTCTATACTCATCCGTCTTGATCCCAGTGCTGCTTTTGACACAGTTGACCATAACATCTTACTTTTTGGAGTCTCTGACACTGCTCTCAAATGGTTCAAATCTTACCTCACTGATCACTGTCACTTTGTCTCTCTTAATGGTTATAGGTCTGAAATTGGTCTTGTTAAGTCTGGTGGTCCTCAAGGCTCAATACTGGGCCCCTTGCTCTTCAGAATTTACATGTTTCCACTTGGTCAGCTTTTAAGATTACATGGCCTCAGCTTTCATTTCTATGCTGACGATACTCAAATATACATCCATTCCAAACCTAACACTGATGTGGCTGTCTCTATTCTATCTAATTGCATCTCTGACATAAAAATTTGGATGAATAAAAATTTCCTTCATCTTAACTGCGACAAGACTGAAGTCATGCTTATTGGCACCCCCCCATCAACTTCGTAAAGCCAGTCCTGTAACCCTATCTGTAGATGGTTCTGTACTTGAGCTTCAATCTAACTTGAAAAACCTTGGGGTTATATTCGATACTGGCTTAACATTTGACCCACATGTGCAGCATATTGTCAAAACATCTTTTGACAATTTTTTAATGATGTCAGTTCTATAATACTGATACAGTAATTTTATTTTGAACAAGGTGTTTTTGATTCTGTTACTGTAGTATTACAGATGTTTTCAGCACCAAAACCAGACAACAATAATTCAGTAAAGAATCCCATTGCCACATCACACAAGTCTTTTCCACTTCATGCTGCATCTCTCCACCATATTCTCACCTGTGAGGAAGTTAAAGACACTATTTGTGTCTCACAGGGAAGCAACTCAGACCACTTGTATCCACTTCCAGGAAACAAGGACACAAACTGTAATTGAAAGGGTTTCAATTCTTAGTAAAAACAAAGCTCTAAAATACCTTGTGTGCTGCACAGTGAGCAATCCTTCCCTCTTCCAAGAAGAGTGGAGAGTGGAAGCCCATTATACCTGGCACCATGTGGGAGAGCAACCAAAGGCCCTCTGTCGCTTTTTCCTTAAAGATCTTTTTTATGGGACAGGGTTGTTAGCCTTTTGCCCAACCCCAACATGGAGGATATGGTGTATGATGTACAGCACAGACCCACAACCCTGAGGTTAAACGTCTCATGCCCTACCAACTGAGGTAGTTAGGCACCTTTCCAAGAAGGAAGGGGTAGAAAATCAGGCACTCAAACCAGTTTTGTCCATTTCCAGAGAGCCAGCATATTTAATTGGACTTAATTGTGAGGGTTTCAATTCACTGCAGAAAAAAATAACTTTAAATTAAATTTTTATACCACAAACAGAGCACTGCTTTCATCATGCCAGTTAGTTTGCCTGATTAAAGCAGGCTGTTTATAGTGTAAGGGTTGTGGGTTAAATCCTGTACAGGTCAGGAAAGCTCATTCCCTTTTGCCCATTTGATCTTTCTTTCCAGGTGAAATATGTTATGATGCAAACAAACATCATGACTGCAGACAAACGAGAGTAAAGGTGTAGAGGAAAGTGTTAAAATATTTTCTCTTATGTGAAGCGAAGATAAAGTGTCACAATGTGCATAAGTGAAACTTTCAAGTTATCTCTCTGTAAACACATTCAAATACAGCCTATTAAGTCTTAGAACGTAGAACATAGAACATAGAACTGGAGTGGTGGCTAAGGATCTGTGCCTGTTGCTGCACAATTGCTGGTTCAAATACCATGGCCAGCAGAGGAATCCTAGTCTGTGGGGTCCCTGAGCAAGGCCCTTAACCCCAACTGTTCCAGGGGTGCTGTATAATAGCTGACTCTGTGCTCTGACCCTAAGCTTCTCTCTTTGTCTGTGTGTCTCATGGAGAGCAAGCCGGGATATGTGAAAAAATTAATTCCTAATTCTTACAAAAAAATTGTATATGGCTAATAAAGTGATCTTATCTTAGAACCAGCTGATTGGCTCATTAGCTGAGTGAAGATAGCCAATCAGAGAACTTAGTGTGTCTGAATGGCACTTCACTAAAGGCATTACTCTTGGGCTCCCGTCCCATCAGGGGTGGGTGTGTTTCTTTTCTGTGCTCAAACCCTGAGGTTTCACACAAAGTGGGGACAAAGTGTATTGTGGCAAAAGTGATGTCAGATCTCTTCCTTTCCCACAAGCCAACCTGAGATAAAGCTTTGGTTTGACCAGGGATCCCTGTGAGCTTAACTTGCTCCTGGAGAAGTGCATACAATAAGACAGAAGGTTTGTGTTGCTGAGAACTACAATACTACAGTATTACAATATTTTTATAACAGGAACTTTTTTTATTGTGCATCAAGTTCTTACAGCAGTGAAAACAATAGCACCTTCTCTACATTCCTAAGGTATTCAAGAGGAAAAAAAATACTTTGATTGCTCAAACTAATTTAACTGACAACTTCTAAATTCTATAGAAAGAAACCTTCCATGCACTTAAACTTATATTGACCATCTACATTAGAAAAGAGTGGGAGAGAAGGATCAGATACTGTATGCAATAATTATGTTGAACTGAATGAACAGTTGATAGGCTGGTCCTGATGTAATTTCGCCTGCCTCAATCCTTTTTTCTTTAAAATAAACAAACCTTAGCATGATGCTTCACAATGTTGCTTGGTATTGTCCTCTTTCTTTCCTGGTACAAGAGAGTTAACTATTGTTAATTGAACCTTTAATTTGCATTAAGATTGCTGCTCGGCAAAACTATATTGCATTAATTGATTTGTGTGCACGTAATTTAAAATTATTTATAACAATTAGCACATTTACTGGTTTTATGATAGGAAACCAAATTCTACAAAACTGCATTAAAGAGAGAAGTTTTGCTAGTGTGCTGAGCACAGTGTGCAGTGCCAGTATTTCTGAAGCGAGTTCATGGAATGACAGTATGAAAAGCTTTGGAAACAGACATTTTGTGTGCCCATCTGCAAGCAAACAAATCCTGTGATTACACAATGTTCCAGAAAAAGTGCTCTGTTTTACTACAGTCATCTCAATGGAGTCTGGCAGCAGGACTGGAATAAAGTCGCTTGCTCTTCTTCATATAGAAATAGGTATTTCTGTAGGTATAATTACAGAACACTAACACCCATTGTAAGCAACTGAGCATTAATAATCCTGAATTTTAAACCAATGGAGTATTTATACCTTGTATAAGTATTTGTGAATATTAGAGCTCCTTTTACAAATTTGGTTGAGCATTTTCTGTTACATTTTATTTTTTGTGAATTCTGATGATCCTTTTTAAAATATTATTAGAATGTATTTTTAAATTCTAAATCACACAAAACACAAAGAACACCCATAATAAGAAATTAATAATTGATTATTTATTAATTTAAACATTTTCTATTTTAATTGTGCTGAGTTTTTCGTAACATACTTTATATGTTATATAAAGTAGTAGATATAGTATATCAGTGACTATTATGAAGTGTGTTTTAAAACTTCACTGCACCACAACTCCTTACATAGATATTCAGTGAGACCCTTTTAAAGGTATGTTGCATAAAATCTTTACGGTTTTATTATTAATACATTGTTACTGAGATTGCTGACGTACTGTACACATGCTGTCCAGTATTATTTGATCCAGCTGAAGATTATCAAGAAGCATTTTTTTCCTTGCTTAAGTAAATAAATTAAAGACTCTGCGTTCAAGATATTTTCACCAGATACTAGGATAAACTGCCTCATTATAGTCTGAGCAAAGAGACTGTTCATTATTGCAACTTATTAATATCTTTGTTCCTGCTTATTTTTTATACAGTAGATTTAAAAAAAAAAAACATGCCTGTCAGAGGGCCAAGAAATTGTATGGGTAAGAATTATTAAGATTTCCTCATATTCTAATGAAATAAATATTCTGAAACTTTTGCTCTTATACAAAAGTTCATCTGTGTAGTAGTTTACCCTGCTATCAATAACCCCACCAGAAAATATAGGAAACAAATGGCTTGGTGCACTATTCGCACCAGGCACTCAAACACAGATATGGCCCATCACTAAGAATATGAATGAAGATAAAAATATAGAAAACGTGTTTTCAGAAAATTTGGAGGGGGGTGATGTATTACTAGTAACAGTGCTTAACTCACTGTAGTGCTGAAGGGTACCAGAGACAGGGGTGTAATGGATAATGCATCTAACTACAGATCAGAAGACTGCATCATGTTGCTTTTAAACCTATCAGGCTCCTTGAACTGCACTTGAAAGCTATAGAAAAAAAACACAGATGAAGGCTCCACAGCCAAAATGTGTTTCTTTTCTTCTCTTTTCAGCAGGGAATAAACCTTTACTTGTTCGTCTATTAACTCCAGCAACTGAAAAATAGCACTCAGCTCCAGACTAGTTAACAGGGATTTATCTGGAGATCATCTCCAGATCTGAACTCAACTGCAAAAGCCATGCCTAACAAAGCTGGAGAGCAGATTAACATGTTCAGTACGGTGCTGAGGTTCAACATTGTTGTAGTTCTAAGCAGCATGAACTTTGAACCAGAGGTTTTCAATTAGTCTGATCAGTGTGTTAATATCATCCAGGTGGATGCTGGACATTAGTGGTGGTGGATGGGAGTCCCCATTACCTGTAAAGCGCTTTGAGTGGAGTGTCCAGAAAAGCGCTATATAAATGTAAGCAATTATTAATTATTATTATATGTAGGCCAAGTAAATACAGAACTATTAGTTTGTCTGTCTCTTGTTTGTATATAACTGAATGTCCCTAAGTGTTTAATGTTAGATTTTAATTTTAGAACGGCATTTGTGCTAATATATATCTCAAATAATTAAAGTAGGTAGCTGTCACAGCATTTGTAGGCTGCAAAGGCATGTATTGCATATTCCTTACAGCGAAGTAAGCAAATCTATACTAAAAGCACCAGATACCAAAGCAAATATACTGGTCTCATACTGTGCAAGATCTTACTTAGTCATTTGGAGGCCATTTTTTGCCTCTAATTGTTTCCTGGCCCACACTGCTTGAGAGTGCTGTGTGAAGCTGAAAAGACAACTGAGGAGCTGACAAAACATTTCAGCATCTAACTTCTGAATGGAGAGTAGAACTGTCAGACTCGGAATAACTTCCTTCTGATGCTTTTCAAAGCGGGCTTATAAGAGCAGTTCCTAGAAGGTGCTGTTCACTCCAGTGCTTTTGCTGAAATGCAAGGCCTTCCTTCAGCCCAAGGAAGCTGACCCTACATTGCTCATCTCGCAGTGAGCATGTCAAGAATGATGAGGTGCACATTTGAACCCAAAGACAGATGCATCACAGGATGGCAATGGGAAGATGCCAAGCTGGAATCTGTGTGAGGAAGATGTAATTGACAGTCCTCAGAGAGCTGAGCTGGATCACTTCCCTTTTGAATGACATTGCAGTAACGCTCTACCACTCCTCTTTGTACACTCATGCTGAAACAGTGGAAGGCTACTGCAGGCAGTGGAGGTTAGGTCATGGATGTTGGCTGAAAGAGCTCAGTTGGGAGAGTGTTAAGACTGAAGCTCTAAACGTCCCTGTTTTAATCCTGGGTTTTGGCATTTTGTTTAATTGTGCCATTTGTTCCTCTCTCCAGTACCACATGTCTAATGTCACACTTCCCTTTCTCAGCTGTAGAGAAGTAATATAACGTGTTTTGCACTCCTTCTGGTATTTCATGGTGGGAACTCTATTTCTCTATGAATTCCTTAGTGACAGGCTATTTGTTTTCAATATATTGTATTTCTGGTGCCGTTAATGCATTGCAGTCTTCCTCGGTAGTGTGTTTTCAAATCCTAATTCTGAAAATGACTTTTCTAATGTCTCTTTGACAGAGTACAATTGGAAAAAAACTAAAATGTTTGATGTGAAAACAACTACATACCTGTCTAGGTGGGTAACTGCATCAGCATGCGTAGGCTGCAAAGGAACAAGTAATAGGTTTATTCCATGCAGAAAAGAGAAGAAGGAAAACACAACGTTTCAGCCATGGAGCCTTCTTCAGATGTGAGGGTGTTCCTCACAGACCTGTCTTCTGTTTTATTCATTATTCTACAGGAGTGTTTTCATGCGCATATGAACTGCCAAAAAAGAAAATTCCCCATGTAGCCAAGGAGCTGCTGAAAAGCCACTTCACTTAGATTTTTTTGTGTTGCTATAACAAATTAATCTCTTTTTTAAAAAAAAATAGATTTGTAGGAAGAACGTTTTCTCACACTACAGTTTAAATTGTAATCAGGTCATAGAAAAAGCTCCTGACAGACAAGGATTCTCACCATGGTACTTATGAGGAGTGCTGGGCTTCTACTAAGCATCTTCTCAGTTAAATGTCCTTCCCCTTACGGCTCAAGTTACAGTGATGCTAGAAAGTTTGGGAACCCTTTAGAATATTCTGAATTTCTGCATAAGTCTGACCTGAAATGTGATCAGATCTTCATCAAGTCATTAAAATAGATAAAGAGAACCCAATAAACACACAATCACACAAAAGAATATACTTTTTCAATCATTTATTGATCAAAATGATCCAACATTAAATGTCTTTGTCGAAAAAATATTTGAACCTATGCTTTTAGTAACTGGTGTGACCCCCTTGAGCAGCAATGATCTCAACCAAAGGTTTACGTTAACTGTTCTTTTAAGCGGCACTGGTATCTAAAACTCTTCCCACACTGACTGCAGCTGAAACGTCTCTCTCCTGTGTAAATGCTCTGGGAGGGTTCTGAATTCCTAGACTGACAGAAACGCTGTTCCTGTCTGTACTGTAATTGCAATTTGTCCACTCCATCTTGCTCTGTGTCCTTCAGTGTGCTGCTCAGCAGTGTGAATTATCTGGGGCTTCTTCTCCAGCTTTCCAAGACTAAATGCATCCAGTTCATTCAATTGTTGCTCTCTATGCCTAAGAACAGACACAGAGCCCAATTCATTAACAATTTCAACAGTTTTCTTAGTAATCAGATTATTAAACCTGTGTGTAAAGTCATCAGATACTAAGGGGTCACATGACTGTTTAAAACACCTTTGCAATGACAGTCTCTCCACTTGAACAGAACAAGGCCTAATTATCATCATGCGTTGTAGGAGCTGCAGTTGTTCCTCCGTGTTCCGACTCTCCTCTGGGTGCTGTAACTCAATACTGTTCTCTTCACCAGGAACATCAGTCTGCTGCCCTGTGGGGTCAATCAACTGGGGCTCCATGACCTGCTCAATAAGATTAAAGTAATCCAGTTCTTCTTTGTGCTCTTATACAGAGAAACAGTCCAGTTCATTACAACCTTGTGTAGTATTGTTAGTTTCCAGATTACTAATCATCAGATACTAAGAGCCCAGGTGTCTCACTCTCAGGCTCTGTCTTTATCATGGACACAGATTCCAGATCCTTGACACTCTGTCTGCTCTCTGTGTGCTGCTCACTGAGTTTCTCTTTCCCTTCTGCAGCAGTGAGCTCTGTCTCCTGCATCAGACTGGAGCCCCACTCCTCCTCAATATGCAGCTGTTCAAGAGGAGCCCTTTCCACAGCATCAGGCAGAGCACTGGCCCCTGAGTCTGAAAACACAAGACAAGACAACAAGATCTTTAACATGAGCTGAGAGTAGATTTTCAAAACCAAATAACACCATGGAGAAAAAAAAGAAAAATCTAAAGAGGAATTTATAACTTCTATACAGACCACTACATAATATTAAAATACCCCAATATTCAATTTAACCTTTTAGAGTACACAAACAATCAGTGTTAACTTAGTCAAGGAAAATTATGATGAGCAACCTGTTTTTCATTTTAGTTAAAGAGAAAATGCTGACGAAAATAATACGCAATGACAATGACAAAGACTAGATTGCTTTGAATTCTTGTTTTAGTGTAGTTAAGTGAGACAAAATGATGTGTTTAGGAGTTAAAACTCATACTGAAATTAATTTCACCGACTGCCTGTTTACTGTCTGGCAAATAGCAGGCTGCTGTAACAGGTACAGTCCTAGGTCTGAGGCTGTATGTGGACTGTGTGGTGCCTTGGGGATACAAATGAGAATCGCAGTTATCAGGGTGCTACTATGGTAGCTTTTCAATTGAATTATTATGGAATTAAAAAGGCTAGTTATTAATAATATATCAGTGAGATTAAAATATGTATATTACTTGTCCTGTCTGCTGATATTATTTTTACAGTAAGTATCACATGCAGTAATTCCCCTATAGTTATTACAATTTCAGTATTGGCAGGAGCCTCTACTAAATAAACGGATGAACTAACTTCAACAAAAAAATACTTACAAAAAAGTACAGAATTATTAACCATGCTGCTGTGCCATAAAAAAGGCCTTCAGCTGAGCGCTTGTGTGTTGAAAATTGTTTTTATTCATATGCATATGGAAGTCTTGCGTTGTATAGCCTTAAAAACCAATGTTTACAGTGCTCCTTTATATAGTGGAACAAACAATACAAGATACATTCCCACATGACTCTCTGCTTGCAATGTGGCTATATATGGTCATTCTAAAAAGCTGACCATTACATATATATCTTTTACTGCCGGCTTGCATGAGAAGCAGCCCCTTCTGCTGAATTGACCCTTTGTTCCAGGAGAGGTCACTTGGTCATTTCCCTGAGAACTATGTCAGCTGTGCATAAAGACATCATGTGGCTATGTTATCTTTTGAGACCAGATATCCTGAGACTAATTTAGTAACATAGAGATATAAAAAGATATAAAGTTAACAAGATATAATACAAACTTTTAGTTAATTCCTTCAATGCCAAAACAGATTTTCCTATTAAGAAAGATTCATACGATGATTTTACTTTTTTGCACTTCACACTATATGTCTCTTGTCAAATGTTTGAACGGCATGAGGAGGATCACCATGTTTTCAATTAGCGCCCACTGATTTAGGGCAAGGGATGCGGGCAACTTGTGACCTACTCCATATGCCGCGAGCACCCGCTTCTGTTCTAACAAACACTTGATTAATAAAATGTGCTGTTGGTCACGTCTTGTTGGAGCATATTTGTCTTCATGCCCCATTGTGTATGTACATCTTTGAGACAGGAGCTGGCATGATGAGAGTGATTAAAGTGACGGACTACGTTTCTCCCAATGGACACGCAGTCGGAGATACTTTGCTGGTTCAATACACCCTCGTTCATAACATGCAGCTCAAGCTTGCAACCCCACATTCCCCCATAGCCATAGCAAATTGCAATTCTGTTGTCCTCTGTTGAAATGGTGAAAATAATATGTCAGCCTCCTACAGATGCAGCCATTCAAAATGTGTGAGGTACACCACGGTACCATGCAGTGGGCGTGTCGCATCCTAACGCGGCATGACGCAGTATTACGCGTCATATGACGTCATATCGGAAAGTATCCGGAATCACCTTGTAAAACCGCCAGGAGGAGCCAATAAAGCTTAACCTCTCATGTACAGCATTTGAGCTTTTAAATTTAAACTGTGTATTACAGCATGTTAATCATCAGTCATTAAGAAGTTGGTATATTTTATGAAAGCATTATTGCTCAGTTGGGCAAAAGTGCACAACCTATCTTTATCATAAATATTTTAATTATGCAGAAATATTTTATGCATCAAAGATATTATTAAAAGTATTAATAATGAATAACCTTGGACAAGCATTACGGTTTTCCACATTATTTGTAACCGTCATTTTAAATGAAAATACTTTATTTTTCATCGACAAAAAGAAACACCACAGCATTTCATTGATCTAACTAACAAGGACGGGACATTACAGATGCAGCCATTCAAAATGGGTGAGGTATTTTGCGGCATACCCCGGTGGGCGTGTCGCAGTATCACACGGTATCACGCAGTTAACGTGGTGTCACGTTGTTAACTATCCGGCGTCGCCTTGTAAAACCGCCAGGGGGAGCTTAACCTCTCATGTACAGCATTTGAGCCTTTAATTTTGAACTGTGTATTACAGCATGTTAATCATCAGTCATTAAAATGTTGGTATATTTTATGAAAGCAAGATTGCTCAGTTGGACAAAAGTACACAACCTACCTTTATCAGAAATATTTATGCATCAAAGCCTTTACTGAAGATATTACTAATAGTATTAATAATGGATGACTTTGGACAAGCTGTATACTCAAAGTATAATTTCTTTAGCACATTTGTACAAGCACTTGGAATCTGTCCAAGCCATACTTTGTCAGGCATTTTGTTTTACTTCAACGGGCATAAAAACTTCCTTGCTTTTAACAGGGCGTTTCATAATTTCTAACTACGAAAATGATTTAAAATGCGACACCTATCATTCAACTAGAGCTTAAAATATCACAAGGATCCTCAAGAGCACAGCAAAGAGTGTATTAAAAGACACTTGTATTTATCAACGCTTTCTTTTCCATATACCAGATTTTATGGAACCACTTCAGAGGGGTGTCAGCCAGTCAGATTCCAGGAATCGGCACTTTAAAGGAAAAATACACACCGGTATTCCATTTCTCCCTAACGATTTTAAGCATCGAAGTATTTAACTAGCATGTGAAATAGCGTGTGAAAAAGTGGTAGTTTTAAGCTTTTCTGCTAATATAATATGGAATCGCGTATCTAAAGAATTTAATAACGGTATTCGTGTGCTGCGACAGGGCTGTGTAGGGCTGTTTCGCCTGCCTTTTCATGTGAGCTGTCTTGTAGCCTACTGGTCTACATGTGTAACTACCAACTGGCAGGTTGTGTGTTCGAATCTAGCTGGTGCTGGACTTTTCTTTTAACAAACATTTCTTCGAAAAAATAGAATAGCGATATTATGGACAATCAATTGACTTTTATATTTCAATATATCGCAACATGATCGATTCTAAGTCATTTTTGACAACGGTCCCTGCTTCTGCTTCCTGCTTCTATTGTGTGTGTGTGTGCAACAGAGTAAATTTTTATAGAGAAATGGACAGTATGCGTTACAATATAAACATTTATATTGATTTCAATTGTGTTCTGATTTAAATCGCAAACGCGTGTTTAATTATATGTGTTTTTTAATCATAATCAGGCTAATGCAACATAAATTGATACAGTATCTTTGTCTTCTAAGTATCTTAATAAACTTTCAGCATAGCTTTCTACCCGTCAAGATTTATATTTCTTGGGATTTTGGGATCAAACGTGGAAGGATTAGATTATAATCGTTTTTATTTGTCAAATACGTGATTGTATTTCTGAATGTTATGTGACACCTACAGTAGTTCACTGCTTTAAATACATGGAATTAAGAAAGTTATGTGTAGCACTTTAGATCTTTTTTCTGAACCAGGGAAAATCTGATCATGTTTCTCTATAACAATAATAAAAAACTTTACATACTTTTACATATCGCCTTTAAAGTGGCATCTCAAAGCAATACAGTAGATCGAAAAACAGTTAAAAGGGACCAAATTAAATACCAGACAATCGCAAACGCGTTTTCAATACAATTATTTTATTCATTCAGCAATTTGTGAGAGGGACATCCAGCAGAGAGAGACACACACACCGGTTTTCATTGACAAAATTTTGTCTAACAGGAATGTTTTGTTTGTGGACAGACTGTTAGACAAGAGGAAAAGACCGCCTCCTCCTACGAAGCATTAATCGCGTATCAAAGGAAAATTGCAGTATACCTTTGTTCATGCACATCATTTTACAGTATCTCATTTTGTATTTCGATAAAAAAAATCGTTTGCCCAGCCACTACTGTTGTTATTGTTTTTATCCTGTAAAGCGTTTCCTTTTTCTGCGTTTTCCATTTCCTTTTTCTGATCACTCGCTTTCTGGATACACATCTCATCTGTCCTGTTCTTTGTTTTCCTGGTTTGCTGATTATGCCTGCTGCGGTCCACTCCTACCCTCACACCTAAAGAATACTATTTTAAATTTCTTGGCGCAGTTCATTAACCCTTGTATGTGCTGTCCGCGCCCAAAATGCAATTAAAAAAAGTAAAAAACCGCGCTCAAAATGCAATTTAGAGCTTAATAAGATACACTCCACAGGCAAAATTAAAGACAAAATTAAAGACGATTAAAATCTGTAATCTTTCCACTTGTACTGTGAGTCATCGGAAAGTTTTTGCTTTGTGTAAGGATGGTGAGAAAGCTGTGCTCAATGTATTTAAGGGACTTAAAAGTAAAAGGAGATGCTTCATATTGCTTGACTAATTTTAAAAACCAAGTTATAAATGCAGACGCTCCCTCGGTGCCGCGCCGGGTGTCAATATCAAAGTATACATTCCCAACAAGAATTGTACCCATCTGTCATGCAAATAAAACACCTTGAATTGAATTGAATTGAGGGAGAGAGGGGGGTAGTGGGACAGAGATACTGTAGACAGACTCAAGGCAAATAAGATACTTATGGGTACGCAGGCATTCACGACAGCAACATATGAAACGTTTGCACGTACTGTATAGTTAAGTTATTACTTGGTTTTCAAAGTGCAATGAAATACAATATTGTTGTTGCTGCTGTTCTGGTTGTTTTTATCCCGTAAAGCGTTTTGAGAAGCCACCTTTAAAGGCGATATATACTTTAAAACCGCTGATTATTATGGAATGTGTTCCGCAGGAGATTCAAATTTTTATTTATTTATTTTTTAATCGCGTATCTTAGGAAATCTCAGTATAACTTTGTTCATGAACAGAGGCATGTTACATTATCATTAGTTTTTTTAACAAGGCTCGCCAGCCAATGTGAATCAAAACCTGTCTTGCTAGCTTTTAAAGTCGTGCATGTGTAAACTGTACTAGAGGGCATGCAAGTTACTCTGCCCCTTTCAGCTGCAGGGAGTCCCTCTGGTGCAACACACAGCAGACAGAATGGGAGACTATTGCCTTTCATATCTGACACCAGTGAAGTAAAAGGGGTGTCTAAAGGGGTGATTTCAGACCACATTTTAGTTACTTTATTTTGTTTACTTTTAACATTTCTGTAATTTACAGTAGATGTCACAATAGAAGCCCGAAGCCTGTTATACTCAGTCTAGCCTTGGATCCTCTGAGTCCCATGACTCAGTCTTGTCTGCTTTCCTAGAATAAAACCAGTTAAGTCTTACTATGCAATTTATATTTTCCGATTCCATGCATTCCCTTAATGTTTAGAGTTTACTATATTCTCCAGACTCAAACACATAAGTACTAATAGCTCTGTCCATTTAGGAGACTCTTTGCAGTACTGTGTCCCACTACCCCCATGAATTCTTTAGGTTGGGTCTAATATTTTCCAGTAATATACAGAATGGCATACAAAATGCTGTCAGGCAGGTAACAAAAAAGAGAAATATATAAATATTTCCATTTTACAGACGTTCACACATTTATAACATTTCGGCTCAATAAAAAGCTAACCCAATAATTAAATGTGATAAAGTATAGTTTGTACATTCATGTTAATCGTATTCTTGATTTATTTCAATAAGTGTTCATGTTTCATTTGCTAACTTAGAGCATATTGTGCAATGAAGAATAAAATAGCTGCATGACAAGTGACTTCCTTCTCTCAGTGGAAATTAAAAGGTAGCCTGATAAATTATAAGACAGTAAGAAAGGTTCCAATCAGGAGGAGACAATTCTTTCCATTTTTTTTGTTTGATTGCTGGTAGCAAACTGATCTGAGGATCTTCTCCAGCTCTTTCTCTTTTTATCATACAGTAAATTTTATTTTCTTGCTTTCTGAAACACAATATAACAAAAAATAACCTCACAAACTCAAAGAAAAAATCCTTGCCCCTCCCCCTCCCCTTGGCAGTACTTCCTCCCATGCTTTTAACTAAGGACATCTAAAATACTGTCAAACAGCTACAATGGTATCTCTGTACAAGGCTTTGACTGTGTCAATCACAGCACCTACCGTTCCCTTACCAGCAACAACATGGATTCTAACACTCAGACATTAAAAAAGTCAGGCCAAGAGAGAAAATACTGAGCTTTACAACATGCGGTACCAGTAACATTTTACCCACAGTAGACTCACCAACCAGATGTGTTTCAGTTTCTGTGATAAGCCTAGATTAAACATATCCTCTCCTCTAGTAGGAGCACCAAGTGTAAACATGTAACGTCCCTATTAAAAATAATGGCAAAACAGAAGTTCACTCTTTCTAGAACATACCTTCCTATGGACACTCCTAAAATGTATAAAATAGTGTCCACAGCATATCATAATAGAGGCAAATGGGGAACTACAAACTCATTTCATACAATGCCATCCATGAGGGGTTAAATACACCCTGAGAGAAATTAATTTCTGGATAATTCAACGGCTATGATTTCTGGAATATGTATTATCCCAAATATTTTCAAAAGAAATTGAATCATTTCAATGAATCTGTGCCATTCAAGTACCTACTCCAGACAGTAATCACTGCTAAGGGTTTATATGAAGCTTGCATTAAAAGACCCTTAAAAAAATGTCATGTTCCTATAAAAAAGTCATGCCTTGGAGTATAGACCCCCAAAGGAATGCCATAGACTCAAACTGCAAAATAAACATACAGAAAGAAAGTATTTGTATTGTAATTGCAAATCCTGGTATGAGTGATTGGTATGACTTTCCTCATTACAAATCTCTTATTAGAATTTAAATTTCTCTGTAACTCCAGGTCAGAACAGAGCAAATGTAACTGCCTTAAGGAGTTTACGATTATGAAAAATAGAAGGATAAGCATGATACGTATGTCTTCTGTCATTTTCTAAGTCATGTTACTGAGCACCAAATCTTATTGAGAATATGAATCCATTTAAGGTTTATACCATTAAAGTAAAGGTTTATTCCATGCTGAAAATGTTTGTACCAGACTTTTTTGAGGCCTGTTTAATTGTGTCTGAAGTCTGATGTTGTAAATTTTATTGTTAAAAAGATCCATGAAAATGTCACTACTAAAGTTAGCTGGTACTGTCGGTATTTTAAGTGGCAAGTAGAGCTCATAGTTTACCGCTCCTGTCTTTCTGAGCAAGGAAGAGCTCTTCATCTGCAACATATCTTTATGAAAGCGACCCTTTAAGAACAAAACAAATTCCATAATTTGGTAACTGTCACGATATTAGTTCCCCCTCCTTAAGGGTGCTCCAGCCCTTTCACTCAAGACTTTATTCTATGCACCTGCTCCTTATTCCCAGCCTACCTTAAAAGCCAGGCGCTGACGCTCATCCGGGCTCCTCTTCTGATTTCCATATCGTGCGAGTCCGGGACCTGGAAGCGCCTGGTCCCGTTAAGGTTTTAACCTCTGTTCCCATTCCCGTTCCCCGTCCGCCGGTTCCGACCCGGCCTTCGTGGTTTTTAATTCTTTGTTCTGATGGATCTCCTGGTTTTGGACTTTCTCGTGTGTTTTTGGATATTCCCTAAGGACTTCTCTTTTGGATTGTTCGCCTCGGCCACGCCTCCCCCGTGCACCAGCACACCTTGAACACGCCCCCCTGTCTTCAGCCCCGTTTTCCTGCATGACGTTTCCCCAGTGTTTCCCCACTCCGTCGGACTGTGTCGTCTGCATAGGGTCCGGAAAGAACTGTTCGTTACAGTAACACCATGGCTGAGTCATTCATGCCTACCTCAGACATTGTACTACACTCATACTGTAAGTACTTCACACAAGTGCCAGACATCTTTTTCAACTTTCACTTTTGCAAGTGACAGAACTATAACAATAATTTATTATTAATTACTGGCAAAGGATTGTGTACAGCATATAAAAATTCTCACATACACATACTGTATATCATTAAAACCTACACTTGTTCTCTCAAATCTATAAACAATAGTTTTATATATTTATTTATTGGAAACTAGCAAGTGCACAAAAACCAGGCAGACAGTTGGTAATTCTGTTTGATAGGTATGCTCAGTATTATATCAGGGCAGTACCAGGACCGTTCCACACTCTGTAATGACTATAGGTTATTGTGTCATTAACTTCAGAGATTGTGCACTTTAAAATTATAAAGTGTTTAATAACCTTGCAAGGGTTTGTTGCTTTTAGTTATCTGTCAAAACTTTTTTTCCCTTTGAGCAGGAGAAAGCCTGGATGAATTTATGAGAGATTTAAATGGTTGAGCATGTGAGTTTGAGGTAACATGCAAATGTGTGTTTCATGCATGAAGCACGAGATATGATATGGCGGCAGATGGTTCACTGAAATTGCTGCTGCAGACAATACAAGGTACAGTATAAAGTTACTGTAACTGCTTATCATTTTTGTCAGAAGTATGAGATTTTATTTTGAAGATGGGTACAGTACAAAACAAATATTTTCACATTAAAGGACACATCAGTCTTCTGCATTTGGAGAAATTAGCTTTCTAATGTAGAGTATTGAGATTATTTTATTTCAATGAAATTTCTCCAAAATTTAACTTCTGGACATATACTAGAGAAATTGAAGATTGAAGACTTTTGTTCAATGTTACATGTTGTGGCCTGAAAAAAGACACAGGCACATCCTTGCTTGTGACCTAATTTTCTTGCTGAAGTGTCAGGAAATTCTGCTAATAGGCAAAATCCCTACCCAGCAAGCTGTGTGAATTGTTATGTGTAATGTTCAACCGTATCCATAAACTTTGGATAAATTAATTGCTTTAGAAGTACAGGGGTATGACTCATATTCATTCTATTCTATTTCACCACAAAAGCCTGGCAGAACACTGAAGTGCTTTGTGAACAGCTGTTGTGAATGGCTATGAGTTACTAATAGACCAGCCAGCAGCCGTATCACCCTGCAACTCACAACTGGCAACCCACTGAAGCTAAGCAGGTGTGAGTACCTGGATGGGAGACCTCCAGGGAAATCATAATCAGGCTAATGCATTTCTACATTTTGTGTATGAACCAGCTTAGAGGTTCATATAGAAAGACAGCTTGTGTTTAAATTGAGTGTAAGGTAATTTATGCTTCTAAAGTCATGGTCAGCATTTATTATTGTACTGTGCTGTAAACTTTTTCTGTGCCCAGTCACATTATTTTATAGTGTTTGTATTGCGTTATTAAATCCGGTGGCGCTGTGTGTTAGTTTCCTGACTCCCATGTCACATGGGCTGTGATTGAATCCCATAGAACGATGACTTTATTTTTTAACAAACATTTCTTTGAAAAAATGAAACGTTTCCCTTGGTCAGAGATTAAATAAAACCTCACTCGCACCAAACAAATTTATATTTCTAAATATCATGACATGATCGAATTTAAGTCTTTTTAATAACAATGAATAGTCACCTATGTGTTACAAAATATACATTTATATTGATTCGAATCGCGTTTTGATTTAAATCGTAAACGCGTGTTTAAATATATGTGTTTAAAGGCGATATACTGTATAAAAGCGCTGATTCCTATGGAGTATGTTCCTCCGGGGATTCAAAAAAATTATTTTAAATAGGCTGATAAAGCTTAGACTGCTGTAACTGTATTCTAGCCTGTATTACAACAGAACATTGGACAATGCAATGTAAATTGCAAAAATGCACTTGGAATCTGTCCAAGCCCTCCTACAAAAATTATTTAAACTGCGACACTGATCATTCATCTCTAAATAAACTTTATTTTATATAGCATTTTAAGCAAATAGGTAATTACATTGCTCATAAACCTAACTGCTTTTTCTACAGCTGGTGCTGGATTCAAACACACAACTTGTGCGTTGTTAGTCACGCACCTAGACCAGTAGGCTACAAGACAGCTCGCATGAACAGGCAGACGAAACAGCCCTACACAGCCCTGTCGCAGCACACGAATATAATCATACCGTTATTAAATTCTTTAGATGCGCGATTCCATATTATATTCCCTTTTAATCAAATTCTAAAAGTATGCTTGTTGACTCCGGTATCACGTTAGTTAAAGACTTCGAAGCTTAAAATGTTTAGGGAGAAATGGAATACTGGTGTGTATTTTTTTCTTTAAAGTACCAAGACCAGCTATATACTGTATGTTTATGTTCTAAAATTAATATCGTTTATGGCCTTCACACGCGTTACAGTATGCTCCTATTCTTTTTATGCTCAGCTACTAAGATTTCCCTTCAGTTGTAAAATTCAATATCTACAACGGGCACAGTAAAGACGTTTACAGTAAGTCTTTCTACGACAGACCAACGGACCACGAGTGCCCCTGTCGGTCAACCAATCACGCACCGCGTCATAATGCGTCATGATACGCGATACCGCAGCCAATTATCTGGGGTACGTGTCTGTACCGCTCACTTTGAATGGCTGCATCTGTAGCTAGCCAAGGAATAAATTACTTTTTTTGTTTATTTCTTTAGCACATTTATTTGAACATTTCCAGCGATTGTACAAGCACTGAAAAACTGTCCAATCCCTAGTTCGTCTGGCATTTTCTTTTAGTATAACAGACATAAAAACTCCCTTGCTTTTAACAGAGCGTTTCAGAATTTCTAACAACGAAAATTATTTAAACTGCGACACTTATCATTCAACCAGAGCTTAAAACATCACAACGATCCTCAAGAGCACAACAAAGACTATATTAATTAAAAAAATACTTGTATCAGATACATTAGAATCCAAGCTTTTTTATCTACGCTTTCTTTTTGACACTAAGAATGAGTATTTAAAATTTATCACAGAGTAAAAAGTCAAATTTCTGGGGCGTCTGTATACCAGAGATTATGGTACCGCTTCAGAAGGTTGTCAGCTAGTCAGATTCCAGGACAAGAATTATTTGTTTAATAATCGAGAATATGTAATCACGTATCTAAAGAAATTAATAATGATATTAATTTAAGGATCTAAATATATGTATCTATATAACTGGTAGTATTACTGTATTTCACTTTCTTTGTAAACACGTTTTGTTAACACCCGAATCGCAGGTGGATTCTGATTTTTTGTTTGTTATGGTCTACAGCTCAAATCCTGCTTAACTAAAAATTAGACACAAGAAGAGTATTATTGGACAATGTTGCGAGGCTCTGGCGGAATTTCTCTGTAAACTGAAGAGTTATAGAGGAACAGGTTGTGTATCGCTTCTTTTGATACTTGTAAAAAAACATTCCAATGTTAATGCGACACAGAAGATAATGTGGTGTATTGGTCGTTAGTGAAAAGATTTTATCATTTAATCTCTTTACTGTGCACATTTTAATCTGCTTAGTATTGAATATTTATATGGAATTTTACCACTAAAGGGAAATTTAAGTAGTTAAGCATAAAACGCTGAGGACCATAATGAAGGTCATAAAGGTCATAAACGATATTAATTTAGGAACATAAACATATTATGTAAACTGTATGTTGCTATTATTGGTATTTTAAAGAAAAAATACACACCAATACTCAATTTCTCCTACAGTATATTGACATTTTTTATAGTTCAAAATAACACATTCGTACTGTACTGTATGTACAGTACACAGCGGTACTGCAGGTTGAACCTTAGGGCGCAAATCCACCCGAACCCAAAAGCCCAACATATTAATGTGCATTCGCCTGGCGCTGCGCGGTTTTCATCACTCTCTGGGGGAGTGCTGGCTGTGACGAATTAAACTGATAAACTTGTGTCAAGCTGTCAACAAAAACCAGCTGTCAAAAAAAAGTTTTTTTTTAAAAAAGCCACTTTTAAAGGCGCTATATAAAATAAAGTTTATTATTATTATTAATACTGATGATATTCTTCCTCCAGGACTTGTCTGGGGAGATCGCCCGTTTTTCATGTAAATTGTTCCCTGGTTCCGCACCCCTTGGTGTCTCCCTCTCTGTCTCTCTCTGTCTCTCTCAATCTCTCTCGGGCCTGCACTCTTGATGGGCTTGTCTTGTGTTTCTCTCTCGTCTGGGCGCGGGAGTGCTGCTGGCGGGTGGTGACGGAGAAGAAATAAAGCACAGTTTTTAACTCCACAAGTCTGAGTCTCAACGAACCCAAATTCATTACATTGGTGTCAGAGTGGGAGGATGGACAGTGAACGGCCGATGATGTCGGACTCAGAGAACTGCTGGTTCCCCCAGCCCCGGGGACTCCGGAGGCGGTCAGGAAACGGGAGCGGCCCTTGAGCTACGCTACCCCCGCTCCGGAAAGCCAGAAAGAGCTGGCTGTGGGAAGGGTTGGCCACAGCCGGGGCTTATTTCTTCCACGAGGACTGTATCCTGGGGTTGGACTGGTTGCAGCAAGCTGCCTTGACTTGGGCGTGAGGGACGGGGTGCTGCGCCGGGGGTGGCCGTTGCCCTCCAGCAGCGAGGTCAGGTGGCAGTTTGTGGTGTCACAGTCGCTCCGTGGGGCAGTTCTCCAAGCGGTGCACGGCCAGCCGGAAGCCGCCAAGCAGTGACCTAGCCGCTGGAGGGCACCTGCCACCCCTGGTGCAGCACCCCGTCCCTCACCTCCAAGGCCTCCCACAGAGTGCCTTACAGACTTCGGGTAGGGGCAAGCTTATCTCACCGTCCTGGAAGTCAGCTCTGGCATGCTCGCCCTGACACCCGCGGCTCCGACAGGCCCAGGTGACGCCTGCCGCTGCCACCTCTGCTTCCCGCTCCGGTCAACCCACACACCCCGGACACCTCCTGCCCCGCCCACTGCGAGACTGATTCGTTCCCCCTGCCCCACCAACTCTCGCTGGCCCAAGTCAAGGCAACCACCCACCTGCTGCAACCAGTCCAACCTCAGGATACAGTCCTTGTGGACTGGGGCAAGGTACTGGAGAAGGGGTGTTTCACCCCCGCAGCCCCAAAGTGCACAGCGAGGGGGTCCGGCTGCCTTGGTGCCCGGCAGGACACCAGGCTGGAGCAGGGTGATTGTCGAACCGGTGTCGACGAGGGCCTGGCAGGGTCTGCCCTCGATGAGGCAGGGAAGAAATAAGCCCTGGCTGTGGCCAACCCTTCCCACAGCAGGCGGGGTGAAGCGCTCCTTCTGGCTTTCCGGAGCAGGGGTAGTGTCACTCAAGAGCAGCCTTCCCCCCCTTTAGGCCGCCCCGCTCCCATTTCCCGACGGCCTCCAGAGTCCCCAGGGCTCCGGTGCCTGGCACTCCCGTGTGATGTGTCCCCTCTCCCCACAGCGGTGGCAGATGATCCGCCGTCGTCGCTCCCCCGGTGTCGCTGCGCTGGCCGTCTCCTCCTCCCCATCTGATTCCCCGTGCACCCCTCCGTTGGTGCCCACCAGTCTCCTCAAATACAGCATCAGCCTGCTCAGCCAGAGCCAGGGCCTGCTCACGTGGCGCTGCAATTCAGTCGGCGCCAGGGCCCAGAGGAACGCCTGGAGCGCTATCTCCCGGTGGGCCTCCTCCGGGAGAGTAGGGTAACCCTGGGGGGCTAAGTATGCCACGTCTGCGGCGACTGGACCCAGCGGCTTACCCGCTAGGCAGCAGCGTTGGGCCAACCTTGCCCACAGCAGTCCTAGCACCTCCCCTCTCCTGCCAAAACGCCTCTGGATGGCTGACGCCAACGCCGCGTAGTTGTACCGCTGGTCCCCGGGTACATCCAGCAATGCCTGGCAGGCCTTCCCCTCCAGGACAGCGGCGAGGTGGCCCACCATATCCACCATAGCCGTTTGCCCAGTTCACCATCTGGAACTGGGCCTCAAACATCTGCCATGGGATCTCCCCATTATAACGGCTCGGTCTCACTGGCGCAGGCTAGAGCAGGGGTGGCGGGCTGGACCCTGCTGGTCTGGTGTCTCCTTCCTTCTGGAAAGGGCCCCCCTTCTGCTGAGTAGGTCACCGTGGGGTAGCCCTGATAAGATCTATGGCCACTGGTGGTGCTGAGGGGTCGTCCCGGCCCCTGGCGGCTGCTGCTTTTCCCCAAAAGGCGCTTTAGGGGGTCACTTGGCTGCTGGGGGAACCGGCGCTTCTCTGAGTCCAACATCATCGGCCGTTCACTGTCCATCCTCCCACTCTGACACCAATGTAATGAATTTGAGTTAGTTGAGGACGAACACAGAGACTCAAACTTGTGGAGTTAAAAACTGCGCTTTATTTCTTCTCCGTCACCACCCGCCAGCATCACTCCCACGCCCAGACGAGAGAGAGACACAAGACAAGCCCGCCAAGAGCGCGGGCCCGAGAGATAGAGAGACAGAGAGAGAGACACCAAGTGGTGTGGAACCAGGAAACTATTTACATGGAAATACATGGAAATCTCCCCAGACTGTACGCCCATTTCACTGTTACCTGGATACCTTTTGGGGGATATCCTCTATATCCTCTTTGGGGGGAATATCCTCTTGGTGGATATTCTACAACAAGTGATTATAAGACAATCTGTCGAAGTGCAATGAAATACAATATGCTGAACAGTATGCTTCTCAAAGTGCTTTACGGGATAACAACAATAACAACAACAATTTTACAAGTCCTGGGAGGAAGAATATCATCAATATTAATAATAATAAACTTTATTTTATATAGCGCCTTTAAAGGTGTTTTTTTTTTAAAAAAACTTTTTTTAAATGCATTTGCACACAGAGCAGTGTTTACTTGAACATGGAGATGCCATACTGAATAATTCCTGCACAAAACCATTGCAGCGGAATTTGCATCGTTTGGCAGGGCTATGGTTCATACAAGTGGTGGTGGATTTGGAGACAAAATGTATTTACATTGGGTTGCTGTAAGTGGAGCACTAATAAGCCCAAATCTCTACTTATTATTTTACAAAAGAATGCACCTGACAAGCTGGACAGTTTGCTTCTCAAAGCGCTTTACAGGATAACAACAATAACAACAACAATTTACAAGTTCTGGGAGGAAAAATATGATCAATATTAATAATAGTAAAAAACTTTATTTTATATAGCGCCTTTAAAGGTGGCTCCTCAAAGTGCTTTACAGGATAACAACCGATGAAACAACAGTGGCTGGGGGTTGAAAATACCTGTGAAACTGGTTTGTTGACAATGTACTGTAGACACAGAGTGTTACACCAACACATTAGCATGCGATTCCATTGAGGAGCCGGGCGCGATAATTGTTTTGTTCCTTGATACCTGATCTGCAAGGCCATTTGGCTGCAGCGAATGTGATTCTGTCTGAAAAAATAAAAGTATTTTAATCAAGATTCCCTTATAAAATTAACGTGAAACAAAACAAAAACTAAAAATAAGATACAATCTACAGACATTCACAACTTAAACATATCTTAAAATATTTACATATAGTGTTAAATTATTAGTTTAAATATATATTTTAAGTTACTGAAACAGCCAGTTAATAAAATTGTTGCAATTTTGTTCTTGTTTGGAGGTGGGGATATTCTGACAACAATTGATTTAAAAACAATCTGTCAAAGTGCAATGAAATACAATATTACGCTGGGTAAACGTTCCGAAGTCAAATTCTTCCGCGACGGGGGTACCTTTAAAGCGGAGACGACGAAAATAAAGTTTATTATTAATTTGCTGGACAGAGAGGTGAACATTATTATGAAGAAGACAAAGATAACGATTTACCTTGCATTGCCGGATTGTGAATCAATACAAATATTTAATTAAACACGGGTTTGCGATTTAAATGGCAATGGGGGTGACGGGAAAATAAAAATAAAATAAATAAAACAGGTTTCAATAGTTAATAACCACTTTTTATGCGCGAAACAGGGGTAATTTGTCTTCCTTTTGATCAGTTTAGAAATCTGTGTACGCTTAATTAGGTTTTTACTTCCTAATTAAACTTTTACAATACGCGTTTCGAATAGAAGCAGCATATGCTGTTGTCTTCCTGCTATGTGGAACAGATCAGCAAGTTTTTTTCTCCAATCAGAGGGGTGTCAGATGGTGTCAGCCAATCACCATTCCGTAATCTCTGGTATAGGGACACCCCAGAATTCTGTTACATTTTCATTTTAGGAAATTATTACACGCTTGGTTAAAAGCAAGGGAGATTGTCTGTTTTAGTGGACATAAAAACAAGAGTTTGCTGCGGCGTTATTGGAAACCCAATTTTAATACAAATCGCCAGCATTATATCCTAGAAGACATAGACCGGCGCCAGACTGGGAGAATGCCCGGAGCATTAAAGGGACTGGACAGTTTCCAAGTGCTTGTACAATCGATGGAAATGTTCAAATAAATGTGCAAAAGAAATAAAAAAATCATTTATTCCTTTATCATATTGGCTAGCTAATGTCCTCTCTTTGCTAGTTACCTGTGGCTGTGTTTCTGCGTTGCGTAGCAACGAGTGACTATATTCTCAGGCGGAGGAACGTGAACAGCTTAATTTTCATGTTAAATAATATTTGGGGATCGTTTAATAAAACTTTGATGCTTAAAATGTTTAGGGAGAAATGGAAGACTGGTGTGTATTTTTTCTTTCAACTACCAAGACCAGTCATATACAGTACAGTTCACATACAGCAATATGTTTATGTTGCTAAATTAATATAGTTTATGACCTTCAGATGCGTTATGCTCCTCTTTTTATGCTCAGCTACTAAAATTTCCCTTTAGTGGTAAAATTCCATATATATATTCAATACTAAGCGGATTAAAACGTGCACAGTAAAGACATTAAATTATTAAATCTTTTCACTACCGACCAATGCACTATGAGTGCCCCTGTCGGTCATTTTGGCCAGCCAATCACTTAGTGCGATAGACTACGGTGGCTTGTGGGTAGTTGCCCGCGGTACGGGTTTGTACTGTGAACTTTGAATGGCTGCATCTGTATATATCATGCACCCCTATTACTTATTAAATAATTATTTTATTGATATTTGACCATTCTGGGGACCAATAGTCTTTATTTGTGTGACAAGGCCTTGTGCTTTTTGACAAAATCTTATCATATACATTAAATATTATGTTAGACATGCATTCTATTATATATTAATACATTTTATTATACAAATAAATTAAATTTCTTAACAAAATGTGACTAAAACCACGTCTGTTTTAATTAACTAAAAGTAGACTATTTATAATGAAAATTTAGTTGACTAGACTTAGCTATGATTAATGGAACAAGTAAACGGTTTATTCCATGCTGAAAACAGAAAAAAGGAAATACAATGTTTTTGCTGTTTAGCCTTCATCATCAATAAATCTTTTATTTGTTCCTTTGCAGCCAACGCATGCTGACGCAGCCACCTACTATGATTAATGGATGTTTTAGTTGACTTCACTAAGACTATGATCAAATCAAAAACTGGTGACTAACACTGCAAACAAGTTCACAGAAAATATAACACTGAGGTTTAACATCTCCTCTTGTACAATAAGCTTTGTTGGTAACGTTTGAATGCGAAAACAGTATGATGATTGGTTGAAGCCCAAGCACAGTCCTCAGTGTGCTGTTTAAGGTTGAAATCAAGTGGTGAATGGCTTAGACAGGGAATTCAGAGATAAACCACGCAGGAAGGGAGACAGAATTGTTTAATTACAGAGCGGCTCCCAGCTGAAACAGGAAGAGGTGAACTGGCAATTCAAAAAATAAACCAAAGAGGGGAAAAAAGGCAAAATGACATGGAGATAAACAGTGGGAGAAAATGAGACTGGAGATGATTTTACACTGGGTCGTTGTCTGATATGATAAGGGGAGAAAATTGAGTTTTGAATTTATTCGCAAAAAGGGAAGTGTCAATAAAATTCAATAACAACAACAGCGGACTGAATCACAATAATAAATACAAAACTTTATTTTATATAGTACTTTTAAAAGGGGCTTCTCATAGCTCTTTACAGAGAAAAAAAAAGATACAGTGGGAAGAGGCAGCAGAATTAAACAGATACAGTGAGGGTTCGGAAGGGGCAATGAGGAGTTTGATTAAACTGATTGAGATCCTCATTGAAAAACTGGCAGTCTGAGAGAAAGGTGTCCCGATCTGTTTGAATGGCAGGGTGAGAATGTGAGAATGCTCGTGTTGCCCCTGGCAACCACAGAATGCAGGTCGAATCCAGTCCAGGCATGACAATAAAAATGCGAGACCCCCAACAAAAGCAAAGGTCCAAACACACAAATGATCTCAACCTGATTCTTTAGAAAGTGAAGAGTATACATTCTAAAAAAAAACACAAATACTGAATTTTATCACGTAATATTATTAAGTGAATCTAGATACAATGGCTAAGACCTGGCTGCTGTCAACATTTCAAGCTTCAGAGGACAGGAGATGGTTGCTGGGATGTAGAAGCCCCAGACTCAGTGATCAAAGCAATTGTAAAGTTTACCTTGGTTTGCCTTCTAATTACTTTTTCAGTAAATTAAGTATTAATCAGCTGTCCAGGAAGACAGCGTAAAAGAAAAGGACAACTAGGAGAAGAACAAAGGAGACAAGAGACCAAGGTGGGAGCTCTGGAAAGACCAGATTGCAGCTAAATATTTGAACCTTATTAAGTGAGTCTGTTATTCTGTAGATTCAGAGATATCCAATTGCCTGTAAAGAATTATAAAGAATCCCTTGGTTAAAAACAGCCTCTCCTTGTTAGTGGGTGAATTTTGAGAATGAAGAGATGGGGTCCCCATTAATTTGATATCATCAGGGTTAACAAAGAGAGAGAGATTTAACGGCAGGTAGTATCAATTTTAGTTTTGAAGCAAGCTTGGTTTTTCTAGGAGCCATTTAAGAGTTGAATACTTAGCAGCAGTCAGGTATTTCTGGATGGTTTGGAGGTGGGCTGCTGGGGTTGTAAGTTTTTGGTGTGTGTATTGTCATTGCTAATAAATATTTGTTCAAACCCAGTGTGCCTTACTTCTGACTCTTTTCTGTGTCAGAGCACAAAGAATTGAGGTGCCTCTAAGTATGCTGGGCAAACGTTCAAATTCTTCCACGAGGGGGGTACCTTTTAAGCGGAGACGATGGCACCGAAAATTTTTGGCACGCCCTCTCTTTAAAGCCCTGGCCAAATACAAAGACAGTATGTACAGTTATAATTCAAACTGAATTAAAATCTACACATCCCAGTTAAAATACTGGTGCTTGTGATCCTTGCTTTTATACAACAAAATATGGCAAAAAATCAGTCACATGACTTTGGGGCTGAGTTTCGAAAGCTTAACCAGCAACAAAGCGAAATTTACACGAAAGGGCTACCTCAAACTGTCAGCAACACGACTGTGTATGTCGCTTAAGCCACTCCTATTTGGCTTTTTAGTTATGGAGGTGGGAAGACGCCCCCCCGCCCTCTGGGTGCCTGGCTTGTCACTATCTTTAACTGTTCTGTGTCCAAATCGCAGTAGGGAGAGACACGTACAAAAAAAAGTTAATCCCAGCTACAACACAAATATATTTCTGTGGTAAGAGGGAGCAAAACATCAGTATTTACTGCTAGTAATTAGTGTACGATTTAAAGTTGAAATCTGAGCCTAAATATAAAGTTCAAATCTTGACAAACAAAGCAATGTAGGAAGTGCGCACTTTTTCTGCAACAGAAATACAGAGAAAATAAATCCTTTCTGACATCTCAAATCATTTTCAATTAAGGTTTCCAAAACTAACAAGAAAAATAGCATTTTCAGTGAGCAATTATGCTGTGTTTATGTAGAATAAGTGATTAGATTTTTGAGCAATCTAATTTCTTATTAATTTAAAACAGTGAAATTTCAGCTGAAAAAGATCGCACCAGGGACAGCACTATCTCTGCTTGTCATAGTCGTTCAGGAAAGGGTGAATGAAAGACGTCATGTCAAGTACAATAATACGGTGATCAATAATAACAGTTGTAGGACAAGAAACAAAAGATAATGAAAACTTTTTAAGGCTACAAATTAAGTCAAATGAAAATGAAGGACGTTAAAGTGCTAGAGGTGTAAAAAATACAAAATGCACATGAGCAAAGTTTTAGAAATGGAGCAGGTGTTACTTTGAAATAAGCAAATAGAAAAAGCCATGACTAGACATAGTGCAGAAGAGGGATGTAGGAACACTTGCTTAGATATACAAAAAAAACGCACAGAAAGGTTTGAGTTACAAAAGAACATGCAAACATAAAATAGATTTGGCAGAGAGTGAAGAATCAGAATCAGAAAATTAGCATTAAAAACAGCAAATCTGTTGATATTTGAGCCTTATATGAATTAATAGCAAACATGGCTTCACGTAGGGCTTCTCAGATAGTTGGGCATTCAGGTAGATTGCCAGGTGAAAAGATCTGTAAATACATTTTGTTAAAACAAGTCAGTTTTTTGCAACACATTTCTAAGAAAGTTTAGCCTTCTTCACTAATGAAACCACTAAATAAATAGAAACATAGAAATCTAAAGATTTTTTTATTCAATGTTGGTAGCAGGAGGAACTGTCAGGTTGAGCTAAGTGTATATTTTGTTGCAGAGTTGCTGCAAGATGTTAATAGTGAAAACAGGTATTTAGAAATGTCTCATTTCAAGAAGAAGATTTTCAGAATAATTATAAATCTAGCAGGATAGAGAAAGCACAGAAAATAGGCAGTTAGATTGACCAGATTAGTATGAAAAGCCAATAAGCAAAGAGGGTGTAAGAAGAGTGACCAACTAGTATACTTTAGATCTTTTTTCTGAACCAGGGAAAATCTGATCAAGTTTCTCTATAACAATAATAAAAAAAAAAAACTATAAAATGACAGGAGATGTTATAGACTGCAGAGGAAGATGATGAAGTTAGCAGACTGTATGTTTACATAGATACTGAAATGAGGATTGTATTTTAGATTCTGGATAGTTGCTAGCACTGAACTGTGTGTTGGACACATACGAATTGAAGGAATGGGCAAACAGCTGATACTGATCCACAGAGCCAGCATCTTAAGATGTTTATATTTAGAGGCAATTTGTTTAAATAACTAACTAGGTATGGATACTGATGTACAAGAGACGTGGAAAGGCTGTTTCCTTAAATAAAATAAATTTATCCTCAGTGAAATGCTGCCATCTCATAGTGGGTATCTTACATTGTGTATAGTTCCATCCACACAGTCCCTTTACTTCCATCCATTTTCTTATCTCTTTTTTCAGTACAGAGGATTTGGAGCCTATCCCAGCAAGCAACGGACGCAAGGCAGAATACAGCCTGGACATAGCACCTGTCCATCACAGGTCAGACAAACAGACACAAACACATACACACCAGGGCCAGTTTTCCCATAAGCCAATTAACCTAACAGGAGTGCAAGAGGGAATCATATCACACATATGGAGAAAAACCACAGAAACCAGAAAGAACATGCAAACTCCACACACACAGGATGGCAGGAATTGAACCCAGGGCCCCAGTGCTTCAAGATAGCAATGCTAACCACTTCGCCACCATTAGAAATTGATGGTTTTACAAGATGTGGGGAAAAGTGCAACAATTTATTACAGTGCTAAATTTAACATAGCATTCAGAAATACAATTGAGAATAGTTTTGTGGTGTTTGTATAGATGACACTTTTCAGACAATTAAAATCTGTAATCTTTCCACGTGTAATGTCATTAGAAAGTACAACAAGTTCCTGCTTTGTCTAAGGATGCTATCAAAAAGTAGTCTAAGTGGTGAGAAACCTGTGCTTAATGATAATTAAGGCACTTAGAAATCAAAGAAAATGATTTACGTTTACGTTGTTTAATTTTAAACACTAAGTTATGAATGCAGACACAATTGGTGCCATTCGCACTCCACGTTATAGAATGGCCATTGTGTAATACTGAGCTCTGCCCAGCCTATAAAGTCTAGTAATTGCTCAGTTATATGGGGGATAGTCACTCAAATATGCTTCCATATTTCCATAGAGACCATCTAAATATTCACTTGATCCTGCACCTCTAACCCCTGACCACTTGAAGACATAATAATGCAAATATCTGTCGACTGATCAACCATTTTTATTCTTTTTATAATTTCATTTTTATTTTACTTTCAGATTTAATTTGCTTTTGTAAAACCTAAATCACTGGACACACGTTTGGCCAAGATTACGTTAAAAATAAGGAGGATGTCTAAAAGAGAAAAAAAAACTAAACAAGCAAGAGACCGGCGTTTTCAATAGCGAGGGTGTAAATACAGTAGCTCAATATTTTTATTCCAGTTATTGAATGATACTGAGTCAGTCTAAAAGACATGTTCTCAGCCCTGTAACTGAATTACAGATCCTGTAACAGGTTTTCAGCACCATAACTGCACAACAGTTCAGTACTGTTCTGAGAATGAGGGGTTAATACAGACACAAAAACTGGACACTACACTGCATTGAAAGAAGGAGGGGTTAGTACAGACACACTGACTTAATATTCCAGATCAGTTAATACAGACAGACCCTGGTGGACTAGAATGTTTAAACCTATATAAATAAAAAATCAAAATAAATATAACAACAATTGTAATACAAAAACAATATTTATATTTTTCCCCAAATGACGTCGGATTATACAGATTTAGCTAAATAATTCCTTTTTTGATTCGTTTTTAGCACCATAACCGGACAACAACAGTTAAGTTTACATTAAAGAATCCCGTTTCCCACGTCACTCTGCATCTCTCCACTATATTCTCCCCAGTGACGAACTTAAAGACACTGTTTTTAAACAAACACACACACACTGACTTCATACAAGTCACCACACTGACCTGACAGCTCCAGTTTTGTATCAATTTCTTCTTTTATTTCTGCAGCGACATCACAGAGAAGCATTTGTCCAACATGATCTGTCTGTCCCAGATCTCCTCCTCCTCCCGACTCCTTCTCCCACAGCTGCAATCTCCACTTCAGCCTATCGTTTTCCTTCTTCAGACGTGCCATTTCATTCCTGACACTGTCCTCCACACACTATGTGATTTTAAACACGGCCCGTCTCACTAGAATCTGGGAGATGCTGCGGAGCTTGTCTTCCTCGTCCTCAGCTTCAGACACCCTGTTTCGGAAAACTTCTGACACTTCATACACGATCGATTTGAGCAAAACCTGCATGAAAGAGTGAAGCTTAGTTTGCAGATTCAACAAACTCCGCCATCCTTCTTCAGAGTCATTCAGGAATAAAGTCTGACTTCCAGAATTTAAACGCAATACACTTCATATTTGTATTCTTCACAGATCCTGTATTCAGGCATGTGATCTGTTCAAGCATGCACACTGCCAACAAGACTTCTGCGATATCAAAACTTGAAAAAGTTATTTTAAAAACAGGACAAACAGGGCTGGCAGCCATATCACCCTGCAACTCACAACTGGCAACCCACTGAAGGTAAGCAGGTGTGAGCCTGGTCAGTACCTGGTCAGTACCTGGATGGGAGACCTCCTGGGAAAAAACTAAGGTTGCTGTTGGAAGAGGTGTTAGTGGGGCCAGCAGGGGGCGCTCACCCTGTGGTCTGTGTGGGTCCTAATGCCCCAGTATAGTGACGTCCTTCAGATGAGATGTAAAACCGAGGTCCTGACTCTCTGTGGTCATTAAAAATCCCAGGGTGTTTCTCGAAAAGAGTAGGGTGTAACCCTGGCGTCCTGGCCAAATTTCCCAATGGTCCTTACCAATCATGGCCTCCTAATAATCCCCATCTATGAATTAGCTACATTACTCTGCTCTCCTCCCCACGGATAGCTGATGTGTGGTGAGCGTTCTGGCGCACTATGGCTGCCGTCGCATCATCCAGGTGGGTGCTGCACATTGGTGGTGGTGGAGGGGAGTCCCCATTACCTGTAAAGCGCTTTGAGTGGAGTGTCCAGAAAAGCACTATGTAAGTGTAAGCAGTTATTATTATTATAAGCTTCTTATTATTTAGCTAAAGCAAATTATTCAATCACCGCTACGTAGGAGAAGTATCTGCAGCGTGACGACGTCATTAGTTAGTGCCGCCGCAGCTTCAAAACAACAGAGGAGCGGAGCTGAGAAAGAGGAGTTTAGCAGCCGGATATAAACCTCACTGCACCTGATAGCGCCACCTAGTCAGGAGGAGTGAATCACCTATGAGTTTCAGTGTTCGTGAGTGTGAATTTTGTTGCAATTGAAAATTGATTTTTCACCGTTTACTGACAGGACATAATAATGTACATCAAAACTTTCATGTAAGTTTCATGTAAAACTATATTTAAATCAAAGCACACATAACTGATCAGATGCTCCCCCAAAATAAAATATCAGGTATAATCTCTATAAAAACACTACTGTATGCTGCTTGGGATCAGATAAAACAGTGAAATTAGCATTAGGAATGACAGGAAATTACATAAGTATTCTAATTAAATAAATATTATGAATCTTTTCACCACATTGGTTTCACTGTGACTTTACAGGTAACACATACATTATGAAAATAACCAACTATTAACTGGGGTTCGATTCCCGGCCAGTGTTGCTCTGCTGTATTTAAAGGTACTTTTGAAGCATCTGAAGCACACCTGCAGAAGTTCTCAGATGACTGCAATTGTGGGATGTATTGAAGGTGGGCTGGAGTCAGAGTACAGAGGATGGGTCAATAGCTTTGTGGTGTGGGGAGAACCACCTGCAGATCGATGTGGCTATGACCAAGGAGTTGGTGGTGGACCTCAGGAGGAAGAAGGCCCAACCTACACCAGTCTGTATACATGGGAGCGCCGTTAACTCGTACAAATAAGCTGGGGTATGCGAAAAGACGAATTCCTAATGCAAGAAATTGTATAGGGCTAATAAAGAAGCATTATCATTATCATTAAACATGGGCGTCCACATTGATGACAGACTAAAAAGGACCAACAATACCTAGGCCATTTATAGGAAGGGTCAGAGCTGACTTTACTTTTTGAGGAGGCTCAGGTCCTTCAATGTGTGTAGTGAGATGCTTCTGATATTCTACCAGTCTATTGTAGCGAGTGCCATTTTCTATGCAGTGGTGTGCTGGGGCTCTGTGATTAGAGTGGGGGATGCTAATCGGCTGAACAAGCTCATCAAGAAGGCAAGTTCTGTCATTGGGTCTGATCTGGAGGTGCTGGCTGAGACGAGAATAGTGTCCAAATTAATATCCATCATGGACAATGTCTCCCCCCCCACCTCCCCCTCCATGAAATGTTTAGTGGAATGAAGACCACGTTCAGCAACAGGCTGATCCTACCATAGTGTGACAGGGAGCGTTACAGAAGATCATTTATGCCTACTGCCATAAGACTTTACAACCCAACAACAGTATGTCTGGGCAGGGGCAGCACTGACCTACTGTGACATCATACCTGTACTCCTGAAACCTGATTCCTCTGTAACAACTGGTGCTCTGTTTTACTGGTGTTCTTTCTATATCTGGTTTATAGAAGTGCAATACGTGAAAACTGAATTGGCAATTTATTATTCACAACTAGTTACCTACTCTCTGCAATATGCTTGGGAGTGTACAATATATATATACTGTGTATTACATCTTCCTTGGGTTCGGTATATTCATACTTTTTTTGTGTGTGTGCCTTTTCTGATTTGTTTGTAATTCTTTATTCCATTTTTTTTAATTTATTTACTGTATTATATTACTACATTTTCACTGTACTGTGTTGATTATGCCTTGCTGCTGTAGCACTTGAATCTATTGCCATTTCTTCATTGATAGTTTCTTCAATTCCTTCCACTGAATTTTGATATTGAATAAATACTGACTGTTTGTATTGTCAGGATTTTGACAAAAATGGACACATTTTGGTTTTCTATCAATTGACAATTTTCTTAAGATACCAGCCTCTTTTACTGTTGTCATTGATGTTTTGCAAAGTATAATAGTCTCCCTTTGCTAGAATATTTTTAAAAATACAACAACATTACAATATATTGAACATAATTTACATTTACATTTATATCAAATTTAAGGTAAATATATATCAAAATATTACAATATACCTTTATGAAAAGTTGGTGGTTCAAATGCTGAGTCAGGGACGCATCTCTCATTTCTCAAATATTACATTATCTCTGCTTGATTGGAGTTCCCAGCAAAACCTTTACTCTCTTGATATTTGCAGAAAATGCAAGCGATTTGCACGCGTGTACCTGAGTCAATATTACTGGGAATGTCTAAAAATGACCAACAATGGCAACTTGCAAGAAACATTGTATTCACCCATGGAATTCTATCTTCAGACAGGTGGAGGGATAATTAATTTATACACCCGTTACAGAGTCTAAGACACATCACATTTTTCAATACATCAATACATACCGTAGCCCTCCCAGTCGACAAGAAACTGCCATCGGTCCTGGAGCCAGCGGGTATCCAGGATCTTGTTAACTGTGTAAGAAGGCAGGCTGTCAATGATTCGTGGAGAAGGTCGAGGTTGGGAGAAAAGAGATCTGTGGTAGGGCTTCAAGAGAGAAACGTGGAAGGATAGATGCACCCTGAGAGTCGGAGGAAGGGCAAGACGATAGGTGACAGGGTGATCGCCAGATCTTCTTTAGAGAGGTGAGGCAGGTTTGGAGGGAGGGAATATTCAAGTCAGGAACAGAATCCGTGAGAAGGGGGGGTTGCTATCCCAGGGAACAATAGAAGAGGGACATTCCAGTCATGGAGGTGGAGAGAGAATTGCATATTCCACCCACGGGAGAGGAGAGGTCCAGTCATCTTGTGAAGCTGAGACATAGGCTCGGAGGTAAGTGAGGAGGCCTTGGTTGGTTCTTTCTGTCAGGCCATTGGCTTCAGGATGATAGCCGGATGTAAGAGATGTGGAAGTCTGTGACAGAGTGCTTGTTATTTTTTCTTTCTTTCTGAATGTGAAATACTCTAATACTTCCCCCTACCCTTCTGGTATGTTTGAGAGAGTGTATGTGATACAAATGAAGTGTGAATGATACTTACCCTTTTGTTGTTTCAATAAAAGCACTGCAGTGTTTTCCCCATTTGGAGTATTGTATTGTTTTGTGTTGATCAAGATGGCCACCAGTCACCTTTCCTTTTTGTAGTATCACACAAATGATCTTAAAGGGAAAAAGGGTTACTGGTGAGCCATCTATAAATAACCAATGTAAGATTAATTGTTTTGTTTAAGTGAATATATCAGAGTTGCATGACTCTGTTAAAATGTATAAGTTATTTTGGGATGGTTGAATACTTTATTTTGAGCAAACTGCCCATCTCTGTTAAGAAAATGTGAGCGAGTCCCTTTAAGAGGATGGTCCTTAGAAGAAAAGGGGCTATAAAAGGGACTGGGAGAGCTCAGTATAGAGGAGGGTGCCTTGGAGGAAAGGTGTGGAGAGTACTCCTGTGAGGTTTTTTTGGTTATCCTTATTTTTTGGCAATAAATCCAGTTTTGTTTGAATTTGAAGACTGCTGTGTGGAAGTTTCTTTTCTTTTGAGCCAAACCTGGTCACTTGGCCGGTGACAAAGTCCCTAGATATTTACAAAAGGCTCTCTAAAATCTAGAAACAAATTGAGGTCCCTGACCTGATACTATATCTGCAGGAATACCATGAAGTCTGAATATGTGAAGAACAAAGAGATCGGCCATTTCCTGAGCGGATGGAAGAGCAGGAAGAGGAATGAATTGTGCTGCCTTGGAGAATCTGTCTACCACAACCATGATGGTAGTCTTGCCTTGACTCCCTGGGAGATCCATCAGAAAATCCACCGAGATGTGGGACCACGATCTTCTAGGAATCAGAAGTGGCTGAAGTAGACCAGCCTTCTTGAGATGAGAGGATTTAGCACTGGTACAGACGGAACAAGCCTGCATGGACCCAATAACGTCGGTCTTCATAGAAGGCCACCAGAAATATCTAGAGATTAATTCCAGGGTGTGTTTGACCTGCAAAACACGAGTCATGAATCATAGATCGAATGGAGTCAGGAACAAAAAGTCCGTCCACAAGGCACTGGGGAGGAACAGTTTGGTTCATAAGTGCACGTTTGATCTGGTCCTCCAGATCCCATCTAATTGCAGCAGTGAACCTCTCAGCAGGTATAACAGGTTCAGGAGGATCTACAAAGTCAGGTGGACCATGGAGACGAGATAGGGCGTCAGCCTTTACATTCTTGGACCCTGATGTTAAGTAATGAAGAAGCGGAATCTCGAGAAGAAAAGTAATCAGCAAGCCTTGCTTGGGTTTAAGTGTTTAGCAGCCTGCAAATAAGACATTTTAGTGATAGTGAAGGGGTGTAGGACCCCCTCCAGCCAATGTCGCCATCCCTCCAGGGCGAGTTTGATAGCCTGGAGTTCCCTGTATTGTAATTGTAATTGACTTCAGCCGGAGACAACTTCTTGGAAAAAAAGGCGCAGGGGTGGGGAATATCCTTCTCTCCATGACGTTGGGATAGTACGGCTCCGACACCGTTGGCTGATGCATCTACCTTAAGAACAAAGGGGGAGGTCTGGATCTGGGTGACGATGGAGAGGAGCTGTAGTAAAAAGTTTCTTGAGGTGAACAAATGCTCGGTCTGCTTCAGGGTCCTATTTGCCTTGATTGGTGCTTTTTCGATTCAGGGCGGTAATCGGGGATATGATAGAGCTGAAATGCCTTATAAAGTGGCGATAAAAATAAAGTCAAATAAAGTATCTATCTATCTAAAAACATCATTCATGAAGCCCTGAAAGACAGCAGGAGCATTTGCCAACCCAAATGGCATTACCTGGTACTCATAGTGACCATGGGTCATCATGAACACCGTTTTCCATTTATCACCTTCTCAATACAGATTAGGTCTACGCGGAGATCCAATTGGGAAAAAATAGTTGCACCTTGGAGTGATTCCAGAGCCGACGAGATTAAAGGAAGGGGGTAATTATTCTTGATTGTTATATTATTTAGACCGTGATAGTCAATGCAGGGCCTGAGGGACCCATCTTTCTTTTTAACCAAAAAGAAACCAGCGCAGGCAGGTGAGGAAGAGGGGCGAATGAAGCCAGAGTTTAAAGATTCCTGAACGTTATTCTCCATAGCCTGCGTCTCTTCACGGGAGAGGGAATAGATATGACCCCTGGGAGGAAGAACTCCTGGAATTAAATCTATGTGACAATCGGAAATGTGGTTAGGAGGAAGGGATAGAGCCTTCCATTTACTAAATGCCAGGTGTAGATCGGAGTAGTGAGAAGGTATTTTGGAGAGATTATCGTGAGAAATACAGGAAACTGAAAGTTTCCGGGGGAGTACACAGCAATGTGAAAGACAGTGAGCTCCCCAGGCAGTAAGTTCTCTTTCTGACCAGAAAATGCATGGGTTGTGTGTCTGTACCAAGGGAAACCAAGAACCACTGTGTGAGAAGGGGATTGGATGATAAGGAACTGAATAGCTTCCTGGTGGGTGGCACCAGTATGGAGATTGAGAGGAGGAGTCTGCCATTTCACCCAAACAGGGGAGAGGGGGAATCCATCAAGTGTGAGTAGACGAATAGGAAGCGTAACAGGTAACAGAGGAATGTTGTGAGAAGAGAAGAGTCTGGAGTCCAGGAGATTTCCCTCGGATCCCGAATCAACTAAAACATAGAGAGGAATTCGCTCTTTGTTCCATGAAAGATCAGCTGGGAGAAAAAGCCCCGATCTAGATGTGGAAGAGGAAGTAAACTGACCCTGGCTGTGGGTGGAGAGGAGCAAGGTGGACATCTGGGGCAGGAGGCCCGGAGGTGATCATGGGAACCGCAATAAAGACAGCGCCCCTCATCGATTCGGCAGCATCTTTTCTGGATTACCCTCTGAGGAGAGGAGGGGGGACGGGACGGGACGGGAGGGGGTGGAGGGGGTTCGATTATCTGATTTACGTTGTTGAAGCCTGATCTCAAGTTCAAAAACCTGTGCGATGAAAGCCTCAAGTGATGAAAAGTCCAGGGGTAAATGCGTAACAAGATCCTTAAATTCATCCCATAATTAAAGGTGGAACTGGTGAATAAGGGCTTCGTGACTCTAAGGGACTAGAGCAGCTAGGAAGCGGAACTCCTTGATGTAGTCCTGAAGGGAATGGAGCTCTTGAGTGAGGGAAGTGAGGTGTGCAACTGTCGGGTGATGCGAGTGAATTTTCCCAAAGACTGAATGTAGGACAGCCTCAAAAAGGTAGAAGTCAGAAGTCCCCGGAGTTCCGAGAAAGGATATGCATCCAGAGCTCGTCCAGTGAGGTAAGATACCATAAAGGCAATTCTTACTGTATGCGTTGGGAAGCAGTCTGGGCGGATGAAAAAAGCCATATGACAATGGAGTCAGAAAACCCTGACATCTCCATCAAATCTTTCCGGGGAGGGTGGGGGTAATAGATTTACAGGTGCAGGAACAGGAGCTACAGGCTGTGGAGGTGGTGATCGCGCGACATGGTTGACTAGTTGCTGGAGTGCCTTAGTTAGTTGGCCCAGAGTCCAAGAGTGTTCCTGGAGAACGTCAAGTTGATTTTGGCTCACGGGATCCATATCATGGCTCACTATTCTGTCAGGGATCAGGCAGGTAGTTCTCCAAGGATCCTGTGCATAGCCGTGAAGGCCAACAAGAAAATAACACACACTAGAAAACTCTAAGATGCTTTTCAATTGTGAGTAGGGTTTGGGGTTTGAGGAAACTTTAAATACTGAAGGGAGAGGAACGTGGTTGGATAATTGGTTCAGGAGTGAGAAACTGTGGATTCTGGTGCCTGTGAGAATGTGATGGGTTCAGTTAGGAATGAGAGTGTGAAACAGTGGGTTTGGGAATGTAATGGGGTTTGCAAGGGCAAGTGTGGGACATGACAGTTGTGTTATGATGAGTGTAAGCGACTGCACCTTTGTTTTCTGTAATCCTCTCTCTACTTCTTTGGCACCTGTAGATATAGTTCTTCTGTGGAGCGGGCTTCAGACTTCTGCTTCAGTCCTAGCTGTCCTGCTAATAGGTCTCCCCGATAAAGTCATTCTATCATCCACCTACACCAGATACAACTTGAGCCAGAAATAAAAGTTTTAGTCAGTCCCCAGCAGCTTCTATATTAAAAGACTAAAACTACCATTAGAAACAGAGAAAAATTATCAGGAATTTTTCCATGGAAGAAGATAAAGTCTAAAAAAAAATGTAAGATCCTACCCATACACAACAAGAATAAGAAACAAATAAAAGGTAGTCAGGGTTGTTTGAACCTGTATTAAAAAAGTGACATTGAAACTTCCAGTCTCCGATGTCGCTGTGACTGAACTCCGCAGATGTGCAGTGTGCCTTTACTCTTTCAAGATATTCAAGAGCTTTCGCTGTGTAAGCTCTTCACTGTGTGTCCTGTACCGTACTGTGATTTCCCTTAGATTATCCACGTGGAGTACAGCAGCAAAATCGCTTTGAACTCTATTTGGTTTGTGAAAGGAAATGCTAAAGAAAATAAAAGTGATAAACATTTAAAATAACCATTGTATAGCTAGAAAAGTGAAAGATAAAAGATTACATATTATGGACATTCACAATAGATTAAATAAACCCAATCACCCAAACAGGGACTTGAACCCTGGACCCTCAGGTTCAAAGTCTAATGCTCTACCAACTGAGCTATCCTGGCTCTGGAATATGAATGACACCGTTGAGATCCTTGCAAGTCATGTGTCTCTTCTTGTGTCAAAAAGCGCAGTCATACCTGACCTGTCGGGAACGACCACTGACAGACTTTATCCAGAAGTGACACCACCACTCCCAGTAGAATGAGAGAGAAATACAGCATGACATGGGGAACCATGGGGCTCCCACAATTAATCTTTCCTGTCATTACTGATTCTTTCAGCGACAACCCTTTCTTAGTTACCAACAATAAGCTCAGACAGTACTCCTCTGTAAATAATTGCTTATGTGTGGCAGCACACCAGTTCAATGATACTTTGCAGTGCACGCTTACAGATCCAGCCAATTAAAATGCACGGAGTATGCTGCATTAAAATGCAGTAGGCGTGGTGCATCACAATGTAGCATACCACAGTTATGATAATAGTATCCAGAATCACCTTGTTAAACCACCAGGTGCAGCTAATAAAGCTTAACGTCTCATGTACAGCATCTGAGCTGTTTTGAATCCCTGTCACTGCTGAGGGACAATCTTTTTCCAATTAAGAATTAAGGTTGTATACTCCTTAGACTTTTAATAATTTTAAACTGTATATTACAACAGGTTAATCATTAAACATTAAAAAGTCGATATATTTGATAAAAGCGAGATTGCTGAGCTGGACTAAAGTACACAACCTTCCACCTTCATCATAAATATTTAAATTATGCAGAAATATTTTAAGCATCAAAGTTTTTACGGAAGATATTACTAATAGTATTAATAATGAATTACCTTGGACAGGCTGTAAGCTCAAAGTATTACCGTGGTTCACATTCTTTGAAACCGTCTGCATCAATTTAACTGTTGCGACACGAAAATACGTTATTTTTTCATTGACAAAAAGTAACACCACAGCATTTAATTGATCCAAATAAATGTATTAGTTTCCAATCAAAGTAAGTAAAAAAGTAAGTTTTGAGAATCTCAGATTCACCATGCCTATAATGGTTTCCCGGAGATTAATTTAGGAACATAAACATATTATGTAAACTGTATATAACGATATAATTATATTTGTGAACTGTAGCTCAAATTATCACAGTAGTACACTTTCTTTGGAAATGCCTGCATCTTTTTAACACATTCCCAAGCGATTTTGTGTGGTGTAATAAGTTAGGTGTGTACCTTGCGTGCTGGAAGTCGGGGGTTTGAACCCAGCTGTTGTCATGAGTTTTCTTTTAAGAAATAAAAATGTATTTGAAAAACTATAATGGCAAATATTATGGACACTATATTGACATTTTTTATATTTCTAATATCATAACATGTTTGAAGCTAAGTGATTTATTAATAACAACAAATCATTTCAAACTGCCACTACAGTATAGCTTGTGGGAAATACATTTGTCCTGCATCAAAGCTTAACTCGTTCAGAGCACCCTACTGTACATTACAAACTCCAAGCATTTCATTTTGAGCTGAAGACCCATACACCTGAAGAAGGCTTCACAGACGAAGCGTTGTGTTTTCTCTCTTCTCTTCTCAGCACGGAATAAACCTATTACTTGTTCCTTAACAATGACAGCATTGCATGCTATTGAAAATTCCTTCCCATCCCCCTGAATTGTTGTGTTCTATTCTATTTTAAATAACAAGACAGGGGTGTTGACAGTCCTAACCTTTGTGAGAAGTATGGAGCTGCTTTACATAAGGTAGCTGCAATGGAATATACTATCTTAACCATTTTTTACACCTTTTAAAGTCATGTAATGTTTGAGTTAGGCAGGAACACGTCATTGTATCTTATTTTTTATTTCATTTTTTAAAATAAATGTAAGGTAACCAGCAATCAAATGTCCTGTTTTTTCTTCACATTCATTTTTCATACTGCAGTTTGAGTCTTTGTGTAAGCTGTAAGTTCTTTTTAATTCTTAATAAAACATTTGAAACACTTTAATTTTGTAAATGCAACATGCATTCTGTACAGAAATAAAATAATGTTTTCTACAGGTGTTAAGCAGATTAGCAGGTTGCTGACAAAATAGCTCACCGTCCACCACTTCCCATTGATATAACTTTAAACGAACAGGAAAAATAGCATTTTCAGAGAGCAATTATTTTGTGTTTATATAGATTAAGTGATTAGATTTATGAGCAATCTCATTTCTTATTCATTTAAACAGTGACATTTCAGCTGCAAAGCGCACCAGAGACAGCACCATCTCTGTTTCTCATAGACGTTCAGGAAAGGGTGAATGAAAGAAGTCATGTCAAGTGCAATAATTCGGTGATCAATAGTAACAGTTGTAGGGCAAGAAACAAAAGATAGAGAAAACAATCTTTTTAAGGCTAAAACTAAAAATCAGTCTACAAATTAAGGCGAATGAAAATTTAGGATGTTAAAGTGCTAGAGGTGTAAAAAATACAAAAATGCACATGATCAAAAAGGTTTAGAAATGGAGCAGGTGTGACTTTCAAAAAGCAAACAGAAAAAAGCCATGATTAGACATACTGCAGAACAGGGATGCAGGAACATTTGCAAAAGCTTAGAGGTACAAAAATAAAATCACAGAAAGGTGTGTGTTACAAAAAAACATGCAAACATGAAATAGATTTGGCAGAGAGTGAGGGGCTTGCATAATCAGGTGCATTTCTGGCAGGGAGAGTATGAAATAAAAAATTAGCACACGTAAAAAACAGCAATTCTGTCAGAGAGCCTTATATGACTACAATCATGGATTCATGAAGGGCTTCTCAGATAGCTGTGCATTTAGGTAGATTGCCAGGCGAAAAGATATGTAAATATATTTTGTTAAAGCAAGTCAGTTTTTTGCAACATTTTTCCAAGAAAGTTTACCTTTTGTCACTAATGAAATAACTAAATAAAGACATAAATATAGAAATCTAAAGTTTTTTATTCAATGTTGGTAGCAGGATGAACTGTCAGGTTAAGCTACAGTAAGTGTATATCTTGTTGCAATGTTGCTGCAAGATGTTAACAGTGAAAACAGGTATTTAGAAATGTCTCATTTCAAGAAGATAATTTTCAGAATAATTATAAATCTAGCAGGATACAAAAAAGACAGAAAATAAGTAGTTAGATTGATCAGATTAGTAAGCAAAGCCATTTAGCAAAGAGGGTGTTAGAAGAGAGACAAACTAGTATACTTTAGATCTTTTTTTCTGAACCAGGGAAAATCTGATCATGTTTCTCTATAACATTAATAATAATAAAATATATAAAGCACCTTTAAAAGTAGCCTCAAAGCAATACAGTAGGTGTAAAAACAGTTTTAAGGACCACAGATTACAAAGTTTAAACATATAAGAAAGAAAAGCAGTTAGATGTGCTACCGAAGTTAGAAAATGAAGCAGAGGCAGACACTAAATAAGTCAGGTGGGTAGCTGCGTCAGCATGTGTAGTCTGGAAAGGAATAAGTAATATGTTTATTCCATGCTGAAAAAAGAAGAGAGAAAACACATTTCGGATAAGCCTTCTGAAAAGAAAGGTTTTGAGGTTCGATTTAAGTGCACTCATGGTGGGTGACTCTGATATCACTGGGGATACAAATCCAGAGCTCTGGGGTGCAGCTAGGGAAGGTCCTGTCACCCACAGAATATAGATGTTCATGAGGACAGCTAGAATACCAGAGTCAGATGGACAAAGGATGCAAAGTGGGGAGTAGACACATAATAAGCCAGATAGGTAATGACTGGGGATGAGGATTTTGAAGTTGATTCGAAACCTGATATGAAGCCAGTGCATAATGCAACCCGATCAGGATTCTGGCTGTCAAATTCAGAACATATTGGAGATTGTTCAGTGTGGATTTAATTACCCCAGTGAACAGGATGTGTATTTATTAACTCTAGAAAAAAACCTTTCTTGATTTCTCTAGTTCCTAGTTTCTCTAGTTCCCTTTAAAATAAACTATTATTCCACAATACAAAGTACTACATGGCCAGTATTTACATATGATATTTTGTGATTTGAACAAATTAACACAAGCAGTTTTTGAGAATTGAAGTGTTGGCTGAGTTATTGCAAGATGTAAGACTAGAGATGTAGGTAGGATAAAGATAATTTGGGGTAAGTTGAGGAATACACCGATAACAAGAACACTTCCTAATGGGGTTAGGCATACTTTTGACAAAATGACAGGAGATGTTATAGACTGCAGAGGATGAAGTTAACAGACTGTGTTTACATAAATACTGAAATGAGGATTGTATTTTAGATTTTGTGTAGTTGCTAGCATTGAACTGTGTGTTGGATGCATATGAATTGAAGAAATGGGCAAACATAGCTGATGATGATCCACAGAGCCAGCATCTTAAGATGTTTATATTTAGAGGCAGGAGAGGTGGAAAGGCTGTTTTCTTAAGCCAGCACTATAAAATAATTTATCCTAAGTGAGATGTTGCCATCTCATAGTGGGTTTCTAACACTGTGTATAGTTCCATCCACACAGTGCCTTTACTTCCATCCATTTTCTAATCTCTTAATCCAGTACAGATTATTTGGATCCTATCCCAGTAAGCAATGTACAATCCCCAGTAGTGTAGGACGCATACCCACGTGATCCTGAAAGTGCTACATTATTAATATCTTCCGTGCCGCATTAACTGGAACGTAACTGTGAAACGAAAGTGTAAAAAGAGGCAATACACAATATGTCCCCTCTATAAATCTTCAGTTTATTTCACCAGAGCCTCACAACATTGTCCAATAATACTCTTCTAGTGTCTAATTTGTAGTTTAGCAGGAGTTGGGCTACAGTATATGAATATAATTATATCGTTATTAATTTCATTATATACGTGATTCCATATTATATTCCCTATTAATCACATTCTAATAATTATGTTTTTTTAATGATACAGGCGTAAGTTTTTGCAGAAAAGGTTAAAACGTTATAACTTTTTACAAAGTAATAAACTCAATATAGTCAGAGGGAGCACGTAAAAACATTTCCAAAATAACCACAGTATGTAACCGAATGAAAGACTTTGATGCTTAAAATGTTTAGGAAGAAAGTGGAATACTGGTGTGTATTTCTTTAAACTACCAATACCAGCCACATACAGTTTACATAATATGTTTATGTTCCTAAATTAATATAATTTATGACCTTCAGACACTATGCTCCTCTTCTTTTTATGCTCAGCTATTAAAATTTCCCTTTAGCTGTAAAATTCCATATACATATTCAATATGTTTAAAACATGCACAGTAAAGGGATTAAATGATTAAATCGTTTCACTAACAACCGATGCAATACGAGTCCCCCTCTTGGTCATTTTTGCCAGCCAAATCACACACCGCGGTACACAGCTGTGAACTGTGGGTAATTTCACACGGTATGGGGTTGTACCGTGCATCTTGAATGCCTGCATCTGTAGGTTTTTTGCCCTTTCCATCAAGTAAAATTGCAAAAGTGAGTGACTCGACCCACTTTCATTGCGGTGACCTGGATTCAAACTGGGGTTGTTGTGGCCACAACGCAAAGCACTGACCACTATATAATCATGGCGAGCGACTGAGATCACTGTTTGAGTTGGTATGCCTGTGTGAACACCTTGGTGATCTCATCATGTCCTGGGGATCTGAACACTCCTGATGTTGTTCATCAACTGAGTCTCAGTAAATAGACCCTGTAGTACACTGGGTGCCAGCTGGCTCTCTAACAAGCACGCTATAAAGACAGGAATCACACTTTGCTTGCATTTCATATTTATTGTATTAATATTAATCAAGTTAATCTTGTCATTATCTGCAGTGGATATTTATTGAAATTTCAGCTTTTTTGATGTAAAGGTTGACATCAAGACACATAATGACAGACCTTTTTTTCATATTTAATAAGATCTTGTAACCAACAATTTTAAAGTGAAAAACAAATGTAACATTCTTAGGAACATTATTATTACTAATTATTTTTAATTAAAAATAATAAAAAAAACTTTTAATGCCTTGTTTGCATAAGTGTGCACACCCATTATAAAGTATACAGATACAAAGTGATACAGAAAAAAATCTTCATTTAACCCAAATGTTAAAAGATTAGTTTGTTAGGTGAAGTAGGGCTGCAAAGGAATAAGTAAAGTGTTTATTCTGTGCTGTATCTTCCTTTCTTCTCTTTTCAGCATGAAATAAACACTTTACGTCTCTGTTTGTTGCTGCTTTTAGCCTATTATAATCCATTCACCTGCGATTTCTACATTTTTCTAGTGAGATGTCAAGCCACCGAGCCTGTGTTGTGTATCAGTGGTGGGTGTAGTAGATATCCTGTTGTACAAGGAAAAGTCATTGAGCTCCTTGGACATGAAAAGTGCCAGATAAAAGCTATTTCTCATAATTTATTTTAGTCAGTGCTGCTATTGCATGTAAAGGTGGCAACTTGCTCAGCACACAGTGAACGCAAATGTCTCGGAGCGGTGTGTCCAAGTGTCTGTAAAAGGGCAGTGCTACGCTGGTGCCATGGCTTAATTGGTTAAAGCGTTTGCCTAAAAAATAGGAGATCCTAAATCCGAATCCCAGCAGTGCTTTTCTTCCCGTCCTGTAAACAATTCATGCTGAGGGTTGTGAGCTCAATATTTAAGTGGAACACTGTCATCTATGTCTTTAGCTGCTTCAAGCAACTGTTGACTTTACATCCATAGTTCTTACTTTTTTCACTCCAAAGAGTTGTATGAATGCATTCACGCCTGTTTCCAGATTAAAGTTATTGCTGTTCCTAAACCAAAGTCACTCATCTGATACCGATACTGTCAGTGTGTATGGACTACATGTTTCTTAAAGTTAGCCTACTACCCCTTGTTCAGCCACCACTAGAAGTGTGAGTGCTCTAGTACAGGAGAAAAGGAACACCAACCCAGCTTAGAAAGGGCACACACCTCAAACATTACAAGCAATGAGAATGGGATTTGAACCCTCATGTGTAGAGCACAATGGATTAGTAATCCATTGCTTTAACCACTCAGCCACCTCATCAAGCAAGCCCACCCCTCCGGACATAAGTTGGCCCGCTCAAGATGATCATCTTTAGCCATACTCAAGGGTCATTTACCTCTTCTACGTACCATTTCACTATTTTCCTTGATGTGTCTAGGTGTAACGCATTCCACACGCACCCTTATTCCCACATGCTCTCATTCTCACATATCCACGTGCACCCGCACGTCGTAAGTGATTAGCCTATCACTTTTCCCTGCCTTCACTATTTTAGTTCCCCTCTTCCTCGCTCACTATTGTGGTTAGTCTCCCTGAGCTTCTGTAGAGCGCATACTTCTCCAATTCCTTTCTTTTTTGGATTATTACTGACCTTCGCCTCTTTCCTGGTTCCTTGCTCTCGCCTCATATCTTTGGATTTGTTTGCCTCGTTCTACTGCCCTCTACTGGTTTTTTGAGTTATTGCTCGTTTATTGGATTTGGAATTTTTGCGTAGTGTTTTTGGACTTTACTACTTCTCTCTTAGACCGGCACAGGGTCTTTTTACTCTACCATTTCTGGTACCAGACTTGTCAAGTACTGAAAGCCTGAACTTCTGAGAAGTGAAACACAGGGGAGAACCCATCTCTCCAGTCCCAAAGGCCTGCTGCTATATGTGCCCTGTGCAGAAGATAAAAAGCACAAGAAACGGAGAGAAGACCAGCTCCATTGTGGTAAGCTCAGAACCTCAATCTCAAGTCCTAGTGGTCTAATGAATAATATGCTGGCCTCTTATGCTAGAGTGCCATTTGGAGGGTTTTCTTTCTAGTGCTCTGTTCTGAGTGTTCATCTTCACCATCTTCCTTTAAACGTTGTGTGTCTCTTCACGAACCACCAGTGTAGTGTTAATATACTGTAGGGTCCAGTCATTGTGTCTGTATTAACTCCTCTCTCCTTCTCCAGAGCCAAAAAGAAAGATGGACTCTGTTTGGATTTGAGAGTAACACAGAGGAGTCCCAGCCTGCTTAGGTACTGACTTGTTCATCTCTGAAGTGCTTCCATACTGCTGTGTCTGACTGCCTGCTCATCTCTGAACCTGGCTATGTTGTACTCCTGTTTGAACAGGAGGTTCCCTAGAACTTTGAAACCTGTTCTCCCTGAGAAACTGTCCACTGAGTGAAAGGAGAAGACAGGCTAGATGGGCTAAACTTGCTTCTCTTATCTACTGTTCGGCAGCTACCTGATCCAGCAATCGGCTGTGAGCTGGATTAGTTATCAGATATTATAATGAGACTCACACCGGCACTGACAGATCAGTCTGCAACTCTCCTTTTCACCAAAAGAGGGGTTTGGTAAAAAATGGGTTCATTTTCATTCCATAGCCAGCTCTGGGGGCTCTGATCCTCCAGTCTTCTAATTTAAAAGGCTAACAGGGCACCATGGTGTGAACATTATCCCCTGTGGAGTTCTGTCCACTGGAGAGATGCATACATATGGTCGGGGAGGTCGTGGACATCAAGTCCGCTTCCTGCATGAGTGGAGGGATAGCTGTTTTCCTACAGTCTACTGATCTGGCAAAAACCCCAGTGGTGAAGGGGGTTGTCATGGATGGCACCTTCTCCCCGGTGCGGCCCCTGCCCAGAAGATCACCCTCTCCAACGTGCCTCCGTTCATGATGAACAAGCTGCTGGAGAGGAAGCTGTCCCGGTACAGACAGGTGGACCCTCTGATCAGGAGGGTCCCTCTGGGCTGCAGGGCACCGCAGCTGAAGCACATCGTCTCTTTCTGAAGACAAGTGTGTGTGATCTTGAAAAACCCCCTGGAAGAGATCAATGTGGCGCTTAAATTTAGAATTGACAACTGTGATAATGTGGTATTCGTTACTTTGGAATCGATGAAGTGCTTCAGGTGTGGGAGCGAGGGGCATGTGGTGAAGAACTGCCCGGAGGACAAAAATCAGGAGGAAGCCTCAGTCCAGGGGTGCACCAGAGGCCAGGCAGGCAGGCAGAGGGGAGTGGAGCAGTGCAGGGAGGCAGCGGGGAGAGCCCACAGCTGGGGTGCAGGAGAGGAGATTACTGGAGGTGTTCCACACAGGAATACAGGTAGGAGAGATTGGACCGCCTCAGCCCATATAAGAACAGGGAGCCCCCCACACCAGGGAGCAAGACACAAGTGCTAGCGGACCAGGGGAGCTGCAGAGCCCTGCTGCTCAAGAGAGTCAGGGTGAGAGGGAGCAGGCAGTGACAACAACCGAGGAAGATTCATCTCAAGTGCCAGTGAAAACTGTTGACACACTGTGGGGAGGAAAAGAGCTAACATCTGAAAAAATAGACTATGGTTTCAAGACACCGCAGAGAAAGCGCATTAAAAAATCTGTCCCGAGTGCGGAGCAGAAAAGAACAACATGGAGGGCTTGGTGGAGAGTGGCTTTCACTGGCCCAGGGGCAACGAGCGACTCTGACACTGGGGGAGTTCGGACGCCCGGGAGCGATGACAAGGGCGGCTTCACAGACTCCTCCCTTGCCTCGGGCTCCTCAGCCCAGCAGAGCTACAGAGGAGGCTACAGTTTCCAAAGCATCACAGAGTTTTTAGAGAAGATTAAGAGGGGAACTGTGGTCGAGGACTTTTTTGCAGACACCAAGCTCTTTGTCCTCTCCGTGACACACCATCTAAGAAAGGGCTCGGGTGCAAATTACTTCAGCAATCAAGAGAGATGGCGTCTAAAGAGCTTAATGAGTAAGATCAGGGCAGGACCGTGGAATGCACCTCAACATGATTGAGTACCATCTCTCGCATCATATCGCGTTCTGTCTGTGTGCTGTGTGTCTGTTCGTGTTTTATTTTGTTCTTTTTTTTTTCTTTTCCACAAACATGGGCGACATTAGAATAGGAAGCTTGAACATTAATGGGTGCCAAAGGGTTTGAAGCAAGCTGCGGTGTTGGAGGTCATTAAAGAAAAGAGCCTGCAGGTGACTTTCCCACTGGAGACCCACATCAACAGCTCCAACAGTCTGGTGGCTTCAACATTTTGGTATTGCCAAGTGGTGTTCCTGAAGCCAACAGCAGGAATGGTCGAGGAGCTGCAGGCGATGCTTCTCGCCTTCTTCTGGTTAGGGCTGCACTAGCTGCGGAGTGGTGTCCTCTACTTGCGCTGGGAGGAGGGAGGGAGGGAGGATAAAGACCTGTTGACATCCTGAGGGGGATGGTCGCCTTTCGTCAGCAAGCAGCATAGAAAGTGGCGTATGGCACGCCCTCGCTGTCCTGGAGGGAGTTGACCTTCTCCCTGCTTCATCGAGCGGGACACCTCGGGCTCGACCATGTTCTTTTCTTGATGGACATTAGCAGGGTTGACCTGTCACCACTGCCGCCTTTCCACCGCAAACTCCTGGAGGCCCAACGGCATCTGCAGGTGCAGAGGGAAGAGAAACAGCCCAGTCTGAACTGAACACTCCAAGAACCACTCGTTCACAATCCTAGAATGGACACAGAACTGGGCCACTGCTTGGACTTTACCAGCAGACTGGTCCAAGTCAATGTCACACAGCTCCATAACCTACTGGATATGGATCAGGGCTGCTGGCGCAGTGTAGAGTGGGCGTGTGCTGCTCTGGGACTGCACTTGTGGCAGGGCAGCCTGTACACAATTCCCCTCAATAAGAGAGCTGGTGATCTGCAGTGGAGGGTCCTGCACAACACCCTGGTGGTCAACTTGTTTGTGTCGGTTCTGGATCCGGTGGTGTCTGATAACTGTCTCTTCTGCACTCAGATAGTGACGGTGATCTACTGCTACAGCACCTGTCACCGCTTGTTACCTTGTCATGTTTCCTATGCTGATCCGGCTCTTTATCAACCTTGGCCTGGCCTTCAACGAAGTTAGTTTCATGTTCGGGGTGGGTTATGCAAAAAAACTAAAAACTCAGACCCTCCTCATCAACCTTCTGCTTGGCCACGACAAACTCTCCATCTACAAGACTCTGTAAAAATCTGGTTATGGGTCTGTACAGATGGTGAGGATTTTTGAAGGGCTGGTGAAGAGCAGGATAACATCAGAACTTATGTTCTATAAATTTTGGCAAATTTTGAAAAATGTTGGCATTTCAAAAACATTCTGTGTAAAACTGCAACTAATGAAAGTTTGGTATTCCAATTACAATTTTTTGGGGGGGGGTTCCAAGAGTTAAAATTTACATGTTTTTCTGTCAATAAAATTAATTGAATTCTCTCTTTCTCAGTGCAGTGTTAATGTACTGTAGTGTCCAGTCAGTCAGTGTGTCTGTATTAACCCCTCTCGCTTTCTCCAGAGGCAAGAAGACAGACTGACTCTTTTTGGGTTTGCGGGTGACGCTGAGGTGTCCCAGCCTGTTCAGGCACTGACTTGTTCCCCACTGTTTCTGTGTTCTTCTCTGAAGTGCTCCTGCACTGCTGTGTTAGACTGCCTGCTTGTCTCAGAACCAGTAGCTTCTTAACAGAAGTTTGCCCAGAACATTGAAACATGTTCTCCTCCCGACAAACTGTACAATAAGTGAAAGGTGAGGAATGACAGGCAAAACATGCTTCTCCTAATTACCATTCAGCAGATAACTGATCCAGCAAATGGATTAGTTAATAACTGAGATTATAATCAGTCACACTGGCACTAACAGAGCAGTTTGAGACTCTCCAGGCTGGATTGGACTGTTGTCTTTAGATGTGGTCATATCAACCTGTAGCTCACAACTGAAACCTATTGAAACTAAGCAGGTGTAAGCCTCGTCAGTACCTGGAGGGAAGACTTCCAGTAGCAACTTTAGTTTTCCCAGGAGGTGTTGTAAGTGGAGCCAGTAGGGGGCACTCATGCTGTTGCCTGTGGGGTCCTAATGCACCAGAATAGTGACGCAGACACTAGATTGCAAAAATGGTGCTGTCCTTCAGATGAGACGTATAGCCAAGGACCTGACTCACTGTGGTCATTAAATGTCTTGAAAGGCGTGTTACCTCAGCGTCCTGGCCAAATTTCCCATGTTGCACCCTTTGAACTGACCTTCTGCCCTCTCACACTCCCTGTGTCTCCCAGTCTCACAAAGGCCGAGGAGAGGACCAACTGATCTGCTACAAGTTCAGCTTCTACCAGATGTTCAACCTGACAGCATCCCAGGAGGATGTTAACATATAACATATCCCTGCTGATGCAGTTGGCTCTGGATGGCTACTACATCCTCTGCTCCCACTATGGATGGACTGGGTTATTATAAGTGAATTCAGAAGGTACCTTTATCCGGGGAACACTAAGATGGATTGCAGCAGGTACATGAAGGTGTGCTTCCTGCAGAAAGTCACTCCCATACAGCACTTGCTTTGAAACAGTGGAAGGGGGTCAGTAGTTCCAAGTCCTCCATGACTCCAAATATTCCAAGCATTTGGATGTTTTCTTCCTACAGCACCCTGTTTCAGTCTGAGGGTGTGGATTGTGCTGCCTTGGGGACAAAGGTGAGCATGAAGAAATCTGAAGTGATGGTGGATGGGAGGCTTTGTTGGCTGGGGGGAGCACACAGCTGTCAGACAGAGCAATCGGAAGCTGTGTCAGAGTGCTGAGCTTGAGCTGAGCTTAAAAAGCTCAGAGCGATACCCTGTGGGGTGCAACTTTCAACAAGAGCCCTGGGTGGTAAGGGCTTACCTTTGAATTCTACATGCACTTCCAGTTCCTGGGGCCCCTCCTACTGGAGGTGTTTGAGTAGATTGCAAAGACTGGGTCCTTGAGCCTGTCCATGTGGAGGGTGGGGATTTCACAAGTGTACAAGAAACATTGTGAGCTTTTTGAACCTATTGAACTGCAATTACAAAATCTCAACCCACCTACTTGCCCTTAACTCATTAAGATGAGTTAATTGAGTGACTGGGTAATACTCAATACATTAGTACCATGGATCTTACTATGGGCAGGTTCCCTTAGCTGAAGATGCTGAAACCAAAGGGCTTTCACCTCCCCCAAGGGATTATTACAATATTGCATCCTTCCCTTTGGCTACTTTCCAAAAGCTGATGGATCATTGTGATGTGCCTTGTCCCATACACTGTAAGTTTGAAGAAAATATAATTCTTAACTTTTTGTAAATTAGTTTATTTTGTTTGTTGGTTGGTTGTAGCCACTTCACCTCATTTTGGTTTAACAGTCAAAACCACATTAAGAGGCAAGGCTGGATTTAAACCCTGGGAAGCAATCGCCGGATGACCGGCTTGTTTCCGATTGTGCCCTTTTGTAGTCAGGAGGGGAGCAGGTCTCCCCATCTGTTTTAAAATAATAACTCAAATGTTTCAATAAGGTATTAAAATATTGTTATTAAGGGAAATTTGAAATTTACTTTGGTAATGGATGCCTGTTTTGATGTTTGGAAATAGTGTGAGCATCACCACATGGAAGTGCCGTCAGAGTGAGAAGGACCATGCACGCCGCTACTGCTACTACTGAATTACAAACATTTCAAGATATATCTATAATATAGCAACTAGCACCCTTTATATAAAGTTTTACTTTGCTTTTTTGATTAACTACATTGACTGCAGGGTAAGCATAGTTTTCAGCGACAGGCTTAGGCATTCGGCATCTCCCCGCAAAACAAACTGCTGATGGACAGGATAAGGACAATCTCCAACATCTTACACTTACATTTGTAAGTGCATCTTACAAAGGGTGAGTGGTGATTATGTCTTCCACCAAGAGCACTCCTGTGTTTTGCGAGTCCTGCAGCATGTACAGCGTAGACTGTCCCACCAACAATATAGATAATTTTAAATGCCAGAAATGATTAGTTATAGTAGAGTTGGGGGACAGAATTAGCATTTTAGAGGGGCGCATTAGCACACTATTAGCTATGAAGCAGACTGAGGAATGGATAGATTCAGCTTAGTCGGAGCACTCAGTCAATTCAGAATTCAAGCCCTCCCGGCCCAGCTGTCTCTAGCTTGGAGCTGGCACCAGCAGCAACCACAGGCGAGCCCTGGGTCACAGTCAGATGGAGGTCTAAGAGCTCAAAGACTAGACTCCCTGCACACCAGTCACCAATCCGACCTGGCAACGACCTGGTTTTCTGCTTTAGGCAGCGTGTCTGTCGATGCAGATAAGGTGCTCATTATTGGGAACTTGATATCAGGAATGTTAGAATTCCTAACCTTCAAAAAGCAGCGGTCTCTGTAAAATGCCTCCCTGGGGCCACAGTTTCTGACATTCAGGCAAAACTAGACATATTTTCCAGCAGTGAAGTCTCCGCCTTGGTTTCTCATGCTGGAACTAGTTATATAAAGTACCAACAATCCGAGGTGTTAAAGAGCAACTTCATTTCTATGTGCAAAAGAGCACAAAGAAAATGTCGGAATGTAATCGTGTCTGGTCCCTTACCAATCCTATACAGAGGGGATGTACCTTATAGTAGGCTATACTCCCTAAATAGCTGGTTAGGGACTTCGTGTGCATCCAATAGAATAACATTTATTAATAACTGGGACATTTTTTGGGAACAGTCTGGTTTTTATAAACAAAATGGACTCCACCTTAACAAAAGGGGATCATTAATTCTATCCCAAAATATAGAAGAGAAGTTGCTTGGTTGACTACTAAGAGCACCACTCAGTCCTCAGCCATGTGATCTTAAATCACGTGTGGTCTGTACTCCCACCTCTAGTTCACCTCCTGTACTGACCCAGGTTCTCTATCACACAGCATCCCATCAATCACACAACTATTCAGAACCAGATATGAGTGTGAATAGACAGAGTACTGCAACTATCACTAGACCAACATTAGAAATAAGACATTCCTTTAGGGGCTCCTGTGTTGACAATTTAATCACCATTCCACTGGTAAACCTAAATTAGTTAAAACATGAAACTACCATAAAATGCTCACTGTTAAATTTCCGCTCACTAGGCAACAAATCGGTTCTGGTTAATGATATGGTGCTTGACAACAACTCTGACCTGTGCCTACTAACAGAAACCTGGCTTAGGCCCACTGACACTATTCCTTTAGTTGAAGTCTCGCCTAATGGTTATACTTTTTTACAGAAAGCTCCTTGCTCAGGGCGTGGAGGTGGCTTAGCAGCCATCTTCAGTGAGTCTCTGAGAATTGAATGAAAAACTATAATGACTTTCACACATTTGAAGCAATGCTTCTTAAAATACCACCCGAATCATCTACATACAATCTTTTAGTATAAAGATCCCCAGGACCATATGCATTGATTATTGCCAAATTTGGTGAACTGCTATCTTATTTGGTTATTAATTTAGAGAAAGTTGTAATATTGGGTGACTTTAACATACATATGGATATACAGACAGACACCTTCAGTAAAAACTGCTTCTCTCTCCTTGACTCTGTAGGTTGTAGTCAGCATATAACAGGACCAAAACACATATACAATCATACACTAGACTTATCACTCATAGAGCTGATATTCATCATATACTAGTCCATCCCATCAATAACTGTTTTACTGACCACTCGTTAATTACTTTTGAGATTCAACTGCCCTTGATAGTTGCCAAGGAGAAGACTATTACAACACAACACATCAATGGGGGGTACATTAAATTTCATGAACACGATGAACAATGGTACCTTCATCTCCAGTAATAATGTTCATTAAATCATTTCCATGGTATAATGATCAAACACAATCCCTTGAACAGGAGTGCCACAAACTAGAGCACAAATGGAGGTCTACTGGTTTGCATATATTCAAGTCAGCATGGACTGATAGCCTGCAAGAATATAAGAAAGCCCGTTATAGAGCTCGTTCAGCTTACTACTCTGAACTTATAGAAAACAATAAAAATAACCTGTGTTACGTATTTAAGACAATAGCTAATTTAACAAATAAGACCGATTCTATAGCACCATCTAACTTTAGTAGTGACGATTTCATGAACTTCTTTAAGGATAAAATTAACACCATTAACTTCAAACACAATCAAATAAGTCACAAAGGGTCCAGTACAGAAACAATGAGCACCTCTTTAGTGTTTTTCAATTAGTTAATGAACAAGAAATCAAGAAATTAATTAAGACAAAGTCAATCACTTGTAAGCTAGATCCCATCCTCATTCAGCTAGTAAAAGATTCCCTCGAAGTACTGGCAGGACCTATAACTAGTATGATGGAACACATTCCTTGCATCAGTTTGACAGTTGTACCTGATCAATTTAAGGTAGCGGTTGTTAGACTGCTCCTTCAGAAGCTAAATTTGGATCCACAAGTTCGTAACAACTACAGGCCTGTCTCAAATGTCCCATTTCTATCTAAAATTCTTGAGAGAATAGTTGTGGCCCAACTTCAAACGTATCTGGACTCAAATAATACACTTTTTTTCAGTCTGGTTTCCGCCCAGACCACAGCACTGAAACTGCATTAACAAGAGTCATAAATGATATTCTGTTAGCTACTGATGCAGGGAATGCACCAGTGCTTGTGCTTCTAGATCTTTGTGCTGCTTTTGCCATGGTTGACAACTCTGTTTTTTTACACGGGCTTGAGTTTGAAGTTGGCTTATCTGGAAGTGTCCTTAACATACAGAAGACATGATGCATGGATTAATACCCTAATTCGGGCCTAGACTACCTAGACTCTGAGACAGTTTTTACCCCTGCACTATTAAACTATTGAACAGCCTCTCTCACCTACGATCTGAACCCCTACAGTGCCTTCTCTTTATCAAAACTCAAACACACATTGAAATCTACCTCTATCTCACATGTGAAAAAGTTCAAATAATTTTCTATCCTTTATTTCATTCTGTTGACGTATGATTTTTCACAACTGATGTTGTTTTGCACATTATCAGTTACCTGTTGTTGTTTTGCATATTGCCTGTTGTCTTTGTCTTTCTTTTCTTTTTGTATTGTTTTTTTGTACTACCTACTGTCTTAATAGCTAGCTAAATAGCATTTCGTTATACTACATACCTGTGTATGAGTATAATGACTAAACTTGAACCCAATATATAAATGACCCAGAAAGACTCAGCGGGGCGGAAGCAACAAGGAGGAAGTAGTGGGTGTACAGTGGAATAAAGTATACTGGTTTAATCTAAATTGAGTTTGGATCTTAAGGACAACGGACTGGAAATGAAACATATAATGAATTATAGATTTTTATTTAGGATAGGTTGTATGGATTTCTTAAATAGTGAAAGCATCTAATCAACAACAGGAAAAGGAGTGGTGACAGTGGTGTATCTGAGAAAATAAAAAATGAAAACTCTATGGTGTGAGCATTTCAGACAATATTCTCCCGAGTTGGAATGTACATTCCCCCAGTGACACCAGTCTGAACATTGTATGTTATGAATGTAGACAAACATTATGCAACACGCTATAAAAATAAATAGATGTGAGCAATGTCATCATGCGGTGATGAGCTGTACTTGCATGGATTCAGATATGAGAGACTGTGAGAGTGATAAATGGGAAGGACTGGAGTCTGGAATTACCTGAATGTGGCAAGATGGTTAATGTCGTAGGCTCAGTTGTAGAGAGAGGGATGAGTTCATTGAAGAGGGGAAGGATAGAGTGATGTATGAGAGAGAAACAAGAGTTGAGGATTCATGGATTGACATGGTGTAAGGGGACCTGCTGTACTGATGTGGAGTGGGGTTCTCATAGGTCTGTGTGCGACCCTGCTGCCTGGCTCCCTAATGACCCCAAAACCCACTCTGGGAAACGGCACTCCCAGACAAGGCCAGGTTTTTGCATCACTTCTCCACCTCTGGACCAAAATCAGTGCAGCACTTATTACTAGAGTGTCTGATCTTCTGCCAGGAAGGGGATGGGTTAACTGAATGAGGTCATTTTCAGGGCCTCCAGACCAGTCCCTATGGCTCCCTAACAGCAGTTCTGCACTAAAGGCATCCTGGAACCAGGCTGTGATGCTCTATAATGTTCTGTGCTTCATTATGCTGCGGCAAAGGGGCGAGGCCACAAAGTCACACTGTAACCGGGAGCTGGTGGTCAATCTGGAGTTCGTTTGTAGGGACTGAGGCTTCTACAGAGGGAACACACAAGGCTACAGCAAGAGACTGTGAGGAAAAGGGCATCCTGGAGCAGTGCTGCCCGTACAGCCACGATGTAAAATCTTGGTAATGAAAGCAGCTAGGAAAGCTACTGTCAACAGCACAAACTGGCACAAATAAAGCACTAACGAATGTGGGGGATTTAGTCATTTGTGCCATTTGTAGGGGGGAACCAACTTCACACCGCTGTGCCACAACTGACAAGCTGAGATCAACTGAGCTGAAACTTCCCTGGTCACCACTAGAAGCCATAGAAAGTGAAGGAATTTGGTTCGGTCCTCGACTCCCTGACACAGTGGAGGTGCTGTTTTGTCTTGCAAGGACCTACTGAGTCTCCTAGGGTAATACTGAGCAGTGCAGGGATCCCTGGCCCAGGATACAAGCACAGAGCCATCCTGCACTGACACGCTCTGACACTGCACTCACACCAGCTGACCAGAGGTTCTACACAGTGATGGACCTTCAAAAAACTGCATCAGCACTGCACCAGGTGAGCAGGGTCTACAGTAAGGATACTAGAAGTTTATATACTCCTGAAATAATGTTTTTATCCTTCTGTCCTGATTGTATTTCAGCTCACAACGACATTGTCTCTGCCACCTGGAGCCTCTCCGTCTGTCGCTCTGTTCACTGGAGAGCCAGTGGAGGTGCTGTATGATCCTGCAGGAGGTGAAGTCAAGCTCAATTGTGTTCTGTCCAGAATACAATTTGCTGTATCCCACAGTACCAACTGAAGAAAGATGTGAAGTTTAAATTAAATCCTTTTCTGTATGAGGTTTAGACTTCTAATCAACAAGCTGGAGTTTATGGCAGGAAAGGGGGTTAACTGATAAGGATTCCAGATGCGAGCTAAAACCCCCTGGGGATGTAATCTTAAACTGACCATTTGGCCAGGGTCTCTTAACTGGCCAAATACCATGACCCCCCCCCCCCTCTTTACCATAAGAATGAAAGATGTCAGAGCAGCAAGGAAAGACTATACAAACCTAAAGTTTGTACCGGCACTTTGAACAATACTTCGGTTTTGTTGTTTCTTGCAGGAAACAAGACTTCGGCTTTATTGTTCCTTGCATGCAATACACTCATCTGTTTAACTTCATCTTGGGATCCAGAACCTTATTCTTTCTGTTACAACACAACCCATTATCAGTGGAGAATCAGGAGACAAAACTACAGGACCTGATGACATCTAATCAGGAAAACCACACAGCATGGCTCTCACACAGCAGGTGGGTCACTGGAAGGTAAGACTGGACTGAGGTGCAGGAAATCTACTGAAACATACCTCAGGTTTGTGGCATTCTTCTAAATTTTGACATGTTATTCTCAGTTTGAGGCTTTCTTAATTCCAGGAGGTTCTCAAGCGTAGTTATACTTTTACTGTTCTTGATCATGTGGAGAGAGATTAGAGGTATGTGTGCTGGTCAGTATTTTCATAGGCAAACAATCCTCATGGTTTCTTGGAGATCTGATGAGATGTTGGTTCTTCTCTGTGCGTCAAACATCAGAGCCACTCATCACAGGTCTCCTGTCAGGCATATTGCAGTCAGAGGGATCCCTGGTGCTGCTGTCCTTATCAAGACTCTGAGTAAATGGGCAGAGGTATCAGATGACAAGGGTGTCCAAAAATACAGCAGCTCAGTGATCAGTCCTGCAATGCCCTTTCAGCACCATTTCAGCTGGTCTCTAATAGATTGTTTTGCAATTCAGCTTAGAACTGTAAATGGTCTCCAGAAAATACTGTATTAACAAGTCCAGAATTTTGTATGCAGCTGAATGCTAGATCCAAAAGTTTGGTACAATTGGCCCTCACTGTTTAAGAGCCAGGAGAAATCAAACAGATACACCAGTGCTAAACAAGTTTTCTTATGGTAATTGCAAACAGAAAAGAGTGTCTGGATCCTGAAATTGACTGGATGAAGAACCATGTACTCCATGTTACTGTGTAAATACATTAAAGTTGTAAAATTAAAACTGTTCTTATCAGAGTGCCCTGATCTTCAGCAAGAAAGGATACAAGAGTGAGTGAGTGGGATGAGGTCTTAAGGGTCTCCAGACCAGTCTGCATGGTTCCCTCCTCCACAGCACTCCTGTACTGAAGACATCCTGGAATCAGAGGCTGTGATGCTCAATAATATTCTGTGCTTCATGATGAGAGCTACTGGCCAATCTGTGGAGACCAAGACTTCTACAAAGGGAATGCACAAGGCTAGACTGTGAACTCCTGCAATTGAAGTCCTACTGCGCCAAACCCCGCCAAAGGCTGAAGATCGGCTCTCAGCATAGACCAACACTGCCAGGATGTCTTCAGGTGGGTCCTGGTTTTCTACAGGACTTCAGAATCCAAGATTAAGGGATGCTATGGAGTCGGGGAATCAAAGCCTGCCAGAGCCCTGGGCATCTGCTTCTGTCTCCCGGGATCAACAGACTGCCCTTCCTGCTGAAGGAGATATTCAGAGAGGATGTTGAAAGACACCAGCGAGTGAAGGGGGGGTGGGGGGGGGAGAGTGCTGTAAGCATTTGTAATAATAATTAATAATAATAATTGCTTACACTTATATAGCGCTTTTCTGGACACTCCACTCAAAGCGCTTTACAGGTAATGGGGTCTCCCCTCCACCACCACCAATGTGCAGCATCCACCTGGATGATGCGACGGCAGCCATAGTGTGCCAGAACGCTCACCACACATCAGCTATTAGTGGGGAGGAGAGCAGAAAGTAATGAAGCCAATTCATAGATGGGGATTATTAGGAGGCCATGATTGGTTAAGGCCAATGGGAAATTTGGCCAGGACGCCGGGGTTACACCCCTACTGTTTTCAAGAATAGTCTGAATGATGTATTTTATGCCCTGTTTATCCAACACTGACTCCAATTGTTATTACTTAAACATTTCGTAAATCACGGGTGTGTTATGGTTGTGTTTAGAAATGTACTTTATACTATGGCAAGTATTAATTTCCTCTATGCTTTCAATAGTTTTGGGTCCTTTTTTCTTACAACTACCATCACTCTACTACCAATAGAATTTCTACAAAAAAAATTGTTCCAGTCTCCTTCATGTATTATAAAATAGTGCTAATTCTTAAATGGCAGAGCTTGCTTTTAATAATCATGTTCTTTAACATTTGTGCTGTATTTGTTTGAATTGAATTAATTTAAATTGTGCTTTAAAGTGCAGAGAAAAACTATACTAACATTTCATTTTGGTCAAAAAGAAAACCACATTAGAGGTTAGAAGATGTAAGATGCAATTTTTTATAGTATGTGAGCTTCATGAGTGCAAAGCATACAAGTGAATCAAGTTTTTCACATTGCCATTGACAAACTTATCATGTTTGACATTTACAGCAGTGCATCTGTTTGATGCCAATTAATCCTGTCAGTGTTGCTCTACTGCAAAGAGCAAAGCTTCAACACCACTGGCAAAAAGAGAGAGGTCCAGTTTGTGATGAAGCACTTTAAAATACCTCAACACCACTGGCACCTCACCTGAAGAAGGCTCCACGGACGAAACGTTGTGTTTTCTTTCTTCTTTTTTTCAGCATGGAATAAACCTATTACTTATTACTTGTGACTCTGTAAGAAACAATGAATAACATTTAAGAGGCAAACTCTACCCAATTTAAGGAATTAAATGCCGGCTATGAGGCTTAAAACAAAGTAATGTTTATACCACACATGCTGACCGTTTGTTATGTCGCTCAAAGATGTTCAAACAAGAAGTACCCCTTTGCCCCTAGCGGAAGTGGAATTTCCCCCACAAGCTCAGCAGTTTTTTTTGTAAACAAGCACATCATTTATCCTGCGAAAAAAATACTAAACCGCCAAATGGGCAAACAAAAGATAAAAAAAATCTCTTTGGAAAAGCTGCGTGAAGCTGGCAAAATTTAAACTTCCAATTTTACTTCCATAACACCATTGTCATCTTTCTCAAACCAAAAACACCTCACCTATTCTGCAAAACAAGTAATTCTCATATTCCTACAATGAATATATGGAAATTAAATGTGTTTATTCAAATGTTATCTTTTATAGTTTACCATTACCATTTTAACAACATTTATTGTTAAAACACCATTATCAGTTTCTTGAGCATCAGTGGTCCGTGTGCACTGAACTGAATACAGATTTCTCTATTGGTAGTCAATGCGGAACACGTATTATTACAGAAACCTAAAAATACAGTAGTGATGAAAAGATTTGTTTCCGATTATTTTACATATACATGTTAATAACTGTGATCTTACCTTCCTAAAGCAGCCGATCAACAACCAGATTTTTAAATCTCGCGGGAGTTTGCTAACGGTTTCTTTTTTGGCGCCGCCCAAACCACAAAGTGAAGTAGAGGGGGCACATCCAAAACACACTAAGCGTCTTGTGAGTGATTAATATTTTTAATACCATACTAGTGAGTTATCCTTGGACAATCTTTTACTATATGACATACGAGAGCTGATAAGTATTTCAATTCTTCTAAAGAAAACATACTGGGATTTTTCTGCAGTGCTGCAGCCCCACTTTGTGAAAGACAGTGGTATCTTCCAGCGGGGAGGAAGGGTTTAAACCTCTTGATCCCTGATCACTTGGAAGGATGTGGATGTGTTGTTCGTGGGCTGTATTTAAATCATCTAGTGATGTGCTAAGCCCCGAAGGCGGAGAGTTGTGTATGTTGGTTTGTGAGTTTATCTGAGATCATGTTTTCTAGTGACATTTTTATTTCCCAACAGTGTGAAGAAAGAAATCTGGATTTCTAGCTCTTAAACTAACACAGTTTTATTCTATAATATAAGCATAATATCACAGACGTCTAACACCAGCAAGAGGTAGGAAGAAGAGGACTTTCATGCAGTCAAATGTGTAAATATTTTCTGTATGTTACTAACTTGTTTTCAGCACTGTTATTAAATTAAAATTAAAGTTTTAAATTTTATTTTGTCATGTTTATAGGAAGCAATGTGGTGCAGTGGTTAGCTTTGCTGCCTTGTAGTCCTGAGGCCCTGGGTTCTATTTGTGGGGTGCTGCCTGTGTGGAGTTTGGATGTTGTCCCTGTGTTCATGTGGGTTTCCTCTGGGTGCCACAGCATACACCCACAGTCGACACAAAAACACACTGGTAATTGGCTTCTGGGAAACATAGCCCAGGTGTGAGTGTGTCTGTGTCTTTGCCCTGAGATGGACTGGTGTCTTGTCCAGGGTGAACCCTGCTGTAGTGTGCTCTCTGAAGGCACCAGTTCTGTAGGGTTTGGGCATTTACTGGGACAATTATTAATTGTAGCAGTAAATCACGAAATGATTCTTTTAATGGCTTTAGAATCCAACCATACGATATAACTCAAACAACGCACACACACAGGTACTAATACACGAGGATACATTTATTAATACATAGAATATGCATGTAAACCTAAGAGATCTTATCGAGAGGGTTATCAGAATACAAAAGGTATATATTCAATCAGTTACAAAGAGCTACATATATCAAGAGGACATATGTTCAGTATATCATTCATTTAGACCGTTTCGTAAATGAACTTGGTTAACTTCTACATTGGATACTCAAAACAAGTACATAACTCTTAGGAATTAAATTGATATCAACTAGTTGGGATAACAATTGAATTCTTGAGCTGTAATGCATTGAAGTTGAATACTCATCCAATCTCTGGGGATTCAGATCTCCTGCGGGCTCTCTGGCTCCGTGCCAGGCTGTGCTGTGCGGCTTGCGACGGTGCGGTGCTGATGCTCACTGACCGGCTAGTTAGTGTTGGCTTTAACTAGCAAAGTTTGTGCACAGGAGAAAAGATGACTGCTGGTCCCAGCAGGTCAAGAAGAGGACCGGTTCGTACCTGATGAAGAGCTAGTTGTGAATAGTGATTCAGCTCTCCACAGTTCCGACCTGTTCACGAAGCTTGCTGCTGATGCTAACCTCGGGTGGATCCTCTGGTTACTCTCTGGCAACCTCTGCTCTAGACTCTTAGAACAGAGGAAAGTTCTGGCACTCGGACACACTGGCCGTTCCGTGGTTGTCCGGGCCGAGTGTCAGGATGGTCAGGAGGCACGCTGCGAGAATGTCCTGCCCTTGGGAGCCTTTCTGCTCCTGGGCCGTCCTGCCCTGGAATTGTCTCGCACCCCTGGATTTTTCCTTATAATTCTCCTACTGGAATAGTCCTTAGAATAGTTGTCCTGGAGCTCTGTGTTGCCTGTTTTTACCTGGAGGTTACCTCAGCTCGTTCATTGGCTGAAAGTTCCATGGGCATCAGAGTCCCACGTGGGTTACTCGGCCCTACCAGTCCCTGATTGGTTGATCAAGGTGAGATATGATTCACTTACTCCTGACACCTAGGAATGCAGTCCAGATGTCCATCTGGCACTCCCTAGACAGATAGGCGCCAATGGATGACCAGGCTTAGCTAAGTGCATCCCCCTTTGGGAGCTGTTCCTTATCAAAGGAAACCTTAAATCAGCCTGCATGAATAGCTTCTCTGTGGCTGCACCACAGAGATGAACAGAGAGATGGGGCCTCATTTGGGAAAGCACAGCAACACTTAATTCTGTCTTATTAACAAGCATTGCCACTACACTGCCATGCGCCCACTGCTTGCCAACATTTGAAGTAAAGATACAGTCTGACTATTTGTGGTTTTATATTGACAATAACAGATTTACAGCCCTGGGTGAGCTCTAACACCTTTCCCTGCACAAAGCCTCATCCTTGATTTCCCACACAGTCAGCTTTCTCCTATACTCATTCTAACAGGCTGGCATCTCACAGTAATTAACAGCTCTGAGAAGATGGGCTGGAGCCTCAGAAGAGCGGTTTGGAGCAGGTGAAAAAAGTCAGACCACTGAAAACCATCAAAAATAGGAAAGCAGGCAGCATCAAGCCCCAGGTGTCCTGTATGAACCAGCAGGGCAAAGGTCAATGCCTGCAGGCAAAAGGCATCCATTTGGCTCAGGATATTGAGAAGCCCTCATCTTCACAGGTAATGGGGACTCCCCTCCACCACCACCAATCTGTAGTATCCTCTTGCATGATGCGACAGCAGCCATAGTGCACCATTACTCTCACACCACACACCAGCTCTCAGTGGGGAGGAAAAGTGATGAAGCTAATTCATAGATGTGGATTGTTATGGAGGCCATTATTGGGAAAGGACAATTGGAAATTTGGCCTGGACACCAGGGTAAAGCCCCTACACTTTAAGAAATATCCAGGGATGTTTAATAACCACAAAGAGTCAGGACCTTAGTTTTATGTCTCAAGAATGTAGAACAGCACTTTTTCTTTACAGCATAGTATCCCAATTACTATACATTAGGACTCACTCAGACCACAGTGTTCATGCCCCCTACTGGCCCCAATATCATCACTTGTAGCACCAACTTTAGCTTTCCCAGGTCTGCCATCCAGGCATTGACCAGGCACATACCTGCTTAGCTTTAGTAGGTTGCCAGGTGTGAATTGCAGAGTAATATAGCTGCTGGCAGGAGACAAGCTCATGCAAAATTGGGCTCGAATGCAAAACCATGAGATTAAGATAATGCGCTTCCAACTGAGCTATCCAGGCATAAATCAACAAACATCTTTATGCAAAAAAGGCTTCTTTACCACCACTTACTGTATTCCACAAAGTGAAAATGAAATGTCCTGCAGAAATGATAGTATTCTCCTATTTTCATATTCTCTGAAATATCTTTGAAGCCACGATGCAAACAACAATGTCTGGTGCACTGCAAACAGGGAAAAACCCAACCTGTACTACTGCTGCACATAGAGGTTTGTAGAAGATGCAATAGTGAGATAAAAAAAACCAAAAGCTTTTCCTTGTGAAAGTGATCTCATGCCCATTGTTTTAGGTTTTGAACCCAGATGCCTCAGTGGCCAAAGATTCCCAGAGAATCCATTGTGAGAATAATTGCAGAACGACAACCTGGCGTATTGAGGAGGGGGATAATCGCTGTTCCTTCAGACAGGGTGTGTAAAGAAATGAGTGAGCAGCTCAGTAGTAGTGTATCTGCCAAAGCTCTCTATACATTTACGAAGGCAAACTGAAGTGATGTGTGGCAGGATTTAGAGTGGGAATGTGTAGAGAGCCTGCAAATATCAACATCGAAAGAAGAAGTGATGAGGTCCTCTAGCTCCAGTTCAGTGCAGAGTGAGGAACAACAAGAAACTTAGAGAAATTTGATGTCTCCTTCTCAGCCGAGCAACAGAAGGAAAACATGCCAGAGTGTTGTTTACAAGTGCGGGGAGAGCAGGTACACTGAGGGCCAAGAATAGAAGGACTTGATACGTGGTTTCTGGACACATGTTCTCAATGAAGCAATCTGTTTCTAAAACAATAGGTTTTAAAGAGGGTCAAGGTATTCCCTTTAGTAATGTGTAACTTTTAAACATGTAGGCCTAATGTTCAGAATGCAAGGGAAAGCTGTTTGTTGTGAACATCTACCACAAAGTAATGAATTGGTTACACTGAAGTGTAAACTGAAACACACAAACATAGATCTTTACACAGGCCAGTCATAGAAGAGACTGTCAGGACGCCTGTGTTTACGTATGTTAGCAGAACTGTCCATAGGCAGAATTCAGTCGTACTCCTGGCGTAACTGAGGCTCTGAGCAAAAAAAAAGCAAAACAGGAACACAGGTAGCAGGAGGTACCTGACAGGGATTCTCTTCTTTCTATTCAGCACATTAAGTACTTTTCTCCTTACTCTGGTGGTATTCATGATATCAGACTTGACAAATGTTTCATTATTGGACAAATTCACAAATGCATATTTATAAAACACATTCCAAAACACATTTGTCTGTTGGCATGCACAGGTATGGATGCTACAGGTACATCCTTGTTAAAAAACTGAAACAACCTCAAGGTAAGTCAGGGCATATATTTTTATATTAAGGAGTGAAAGTACCAGATCAGAGAGAAGGCATTAATTCAGATGTTGTTGGAGAGGCAAGACATCAATGCAATCACATTCTGAATCTTGGAATGGATACGTGCAGGAGCTCTACTGCCCAGAGAAACAGTGTGTGATTTTTCTCTGGAATTGCTAGGGAGTATAGTGGGCTTTCATGCCATATCCTGACCTTGAGAGCTACATTCATTTATTTTTGTATGTATTGTTGGGGAATGAGTATTCACAGTTATCACCTTGTTTTATCGGAGTGGATGTAGCACACTGCATTAAACTGGTTAGCAGGTGTGATTGTTTTTTTTTTTTAAAAGGGACGAAGACTCAGACTTTTACATCAGAAGCATAGCCCTGCTGATTCAGTTTGTGTCACTGGATGATGAAAACAAAGCCTCAGGGCTCTTATTATTGTAGCTTTATATGAGACAGAAGGGAAGGATGAATTAGGAAAACCTGTCATTTTGTACAAAATTTATGGAGGAAAGAGCAGCAGAAGGATACATTGCTTTTTCTCCTGATGACGTTCTTGAAGAAATAGATGTAGCAGGGGACCAAGAGCCAATCTGTACCCTTGACGCATGCCAGACAGCACTGAAATACTGGGTAACAGAAATCTGTGAAGAATGCAGGTTGCTTGCTGTGGACAGTGGTGATAAAGATAACCCGCATTTCCTACCGGACATTGTTTCTCATCTCCCAAGGCTTGCTTGCTATATCCCACTCTGGACTGGCTTAATGCTTCCACTTTTCAAAAATGTAAACATCACTGTAAGCTTGGCTTGTGTGGAGGTGGATTTCAAGAACCTAAATCAATCAGTGCTGAAGCATGATACTCTGCCAATGCGAGTTGACAGGTTTCTTATGAAGCACCTAGCACACATAGGAGGTAACGTGAGAATATTAGTAGTGTGAGGATGCCGTTGTCACTGCTACCACCTGTGAGCCACAGACATCCAGCTCTTTAGAATAGCAGAGCAGAACACTTAAAGTTATGAGTTCTGGAAAACAAACAGAGCTCAAAAAGGACAAAGAACTGGTGTATCCATGAGATCTGAGTTGTTTGGAAAATTGGAGAGGGCTTGCTGCACCACCCAAAACATGAAAATCTTATCTTTCACTTCATTCTTAGTGGTTACATAGATTCTTTTGTTCCTAAAAAAAAGGCTGTAGTGGGTCTGATGAAGAATGGAAACAGCAGAGACCTCCCACAGTAAAGGATAGTGTAGACACTGTGGGTGTACTGAACAGTTGTATATTTGATGCGTTTTGTCAGTACCCGTGCAGTCCCTATTGTAATAGCAGCTATGTTAATCAGGCTGTAGATAACATAGAAATATTTCAACTGGTAAAACATTTAGCGCAGAAAGGTGTGCACAAAGATGTTTATGGTCTAAGAGTTAAAAGTTTGAGGCATGTCTTTGGTGCAACGAAAATAGAGTCAGGGCTACAACAGGTGAAAGCCGAAAGTAATGTTTCAGAAATCATAGCAAAAGGATGCTTAACAGTGCCTAGTGTGATAATACTAAGTCGGTGCTCATCGGCAAGTTGCCCCCTGCATTGTGGAGTGTCAGGCAATATTGCATTTGTTTCTGTAGATTTGAATACACTGAGAGCAAGAAGAGCAGCATAGCTACAGGAGGCTGTACAGAAACAAATTAGGCCAATCTAACTGTCTCTCTAAATTTAGAGATGTGCAGAACACTCCGGTAGAAATGCAAGTTTATGACTCAACTTTATCAGAACACATCTTGTGTAAAGGTACTGCGACAGACAGGGAGATTGGATGAGTAGTGAAGAAAACACGACCAGTCACAAAATATCATTGAGGGTCAACTTTCAGATTTTCCACATAACCTGAAGTTAAATGGGGAGACCTTCAAATTAAGATGTGTCACTACGTTCTGCTCGGCTGCCAGCACAAAAAACCCAGGCAAACAGAGAAACAATTGCAGAACTGTTACTCTTGCACCAGTAACAGAGCCCTTGAACTCGGAAGATAAGGTCACCAGGCATGATCATGTGATCACCCAAAAAACAAGGCACTACATCTTGGGAATGAAAGCAGCATTTGTGCTGCTTTCAACGGCACAAACCAGACCATATACAGCACTAACAAATGAGACCTTTCCGATTCCCCCACGACGTTGAAGGGGGCGGGGCAAGGTGAACCCCCAAAATTTGGGGAACGGTAGCAGCTGGGAAGCTACTTTCAACGGCACAGTCTGGCACAAATTCAGTACTAATCGATGGGACCAGTTGGGTCACATGATGTTGTAAGGGGAGCTTCATGACCCCTGAGGAACAAGGTGCTATATCTCAGAAACGTAAGCAGCACAAATGCAGCACTAACGAGTGAGATGGTTTCAATGTTTGTGCTATTTGTAGGGGGGCAACCTTACTGCTTTTTGCTGAAGTTATGCTTCTTCAATATTATATTATGGTTAAGAAAGAAAAAAATTAAAAGGCAACTCAGGAATCACAAAACCCCATTCTTCGCACCTTTGAGACTTAACCCTTTGCTAGGCGGGGACCCTAAGTGAGTGATATTCAAGTATGTCCAATGCATCTCATCTCATTTCCAACAAAATCAAGGGGGTTTAAACCCCTCCTCCCAGCTGGGAGATACCACTGACTTCCACAACATGGGGCTGCAGTACTGTGGAAACAGCCTGGTATATTTTCTTTAGAGGAATGGATATACTTATCCTGCTCATACGTCATACAGCCAAAAAGTGTCAGGATTGTTTGAAAAGTTAATCATATGTGTCAGTAACTTACAAGATGCTGAGTGTGTGTCTGAATGTGTCTCCTCTACTTCATGACATGGTTTGGGCAGCAACCTCAAATGAAACCCTGGAAGGACCCCCAAGCAATTAAAATAAAAATCTGACTGTGGCCCGATAGCATTGGTACTCATTATTGGTACTCATTATTGAATTCATTATCGATATGTTTTTGTTTCTCCAATTAAGTAAATTCCACATTGGCAACAAACATTGTTAAAAATATCAATATTTTACTTACTATACTTCATGACCTGTTATTGTCTGAATACTGTCTAGGGGAGAAAAAGTGAGAATGTTCAACTGAGCAATATCAGCAGCTCCAAGTTTTGCAGGATTTTGAGGTGTTTGGAAAGATAACTGTGCATCTTATTAATCCTTTGATGGTTATGTATTGATAGTTTGATACAATAAATGGCAGAATTCTGTTTAAAATACAGTTGTGCCTTATGACAAGGTAGAGGGTTAATTCCAGTAAAAACCACTTGGGGGTGCGCCTGTTTTCTATAGCTCATCCCTTTGCAGCTTCTAGAACCAGCAGTTCTTAAACTATACAATGGCTTCTACTGGAAAGACTGTGTAGCGGCGAGGCTTAATAATAAGGCAGAATTAAGTGTTTCTGAGCTTTCCCAAATTAGGCCTCATTTCTCTGTTCATCTCTGTGGTGCAGCCACAGAGAAACCATTCATGCAAGGTGATTTAAGGTCCAAGGACAGCTCCCAAAGGGGGATGCACTTAGCTAAGCCTGGCTATCATGATCAATGGTCATCCATTGGCGCCTATCTGTCTAGGGAGTGCGAGTTGGACATCTGGATTGCATTCCTAAGTGTCAGGACTAAGTGACTCATATCTCACCTTGATCAACCAATCAGGGACTGGTAGGGCCGAGTAACCCACGTGGGACTCTGATGCCCATGGAACTTTTAGCCAATCAATGAGCTAAAGTTCCTCCAGGTAAAAACAGGTAACACAGAGAGCCTGGGAGATTCAGATTCAGATTCAACAAGATTCAGACAAGATTCAGATTCAACAATTCTAAAGGGAATTCAAAGGAGAATTCCAGGGCAGGACGGCCCAGGAGCAGAAGGCTCCCAAGGGCAGGACATTCTCGCAGCGCGCCTCCTGACCATCCTGAGACTCAGCCCGGACAACCACGGAACGGCCAGTGTGTCCGAGTGCCAGAACTTTCCTTTGTTCTAAGAGTCTAGAGTGGAGGTTGCCAGAGAGTAACCAGCAGCAGGCCTCGTGAACAGGTCGGAACTGTGGAAAGCTGAATCACTATTCAGAACTAGCTCTTCATCAGGAACGAACCGGTCCTCTTCCTGACTTGCTGGGACCCACAGTCATCTTTTCTCCTGTGCACAAACTTTGCTAGTTAAAGCCAATACTAACTAGCCGGTCAGTGAGCATCAGCACCGCACCGTCGCAAGCCGCACAGCACAGCCTGGCACGGAGCCAGAGAGCGCGGATTGGACAGCAACAGCCTGCAACTGTTTCTTTGTGCCCGCAGGAGATCTGAATCCCCAAAGATTGGATGAGTATTCAACTTCAATGCATTACAGCTCGAGAACTCAATTGTTATCCAAACCAGTTGATATCAATTTAATTCCTAAGAGTTATGTACTTGTTTGAGTATCTAATGTAGAAGTTGTAACCAAGTTCACTTTACGAAACGGTCTTAATGAATGATATACTGAACGTATGTCCTCTTGATGTGTAACTCTTTGTAACTGATTGAATATATATCTTTTGTATTCTGATAACCCTCTCGATAAGATCTGTTAGGTTTATATGCATATTCTATGTATTAATAAATGTATCCTCGTGTATTAGTACCTGTGGGTGTGCGTTGTTTGAGTTATATCGCATGGTTGGATTCTAAAGCCACCAAAAGAATCAACTTTGTGATTTACTGCTACAATTAATAATTGTCTCAGTAAATGCCCAAACCCTACAGAACTGGTGCCTTCAGAGAGCCACTATGATTACATATTTGGCGTCCCTGAACCGGTTTAATCTACAACTGCAATTGAGACCTTTCAGTGTATATAAAGTCTGTTTATTTTAGAACAAAGTATAATTCTGATGAAAATACAATAAACACCATCAAGCTAATAGAGAAAAAAGTACATTAAGGAATCAGTTTTGGCTGATGTTCCTATAAATGTTAATTATTTTCAAAGGAAACCCATGAGGATTCCTCTGGTCTGCAAGATCTACCTGAAAACATTTGCCCAGTTTCCTCTTCACCTAAAGTGGGTGTGTATGAAACAAGCCACAGCAGAGATCAGTGAGGTCTCTCTCCAGGAATTGAATCACCCGAGGAACAGGCAGATCAGGGATTACAAGAGCATAGAGCTTGGGTTTGATGAGGCAAAAAAGAAACAGGCTTTATGACTGCAGGAGGGCTGTTTTGAGGGGGGGAAGCCTGAGGACACATCAGCAAGGCGATATATTCGTAATTTATAAGGCTTCTTTTCAAAAGCTTTGTTGGAACATTTCATGTAAAGGTATGTTAAAAGTATATACCCATGTTCCAGATGCCTGAGCAAGAGGCTGCTGTCCAGGTAGAATAATAATAATAATTGCTTACACTCCACTCAAAGCGCTTTACAGGTAATGGGGACTCCCCTCCACCACCACCAATGTGCAGCATCCACCTGGATGATGCAACGGCAGCCATATTGCATCAGAACGCTCACCACACATCAGCTATTAGTGGGGAGGAGAGCAGCATAATGAAGCCAATTCATAGATTGAGATTATTAGGAGGCCATGATTGGTAAGGGCCAATGGGAAATTTTGGCCAGGACAGCAGGGTTACACCCATACTCTTTTCAAAAGACACCCTGGGATCTTTAATGGCTACAGAGAGTCAGGACCTTGGTTTTACATCTCATCCAAAGGACAACACCTGTTTACAGTATAGTGTCCCCATCACTATACTGGGGCATTAGGACCCACATGGACCACAGGGTGAGCACCCCCTGCTGGCCCCACTAACACCTCTTCCAACAGCAACCTTAGTTTTTCCCAGGAGGTCTCTCATCCAGGCACTGACCAGGCTCATACCTGCTTAGCTTCAGTGGGCTGCCAGATGTGAGTTGCAGGGTGATATGGCTGCTACCCATCTCATGGAAGAGATGCCAGAGGCTCTAGAGCCTGAAGTAAAAGTAGAGAAAAGGGGAAGACGAGCTCTGGAGAACTGTATCAGAAGTAAGACTTTCTATTTTTTTATACTTGTATTCTAGTTTGTCTTGTAGATTTAAGATGTTTAAATGTGTATCTTATAGTCCTACAGGCTCCCAGCAGTTAAAAGCACAACTTCGACTGTATTGAAGACACCCCCTGGAGCTCCTGTCCTTGTTGGGTTTAAAAAGGACCTTACCAAGGATCTGTATTCCTAACAAATTGTTTTTTCACAAAATCCTTATTTTCAGTATATAAATTAGTACATTTGAATCAGAACAGCACATGCAGATTAATTTTCTGCAGACTCTGAAAACCCAGCAGCTTGAAAACAAGGAAGTGAAATAACTATACATGACTTTTGATGTTCGCAGCAAAAATACATTCCCTTTTTTTCCACTAAAAATGAATAATCTATTAATTCAGAATTTAAATCCATAACAAATATTTTTTGTCTTAGATGACTGATACTTTATGTCAGAAAGAAGAAAAATTCTTTAAAAGCCTGTTGTAAACCTGCCCAAATCTGTAAGAATTTGATTTGTTTAACACTTATAATATTTTAAAACATTAATATATAACAATATATTAACAATATACAGCAGCAGGACTACCAATACCCTTAAACTCAATAAGAGTTGTTATCAGTTCTACTGAAATGCTTCTATATTCAAGGAGAATACTAAAAATGCAGACCTTGCACTGTAATTGCAACTTGGTTCTGCAACCAAAATGGTCATAATTGCTGCATGATTGCTGAGCACAAAACCTCGTCACAGCTGCTGGCTTCCTTTGCTTTGAGTGAAGAAGGGAACATGCAAGTTGATCGCATTCACTCGATTCAGGGTTGTGGTGGAACTAGAACCATCCCATTACAGGACCCACACACTTGCACCAATGCCAATTTTCATAGAATTGAATTAAAATCTATGTTAATACAGAAAAGACCTCCACCTGCATAGGTCATAGCTCCCATGTGCAGAATTTTAGAAAAATTGGAATGTACCCGAGTTGCATTTTATTTGTGTTTTATGAGAAGTTTCTTTCTTACTTCATTAAACTATGCCGTAAAGCCAAAGACAGCAGCTGTGGAAAGGAGACAGAGAAGTTTTTCATTCCATCTGCTGGAGAGCAAATTCACAGTCCTTCTCAAGACTTAAGAATACTTCACGAGAGGTAAGCAGAATAATATATTCAATTTAATTACTTTAATTTTCATGGGTTGGAAACAATAAGACATTCTTGCTTCCTTATTTTGTAGATACCTCCTGCAATTCATTAGCAGCCAGGTTGCCAGGAGGGCATTTGAGATGGCCACAAAAAATTTAACTGATGCACAGAAGAGCATTGTGGTGGATTAGTTAGCCCATTTCAAATTTTAAAAGCATGTTTTGCAGATTTTCATTTTCTTGTATTTTGAAATTAATATAAAAATGATATTCGTGTTAATGTCTTGAAAATTGCATTTCTCATTCTTATCAGCAAGGATATAAGGAAGGGATATGGGACTGCGAAAAAGATACATGATTTTCTGATGACCATAGAGGGTCGATATCTACGCCTCTCAATTCTTACTGCAAAGAGATGCCACATAGTGTAAACAAAAATAAAGTTTTGAGAGGCGAACCATTTCTGAAATTTATTGACAGAATCTGAATAGCACAGCACTCCCAAACCAGACACTGGGGTTTCCAGCGGCGTTAGATGGGCAGTCTCTTGGTAAGAGAGATCGACAGAGTCCTGGACTTCATGAACGACACCCTTCCAATTCATCGAGAACAGAGCCCACAAGATGAGTCTAAAGAACAATTTCAGTGGTAGTTTTGAACAGGTTAAGGACAACATACAGTAGTTGTAGAGCCATCTTAAAACATTTAAGAAGTTGCAAGTTTGATTACCATAATGTCATTAGTTTATAATTAAAGTAAAGTTTTAAAATTTAACCTGTCTCTTAAACAAAGGACAGAGTTCACAGGAACAGCAGCCTAAATCAATTGATGACTATAAATCTAACAAGCAAGTGCAAAACAGATGTATTGTTTTGGTTTTGTCTTCAACATAATCATATTAATGTGCATGTTCATTTTATAGGTGCCACCTGCCATTCACCACCAGCCAAGATGCCACTAGGTACATGAGATGAACCAGAAGTACTTAATGAAGCAGCGAAGAGCATATGGGGATAAAAAGATGACAAGAAATATCCATTAACACTTGCATCTAGAAGTCAGAAGATGGGTGATGCTCAGCATTTCAAGACCGGACACTAGAGGTTAAATTGAAGATTTTTGAAAGTGATTCTCTGTTTGGCTTCAGCACAATCATATTAGTATGCTCACATTATTAATTTGTACAAAATGCCCAATATTCAATCCAGGTACACATGACTTAGTCTTCTCCTTTGCAGCTATCAGGGGCAGTCGAATCTCAAAAGTTATTAAAGAGTGGTCAGAAACAGAGTTATTGATGGGATGGACTAGTACATGATGAATATCAGCTCTATGAGTGATAATTAAGTCTAGTGTATGATTGTATACGTGTGTCTAAATTAATAACTAAATAAGATAGCAGTTCACCAAATTCGGCAATAAACAATGGATATGGGCCTGGGGGGTCTGTACACTAAAAGAATGTAAGTCGATGATTCGGGTGCTATTTTAAGGAGCATTGCTTCAGATGTGTGAAAGTCAGTAATAGTTTTTCATTCAATTCTCAGAGACTGCTAGGCCATCTGCACGCCCTGAGCAAAGAGCTTTCTGTAAAAAAGTATAACCATTAGGCAAGACTTCAACTAAAGGAATAGTGTCAGTGGGCCTAAGCCAGGTTTCTGTTAGAAGGTACAGGTCAGAGTTGTTGTCAAGCACCATATCAATAACCAGAATGAGTATTCCAGAATAAATGTTATATTCAACTTGTTTTGCACTAGGCTAATAACAACAGACTTACAGTACTAATAACATTGTTTGTGCTCTAAAACCTATTTTTAAGAACAAAACAATACATTCTGAGAATACCTTTTCAATGTCATGGGTACGTTTCAATGTTAACACATTGCTCTTGTTTGGAGTTTAAAAATATATAATACAAATAAAAACCTTGTGTTGCAAGCTGATGGTATTCTAGATCTGGCAGATTTAACCCACTTTCCGTGCTGGGCAGATGTAGAAGTTGCCTTCTTAAACTATCATTTAGCCAATATAAAACCAGTGATTACTGAAGAAGCAGCTATGAAAATGTTTTTGAAAGAGTTACTGGGAACATTGGGGAAAATAAACATTTAGGTTATAATATGGTTATATTATTCATAAAAATGATTTATTCTTCCTGTGATATTTATAGGTAGATTATTCCATCTCTGAATATTATACCTGACATTACTTAATAATGTAATGTAATCATCTTAATAAGTTTGTTTTTTATATGAGAGTATCTGACATATTAGGTTTTTGATCCCTTAAAACACATTACATTTTCAATTCATTGTATCTTTCTTCCAACTAATTGACATCATTTGTGTCTGGAATATTCCTTAAAAACCAGTAAATGAAGTGGGACAGATTCATGCACACTATAAAAATATGAAAGGGTATGTAGCAGGACACAGTAACCACCAATAATCTTGTAGATTATTAATATGTCTGAAATGTTTAAGTAATTTAGAGGGTTCTGCCATTTTAGATTTTATGCTGTTCCTGTCTGATTGATCAAATGTGTCATTTAAATCTCCTCCAGTCATTACTATATCAGTCTGAAGACCTTGCAGTACAAATTGCAATTCCTCCAAAAATGCCAAGTTTCCCACTGGTGATACATACAAGGAAATTAATGTACATCCCCCCCCCCCCCAACCAATTTAAAATCAAATATCTCACTTCTCATCTGCAGGTGAACAGATAAATACAGGTTTAAAAGTTAGGAGCATCGATAGTCCTATTTTAAAATTACACTAAAATGCTCACTATATATTAAAAAAGCTCTGCAAAATGAGAAAATAATAAAATAAATATTAAGACAAGGTAAAAAGAAATAATACACAGCTAGAAAGCTCAGGAATTATCAATGGGAAGTTACAATGGGTTGATTGTGTTTCATATGATTAAAAAATGTTTGAAAAAATTCCACTTACAACCTGCTAAAAATGGTAAGAATATGTAAAACAGGTGTGTAAAAAAATGAAACAAGTTAAAAATAAATACTAAATGGGTTTAAAATTCAGGAATATGATTGGTCAGATGCTTACGATGAGTGTTGTTTGTGTTTTGTGTGTTCTAGTGAATTGAAAAAATATTCAAATTTTAAACAGCAAGAGCTCATATGAAAAAAACGTTCGTAAGTCTCTTTGTTGTAACAGCTGCGCCAGACCTATTCAGATACATCGGAAAAGTACCTGACTTGTCTGGTTTATATTCAGTTATGTGCACTGGGAACGAAAGGGAGACTTATGTGGATTTTATTAGGTTTTAGGAATCGGAAATGTATTTTTACACATTGTTGCCTACAAACCTTTTTTTTAGCCTACAGACCCCCAAGCCCATATGTGTTGTTTATTGCCTAATTTGGTGAACTGTTATGTTATTTAGTTATGAATATAGACACACATATACAATCATACACTAGACTTAATTATCACTCATAGAGCTGATATTCATCATGTACTAGTCCATCCCATCAATAACTCTGTTTTTGACCACTCTTTAATTACTTTTGAGATTCGACTGCCCCTGATAGCTGCAAAGGAGAAGACTTTATCAACGGGGGTACTTCATTAAATTTCATGAACACGATGAACAATGCTAGCTTCATCTCCAGTAAAAATGTTAATAAAATCACAAATAATTTTAATACAGTTGTCAGACAGGCCCTTGATGAAATTGCCCCGTTGCCCCTTGATGAAATTGACCAAGGTAGTCAAAAAAGGTAGACACTCTCCATAGTATAATGATCACATACAATCCCTTAAACAGGACTTCCAAAAACTAGAGCACAAATGGAGGTCTACTGGTTTGAAAGTATTCAAGTCGGCATGGACTGATAGCCTGCAACAATATAAGAAAGCCCTTCATAGAGCTCGGTCCGCTTGGTACTCTGAACTTATAGAAAGCAATAAAAATAACCTACTTATTTAAGACAATAGCTAATCTAACAAATAAGACCAATTCTATAGCACCATCTTACTTTAGTAGTGATGATTTCATAAACTTCTTTAAAAATAAAATTAACACCATCAGACTTCAAACACAATCAAATAACCCACAAAGAAATCTGGTGCAGACAAAATATGAGCACCTCTTTAGAGTTTTCCAATTAGTTAATGAACTAGAACTCAAGAAATTAATTATTAAGACAAAGTCAACCACCTGTCCGCTAGATCCAATCTCCACTCAGCTTGTCAAAGATTCCCTCGAAGTACTGGCAGGACCTATAATTAGTATAATGAACACTTCCCTTGCATCTGGCGTTGTACCTGAATAATTTTAGGTACCGGTTGTTAGACCGCTCCTTAAGAAGTCAAATTTGGATCCACAGGTTCTTAACAACTACAGGCCTGTTTCAAACGTCCCATTTCTATCAAAAATTTGTGAGAGAATAGTTGTGGCCCAGCTGCAATCGTATCTGGATTCAAATAATATAGAAATTTCAGTCTGGTTTCTGCCCAGGCCACAGCACTGAAACTGAATTAACAAGAGTTGTAAATGATATTCTGTGAGCTACTGAGCAGGGAATGCAACAGTGCTTGTGCTTCTAGATCTTAGTGCTGCGTTTGACATGGTTGACCACTCTGTTTTGTTACACAGGCTTGAGTTTGGGATTTGCTTATCTGGAACCGTCCTTAAGTGGTTTACTTCATATTTAAGTAATCGTTTTCATTATGTTCAAATATCTTATAATTGTACTGTTTCATCAATGTCACCAGTTCAATTGGGGGTACCACAGGGATAAGTGCTGGGACCAATAGTGTTCTCTCTCTACATGCTGCCTCTAGGTAGGATAATACGAAAACATAATAATATTAACTTTCATTCATATGCCGATGACACACAAATATACATTTTGTTTACACCAAACGAAAACTCTTCTATTATCACTTTAGTTAATTGTATTACTGAAGTAAAGTCTTGGATGTGTGAAAACTTTTTGTTACTTAATCCTAATAAAACTGAGGTTATGTTGTTTGGAGGAAACAATACTGATAGGATTACTATAACTTTAGCACTTAACTCATAGGATTTAAAAATTTGCCTCAAAGAGTCAGCACGTAACCTAGGTGTCATATTAACTCTCATGTTAAAACAATATCTAAAACATGCTTCCTACAGTTAAGAAATATTGCGAAACTACCGCAGTTTCTCTCCACTCAAGACACAGATAAATTAATGCATGCTCTTGTATACAGCAGGTTAGACTACTGCAATGCCCTATTATCAGGGAGCACCCACCACTCTTTCAACACCTTACAGCAAATTCAGAATGCAGCTGCTAGAATTATAACTAGGAGCAGAAAGTAGCAGTACCCGGTCAGGTACAGGGTGGACTTCAAAATCCTTCTACTTACTTACAAGGCTCTCAGAGGTCAGGCACCTTATTAATGTTTACTATCCAAGTTGCCTGCTTAGATCACAGAATGCAGGTCTTCTTCATATTCCATGAATTAATAAAATAACAGTTGGCGGTAAAGCCTTTAGTTACAGGGTCCCTAGCTTATGGAACACTCTCCCACCCCATATTCAGGTTGCCAAGTCAATCTCAGTATTCAAATCCAGACTGAAGACCTATTACTTCAGCCAAGCCTACTCACACCTTGCATTATAGCCTGCTGCAACCATGGCTACTGGTGCTGCTGTACATGCCATTGTGTGTCTCTATGTTGGCGGACCAGGCAGATACATCTGTTCTGACCAAACTATCCTATCTCCTCCCCACATGTCTGGATGGTGCCCGGGCTGGGTACCATCTGAGTTGGAGGCTGTATCACTGCCATGGATCCAAGAGGGACATTGTGGATACAGCTATCGTTTAGGAGGAATTTACTGGTCTGCAGATATCTGCATGGAGTACTAACACACAGAAGACATGCTGAAAGGATGGATTAATACTCTCATCATTTCCTTTTTTGATTATATAATATTAGCATGCCCAAAGGGGTTGGGCAACCAGTTGATCTTGAACCCCTAGAGATTTTTTTCTCCTTACTAAGGAGTTTTTGATTCCTCTCCTTCATTGTCTTCTGGTCTTTGTTCCTTATTGATAAAATGTATCGTCAATTGTATTGTTAAGCGCCCTGGGGCAACCTTGTTGTGAAAGGTGCTATATAAAAATAAATTGAATTGAATTGAATATATATCTGTCAGTGTGTGTGAATGTGTGAGTAGGTGGGCTTGGACTCCACAGAAGTGAATCATCAACAGGTGTTGAGGTCCAGAGCTGCTTGAGAATGGAATCACTTTCTAGAGTCCAGACCACAGAACTGTGAGTGCTCCGTTATTATCACTCTTAGTAGTAATGACAGCTGATTAGTAGTAGCGGAGTATTAGTATCAGAATTCGTATTAGAATTTGTAGTCATGGTCGTAGTAGAACTGATGGCAGCAATAGCAGCAGTAGCAGCAGTGGTAGTTGGATTATCCAAGCAGTACTTTAGAAAATATAGTATTACACATTTAAACTCTAGTTCTGGAGGCAGAATACAAGAAAAAAAAAAAAGATTGATTGATTGACTGTGGGAGTGACGTCTCATAGAGCTCATTTGTCTAACAGAGCCGTCCTGTCCACCGATGTCAACAGAGGTGACCAGAGAAGCAGTCCAGACCCAACAGAGACTGGAGATGGGCTTGAGACTCAGGCCCCAGGCCCAGAGAGCTGTGAGTCCACTGTTGTTCCTGTTATTATTCTGATTCTTCCTCTTCCTCCTTCCCCTGAAATTAAAACTCACAGTAGCAGGGCCCTGCCGTCCTTTCTTGGGGAAGAGAAGACTGTACCTGACAGTGTCTGCGTCTGCATATGTGTTAGCATGTGACAATGTGTGTCTGTTGGTGTGTGTGCTTGTGAGTCTGGTCCAGCCTGTGTCTGTAACAGGACTGTGTCTGACGTCCCCAGATCAGTAAGGAGGTAACAGGAGGTTAAGCTTTGTTAATATTTAAATGATTTTAACCAATTTCATGTAAAATTGGTTAAAATGATTTAAATGAGTTTAGCCAATTTCATGTAATCTCCAGGAAAGCAGGAGATGGTCTCCTGACTTATCGTGACTGTTGAAGAAGATGCCTGCTGAATCTCACCAGGGATTTCTTGAGAGCTCGTTCAGCAAGCGAGGCCTCCCTCTGGAGTCCGCACTGAGCTGAAAGCTACGTGAGCTCCTCACTGCATGTCCTGTGCTGTTCATGTGCTCTCGTGTAGATTATATATGTGCAGCTCTACGACAAGAACACCCTCGAACTCTGTGAAGAGAAGTGCTAAAGAGAATGAAAAATATTGAACTTTTTAAACATTCATGGTACAACTCAAATAAATGAAGGACAAATGACCAATTACTTTGCACGGTCACAATAGTTTCAAGAAAATCAGCCTCAGAGTAGTAGGTTGATGTTCTACTGACTGAGCTTTCTGGTCTATTTAATTTCTGAAACAATGTTTTTCAAATAAATTTGTACAATTTGCAAAAGGTGAAATTCTTGCTTATAAGTGCACAGGAATACGCCTGCTGATAGGAAAATGAGAGATTTTCAAAAACCTGCAAAGGGAAAAAGCCAAGTCATCAGAGTCTCTCTGTTGCATTCAGTTAGTGTGGTCGGCATTAAACTAAAATAGTGAAGTGGTGGTTCACGCAAATGTTGACTTCTCACTATTTCTACATGAACATCATCATCGGAACAAATAGCATGAATTGACTTTAGGTTGGTTCTTGTTACTTTGTCCGATTCAAAGAGCTGTATAAATGCAGGCACACCTGTTTCTGCAGGAAAGTTATTGCTGCTCCCAACACAATATACTCCAGCCAAATCTGATAGTGATACTGTCAGTGCTTGTGGAACACATGTTCCTGCTGTCAGCCTACTATGTCATGTTTATCCACAGCTAGAAACATTACTGTTGTAGCACAAGCATTAAATAGGCGCAGTCGAAAGAGCTTGAATCTCTTAATCTCAGAACTGTGGGTTCAGCCCCCACGTTGGGTCCCTCTGTATCCATTTGATCCCTCCAATCCTCCTAGCAAAACCTGATGGCGTACAGTGATCCCCAGTGCCTTATGACCTTTGCATAATTCAGCTTTCTTTCCACTTTGGGCCTTGATCCAGATATTGTTCCGAAAGCATCGGGGGAGCAAGAGTTTGTCTAAATCGAGGGAGATCTGCTCACGAGTAAGTATTAAACACTTCAGCTTTTACTGTTTGAAAACCAGACTTTGTCAAAACACTGCCGCTTCTTAAACTAATAAGTAACAGTTTTTGAGCATGCATTGTATTGTTAATGCTGTTATTATAAAAAGCTTAAATTCACATAGTGGAATTTGGATTGCGCAAAGTAGTCTATACTCTATACAACATAACATATCCACTGATTAGAGCTTAAAACTACAGCAGCAGGGGTAGCAATAAAGGCAACAACGTGTTTGGCATTTCTCATTTCTTCTGCAGAGCCACTGTATCCGAATGCACTGCCTGAGATTAAAGAGGAATTGCGGCTTAAGAGCTTTTTTACTGAGCGCTGCATTGTTCTATTCATGCTGACTACACGCTTTAAATTTATATCATTTACTGCAAACGTTGCTTTTCCAGGTTTCCTGAATTTTTTCGCATTTGAGCCAGCACTAAAATATTTCATTCAGGTTCGCCCAATACACAGTGGAAACAATATTCGGTTCTGAAGTTTGAGAGGCGTATTACAAAATAAGTGGATGAATAGAAAATGAAATGGGGCTCACTTCATAGGCTTGAATGAAATCCAAGCAGCATAAAAACCTGTGAATTTTAATAAATTTAATAAAAACAAATTGCATTGTGCTGCACCTTTCTCCTGCTGCTTTTAAAATTCAGTCCTTCACATTTTAATGCATACCTTACCATACATCTGTTCTCGATTACAGACAGCCCAAACAGTTCTTAATGCAGAAATCAAATCTTAATATCTAAATTTTCCTATCTAACAAAGACATTGAAGTGCTCGGAAAGCATTTTCTTGTCCATTATGTTCTTGCTAAGCAATTTCTGTTTTCCTCTAACTGTGATTGTCAGTGAATATAAGACTTGAATAGTGAAAGACAGGGAAAGCTTAACTATTGGGAGTGATTTGAACTGACGCCTCCAATTAGAGACAAGAGCACATAAGTGACATGAAAAGATAAGAGTCCTTGAGTATGGCACCTTAGACCACTTAACAATCCTCATAAGCAGTGGAGGCTGGTGTGTTGAATGCACCTGTTGCTTTGTCGACTCAAAAACAGGGCAGATTATGCTAGAACAACAGAAGGATTATTAACCACTACTGATAGATCTTTTCTAATTATTACTCAGAATGGTATCTACAACAGGTCACCTGCAACGAACTTGGCCGCTGAAATTTGTCTTCATCTTTGTATTAAAGCTGTTCTCAATTGCAACAAACCTAAAATAACAGCTGCTGCCCATTAGATGTTACTGAAGCCTCTTCACAGGGTTTAAGCAACTCAGTAGGAACAAGAGATCACTTTTGAACTGTATGTATTGGCCGTGGGGCCTTCTTCAAGTGCCTGAAGAAGGCCCCATGGCCGAAACGTTGTGTTTTCCTTCTTTCTTCTTTTTTTTCAGCATGGAATAAACCTATTACTTGTTCCTCTGCAGCCTATACATGCTGACGCGGCTACCCACCTGAACTAAATTTGAACTATTGTGAATGTAGTGGAAATAATAGAGTCACTAAATAACAAGTTTATGCACCACTCACTTGAAAATTATTGTTATATTTAACTAAAATTGCATTCCAGACACCACAACTATTCACAATTAATTTTATCAATACACTTCTTCGTGAAAAGTGTAATTCATGAATAATTAATAATTAACTTTAATGTCCGTCTTTATTAGTAGTTGTATTACATGTCCAGCCTTTAATATGAGATAGTGAATTTTCAGGTATCCTGGGGAGGGAAGAAAACTGAAATGAAGGAAATACAAAGGGGATGTAAGTCTTAAATGTGTTCTGTCATATCTGGGCATTTGAATAGATTTGTTGTAAAATTTATTGTGATTTCACACTATACTTGTGTTTCTCAGTAGAAAGTAGTAACATTGGGGATTTGAGGGTACAGAAAATATGTAGTACTGTACGGGAAAATGTGAGGATATGTTAAAAAAAACTTATTGTCACCTTTTTGAACATGATTATTAGACACCTGTTGAATCTCAACTGGGGTTTCTTGAGAGATCGATCAGCGAGCGAGACTTCCCTCTGGAGGCTGCACTGAGTTGAAAGCTACTGTATGCGAGCTTCTCACTGATTGTCCCGTACTGTGACCTGTGCTCTCGTGTACATTATCTACATGCTGCACAGCACCAAGAACACCATCAACTTTGTGACGGAAAGTGCTTAAGAGCATGACAAATATTGAACATTTAAAACATTCGTAGAACAACTTGAAAAACTGAGGGAAAACAGACCATCTATTTTACAGATTCAAAGTAGTTGAAGAGATTTAAGAAGAGCACAACCACCCAAACAGGGACTTGAACCCTGGACCTTTAGATTAAATGTTCAATGTTCTACCAGCTAAGCTACCTGGGCCCTGCTTGAACGTCAACACTGCCGGGATCCTCACAAGTCACATGTCTCTTCTTGTGCCGAAGCGCAGTCATACCTGACCCATCTGGAATGACCACTGACAGACTTTATCCAGAAGCGATGGCACCACTCCCAGTAGAATGAGAGAGAAATACAGAACGACACGAGGAGTCAAGGGGCTCCCACACTCCATCTTTCCTCACATTTTTTCACTAAGAATATGACCTTTTCACAATCAGATTTTTTTACATTTAATAAGATCTTTTAATCAACAACATTTAAGAAAGAAAACAAATGGAACATTTTTGGAACAATAATAAAAAAAAGCTTTCAATGCCTTGTATTTCAATGGTTGTATATGTGTGCACACAAATTATAAAGGGGGTTGCAACTGTGCTGAAATCTAACCAGTCACGTTCCAGATCATATACATCAGTTATATGGCTTCGCCAGACATCAATTGTATTGATTCTGATCAGTCCTATTTAATATCAGCTGATCTCATATAACTAACCGATCTGGGAGAACGAACGTTCAAACTGCACAACGGAACATGAAGAGAAATCCATCTGCTGATTGTCAGCAAAGAATGTTGTTACAAATTATCCGCCGAGCTGTTTTACGTATCTGGCCACCTCTTTCCTTCCTACTTTGCAGTGAGCAAAATTCTTTCAGTTTCTTCTCTTGTGTTTTCCTCGCTATTTTACTGTCCCTTTCCCCCATGTGGAGATGGATCCACAACTGAAACCCTGTTTTCTCCCTGTGTTTCTGCAGCGTCTGTCTGTATGAGAAGAAGGAGCTCCATAGCTCCAGTGGCACAATTGGGCAGTGTGTGGTACTTATACAGCAGTACACAGAGGAGTCATGTCGAGGTTGTTAGTTCAAGCCTCACCTGGAGTAGTGTAGCCTGTGTCTTAAGCTACTGAAAGCAACTGATGAGGTTAGGTGCTCTTAGGTATTTGCTGGAGATCAGGTCTAAATGAAAGAAACAAGTAAAGGTTTATTCTGTATCACACCCAAAGAAGGCTCCATTGCCAAAATGTTGTGTTTCCTTCTTGTTTCAGCATGGATCGAAAACTTGAAAAAGCTCTCGCAATTAGATTCTGTGATTTTCTTGTTCTCCAGATATGTTTTTAATGTTCTTTTTTGTTTTCAAGTTGTTTCATTTCTTTGTTTTTGTAGTTGTTAGACTACTACAGTGATTTACCTAGGTTCTCGGAAGACTTCTCCTTTTGTGGTTGTTGTGTTTTCGAGTTACAACTATTTTTTTTTCTATTGATCTGACCCCACGCATTACTGTAGGACTAGTTAACTTTAGTTCTTACATTCTACCTGAAATTACCTTAATAATTACTACTCTGTTTTTCTTATTTTTTAAAGGCACAAGTTGTTGTACCCCTCAGTAGGGGACTAAGCAGAAGAATCAATCACATTTGTCCTGAATGTAGTGGAAATAATATAGTCACTAAATAATGAGTTTATGCACCACTCTCTAGAAAATTATTGTTATATTTAACTACAATTGCTTTCTAGACACCACAACTATTCACGATGAATCTTATGAATACACAACTTTTATTAATAAAAGAGATATTTATTAATAATTAACTTTAATGTATATATTTATTAGTAGCTATGTTATAGGTAATGCATGTACAGCTTCTAATATGCGATAGTGAATTTGCAGGCATCCTGGGGAGGGAAGAGAACTGAAATAAAGGAAATACCTATTCTGAGTCTTGTTAGCTGGTATGGATGGGTTTGGGGGTGTTGATACCAAAGTGGTCAAGGAGGGGGGTGCAGGTGTCTCAGGGGCATTCTTGTTTTCCTATGAGTTCAGGTTGATTCTGTTGGTTCTGAGTGTCTTTGTTACATCCATTTGTGTGTACAGATGAAAAAGCTATTGAAGAGCACCCCCCCCCCACCCCCCAGCCATATCGGTGGAAGTTGCCATGTTAAAAAAATCCTAAAAAGAGAATTAAAGTTTCACACAAGAAAGCAAGACTGTGAAAGGTCAGGAGACCTGCCTAGTGAGCACAACACTTGATTACAGTCAAAAAATCATACAAAAATAAGGAAAAGTTTCACAACCCAAAGAAATGTTGTATAAGGTGAGGGGGGCTGTCTGGTGTGTAAAACACTTGGTTGCAGAACTGTGGCTGTTATGCTTGAAATGCTATTGAGTCATGAAGAAGACCCTCTATCCCAGTGTATTACCTGTAGTGTTATGTTAAAAAAAATAATAAAAAACTAAAGGTTCCACAGCCCAAAACAAAGCTGGGAAAGGTCAGAGGACCTGCTTAGTGTGTAAAACACTTACTTGCATCAGTGTGGGTGCTGTGGTTTAAATGCTATTGGCATGTGAACAGCATTCCCCTATCCCAGTGCATAGTGCCACATCAAATAGAAACACGAGAAAAAGAGATTCAGAACGCAAAGCTGTGTCAGTCTTCTGTGTAAAAAATCAGTTTGAATATCATGGGAGCTGTTTTTAATAAGCTGCTGAGTAAAGAATATTTGAATATTCCTGCTGTCAGCAGTATTGTGAATATAGTTGACCCTTACCTGAATGAAAACAGGATGTAAAGAAAGTGTTTCAGAAATCAAACAAAGCTTTATTCCCATGCTTACAGTCTGGGTAATTGGAGACAACACTGTTCTGCTTCTGCTTCCACTGATTGTTTGCATGAAGCCATATTGAGCAGCTACACTACTCCAGGTGAGGCTTGAACTAACAACCTCAGTATGACTCCTCTGTGTACTGCTGTATAAGTACCACACACTGCCCAATTGTGCCACTGGAGCTATGGAGCTCCTTCTTCTCATACAGACAGACGCTGCAGAAACACAGGGAGAAAACAGGGTTTCAGTTTTGGATCCATCTCCACATGGGGGAAAGGGACAGTAAAATAGCGAGGAAAACACAAGAGAAGAAACTGCGTAGGAAAGGAAGAGGTGCCGGACACTTAAAACAGCTCGGAGGATAATTTGTAATGACATTATTCAGTGTCAATCAGCAGACGGATTTCTCTTCAGGTTCCGCTGTGCAGTTTGAACGTTTGTTCTCAGAGATCTGGTTCCTTATATGAGATCAGCTGATATTAAATAGGACTAATCAGAATCAATACAATTGATGTCTGGGGAAGCCAAATAACCTTTGTACATGATTTGGGATGTGACTGGTTAAATTTTAACAGTTACAACCCCCTGTATAAAGGGTGTGCACATTTATGCATTCAAGGCACTGAAAGTTTTTTTTGTATTATTATTGTTCCAAAAAATGTTCCATTTCTTTATTTTCATAAATTTTGATGGTTAAAATATCTTATTAAATGTGAAAAGGGTATGATTGTTAAAAGGTCAAAATGGTAGTGAAAATATAAGTACTGTGAGGAATGATAAATGCAGTGTTGTATTTCTCTCTCATTCTACTGGGAGTGGTGCCGTCACTTCTGGATAAAGTCTGTCAGTGGTTGTTCCAGACGGGTCAAGTATGACTGCACTTTGGCACAAGAAGAGATATGTAACTTCCAAGGATTCCACCAGTGTCTGAATTTTCACAGAGGCTGGATAGCTCAATCAGTAGAACACTAGACTTCTAATCTGAGGGTTCAACTCCCTGTTTGGGTGGTTGTGCTTTTCTTAAATCTATTGTGAATGTCATTATAAATTGTCTTTTATCTTTCACTCTTTTAGCTGTACTGTGGTTATTTTAAACGTTCATCACTTATATTTTCTTTAGTGTTTCCTTTCACAAACCGGAAATGTTCAAGGTGATCTTGTCACTGCACTCCACGTATATAATCTAAATGAAATCACAGTAGAATACAGGACATGCAGTGAGGAGCTCACGCAGTGAGTACTCTTGAATACGACTAGAGGAAAGGCAGACTGCACACCTGAGGAACATCACGTCCAAGTTTACAGTAACATCAGAGATTGGAAGCGAAGTAGATTTTTATTAATGGTTCAAGGAAACCTGAATATCTTTGCTAAAAGTATTTCAGATTCATAGTCAAATCTAGTACAATTGCTGCACAGAACTGCAGTCTGCAATTAGAATACTTTTTGTGCATTGTATAAAATATGCCGTTCAAAGCTTTTCTAAAAATACAGAGATACATTTCGGAATGCGTCTTCCTGTAAAAATAAAATCTCTACACGGGCTCTATAAGCAGAGTCTGAAGCCTGCTTAACAGAAGAACTATATCCAGGGGGCCAAAGAAGTGAATATTTCACCAAGTGAGAGGAAGCATCTCAGAAAAAGGAGGTGTAGTCACTTCCACGCGTCATAACACCACAAAGTCATTTGTTTTATTCCTCTTACCATGGCAATTTGTGCACAAAGATTTTTTTTTATTTTTTTTTATTTTAAAAACGTGTTAGCCTTAATGGAAAAGGAAGCAGAAGCAAAGGCACAGTGGCCAAGTGGTAAGGTGTTTGTCTTGTAGACTGAAGATTTCCAGTTCAAACTCTCTCTGTACCTGTTTTGTTTACCATGCCTTTCCTTGATCTAAAATTGTCAATTGTCTTGCAATGTAGAAATCTCTGTAATAATAAGTAAAGAACTATTGGTAGTGGTTAATAATCCTTCTGTTGTTCTAGCATAATCTTCCCTGCTTCCCTGACAAAGCAACGGGTGCATTCAACACACCAGCTTCCACTGTTTGTCAGGATGGCTGAGTGGTCTTAGGTGCCAGACTCAAGGACCCAATCATAGGTAGTGACAGTTTTATGTTATTCACAACATGGATTTCCCTTCATGTTCATTAAGATGTGTGATTTGTATGTTGGTTGTATGAGAACAGTTTCATCAAAAGTCCTGTCAATTAACAGTGGAGAGCTAGAAACAAATTCTCCCGCCCTCCATTCGAAGATAAAACTCCATGAGTGAGTCTAATTTTCCTTACTGTTACTGATGTTCGTCATTATTGGATATTCCCAATGATATTGACTCGGGAGCTTTATTTTTATGTATTGTAGCTCGACGTGCAAAACACTCGTATCCGCTGCTAATACTGGCATGGTCAATGATTTTCAGGTATTCATGAACCACCTATGTTATTTTAGTTTAAAGCCGACCACACTACACATTGCACTACAGAGACTCTCGACTCTGTTCTTTCCATTAGCAGGTTTAGAAGCAAAATAATAATAATAATCACTGCCATTTTCCTACCAGCAGGCAATATTCCTCTGCATTTATAAGCAATAATTATGTCAGCTTTCGCAAGTTGTACGAAATTCTTGAGAAATGTTGTTTAAGAAAAGAAGCCAAGTAGACAGGAATAGCTCAGTCAATAGAAGATCTAGTTATTAACCTGAGGGTCCCTATTCAAGCGGCTGATTTTCATTAAACTATTGTGAACATGGAAAGGTCTTTTGTTCCTTAGGTTTTTGAGTTGTACTATGAGTGTTTCAAATATTTTTTTAATGCTCTTTAGCACTTCTCTTCTCAAAGTTCAAAGGTGTTCTTGTCACTGTTCTCCATGTAGATAATCTACACGAGAGCTCACACAGTTTTCAGGTGAGTGCAGAGTCCAGAGGGAGGCTTTGCTCGCTGAACAATCTCTCAAGAAATCCCTGGTGAGATTCAACAGGTGTCTTCTTGAACAGCCACAACAAGTCAGAAGACCATTTCTTGCTTTGACATGGAGATGCCGGGGATTGAATTTGGGACCTCATTCATACGAACCATGTGCTTTACCACTGAGTTACATCCACAACACAGCAACACAACTGCAGAACTGATTTTGGGACGTGCAGAAGCCCTCTGCACACGAGCAATCAACCAGGAATGAAGAATGCCCGCAATTTCCTGCTTTAGCGTTTCCTTTACTACAGAGTAAATTTATGGAAATTAAGACATAAGCAGAAAAAAGGCATCATATTTATCACGTTAAAGCTTCCAGTCACTCTGCACTAATGAATCACTTATTTTTACATCCTGTTAGAATGTGGACAAATAACTATGGTGGAGCTGTGTAAGCAAACATTGAACAAGTTGTTCCTTTACCAAGTCCAAATAAAGTAGCAGACTCTTAAACTTGAAGAGGCAAAAATGACGCCTTGTCACAGCTAATGTTAATTAAAATGACATCACAATAAAATATTTAGTGGAAATTTGAGTGAATAAAATTTGTTTCCATTTGGCGTCTTAGTCTACATATCTTTTAGGGTGAGAGAGAGGATTGTAAAATTTGGTTGGTGATCTTGGAAGTCTGTTCATGGTATAGTGGTGAGCCCAGCTGTCTCACAAGCAGGTTTGATTCCTAGCCAACGTGCCTTTGAACAAACCTTTTGAAACTAGCAATTGAGGTGAGAATCATCTTCTTAAACACTGAAACTCTTAATAAGGAAGAAGTAGAAGTGCTCTTATCAGGTCTCTGTACACAAAATGACAGTGCAATATTAGAAATCACTGTGATCTTAATTCATTCACACTTGTTCTCAGTGGTCCTTGCTTGCCAAATAACTTTGACTCTGAGGAAGAGTACTACAGAAACATCCCCAACACAACAAGTGAGTGCGTTGGTGGATCTTGCTGTTAATGCAAGAAGCTGTATTTTTCTCGCATCAATCATTTTTATCCAGAACAATTGGTCGCATTTGTGATTATGTCACTTGTTTACTTCAGCGGTGTCAATACAAAACCCTCTGAATTAAGTAAAACACTAAAGACTTGCAAAACAGAATTCGGGAGAATCAAAATCAAAGCGATGTCTGCATACAAGCAGTCCAATATGGCAATACGGACGCTGAAGTCTTTGAATATCAACTCTCTGTTGCAGTGCCTTTTCCCAGGAATAAAACTATTAAATTGGAGGAATGCATGTGTCACGGGATGTGGGTCCTTTAGGCAGTAACAGGCTGTAATTGATTAGGTTATGTTGATTTCCAGGATGGTGTCAATGTTGCTTCTCACTCAAGGGTGGCAACTGTAGTTCTAAGGAATACAGTCTAGCAGGAACAATCAGTAACAACAGTCATACTCAAGTTGTTCAGGAAGCAATTAGGTATCAATACTTGGAGGTTTGAGGAGTTGCTGAGCCAGTTTTATCCAGACCAAGGGAGGAGGAGAGAGAGCTGGAGAGTGAACAGGTTATAAGGGCCAATAACACATAGCTCGGCACTCCCACACCCCTCAAACACCACAAGCTTTCTCCTGGAAAAATGCTGGGGAAACCCAATTCTGACAGGGACTGTGGAAAACCCCCTGAGAGGGATTGGTTAAGGAGAGGAATAAAAACACCTGAGACAGAACAGAGGGGGCTCCATATTCCCACTGGACCCTGGAGACGACACAGGCAGCACAAGGAAGCTGCAGAGTGTGAGACCATGGAGGTATTTTGCAGAGACTTCTAATACCTGAAGGCAAGGAAGTACTGGTTCAGTAACTGACGACCATGGGAGACATCGGCATTGGAACAGAGGTACTGTACAGATACTTTTAATGCCTGAAGGCAAAGAACAAGGAAACCACTCCAGCTAGCTGATTCAAACTGAAAGGAATGTAATACAACCCGCAGAGGATTTCTACTGTTACCTGGCTGTGGACTGGGGAAATAGGACTGGGTGATACCCCTCTCCTTCATATGGGCCATCAGAGACTACAGGTACTAAGAAGAATCGTTCGAGTGGCCTCTCTTCAGTACTTTACAGGAAAGATTGCTGTCCCTCCGGATTCATTATGACCCTGGGAAGGACCTTTTGCTGCTGTGAATACTGTTTTCGTTGTGTCTTTGGGTGATAGTGAATGTGAATGTAGTTAGAAAATAAAAGCCATTTATACAATACAAATGATTGTCGCTGGTCTGTGTGTGCATTGGTGATTCTGGAAGATAAACAGAACCTGTGGCAATGTAGAGGGGCCCTTTCACCCCGTTTGTATTGCTAGGTGGCGTAGTCATACACGAGGCAGGAACATTCCTCGCCCAAGGGTTCACCTTACTGTGACAGTTATTAAATCTTTGCGTATAGCGCTCCATCAGAAATACTTTGTCCCTGGTCAAAAGAGACATCTGTGTTCAGTAAGCACTGAGCCTACTCTCAGAGTAAGTTACATAGCAGCCCCGACACTGAAAATTGAAGAGAAATGGCTCTTATCTGGAATTTTTCATGTCCAATACTTTTGACATCTCCCAAGAGTTCTTTTGTGACACTTTTATATAAAAAACATGAAATTGTGTAAGGGAATTTTTTTTTCATAGAGAAAACGTGAACCAGGAAATGTTGTGTTGAAAAGAAATGATTTAACATGATACGTGACCTAATTTACAAGAGTGAATGCTCACCCAGCAAAGTCTGCTTTACAACTACAAGAGAGAAGTTGGAGAGTCTGGTAGATGTGATAATTTCACGGTGTTGTGGAAGAAAACAGTTTTTCTTTGAATTCTAAATCGATCTGAATTTCAGTGGGACACATTAACAATTTTGTCTGATTTAAAGAGATGATATTTTAAAACTCATAAAAATTTAGGACACACATTTGTCACTTTGAAATTTTAGATGGAGTGGTGTATTACTAGTAGCAGCACTGAGCTTACTATGGTGCAATTCAGGTTATATGATATGCCAGAGGTTTAATAGATAACGAGCCTGATTTGGGGTCAAACAATTCTAGGTTCGACTTCTACCTGGCTCGTGTAAATTTTAATCAGACTCCTCAGTAATAAATGTCCGTTATGTAAATGAACTGCACCTGAAAGCAAACGTTGGGTTTGTATCCTTTTTTTTTCCTGCATGAAATAGCAAATCGTTACAAAAAGCACCAGCTAATGTCCAATAGGGTTAGCCATTTCAAATTACATTTACAGGCTTCAGACACTTTTTAATAAAACCAAAGTGTCCCGAAACTCCCCAACTTTCAGATTTGCTTGAACCTGTAATACAAAAATGATCTCTTTCCTCCAGGATTCCATTCTCTGATGCAGCTGTCTCTAAAGTCGGACATGATGTTTAGCAGATGTGAACTGTGCCTATTCTCTTGTCGTGTTCAAGGGTATTCGCTGCATGAGCTCCTCACTGCGTGTCCTGTACTGCTCTATTTTGTTTAGATTATCTATGTGGTGCACAGATAAAACTCAACTGCATGGTGAGAATTCCAGGTTTGGCACAAGCAGAACCTGAAAAGCTAATAGCTGACCCCGACGTGATTTGAACACGTAGCTTTCTGATGTGGAGTCAGACGTGCCAGCATTGCACCATGATGGCACACCAAAAATCTACTTTTAATCCCCCAAAAATCAGCTTTGTGAAAACTTTTCCTGCACTTTCCCTTTGAGGAGTGCCACTCTTCCAAAGAGAATCTCTTCTTCCCAGGCCACATTTTATTCTTCCTGCGCAGCTCTCAAACAGAGAGTGACACATCTCCTCTAATGTTTTCACTACATCTACAGATCTGAATGCCTACAGCCCTGATATTCCATATCCTGTATTCCTAAATATGAGGATATTTACCACCACCTCATGAACTTCACATTTTTACCTCTCCCAGGGGGAGCACAAGTAACAGAGAATCCTCTCTTCATTTCACAAAAAACACAAAACCCTCTTTAACAGTCCAGAAAGAAAACTGAGCTGCTCCAGGTGAGGCTTAAACTCACAAGCTTGGCATGACTCCATTGAGTATGTCTTTTTACATGGCATGAACCAGAAAGAAGATTGGAAGTCAAGAAGTAATGGTGTTGTTCTCGATAACAGATCCAGGAACACTGAGAACACTGACTCTAAATCCAAAAGTCAAGTTTTCAAAGTATATCAGACTCAACTGATACTGATCAGGTTCTGCTGCTGCTGAACCTGCAGCCTTCACCACAAAGTCTAATTCCCCAAGCCTGCTGACCTTAAATGTCCATCCCATCTTGTCAAAAGTCGTATTTTCACAGGGTACCCATCCGAAATTGCAGTATAGAATGAAAAAATTCCAGAAGATCTCAGCCGCTGTTGGTTTTTTCCTTTAAAAAAATGAATCTCTGAAAATACACTGAGTGTATTGATCTCACTGAGACCGAGAAGTGTCAAGCTGTACTTGAATCTTTGTGCCTCGGTTGTTAACCAAAAGGGTGGATGGTTGTTTGAGCCCTCCCAGGGACGCTGTGAGCCTTTTAATGTACACACCCTCCTCGCTTCATTTCTCCATGACCGGTCCTGTACTGCATTCGAATACAGAGCTTGAAGGGGGAAGTAAGCTCGCAAATATTGCTCACTGTGTATATAATGAAGAAGCAGAGCTAGTTTCTCCTCTGCATGTTGCAGAGCCTTACACAACTCTTAACAGCAGCTGGAATTTGATCCCTGCACGGACTATTAGTTGAAAGACCATTGTCAATGACGTGTAAAAGATTTATCCAGCTGGCTCTTATGCTTCACACTAAATTTCGATCTTGAAACCAAAATTATTAGAAATATTGAACACAACCGTTGTTCCCCAAGAAGGAAAGCTGTTTTACACTGACGTCACTTCTTTTTATTTAATCCAGATTGTGAAGACAACTCCGCCTTATCAAAGGAAAATGTTACACAAAATGTGGAAAGCACGGTCTGATTCCATCTGTATATTTGATTCCCGTAATACATTCAAGGTTGCTTAGTGCTTCGCAAGCAAATCATTTCAAGGAAGAAACTCAGTTTAGTGATCTACTGGTTTATTTTCAGTCATTGAATTTGATCTTTGTACTCTCTTTACATTCTCATCTAAAATATTTCAAAATTACTGTTCAGATGTATTGGAAAACTTCACAATCATTATTAGGTTAGGACTGTACAATTAAATTTTAATATCTTGGTATATTTACCTTCATTTTAATATAGATGTAACCATAAATGTTGTTAAGTAAATTGTACTTTTTTCGTATTTTTAAAAACATTTTAGCTGAGGACGGACAGGGACTATTATACCTTGTGATACATGCAAGACATCTTTAAAAGAAAATGTAATTACAATAAAATTGGCAATTAAAAGAAAACCACAATTTTTATGACATTATCCCTTGATACCGATGATCAGTTGAAGGATTTGAGGAAACTATCAAAGAAGCAGCAGCAATAGGAGATGATTTTGGTTTTGAACAGATGTTTACACATCAATAATCCATTCATCCTCCAAAAAAGAAAAGAGGCATGTTTTGAGTCTCATAATGATCTTCTTCTGGATCCACAAGAAACGTGTAAATGTGATTGTTTCTGTAGTAGTTTAGATGTAGTTGTAACTTCCATCAAAGAGAGATTTCATCAGCTGCATGCAATCGAAACTTTCAACTTTTTGTATGGTATTGGAAAAATTTAATATTGGAAATATAAAAAAAAACAGTTTTCTAAAGAACATTTCATTAATATTGCCAGGATCTACATTTAGCGTTCGATACTGATAAAATTGCTTTATGTATTGACAGCTAAATAAATCCTAAAACATCTCCTGTAAAGTACTAAAGAGCATACAAAATGATCAAACATTTAAAAAAACATACGGTAAAACTCGATAAAGGGCAAGTAAAATACTTAGTTTTATTTGAAGGACACAAAAACTAATACTACGGGGGGATCACAATAGATTCAGGGAACACAACCGTCCGCATATGGGCTGGAATCCTACACCTTCAATTAAAAAGACTTTCTTTACAAACAAAGCTCAGAATATAATCTGGTAAACTCTCTTCACAGTTTATAGATTTGGAAATAAAACTATTTCTAACTTTCTGACTAATTTCTAACATCGATAGACGATTTATTAAATTTAGCAAAATCACAATTACAAACATTTTGGCTTAAACTGTTGATATACATTCTCTAATGAAGACAAACATTAATGTCTTCCTGTGTGTGCACCCACTTCTCAAAAAGTGAAGATCACTTTATTAGCCAAATACAATCTCTTGCATTAGAAATGTATTTTTCGCATACCCCAGCTTGCTCTCCATGAGATACACAGACAGTGAAAAAGCTTGGGGTTAGAGCACAGGATCACCCACTGTACAGCATCCCCAGAGCAGCTGGTGTTAAGGGCCTTGGTCCAGAGCCCAGGAGAGTAGGATTCCTTTATCAGATGCAGGATATGAACCAGCAACCTTTTAACTAGAGGGGCATGAACCTTACATGAAAGTTTTACATTGTAAATTATGTACGTTATTAAGTCCAGTACATAAATTTAAAATTGACAGTTACGAATAGTGAAACTCGTAGGTGATTCACTCCTCCACACTAGGTGGCGATAGGAGGTACAGTGAGGTTTATGTTCGGCTGCAGAAACTCCTCTTTCTTAGCACCGCCCTCAGTTGCTAGAAGCCGCGGCAGTGCTGGAGTGACGTCATCATACTGCGCGACACTGCAGATATTTCACCCACGTGGCGGTGATTGAATCAGTTGCTTTAGCTAAATGATAAGAAACTTATTCATTTCTTAAAGTAACTTTTCAAGTTTTGATATCGCACACGACTTGTCGGCAGTGTTCATGCTTGAACAGATCACAGGCCTGAATACAGGATCTGTGAAGAATAAAAATACAGAAGAAAGTTCTTGTGTTTAAACCCCGTAGCCTTTGTTTCTCACCGACTCTAAAGAAGGATGGCGGCGTCCTTGTTAAATCTACAAACCGAGCTTCATTCTTTCTTGGATATTTTACTCAAATCGATCGTATATGAAGTGGCAGACGTTTTCCGAAACAGGATGTCTGACTCTGAGGACGAGTTTGAAGACAAGCTCCGCAGCGTCTCCCAGATTCTGGTGAGACGGGCCGCGTTTAAAATCACACAGTGTGTGGAGGACAGTTTCGAGAGTGAAATGGCGCAGCTGAAGAAGGAAAACGAGAGCCTGAAGTGGAGATTGCAGCTGTGGGAGAAGGAGACGGGAGCAGGAGATCGGAGACAGACACATCATGTTGGACACAAGCTTCCCCGTGAAGTCACTGCAGGAATAAAAAAAACGAAAGTGCAGTTGTCAGGTCAGTGGGGTGACTTGTATGAAGTCAGTGTGTGTGTGTTTAAAAACGGTGTCTTTAACTTCCTCACTGTTTAGAATATAGTGAAGATGCAGAGTGAAGTGGGAAAGACTTGTGTGATTTAGCAACGGGATTCTTTACTGAAAACTGAACTGTTGTTGTCTGGTTATGGTGCTAAAAACAATTCGTTCACATTCACCAGTTCTTTCGCTAAATCAGTGTATAATCCGACGTCATTAGGGAAAAATATAAGTATTGTGTTATATCTTTAGATTTTGTATGTGTTTATTATTTAAATATTCCAGTCCACCAGGGTCTGTCTGTACTAACTCCTTTGGAATATTAAGTCAGTCAGTGTTTCTGTATTAATCCCTTTCTCTCAGTGTAGTGTTAATGTACTGTATTGTCCAGTCAGTGTGTCTGTATTAACCCCTCTTTCTCAGTGCTTTGTTAATGTACTGCAGTGTCCAGTTATTGTGTCTGAATTAACCCCTTATTCTCCTCATCCCCTCATCTGTATTTCAGTAACAGGACTGAGAACACGTTGTTTAGACTTCATATCATTCAGAAACCGGAGTAAAAAAAAATGATGAGCTACTGTATTTACATCATTGTTATCTTTGGTATTTTGCTTATTTAGTGTTTTTTATCTTTGGAACATTCTCCTTATTTTTAACATAATCTTGGCCAAATGTGTTTCCAGGGATTTAAGTTTAAAAAAAGCAATTAAAATCTGGAAATATAGGTAAAATTGTAAACAGGATAAAAGTGGTCAATCAGTCGACAGATATTTGCATTCTTATGTTTTCTAGTGGTTAGGGGTTTGAGGTGCAGGTTCAAGTGAATATTGGATTGTCTCTGGTGAGGTGCAGTATATTGTTCACATTTTATATTTGGGTGTTTTAAGTTTGGGGATTCTGCTGTATTGATTGATCTTGGAGGAGAAGGAGTGTCCTGGATTTGGAAGGAATTGAAAGGACAAACTGTTCCCAGGGTTTTTCTCTTGGTGTGTTTGTGTTGCACTGTCTGGCCAGTGTTGTCTGCTCTCACTGTTGAGTTAAGTACCAGCACTGCAATGTGCACTGTTTTCTTCCTGACTTCTTTGGATTAAGTACACAGCAGAATGTGTATGAGTCTTCTAGAGAGACAGTCATTTCCTCTCAGTTGAATTCACTGCTCTGCACAGTAAAGGTAGATCTGGAGCCTATCCCAGCATACAAGTGGCACAGTGTGGGATACACCATGGACAGGATACCAGTTCATCACAGAATATCGTTGACAACCTGTTACAAATGGGAGGTCTGAAAATGCCTGAAATGGCCCAGAGAGTAAATCAAGAATTAAATTAAATGACTCTATCCCCCATATAACTGAGCAATAATTAGATTGAGAAGCACTTGGGTTCTTTGTGCTCTGACACAGAAAAGAGTCAGAAGTAAGACACACTGGGCTAACAAATATTTATTAACAATGACAAAACACACACTAAACTACACACACAATAAACATACAACATGCAAGTTATGCAATTTATAAATAAAGTGCCCCAGAGGCCCACTTCCTGTCTACCCAGCAAAACCTGACTGTTGCAAAGTATTCAACTCTTAAATATCTTAAAGATCAGCTGCCTTCTAAACTAAAGACACTGTTACCTGCAGTTAAATCTCACTTCTTCTCTTAACCCTTATGTTACCAGATTAATGGCAATTTATCTCCCTATTCTCAAAATCCATTCACTAATCAGGTGTTTCAACCAAGGGATTCTTTAAACTGGACAGCAGTCAGAGATCTCTAAAAATTACAGAACAACAGGCTATATTAAAAAGGTTCAAATACTTGATGATATGGATGATCTGGAACAAGGAGCTCTCACCTTCATGTCTTTTCTCCTCTGTTCTTATCTCTGTCCTTTTCTTTTAGGCTGTGTTCCTGGACTGCTCCTGGACTGCTGATTAACCCTTAATCCTTTTTCCAGAATTTAATTAACTAATGTAAACTAAGGTAAACTTGACAATTGCTTTAATCAGTGAGTCTGGGGCTTTCACATCCAAGCAAACATCCCCTTTGCTCTGAAACTTGAAATGTTTACAATAGTGAGGAGTTACCCATTATATCTAGATTAACATCCTAATATTTTTTATAAAATGTGATACTTGTGTTTTTTTTTTTTAGAATATATGCTCTCTGCTTTCTAAAGAATCAGGTTCAGTTAATTTGTGTGTTTGGGTTTTTGCTTTTGTTGGGGGCCTTGCCCTTTTATTGTCATGCCAAGACTGAGTCTGACCTACATCCTGCGGTTGCCAGGGGCAACACAAACATTCTCACATTCTCACCCTGCCATTCAAACAGATTGGGGCACCTTTCTCTCAAACTGCCAGTTTTTCAGTAAGAATCTCAATCAATTTAATCAAACTCCTTATTGCCCCTTCCAAACCCTCACTGTACTGGTTTAATTCTGCTGCCTCCTCCCACTGTGTTACTTTTTTCCATCTGTAAAGCGCTTTGAGAAGCCCCTTTTAAAGGGGCTATATAAAATAACGTTTTCTATATAGTATTATGATTCAATCCACTGTTGTTGTTAATGAGAGTCTTGCACTCGTGTTAGCATTATATAACCACTGGTTATCTCTGTGCCTTTTTGCCTTTTTCCCCCTTTTTGGTTTATTTTCTGAATCACCAGCTCGCCTCTTTCTGATTCAGCTGGGAGCCTCTCTGTAATTAAACAGTTCTGTATCAGACTGTTTCCCTCTGAATTCACTGTCTAAGCCATTCACAGCTTCTAGAGTTCAACCTTAAACATCACTCTGAGGACTGTGCTTGGGCTTCAACCAATCACCATGCTATTTTCACATTTAAACCTTGATGTGGTTATTAAGAGACTTTGCTGGTCGATGCTGATTGTTGCTGCCAATAGAGATATATGAAACCAACAAATGTAATGTGTGTTTAGAAAAGTTGTTTATTCTGAGTGTTATTTTTCTGTGTACTTGTTTGCAGTGTTAATTTAGTCTCCAGATTTTGATTTAGTCATAGTCTTAGTCAAGTCAAAGAAAGTGTCTGTTAGTCATAGCCACCTTCTAGTCATCCATTTTTAATTTAGTCCATTCAACCCAATCTTCACTATGATTAGTCTTAATTAAATTAATTAAACTGATTAAAACTACATTAGTTTTAATCACATTTTTTAAATTTATTTGTATAATAAAATGTATAAAGGTATAATCAGTACTAAATTGTAATAAATAATAAAATGTATGGCTAAGAAAATATTTAACACATTTTATAAGATTTTGTCAAAAAGCACAAGTTTTTGTTGCTCAGTCTAAAGAGTATTGATCCACAGAAATGTCAAATATCGATACAATAAGTAATTTATTTTTGATTAGTAATAAATAATCTCATAGAGGGGACATCGAATGAATCTTTCCTAATAAAAAGATCTATTTATAACATCTATTATTAACAACTGTTAATAATTCTGTATTTTTCTATAAGTTGTGTTGAAATTGTTTTCAAAGGAAGTTTTTTCAAAGTTTCAAAGCAACAAGTTTATTCAGTAGAGGCTTCCACCAGTACTCAATTTGTAATAACTGTAGGGTAATTACTGAATGAGTTACTTAAAATATTACCACAGAACAGGAAAATTAATATACACATTCTTTATCTCACTGATATTATTAATAACTGGGTCTTTTGATGCCATAATAATTCAGTTGAAAACCTACCATAGTCTGAATGGTGTAAGTGTTAATCATGTTGTGCTAGTATTATGATAACATAAGTATTATGTTAAGTATAAGTATTATGACAGGCCTGTGTTTCAGTCTATCACAGTGCTCTTTACCATGCTAGGCAAACAATTTTTAAAATAAAAAATAAGATAAAATGATGTGTTCCTGCCTAACTTAAACATTGCATGACTTTAAAAGCTACAAATAACTGGGTTTAGATTAAAAAACACTTTGTATGTTCAAACAATGGGTGATTTTTCTTCTTTATGATCAGCTTAGAAAATTTGTGTATGCTGTAGGGTTTTTACTTCTTAACTAAACATTTACGAAACTTGAATTTCATAAATGCAACACACGTTTCGTACAGAAAAAATCAAGTTCTCCTCTCTTCCTGTGGTGTGAAGCAGATCATCAGGTCTTTTTTTTCAAATCAAAGGCTGGGAAAATAGAGCACCGCCCTCTGCATGCTCTCAGAGAGGGGGGCAGTACCAAAAGAGAGAAGAGGTGCGGGGCTCAGCAGTACAGAATGAACATTCTATAGCGCAAAGTGCCAATGGCTTCTGCATATATGACTTAGTGTTTACAATTAAACAATTTAAATTTTCTTTGACTTCTAAGTCCCTAATCATTAATCACAGATTTGTCACCATTTACATTTATTTTTGTAGAAGGTTATTGTACTTCCTGATGAATAATAATAATAAACTTTATTTTATATAGAGCCTTTAAAGGAGGGTTCTCAAAGCGCTTTACAGAATGACAACAACAATAAATAAAAAGAATACACAAGATAAAACACAATTACAATATACAGAGGAGACCGTGGATGGTGCTAAAAAGAAAAGTAGAGGGGTGAAGAATGGAAAAGTTAAGTAAAGGCTTTTCTAAAAAATAAGGCTTTGAGCCTGGATTTGAAGGAGTTTAGAGAAAGTGACTCTCTGATATACTTGGGGAGAGAGTTCCAGAGCTTGGGGGCATAACAGGAGAAGGCCCTGTCACCCACATAATGTAGACAGGCTTGGGGGACAGTAAGGAGTCCAGAGTTAGTAGAGCGAAGGTTGCGAGGTGGGGAGTAGGGCGATAATAGTTCAGACAGGTACTGAGGTGCCAAGGCATGCAGAGCCTTATAGGTGAGCATAAGGATTTTAAAGTCTTCACAGAATTTGACCGGAAGCCAGTGCAAGGACTCCAGGATAGGAGTAATGTGATCATTTAAACTAGACCGGGTCAGGATTCTGGCTGCAGATTTTTGGACATACTGCAGTTTGTTCAAAGTAGATTTAGATACCCCAGCGCGTAGAACATTACAGTAGTCAATTCGAGAGAACACAAATGTGTTGATCAGCTTTTCAGCCACAGTTAATGATAGCATAGGGCGTAGTCTAGCGATATTTCTGAGGTGAAAAAAATAATGTTTGCCAATATGCTGCACATGTGGGTCAAATGTTAAACCAGAATCGAATATAACCCCAAGGTTTTTCAATTTCTCAAGTATAGATTCATCTACAGATAGGGTTACAGGACTGGCTTTATGAAATTGAATTGAATGATTAATCAATGTTAACTGTTTGCTTTTTGTATGTTTTTTCAGTAGCTGTGTAAACATCCAGTCTGTTAACTTCATCATCTTCCTCTGCAGTCTATAACATCCATCCATTCACCGAACCAAATTATCCCATTCAGGGTTTTGGGAAGAGCTGGAGCCTAGCAAAGGCAAGCAGCGAGCGCAAGGCAGGGTACACCTTGAATGGTGTGCTAGTCCATCGCAGGACAAAAACAATTAAATTATACATGCGGACACAGTAAAGGTCAAGGGGGGAAATTGGGCCCGGACACTGGGGTAACTCCTTACTCTTCTCGAGAAATGCCTGGGGATCTTTAATGACCACTGAGAGTCAGGACCTCGGCTAAACGTCTCATCCGAACGACGGCGCCCACTACATTATAGTGTCCCTGCCATTATACGGGGGCATTAGGACCCACACAGACTGCAGAGTGGGTACCCCCCGCTTGTCCCATTAACACCACTCCCAGCAGCATCCATAGCTTTCCAGTAGGTCTCTCATCCATACTGATCAGGCTCAAACCTGTTCAGCTTCAGTGGGTAGCCAGTTGAGAGCTGGAGGGTGACATGGCCGCTGGTGCAGTCTATAACATCTCCTGTCAATTTGTCAAAAGTATGCCTTGGGGGACAGTAAGGAGTCCAGAGTTAGTAGAGCGAAGGTTGCGAGGTGGGGAGTAGGGGAGTAGTGATAAACGGATTCTGGTTTAACATTTGACCCACATGTGCAGCATATTGGCAAACATTATTTTTTTCACCTCAGAAATATCGCTAGACTACGCCCTATGCCTTAATTAACTGTGGCTGAAAAGCTGATCAACACATTTGTGTTCTCTCGAATTGACTACTGTAATGTTCTACGCGCTGGGGTATCTAAATCTACTTTGAACAAACTGCAGTATGTCCAAAATTTTAGGAAGTGTTCTTGTTATCAGTGTATTCTTCAACTTTCCCAAAATTATCTTTTTCTTATGTACATCTTTAGTTTTGCATCATGCAATAACTAGGCCTATACTTAAATCCTCACAAACTACTTGTATTAATTTGTTAAATATCATATGTAAATACCAGCCATGTAGCACTCTGCATTGTGGAATATCACACTGATTCCTTTTCTTTTAAAGGGAACTAGAGAAATTAAGAGGGTTTTTTTTCTAGAATAAATAAATGCACATCCTGTTCACTGGGGTAATTAAATCCTCACTGAGCAATCTCCAATACATTCAGAATTTGGCAGCCAGAATCCTGACCGGGTTGCTAGCAAGCAATCACATTACGCCTGTCTTCAAGTCCTTCCACTGGCTTCCTATCAGGTTTCAAGTCAACTTCAATATCCTCATCCTCATTCAGTACTTATCTGGTTTATCTATCTACTTCCCCCCTTACAACCTTTGTTCATCTGACTCTGGTGTTCAGGATATTCTACATTCTGTGGGTGATGGGGCCTTCTTTAGCTGCACCCCAGAGCTCTAAATTTGTATCCCTAGTGATATCTGAGTCACCTACCCTGAGCGCATTTAAATTTAATTTCAAAACGTATAAAAGGCTTTTATTTAGTGTCTGTATCGTCTTAATTTTCTAATTACAGTGGCACTTCTAACTGCTTGTCTTTCTTATATATACTTATACCTTATATGTGCTTTGTAATTTGTGGTCCTTATAACTCTTTTTAGACCTACTGTATTGCTTTAAGATGCTAATTTTAAAGGTGTTATATTAAGTAATCGAAACTTTGTTATAGTGAAACATGATCAGGTTTTCCCTGGTTCAGAAAAAAGATCTAAAGTATACTTTGCTAAATGGCTTTGTATAATAATCTGATCGATCTAACTACCTTTATCCTGTGCTTTCTCTATCCTGCTAGATTTATAATTATTCTGAAAATCTCCTTCTTGGAATAAGTCATTTCTAAATACCTGATTTCACCGATTTCATCTTGCTCTAACTCAGTGACAAAATATACACTGAACACAACCTGACAGCTGCCGAGTCCTAAGTTTATCCTGCTACCAGCATTGAATTAAAAATCTTTAGATTCTATATTTATGTCTTTATTTATTGGTTCCATTAGTGACAAAGGCTAAATTACTTTCTTGGAAAAATGTCTCTTTGTTGCTTGGAAAACCGTTTTATGTGTTGCAAAAACACCTGACTTGCTTTAACAAAATCTGTTTATAAATTCTTTACCATGGCAATATACCTCAATGCCCAGCTGATTTAGAAGCCTTTCATGAAACCATGTTTGCCAATAATTCATACAAGGCTCTCTGACCAAATTGCTCTGTTTGTCATATGAGCTGATTTTCTTGCTTTCTATCCTATCAAACCTTCATACTCTTCATACTGCCAGGAATGCACCTGATTATTCAAGCCCCTCACTCTCTACCAAATCTATTTTATGTTTTCATGTTCTTTTGTAACACACCTTTCTGTGATTTTTTTTTTGTTTACCTAAGCTTTTGCAAGTGTTCCTGCATCCCTCTTCTGACTGTGTGGTCATGTTTGTTTTTCTGTTTGCTTATTTCAAAGTAACACCTACTCCATTTATTAACTTTTTGCTCATTTTCATTTTTATATTTTTACATTTATTTACATCTCTAACACTAACATTTTACATTTCATTTGCCTCAATTTTTTAGACTGAATTTTAGTTTCAGCCTTAAAAAGCTCAACGTTTCTCTATCTTTTGTCTCTTGTCCTTCAGAGCTCTTTAATTGTGAAGTTCCCAGCATTTATATATTACTCTATGCACATTTTAAACGGTCATTACTGATCACCTAATTATTGCTCTATTCATCCTTTCCTGAATGTGTATGACAAGCAGACCTAGTGCTGTCTCTGGTGCAATCTTTTGCAGCTGAAATTCCACTGTTGAAACCGCATGCGTCAAACTCGTGGCCCACGGGCCACATTCAGCCCGCAAGCCACTTTAATCCGGCCCTTGCAAGACTTTTCCCGGTCTATTGTACGAGTTCCGCGGCGGCAGGAACTCCAGTTCCCATGAGCCCTTGGCATAGCCCTTGGCTACGTTTACACAGATATCACTGTGAATCTAGTAGTAGAAAAAACACTATCATCTTGCTAGTAACACATAACTGTGGTGAAGGCAAGTTTTATCGTGGCTGAAGAAATGGCTAAATCAGAGAGACCATACTGTCAAGGCGATTTTCTAAAGTGGTGCCTATTAAAAGTCAATGAAGTAGTGTGTCCAGAGACAGGGTCTGCTCTTGCAAACATCACTCACTAGAAATACAATGGCTACTCCAGTGGATGAGATTGCTAACGATCTACAAGAACAGCTTTCAGAGAAAGCAATCGAATTAATTGCGTATTCACTTGCCGTTCGTTGCCTTTCAGGATTCTATGCCAAGATTAGACTTTCTTGCATCAGAGAAAAGAGCTCAGGTTTCTGGCTTGGCAAAGCACCAGTAGGCTAACAGTTTGTGATGTAGACCTATGCTTATTTGTGTTTTTTATTTATTTCAATTCATTTTGTGCAATATAGTTACATTTCCAAAAATGACCTAAAAAGTTTGACCTTATTATTATCTTGAATACATTTTCTTTTATGAAATGCTCAGCCATATTCTTAAATAGAGGAATACTGCAAAAAGAGCAATATTTTGTTTTGTATAGGCTACGTTCACTTGCATATAGCTTTCAAAACTCAAAAGCTCCAAAGTCATGTAACTGATTTTTTGCCCTGTTTAGTTGTTTAAAAGCAAGGATCACATGCACTGCCACATTAACAGGAATGTGTAGTTTTAAATTCAGTTTGAATTTGAACTGTTCAAACTGTCTTCGTATTTGACCAGGGCTTTAGAGAGAGGAAGTGCCCAAAATGTTTGGTGTAGTCATCTCCGCCTTAAAGGTACCCTACGCATTGAAGAATTTTGACCTTGAATTTTTGCAAGGATATTTTTACTCTGCTATATGATGTTGGTGCTACAAAATTTTTTCTTTGTTAGCTAAATACCCAGCCACCTACACAAACTGATTCTTTTGAATTTTTCTACTTGCTGTTACATGCTGTGAAATGTACAGTACACAAAAAGGCATTTTACAGAGTCACTAACATTTTGAAAATAAAATCTGAACCAAAATAACATTTCTGACAGAGCACCATTATGAAGCTGAAATGCAGTAAATATAGCGTGTTCGACATACTCTCAGATTTTAAAAGTGTATCTTATTTCTTACACGATAATCTCTATACAAGACAAGAAATTGTAATTTCTATATTTCCAAGCTGTAGAACAGTTTAATCCTGCTCAGTTTACCAGTTAATTTGATTTCTAGCTACAATGTAAAAAAGAGATATCTTAATGCAAGCATCTGGGTACTGCAGCTCAGAAGGTGCTTCAGATTTATTGTAGATTTCAACTCATAATGTGGCTGAGTTCTGTTTATCTTCAGTAATGTTGTACTGTTTTTCCTGGTTTGATTATTAATGAAATACTTTCTGAATCCAGATCTTTTTCTTCCAGCTGAAAGCATGGAGCACTACAAGCATGTCTTTCTTCTCTACAGCTTTTATTTTTCTTTAATCTGATTAGCCTAGTGTATACATCTCATTGTAACAGACAGTAAGAATTCATGACATGAGGTGTTGAAAAGACCATCCACAAATGGGAGACTGCTGGAAAATAGAAAAAGATGAAAAATGGCTCGTCCTGATAATTACATAACTGCGACCGCGCAGTCCACATACAGCGTCAGACTTAGGATTCTACCCGTTAAGGCCAGCCTGCTATTTGTCAGACAAAGTAGATACACAGATGGTGTTGTGAAATTAATTTCTTATATGAGTTTTACTCCAGTAGGTCATTTTGTCTCATCTTAGTGCCCTGAAACAGAAATGCAGGTCAATCAAGTCTTTGTCATTATCATTGTGGATTATTTTTATGTTATATTTTCTTTAACTAAAATGCAAAATGGGTTGCTGACAAAACATTATGTCAAGTTTTGTCGACCAAATTAACACTGTTGACTAAATGTGTGCTATGAAAGGATAAAGTGAACATTGCAGTGTTTTAGTTTTCTGTGGTGGTCTGTCTAGATGCTAAAAATCCCTATATTTTTAAGTTTGTTTTCTTGTATCTCCATGGTGTTATTTGCTTTTTAAATTCTACTCAGCCCATGTTAGAGGTCTTGTCCTTTTTTCCTGTATTTTCAGGGTCGGAGGCCATTGCTCTCCCTGGTGCTGGGGAAAGGGCTCCTCTTGAACAGCAGCACAGGGAGGAGGAGTGGGGCTCCAGTTTGATGCAGGAGACAGAGCTCACTGCTGCAGAAGGGAAAGAGACACTCAGTGAGCAGCACAGAGAGAGCAGACAGAGTGTTGAGGATCTGGATTCTGTGCCCATGTTGAAGACAGAGGCTGACAGCCTGACACCTGGGTTCCTAGTAACTGATGATTTTACAAAGAAGATTATTAATCCGGGCACAAACAGTATTGCACAGGGTTGTAATGAAATAGACTGTGTCTCTGTACAAGATTTCAAAGAAGAACCAGGTGATTTCAATCTTACAGAGCAGAAGATGGAGCCTCAGTTGATTAACTCTGCAGAGCAGCAGACTGATGTACCTGGTGAAGAGAACAGTGCTGAGTTACAGCACACAGGCAAGAGGCAGTACAAAGAAGAACAACAGGAACTGCAACAGGACTTTATAACAATTAGGCCTTGTTCTGTTAAAGTAGAAGGACTGTCATTGCAGAAGTGTTTAACACAGTCATATGATCCCTTAGGATCTGAGCAAGCCCATTCCATGGAGAATTTGCAAATGAACAAACTGCCATTACAGCACAGACAGGAACAGTGTTTCTGTCAGTCTCAGATTCCAAAAACCAACAAGCCACTTCACACAGGAGAGAGGCCATTTAGCTGCAGTCAGTGTGGGAAGAGTTTTAGTCTCTTACACCATTTAAAAAGACACCAGCACATTCACACAGGAGAGAGACCCTTCAGCTGCAGTCAGTGTGGGAAGAGTTTTAGTTACTCGCAGTACTTAAAAAGACACCAGCGCATTCACACAGGAGAGAGACCATTTAGCTGTAGTCAGTGTGGGAAGAGTTTTAGTGACTCAAGTACCTTAAGAACTCACCAGCGCACTCACACAGGAGAGAGACCGTTCTGCTGCAATAAGTGTGGGAGGAGTTTTATTGACTTAAGTACCTTAAGAAATCACCAGCGCACTCACACAGAAGAGAGACCATTCAGCTGCAGTCAGTGTGGGAAGAGTTTTAGAGGTTTAAGTACCTTAAGAGCCCACCAGAGCATTCACACGGGAGAGAAACCATTCAGCTGCAGTCAGTGTGGGAAGAATTTTAGACGCTTAAGTACCTTGATAGCCCACCATCGTATTCACACAGGAGAGAGACCATTCAGCTGTAGTCAGTGTGGGAAGAGCTTTAGATGGCTAAGTACCTTAAGAGCTCACCAGCGCATTAGCACAAGGGAGACACCATTCACCTGCAGTCACTGAGGGAAGTGTTTTGTGCAGTCAGGTGACTTAAAAACACCAATTTAGTCACCAGTTTTTTATTTAATCATAGTCTTAGTCAAGTCAACTAAAATGTCTATTGGTTCAAGTAGGTAGCTGAGTCAGCATGTAACACCTGCAAAATGCTTCACAGCCAAAACATTGTGTTTCCTTTCTTCTCTTTTCAGCACAGGATAAACCTTTATTTGTTCCTTAAATGTTTATTAGTCATAGTCACTTTGTAGTCACCCACTTTTGATTTAGTCTAGTCCACTAAATTTTGACTATAATTACTCTTTCTTATGGTTGACTAAAACTGAATTAGTCATGCAGTTAAATTTAGGTGTATAATCAAATGAATAAAGGTTTTAGTTTTATTCAGTCTAGATTGAATTATTTCTTTAGTTTATTTCTTTATAGTCCTGAAATGTTATGTTTATCCCTGTTTAATTTACAATTAAGACTTCTCATTGGAAAGGCTTTTAATTATGTAACGGTTTTAACTTACCATGTAAAGCAGGAAATGTGTATAAAACCGGTTAGGATCCTTAGTTGTCACTATAAGAAAAAAAAATCAATCTAATTCAATTCTACTAAAAGCTCAAAGTCTTTGTTGTACAATCTAAAGCGTGTTTATCCCTTAAGAGGATAAATATCAAATACAACAAATATGCAATAAAGGGTAAATAATAAAGAATCAGAGATATTGTATGAATCAATACATCATTTCTAATAATTCCATATTCCACACTTCCACAGACAGGAGAAGCAGTACATATTATTTAACAGCTACATAACTAAATGTAAGTATATATTATTTTCTGATTACCTTGTATGAATATGATTTGCAGTTTGCAATAGAACATTCACACCTTAAAGAAGACGGATTATAAATGCTGACACATTTTCCACCTTTTTCAGTATTTCAATACTGATGTCACACTGGAGGTGTGGGTTCGAATTCCACTCATGAAAAAGAGCTTGCTCTATGGTCTTTCTAGTAGCATGCAAATGAGAAAGGCATTATGATACAGGTAATGCGTTGACAAGAACACATAAAATGTCCCATTCCTTTTCTATTTCAGCTCATGCTTTATAGGAGTGAAGCGATTCCTCCTGGTTTCTAATACCAATATATCCTGACCACCACAGAAAAGATACCCGTGTAGCTCAGCTGTGCTTCAAAAATGCCTTGCATGTTTAACCCCTTTTTGTTTGCTGGAGATCAATATTTAACTTTTTGGGAAAAAAAAACAGTAATCAAACACACAGGCAGATTTTTGAAAGTATTTAACAGTTGACAGGGTTCCCCTTTGGAACAGTCATCAGAAAATGACGGGAAAGAAAAACTACATAAGCTCTTACATGAGAGATGGGAATGTGATTGGAGAAAAGCTACCCTTTCCCTTATCAGAGCATCAAAACCCTGGTCTCCCATGTCAGGTGTGGATACTTGCCACTGTACTAACAAGGAGCACTTGCTTGCTGCTAGGAGGCATTTCCTCTTACAACTACTACTGTTTCGGTTTTGGCTTTTATTTTAATAGAAGAAAATAAGTTTTCATCCGTGCCATCCTCACTGAGTGCAGTGCAGTGTGAACACCTACGGAGTCTGTGCTTTCATATTTATTAATTAAATAAATTTCAAAGGCTGGAAGTACATGCAAAAAGCGTTGTTATCTACTTCCAGCTGTGAAATTTTGTTCATAGGCTCTGTTTTCTTATGCAGCGAGTCAAAGTAATTTAGCGTTTTCAAAGTACAAGAAAAAGAGAAAGGGCGCTTTTTTTGTGCAGGCACACAACACCATGAGAAGGTTGCTGTAGTTAGCAGGATTCAGACCTGCACAGGGAGACCCCAAGGGATTTCTAGTTCATCACATTAAACACTTGATCATGTGTACAGCAAGTGCTGCTATCTTGCTAAAATCTAACATGGAATGTGAGGTGGTGGCGGAAATACGTTTCAAAATCGCTTTCCATTTAAAAAAAACTTTTACAAAATACATGCTAACAGATGGAGGCTTCAGAGGATTTAAGGGTGGTTTAAAGTTGGAATGATAAAGTCTCCCTGTTTGAAAATAAAAATGGAACTTTGTTAGAAAAAAAATCAACCACGGGGAAATGTGGATAAGCGTTCGGAAGCTGTTGTATTTTGAATATAATTTATAGTCATGTTAGAGGCAGGAATTGCCTTTGATTTGCTTTATGCCCTTACAAATGCGATGGAAAAAAAACCTCAAGTCCTGCAGTTTAACTTTCCTAGCCTACTCATTCTTTAATTTTAAATCTCCAAATCTTCAATGAGAATCAGTAAAACGAAAACCAAACACATATGCGCACTCATGTCCTAGCGTGAAAGCAATATGATGGAAGCATTTAAGAATCTCCTTCACAGAACAGACAAGAATTTTGATTTCTTCCCCATCGCACAGCTTGTATGGGTGTTTCCTCAATATTCTAGTTTGTAAAGCGGTGACTTAATAGGGTCTAAGCACTTATTTAGTATTTTCATGTATCTGATTTAAAAGCTAGAAAAAAACAAACCTAATGCAAGACTTGAAAACAAAAAAACATGTTTAGAGCGTCTTATTAAAGGAAATAGCAAGAGCAGCCTAAACAGCTCCAGCCTATCAGTTGGAGGACCCACTTTACAAAGTGATCAGCAACTCGATAACCAGTTTGTAAGGCTGAAAATGATGCTGGAAGTTCTAAAACCAGAGCTTATAAAGCATCTAGATACATAAAATGTCCATTTCTCAAAAGTAAAATCTTCAGCTTTGAAAGATTGTCATCCATGTTTTATTTTTTTTATTTTTTACATAAGCTTTCGAGAAATAAACTGTCTATTGTAATATTGGCTGCATTAGAAAATGTGTATATGGCTTTGTTAAATAAAACCGGGACGTGTGCCTGTCTCAAATGAATTGCTCTTTCCAGGCACACTATGGAAAGCTGTGGTCCTGAGTTGGGAGAAGTGACTCTTAGAGAGTGCTGACCTTTGAGAAAAGGACCCCCTCTCAGGAATATATTTCCACATGTTGAAGAGACTATTTTCTTGATTTTCACCATTTCTTTCTGATATTATTTTGGTGTGGTTATTGATCGCATTCAAAACATTATTTTACCTGAAAAGTCACAGTGAAACCCTTATGGTGAAAAGATTCATAATATTTATTTTATTAGAAAACCTTTGAAATTTCTTAGCATTCTTACAAGCATTTTTTAAGGAAACGCTAGTGTAAATTATACTGTAAATAGACGGGCTATTATTATTTTAAATACTATTTTTGATAGCTGTAGCTCTTAATTCCGTCCAAGTGCCTGGCGCAAATAGGTTATCAATGGAATCTTTGAGCTAGAGTTCTTTTTTATCAATATGATCAAAATATGTGCATTGTAATTTAGTGCTGGGTACCATCAAGGTGAAAGATGGTCAAGAATGAACAGGAAACTTCGTTAATAAGAAAAATCTGTATCAGCCAACATAGAGCTTGAACCCACAACTGTGAGATTAAGAGACTCATACTCTACTGAGTGAGCTAGTCTGGCACTCACTGAAGAGTTTATTAGTCCCTGCTGATGTCAATTTGAAAAAGGTATGCTAGCTGTCTTTCAATTGTGTGGTTTTCTTTGTTGATTACTGAAAGCAGAAAAATAAAAGCTCAGTTCTCTCACACAGTAACATGTTTTTACAAGGGAAGATTTTCACTGTGTTTTTCAGTGTCCACGCACCTGTTGTGTATTTATTGTTTACAGAGTCTTGCACAGTCTGTGTCTTGTGATGTAGTGCCAGGAATCATTAATGTGTTGTATGTAAATGTACTGTAAATAAGATGCCCACTGCTCAACTTGGGCTCAAATCCATATCCCTGAGATGCAGAGCCTCTTGCTCCAATGACTGAGCCAGTCGAGTGCTGGCTGGTGGGTGTTATCATTACCTTGTAAAGGTTTAATAGCTGAGTTTCAGTAACTACATAGTCCGGTACAGTGTTGCGGGGTGTCGGAATCAAATGTTGTCCAAAGCAGAGAAATTGTAAGTAAAGTTTGAAACTTATGGTTGAGATAATTAATTTGTTTACTCTTGCAGTTACAGATTAAAATGCGGGAAGACTTTCTCTGGGTTTATCTGCGTCAGAGTGCCTGTTGTAAATATGTTGAATGGAGAGTTTTTGATTCATCTATTCAAACAAGGAAAGAAATTTGCTCTTGGGTTACTTTCAATTTAATCAGTGATGCATACAAAAAATATAACAATATTACCATATACTTAACAACATTCATGAATTCATATTCAAACTCAGGTAAATTTATAATGGAACTATTAAAAATATTGAAATGGAACTCTTTAATCCCAACTTAACAATATCAGCAGTCTGTCGTTTTTGCATGTCAAATTCCCAAACAAATCTGCGTCGTAATTTTAAAATGTTTCAGCTGAGGATGCAATGTGCGTAGAAATGAATTCTCTCATGACCCATTCGAAGATCAAATGGCATGGGTAAGTATGATTTTTTTTTAGAAGATGCCAATGTTGATCATTACTTGGCAATCCTGGTGACGACTGAACTTATTTATTTACTTGTTGTGGTTGTTCACATATTTCCTGCAACTCTCAAGAGCATTAAATATTTTGCTAAACATGCTAACTGATTGTGAGACAGAGACTTCCACGCGTCGGGCTTCTCAATCTGCAGGTTTTTGTTTAAAGAAAGATAAAATAGCTGGTATTTTCTTGCCAACCGACAATATTTCTTCTGCATTGATCAGCAAGATTTGTATTTTATCTTTCGCAAGTTGAATGAATTTCTTGAGAAAAAAAAATCCAGAAAGGAAATGAATACTTGCATTAAACTAAATCAAACTGTATGTTGCTTTCCATAATGATAAAATCTGTACGACCAGACAAAATAAAAGATAGATCCACCGCGTTCAAATCGGGGGACAAAGAGCTGTACAATAAATCACGGTATACATTAGAGGAAGCCATAAAATGCGCCAAAAGGAGCTACAGAGTGCGGCTTGAAACGCAGTGCGCTGACACCCAGAGGCTGTGGCAGGGATTACAGTCAATCATAGGCTACAAGGGCTGCAGCCAGGAGATTGACACGAACAACGCATCCCTGCCTGACGAGCTGAACCACTTCTATGCCCACTTTGATGCTCTGAACACGGGCAATGCTGAGAAGACCCCAAGTGTGCAGGGCGAGTTTGTTCTGAAACTCTCAGAGCAGGACATGCAGAAGACTCTGAGCAGGGTGAAAATCCACCCTGCTGGCTGCAGGGCCTGATGGGATACCGCCTCTCGTCCTATGGACATGTGCAGCCCAGCTGACCACAGTGTTTACAGACATCTTTAACTCCTCCCTGTCACAGTCCATGGTCCCCCCCTGCTTTAAAAAAAACACTATTGTTCCAACCCCCAAAAAGACAAAAGTGACATGCCTGAATGATTACCGCCCAGTAGCATTAACATCTGTGGTGATGAAATGCCTGGAGAAGCTGGTGTTGTCACACACCAACTCCTCCATCACAGAGTCCCTGGACCCCTTGCAGTTCACCTACCAGAACAACAGATCAGTGGATGATGCTGTCTCCCTGGCTCTGCATACAGCCTTGGAACACCTGGACACTAAGAACTCGTATGTGAGAATGCTGTTTGTGGACACATTTATGAATCAAAAAATATTTTTTATTCGAGAACATTCATTTCTCCAGAATGAAAGACTTACATTTCTCATTTACAAAAGTATTCACCCCCCGAGTCAATACTTTGTACATAGTCCTTTAGTACCAATTACAGCCGTGAGTCTTCTTGGGTATGTCTGTATGAGCTTTGCACATTTAGATTTTGGAATTTTTGCCCATTCATCAATGTGAATTTACTCCACCTCTGCCAAATTAGACGGAGAGCGTCAGTGGACAGCAGTTTTCAGGTCATACCATAGATTTTTAATTGGATTCAAGTCTGGGCTCTGGCTCGGCCATTCCAGAATACTAACCTTCTTTTTTTCAGGCCATTCCTTGATAGTTTTTGCTGTGTGCTTTGGGTCATTGTCGTGCTGGAAAATGAATCTTTGCCCTAAATGAAGATCTCTGGATGACTGAAACAGGTTCTCCTCAAAGATTTGCCTGTATTTGGCTCCATCCGTTGCCCTTGATGGCAACAAGCTTTCCTGTTCCTCCTGCTGAAAAGCAACCCCAGAGCATGATGCTGCCACCACTATGGCTGATGGTAGGGATGGTGTTACCTGGGTGTTGGGCTGTATTTGGTTTGCACCAAACATAGTGCTTTGCTTTCAGGTCAAAGAGCTCAACTTTAGTCTCATCAGACCACAAGCTTTTCTTTTCACAAGTTTTCAGGTTTTGTCACAAGGCTTCTAGCAAACTCAAAGCATGACTTTGTAATGTTGGCCTTTCTCAGAAGTTTCTCCTATTTCAGCCATCGAGTTCTGCAACTCTGTCAGTGTTGTAGCTGCTCTCTTGGTCACTTTTCTGACAATTGCCCTTCTTGTCCGGTTGCTCAATTTGGCAGGAGGGCCTGATCTTAGAAGTGTCTGGGTTGTGCCATGTTTTTTCCATTTTGTTACAATGGACTTTACAATGCTGCTAGGAAGGTTCAAAGCTTTGCCAACATTTTTATAACTTTTTTCCTCCTAACATCTTCCATAGGCAGCTCCTTGGTCTTAATGACAGCAGGACTGATCTGATCTGCTGTTTTAGATGTGAGACCTTACAGTCAGTGATTTTTATTGTGCAATCAAACAACTGAACACAGGTGGATTTGAAATTAACACAGGTGTATCTTGTTAACGTACTGAGTGTGATCTCTCAAGATAATTGAATACCTCAGGTTGTTAAAACAAAAGAGGTGAATACTTATCAATTAAGTAATTTTCCATTTTTATTTTTAATATAATTCTGAAGACATCTAAATACTTAATTTCATTTTAACATTATAGAGAATTACTTCTACGGGAGTGGGAAAAAAACACTTAAACATGATTTAATTTGACTTTGCAACACAGCAGAACAAGAAATAAATGGGGCATGAATACTTTCTGAAGGCACTGTTTATATTGCTGTCCTGTCTTGTTTAAAAAAATAGTTTCATTGAAAAAAAACAATTATTACTAATGGTGCCAAAATAGATTTTCTTATTAAAAGAGATTCATACAATATCTTATTCTTTATTATTTACCCTTTATTACATAAATATTTCTTGTATTTGATATATATCCTCTCTGGGCATAAATACACTTTAGATTGTGCAACAAAGACATTTATACACATTTCTTGCTTAACATGATAAGTTAAAAGCTGAACGGTCTCTGTGCTGTGTGAATGCGCTGGTGTTGTTTTAAGTGGTATAATTGAATAAAATTCTTCCCACACCGACTGCAGCTGAATGGTCTTTCTCCTTTGTGAAGTTGCTGGTAGGGTTTTGAAATGCTTGACTGACAGAAACCCTGTGTCTTTCTGTGCCGTAATGGCATTTTGTCCACTCCGTCTGAGCAAGGCCTTGAGTGATTCTTCCTCATCCCCTGATCGTGCTGGGGTCTCTTATTCTGCAAATGCTCCATGGAATGGTCTTGCTCTGTGTGCTGAAACTGAGATTTGTTTTCTCCACCGTATCCTTCAGTGTGCTGCTTAGCAGTGTGAATCATCTGGGGCTCTTTCTCCAGCTCTCTGAGACTAAAACCATCTAGTACATTCAGTTGTTCCTCTCTGTGCCGAAGAACAGACGTGTTCTCCAGTTCATTCAAACTTTCAGCACTTTTCTCAGTAACCAGATTATTAAACCTGTGTGTAAAGTCATCAGATACTAAGGAATCGTATGACTGTTTTAGACTCTGCCATGAAAGTCTCTCCACCTGAACAAAACAAGGCCTAATTATTATCGAGGTGTTGTTTTTCCTCCCTGTCCTGACTCTTCTCTGTATGCTGTGACTCAGTACTGTTCTCTTCACCAGGTACATCAGTCTGCTGCTCTGCAGGGTCAATCAACTGAGGCTCCATGTCCTGCTCTGTAAGATTAAACTCACCCAATTCTTCTTTGTGCTCTTGTACAGAGACACAGCCCAGTTCATTACAACCTTGTATAATATTGTTTGTGTCCAGCTTATTAATCTTCTCTGTAAAATCATCACAAACTAAATGCCCAGGTGTCTCACTCTCAGGTTCTGTCTTCATCATGGGCAAAGTCCAGGAGCCCTTTCCCCAGCATCAGGGAGAGCACTGGCCTCTGAGCCTGTAAACACAGGACAAGAAAACAAGACCTTTATAATAATAATACATTTTATTTTAGTAGCGCCTTTAAAAGTTGGCTTCTCAAATCACTTTACAGAATGCCAAAAACAAAAAATACACAATTTAAGCACGATGAAAATACAGAGTTAGAGGAGACAGTAGATGGTGGTACTAAGTACAGTAGGGGCAGAGGGGTAAAGAACAGTTGAATAAAGGCTGTTCTAAAGAAGAAGGTTTTGAGTCTAGATTTGAAGGAGTTTAGAGAAAGTGACTCTGATATCCTTGGGGAGAGAGTTCAAGAGCTTAGAGCATTACAGGAGAAGGCCTTGTCACCCATAGAGTGTAGACAGACTGTGACTCAAAAAAGGAGACCAGAAGGGCAAAGATTGCATGGTGGGGAGTAGGGCGATAACTCAGACTGAGGTGCCAAGGCATGGAGAGCCTTATAGGTGAGCAGGAGGATTTTAAAGTTGACACAAAACTTGACAGGAAGCCAGTGCAATGACTCCAGGATAGGAGTAATGTGAACACACTTGTACTACACCTGGTCAGGATTCTGGCTGCCGAATTGTGGACATACTGGAGTTTTTTCAATGTGGATTTAGAAGCCCCAAAGAGTAGAGCATTACAGTAGTCAATTCAGGAGAAGACAAAAGTTTTCAGCCACAGTTAGAGATAATATAGGACGTAGCTGAGCAATATTTCTGAGGTGAATGAAAAGTGTTTTCACAACATGCTGCACATGTGGGTTGAATGTCAAATATCATCCCCAAGTCTTTAACTTTAGACTGAAGCTCAAGTACAGGACCATCTACAGATAGGGTTACAGCATTTGTTTTAGAAATTTGATGGGTGGTGCCAATAAGCAAGACTTCTGTCTTGTCACAGTTAAGATGAAGGAAATTTTGAGTCATCCAAGTTTTTATGTTGGAGATGCAATTAGAATAGAGAGCCACATTAGTGTCAGGTCTGGTATGGATGTATATTTGAGTACCATCAGCATAGTAGTGATAGTTGAGACCATGTAATCTTAAAAGTTTTGAACCACATACACACGTACCAGTACACACCCAATAAATTCGGGTTATACAAGCATAGCGGAATAAGTGGGTGTTCTGATTTTTCAGAAACCATGTAAAAAAGTAAGTCTACTGTAATAATATCACAAGTACATTACAATTACATTAACATGGCACTGAGAGAGAGGGGTGAATACAGACAGACTGACTGGACACTACAGTACATTAACACTGCACTGAGAGAGGGGTTAACACAGACACACTGACTGTACACTATAGCACATTAACAATGCAATGAGAGAGGGGTTAATACAGACACACTGACTGACTGGACACTACAGTACATTAACATTGTACTGATAGAGGGGTTAGTACAGACCCACTGACTGGCTGGATACAACAGTACATAAACCCTGCACTGAGAGAGAAAGGGTAAATACAGACACACTGACTGTACACTATTGCACATTAACACTGCACTGAGAGAGAGGGGTTAACACAGACACACTGACTGACTGGGCACTACAGTACATTAATACTGCACTGAAAGAGGGGTTAATACAGACACACTTACCTGATTAATATTCCAGAGGAATGAATACAGACACAGACCCTGGAGGACTGTAATACTTAAACCGATTAAAATAATTTTTATATGCACAATCATTAGTATATAAAAATCTAAACCAATACAATGTACAATATATATACATTTTGTTTCCTAATGACGTCGGATTACACACTGATTCAGTGAAACAATTGTTGAATATGAATGAGGTGTTGATAGCACCATAACCGGACAAAACAGTTCAGTCTCCAGTAAAGAATCCCGCTGTTACATTATACAGATCTTTCACACTTCACTCTGCATCTCTCCACTATACTCTCACCTCTTTTAGCAAAGAGGAAAAAGAAAAGAAATTGGTTGGACTTTTTTTCTACAAGCACTTGGACCAATGTTGAAATCACAGGCGAGGAAATTCACAGAAGAGGAAAATGGCCCTCTAGTATGGGGAAGATGATCATCTTGAGCGTGCCATCTCATATCTGATCCGGTGGCAGTGTCCTGACAAGATGGTTGAGTGGTTAAGGTGATGATTGCTAATCCATTGTACTCTGCATGAATGGGTTAGAATCCCATCCTAGTTGATTTCAGTACTTGCTATGTGTTCCAATTTAAAACTGTGTTTAATTTGTGTTTTTTCATTGTTGTTCCTGTACTTGAACAGCTGTGTCAGGGTGAACGGTTCCCTAACGATCCCGTCAGTGTGGCAGGGCTGGCCTCTGTTGGCTCTCCTCTACTCCTTGGTGGCCGAGCCGTTGGAACTGGTGATCTGCAGGAAAGAAGGGGGTGCATGGGGTCACCTTGCCTGGGGGCGCCACCAGCTCACTGATCTATCAGTATACCAATGACACCACACTGACGTTGACAGGGGTGGCGGAGATTCCGGCCATCTAGGAGGTGGTGCAGGCCTACTGCGCTACCTCGGGCACCAGAGTAAACCTGGAGAAGTCCGAGATCATGCCGGTGGGGAGGGCAGACCCTGCCCCGCTCCTTGTCTACCCCTTCAAGGTGGAGACTGGTCACCTTAAGGTCCTTGGAGACTTTGCAGGTGGAGACGCAGGTCCGACCTCGAAGGGAAGGGTCCTGTTGTGTCAACACCCTGTGCCTGTCCCTCCTGTGGTACACTCTATCTGTGACGCCTCATCCCGAGAGAATTGAAAGAGAGATTAAGCAGCTGGTGGTGGGCTTCATGTGTGTGGGGGGCACCTCAGCAGGTAGCCTACGACACTCTTATTGGAGAAGTCTCAAGGGGCTGGGGCTGTCTGATGCTGGCCTGAAGCTGAAGAGCTTCCTTGACATGGATAATCATAGCGTCTGGAAGATCTGGATGGGGCGTCACCTCAAAACCTGCGGGGGCGTGGGGTGGAAGGCTCTCCTGTTGAGGGTGACTGCAGGGCTGGTGAAACATCTGCCCCACTTTTACAGGAAAGTCTTGCTGGCATGGGGGGGAGTTCATGTCTCAGCATGTCTCCTACATGCTGAAGACAAGGGCCCAGCTGCTGGAGCAGCCTCTGATCCTCACCCACCATGGTCAGGATTCGATGGAATAGACATTTCTATGAGGCTGGATTGTCTAAGTTTGGGGATCTTCTTTACGAAACAAAGGACGACTTTCTGCTTGTTCAAGCTATTGTCAACACCGTGTGGGAGGTTGACGATGAGTTGTCTGGCAGTTAGATCCGCCAGAACTTTGAGCAGCTCAAGCTCAGCCTCCTGGACAGCTGGCTGGGGAAGCTGTGACCGGTGCATGAAACAGCAGGCCCAGCCTGGCCGGTGTTGACAGTGAAGTGGGGGGACTGTGGGGGGAGCCTCCTGGGGTGCCCCAATCAGCGTGTTCCACAGGCTGATTGTGGCAGAACAGTTCAGGGCGCCAGTCTCGGAGATAGTTTGGGGAAAAAGCTTCCCCCACTTCGAGCCGGCATGGCTGTGGACACATCTGAGGCTGCCTTTCCTGCCCCGGAGCTGTGAGCAGCTGGACTATGTCATCCAACACAACTGCATTTTTACGAAAATGTATCTGTCAAGCCCTCCACAGCCGGACGGTGCTTCTGCTCTTTCCTGTTCCTAGATTCCCTGGACTTTCCTTGTACTTCCGGTGTGTCTTGTGTCTGGGGCTTTATATTTCCAGGTCTCTCCTTCTTCCTTGCTCAGCATTGGGATGGGTTGTCGAGAGGCTCACCTTACCAGGTCACCCCACATCCGCTACCTGAGAGCTTATGTCTCACTCCGACTCCTCCCATGATCTTGAGCCCAGACGGACCCTCTCATTTGCTCCGTTCCTACCATATAGGGTCCTACCGCCTCGCTGAGACAGCATCTCTACTGCATAAAGGTCCATAGAGACAGACCATTTGTTTCTAATGTGTTTTTAGTGCCTTCATGGCATCTTGTACCAAATGAACCTTCTGTTCCTTCTGTACACTGAGCTGATTGTTTGCAATTTGGCTGTGCAGAGAGACCAAGATGAGCTTTTTGTCGACTACAAAGCAGCTCAAAAGAGCAACAGAAAGATTGCAAACCACCGGGAGCCTCTTAGTGAGACCAGGATCTCCTAAAGAAGCCAGAATATCGACCCCAGCAACAGGCCTGGGCAGATTGTTCCACACCACTCTTGGCATAAACAAGTCTCTCCTGTTCTCTGATTGAAATGCACTCCATTGCTGTTCATTCACATCACTTACATGGGGCCTCTGCACAGTTTTTCCTGCAAAGATAATTTCTTTGGAGAGTTTTTTTTCTGCTCAAGGTAATGTTTTTAAACATAAAAATGTGCAGTTTTTGTAATCACTTCAAAAGAAAGGGACTGAAATGTTACGGTACAAATATTTTATTGGAAATGGATTATTAAAAAACTACTTCCTGTGTCTGCCATGTTTCTTGCTATCACTTCCTGTAGTTCTGTCTGGTTATAGGTGGGTACTGTTATGTAACATCTTCAAACTATGTTCAATTTGGAATTAATTTGAGAATAATGTACACAGTTTTTTAGGTTTTAAAGGGAAATGAATTTATAGCTGAAGGTAAATCAGAACATGTAGCTCGATGGCTATTCACTTCTCCTAACTAGGTGGTGCTAGGGGGTTCTTATCATGTTACAGAATGTTTTTTTTATGCATAAATAATAACACTGTAGTGGTTTGATGGGTTTACTGAGACAATTATTAATTGTAGCAGTAATCACGAGGTTGTTCGTTGGGGCTTTTAGAAAATCAATCGTCAGAACAACTAACAACGCACACACACGGGTTCAATACACGGGATACATTTATTAATATAAACTGTGCACCAAACATATACTAGTCTGCCTGGATACGAGCGGCAGACCTTACTGTGAGGGTTATCAATATACAAGGTATATAATCTCAAAGAGATGCAAACACAAAGAGATACACAACAGAGAATATATGTCAATATATATCGTTCAGTTACCAAATCGCTAATCAGTGTTATTACCCACTGTTACTCTAAGATCGGAAGTAAATACATTACTCATGAATTAAATTGATAACAACTTGTGTTGAGGTACAATTAAATTCTCGAGACGCAATGTAGAACATGGGGTTTACTTATCCACTGTATTTGGATTTGGAATTTCCCGGCACGAACACCAAACCAGCTGATAGGCTCTGTTGCAGCCTCTGTTCCAGCGGTTGTCCAATGGGCGTTGTGTTGGCGTCCTCTGGCTACCGGCCAACCAGTCCAGGTGCAGCTTGGAGTAGGACAGGCGGGGGAATCTAACTGCGGCGTGGAGGGCAGTCGTTGCTCCGAGGGGATCTACCAGCAGTCCGGCTGGCTAGTAGAAAGTCTCTATGCACAGAGTGTGACCGCGAGTCCTCACAAGTCACTCTTTTGCCTGGGAAGAAGCTGGTTCGTTCCCGGTCCAGCACTGCTTCTGAATAAGCTATTCAGGTTGTCGACGAGGGTCCAACTGTAGGCTGCCGTTGATCAAGCGGAGCATTCACGTTGGTAGAATTCTGAGTACGTACGGGATCCTCGGCCTCGCGCTTAGAACAAAGTCCAAGTCCTTTTGCAGACAACAGCAGTTGTCACGTGATTGTCTCTGAGGATGTGCGAAAATGGCCAAGGAGAGCCCAGAACTGAGCTTGCGCTCCCTTTTTGATCAAGACCCAGATGTGTGCTGATTGATTGAGAGTTTGGCGGGCATTGGAGACCCACGTGGTATTACCACGCCCTGCCAGTCCCTGATTGGTTGGTCAAGGTGAGATATAAGTCACTTACTCTTGACACTTAGGAATGCAGTCCAGATGTCCATTCGGCACTCCCTAGACTGATAGGCGCCAATGGATCACCATTGATCATGATAGCCAGGCTTAGCTAATTGCATCCCCGTCTGGGAGCTTGTTTCTTATCAAACGAAAACATCTTAAATCAGCCTGCATGAATTCTTTCTCTGTGGCTGCACCACAGAGATGGAGGGTGAGATGGGGCCTCCTTTAGGAGCATACCAACGCTTAATTCTGTCTTATTAACAAGCATTGCCGCTACAACACAAATTACAATACAAACAAGAGTACATATAACATTTCAAGAGAAAAACAATGTCAGGGGCACATATTACAAAATAAATTCAAATTATGAAAAACATTTAAACAAATTAAATGAAAATAACATCCGCACCGCTTTCATATTTTTACATTTTGAAATAGTCTGCAGATACTTCAGGATTCTTCCCAGACTACTTCATTTTATGTATAATTAAATTATTATTACATTTACAATAATACAAATTACATTTACAAATTTATTACAACAATATTTTAGTATTGTTAAAACTTAACATAACATATTTGTTATCAAAACAAATATCAGTATTGGTCTCTTTTTTAATATAAGTCTTAGAAAATAAAATAAAACTTAGTCCAGAAAGTTTTTAACCTGGGACATAACCAAAATAAATGCTGAATAGTTTCAGGGCTATTGTCACAAAAAACACATTTATCATCTATATTGTAACACAACGGGGGTTCAGGCAGGCACCCTCACCACATTAGGCCGGCCCCACACCGTCAGGGGCTCAAACCTGGGATTTCCACATCACTCAACAGGGACCAGGCCCAGTAAGCCAAAGAGAGATCTCTCTTTAGCTCACCAGGCTGGTTCCCTGTTGAGTGACACGGGCGTCCCAAGTTCGAGCCCCCGACAGTGCGGGGCTGACCTAATGTGGCCGGAACCCCCGTTGCGTTACAATATTAATTTTAAATCGCTGGATAACAAGAGTCTTAACTGGGTAAATTCGATGAATTATTGTGTATGAAACCTCCTTAACCTTATTAGTTATACAATATTTATTGGGCATCATCCAATTTTTTTTCTAATCAACACATTTTGTGCTGTGGAGATTGCAGCTGTGGGAGAAGGAGTCGGGAGCAGGAAGAGATCAGGGACAGACAGATCATGTTGGACACGCTTTCCTGTGAAGTCACTGCAGAAATAAAAGAAGAAATGGACACGAGATTGGAGCTGTCAGGTTAGTGGGGTGACTTGTATGAAGTCAGAGTGTGAGTTTTAAATAGTGTCTTTAACTTCCTCACTGGTGAGAATATAGTGGAGTGGGAAAGACTTGTGTTATGTAGCAGCAGGATTATTTTACTAGAAACTGAACTGTTGTTGTCCGGTTATGATGCTGACAACATAGGTAATACAGTAACAGGGCTGAAAACAGCACGTTTAGACTCAATAATCTCATCACGATCATTATAAAAAAAATCGGTTAATTATTTTATTTGCATTTGTTAATTCAGATTGCCAACATATAATGTGAAACTTTATTCTGGAACAATACTTTTAGGTCTTTGGTATGTAATTAATCTAAAGGTAAAAATTATTGAAGACACAATAATTGTATAGTTCAGGTTGGTAGCTGCATCAGCATGCGTAGTAATAGGTTTATTCCATGCTGAAAAGAGAAGAGAGAAAACACATTGTTTCAGCTATGAAGCCTTTTTCAGGTGAAGGTGTGATTGTCGCGGTTCCACTCGGGGTCGTGCCCTCCGCTACCCATTCTGTCCCGCACACCTGGGGCGTGAACCCGGGTCTCTAGCTTAAAGCAACAGGGCTAAAGGAGACTTCCCTCAGCCCAGGCAGCTGAGGTCCCTGCTACGTGCAGTGAGGATGCTGACGTCACCGTATCAGAACTAACTCCGCTACAAAGGCACCCTAAGAAGGCTTCACAGCTGAAATGTTGTTTTCTCTCTCTTCTCTTTTCAGCATGGAATAAACCTATTACTTATTCCTTTGCACAATAATTGTATTACCAAATCAGTTTTTTTTTTAATTTAGCCTCATTACCAAAATTACTGTGCAGTATTTGTATAATAATACTATACAGAAATTATATAAATAATACAAGATGCAGTACGTATATTTATGTTAGTTGAAAAATAACTCCCAAAGCGTCCAGATAAGTATTTTAAATGTCAGTCTGTATTAACCTCTCTCTCTGAGTGCAATGTTAATGTTAGTGACGGGGACACTATACTGTAAACAGGTGCTGTCCTTCGGATGGGACATAAAACCAAGGTCCTGACTCTCTGTGGTCATTAAGAATACATATAAGAAAGACAAGCAGTTAGAGGTGCTACCAAAATTAGAAAATGAAGCAGATACAGACACTAAGTCTTCTGAAAAGAAAGGTTCTGAGGTTAGATTTAAATGCACTCAGGGTACGTGACTGATATCACTGGGAATACAAATTGAGAGCTCTGGGGTGCAGCTAGAGAAGACCCTGTCACCCACAGAATGTAGATGTTCTTGAGGACAGCTAGAAGACCAGAGTCAGACGGACAAAGGTGGGGAGTAGACAGATAATAAGGCATATACTGTAGGTACTGAATGAGGATGAGGATTTTGAAGTTGATTCGAAACCTGATAGATAACCAATGCAAGGACTTGAAAACAGGTGTAATACATCCCTGATAGGATTCTCACTGTCATATTCTGAACATATTGAAGATTGCTCAGTGTGGATTTAATTTCCCCAGTGAACAGGATGTGCATTTATTAATTCTAGAAAAAAAAAGCCTTTCTTAGTTCTTAGTTTCTCTAGTTCCCTTTAAAATAAACTATTATTCCACAATGCAGAGTATTACATGGCCAGTATTTACACATGATATTTGTGATTTCAAGAAATTAACACAAGCAGCTTTTGGAGATTTAAGTGTTGGCTGAGTTATTGCAGGATAAAAGACTAGAGATGTTGGTAAGAAGAAGATAATTTTTGGGATAGCTGAGGATACACTGATAACAAGAACACTTCCTAATGGGGTTAGGCATACTTTTGATGAAGATGATGAAGTTAACAGACTGTATGTTTACATAGATACTGAAATGAGGATTGTATTTTAGATTTTGTGTAGTTGCTAGCGTTGAACTGTGTGTTGGATGCACATGAATTGAAGGAATGGGCAAACATAGCTGATGCGGATCCACAGAGCCAGCATATTAAGATGTTTATAATTAGAGGCAATTTGTTTAAATAACTAGGTATGGATACTGATGTGCAAGAGAGGTAGAAAGGCTGTTTCCTTAAGCCAGCACTATAAAATATTTTATTCTCAGTGAGATGCTGCCATTTCATAGTGGGTTTCTAACACCGTGTATAGTTCCATCCACACAGTGCCTTTACTTCCATTTCTAATCTCTTTATCCAGTACAGAGGATTTGGAGCCTATCCCAGTAAGCAATGGACACAAGGCAGAATACACCCTGGACATAGCGGCAGTCCATCACAGAACAGACAGACACAAACACACACACCAGGGTCAGTTTTCCCATAAACCAATTAACATACCAGTATGTTTTGGAGTTCAAGAGGGAGTCATATCACACATATGGAGAAAAACCATGTAACCCAGAGAGAACATGCAAACCCCACACACACAGGATGGCAGGAATTAAACCTAGGACCCCAGTGCTCCAAGATAGCAATGCTAACCACTTTGCCACCATTATAAATGGATGGATATCTTAGTTATCTTTCTAGTTCACAGGTTTGCATGCATAATTTAATTTTGAAAGCCACTGAGACATCAGGTACTACTGTTGTATTTATGAAAAAGAAACAAAACAAAAAGCATACTAACAACTGTGCCATCCTACTCTTTAGTTAATACAATTTATTATTTATAAACAGTTAACATTGTTAGCAAAATATTTTGAATTATATTTAACCCTATTTTTTCTTTAGTTTTGTATTTAACTTATTATATGATAGTCAGATTTAATGTATATTTGAACAATGAAAATATATTTTTACAAGATGCGGGGGAAAGTGCAACAACTTATTACAGTGCTAAATTTAATATTGATTGCTAATAGTTTATGCTAACACCTAACTTTCTTAGATGTATTTAAAACAGTAAACTAAGTGTAACATACCATTCAGAAATACAATCGAGAATAGTTTTGTGGTGTTTGTATGGATGAAACGTTTCTAAAATGTATAACGTAACAAAATTAAAGACGATTACAATCTGTAATCTTTCCACTTGTAATGTCATTAGACAGAACAACACGTTTCTGCTTTGTCTAAGGATGGTATCAAAAAGTAGTCTAGGTGGTGAGAAAGCTGTGCTTAATGATAATTAAGTGACTTAAAAGTAAAAAGAGATGCTTCATATTGCTTGATTAATTTTAAAAACTAAGTTATAAATGCAGACGCGATCGCTGCCATAAGCGCTCCAGGCAGAAGAACGTTCGGTCTGTACTGCTGAGCTCCGCGCCTCCTCCCTCTCTCGGTGCCGCGCCCCTCTCTGACGGAACGCAGTGGGCGGTAGCTATTTTCAGAGCCTCTGATTGGGAAAAAAAGACCTGCTGATGAGTTTCACACAACAGGAAGAGAAAAGAATGGGATTTTTTCTCTTCGAAACGTGTGTTGTCTTTATGAAATTCGTGTAACGTTTAATTAAGAAGTAAAAACCTTACAGCGTACACAAAGATTCTGAGCTGATCACGAGGAAGAAAAATCACCCATTTTTCGTGCATAAAAAGTGGTTTTTAACTCTCGAAACCTGTTTTTATATGTTTTAAAGTCGTGCAATGTCTAAGTTAAGCAGGAACACAACATTATATCTCATTGTTTATTTATTTTTTTAAAAAAATAAAAATCGTTTGCCCAGCCTAGTAGAAGACCTTCCCAATTTTTCCAAAATACCACAATTTGTAGGCATGAAACTAAAGCATGTTATATCAGAATTTATTTTACCTTCATTTACACATTGTAACATTCAACCTCTAAGTAAATAACAAATGCTCAAACATTCCGAACAGTAATTATACATCGTCTTAATAACTTTGGAAAATCATGTTAGAAACACTCTAATCTCTGTCTGTAAAATATCCTTGTAAGTCTGGGATTTTACATAAGTCTACTGTAGCTGAATATATTTCATGTAAAAGCAGAAATGTTACACATCCTTAATCTGTTTAATGACCTCTCTGCTAGATAAGGCATCTCAGTGTAAAGTATTGAGGAAGGTAATGTTACAGCTAAATAAGGGGATGGTATAAAGAATCTCCAGGTTAAAGATGGTCTCTCCTGTTGTACTTTGTATTGCTTAGTTTGTATTATGTCATTATTGGTAAATAGTTCAAGTAGGTAGCTGTGTCAGCATGCGTAGGCTGCAAAGAACAAGTAATAGGTTAATTCCATGCTAGAAAGAGAAGCTAAGAAACACAGCATTTTGGCTGAGGAGCTTTCTTTTGATGTGATTAAAGTAAATAGTTAGCTAAAGTAAGCCCAAAGAAGGCTCCACAACTGAAACATTGTGTTTCCTTTCTTCTCTTTTTAGCGTGCAATAAACCCTTTACTTGTTCCATTATTGGTGAATATTAATTTAACCCTATTTTCTTTAATTTATTACCTCTTCACCAGAGCTGCGCCAGGGAACAAAGTGCATTTAATTATATCAGCTTAATCCCTTCTCTGTAATTGTTTTAGAAGTGTGATTCTCTGGTTTAAACTGTCCCTGATACTTTACGGATCCTATGAGGGACAGCACAGTGTAACGAATGATACAATAATAATACAATACAATCAGTACAGTCAGTGAGATGTGCACTAAGAAGAGTTATTCACAGTCCAGAACATACCAGAACAGTACACAAAAGTTGTATTGCACAATATAAATCTAAATATATTGCACAAGTCCCTGGCATATATTGCACAAAAAATGGTTGTAAACAGGAAAGCCAGATGTAGGAAGGAGTTTACTGTTTAGTGCAAAAAACATGTCAATGTCAGTGCTGCCCCTGCCCAGACACACAGTGGATGCGTTGTACAGTTTGATGGCAGAAGGCAAGAATGACCTCCTGTAGCACTCCCTGTCGCACCGTGGATGGATCAGCCTGTTGCTGAACGTGCTCTTCATTTTCACACGCATGTCATAGAGGGGATGGGAGACGTTGTCCATGATGGCCTCTAGTTTGGACACCATTCTGTGTGAAGAGTAATTACAGAGGTGGATTTTAGTTCAGTGCAACAGTAGTTTTTTACCTTATACATACGTATAGCAAAGGAGATGACCTAGAACTGCTAGAAGTAATAGATATGTTAATTAAAGAGTGACTTTAGGCAATTGCATAGTAGCTTGAAAAGGCAAAACATAATTTTTTTTGGTCTTTTAATTTTGGGGAGACAGAAGTTAAGACTGGAAGGCCAGAGGAGTGTCTGGTAGCCTGAGTGCAGGTAGAGAAGTCACTGTACTCTGAACCTGGAGTATAGGATGTTAGTGAAAGGATAGAGGTGTGTGAGCCTCAACTCCAGTATTCCTCAGAATTCAAGGACACTGGCTCCAGTATTTCCCTGAATCCTTGGACATTGGCTCCAGTATTCCTCAGAATTCCCAGACATCAATTCCAGTATTCCCCTGAATCCCCAGTCATCAGCTCCTGTATTCCTTCAAATCGCCCGACATCAGCACTAGTATTCCTCCGAATCCTGGCAGGAAGTTGTGAATTCAGCAGCTCCAGAGCTCATCTGTGTTCATACTGCAGTGCCGGCAGGAGACAGTGGACTCTGATTGGGGTCGTACCAGCATCACTCCCAGTAGCCCAGCAGTGCTGGAGAAACCCAGGCCTGCTCTGGTGCTGGACAGACCTGACCCTCCTGCCTGGTGTTGCCCTTCTTGAGGGAGCAGTTTGTGCACCCTGGCTGAGAACAACCAGTGACTGGTTTGATGAAAGGAAATGGACCCGATAACTGATCTGTTTCTGCTTAACAGTGATCTTACTGATTTCCCTATGTGGGTTCAGTTTGTATTTTTGTGATATGTTAATATTTTTTGATAATGTCAAATAATAATAATTTGTGTTGTTCATACTGTGTCAGAGTGTTTGATTACTTCCTGTTATTCTTACATTTTTCTAACAACAAAATATTTATTGTGCATCACAGCTCTTATAGCAGTGAAAACACCAGCACCTTCTCTAAATTTCTTTCTGTGGTATTTAAAATGAAAAATAATACTTTATGCAAACTAATTCAACTGATCTCTTCTAAACACTATAGCTTGAAGAACTGCCAAAGCACAATGTATCAATTTGGGTGACACTAGGGGAAAAGGAGCACAACATTGAAAACAACAAGGTTTATTTTCAACATCAGAAATGTGCTTGAAAATATTTGACAAGAAAGAAACCTTAAATGCGTGGAAACCAAGTTTTTTCCTACTATTCCTATTTTCCTACAAGGGTAGAGTGAAGCATAGAACAGTAGAACAGAAGGTTAGTGTAACTCGATACTGCATCACAGAGGCCAGTCTCTTCCCTCTCATTGTGCAGGCTGATGTGTTTACGATGAACTGTCCTCCAGCGACAGTCAGCTGAAATCACCGACTCAGTCAGACATGATTTTAATGCTCTGACGACACCTTGGTTGATTTGGTTACTGTCCTATTAAACAGGAAATCCTGAGTTCAAATCCCAGCAGTGCCTTTCTTCCTGTCTTGTCTTACAGAATGCATCGCTATGGATGATCACGATTCATTCATTTCCTTTCTGGAACAACTTGCTTTTCAAGAAATTCATATAGCTTATAAAAGATAAAATACAAATCTTACCTATCAGGGGTGAGTTTCCCAAAAACGATGAATCTTAGAGACTAACGAGCAACTTAACGATGTCCGTACGTAACGTACGAGCTACTTTTTCGTGGGTTTCCCAAAACCCCTTTTAATCGATCATTTAACGAGCGAGTATAAAGTACTTCTTTGTTAACCCATCCCCTGAAGTCGCTTAGCAAAAAGCATCACAAGTCGATTGAAAAACAATCGATTGACAATACTTTCATTATATGGTGTCGGTTTGGGTCCTTCAGTGGGATGAAATAAAGTAAGGAATAAAATAAAAAAGGAATATGAAGCAAACATGACATCATAATTTAACAACCATTTAAGCGAAAGCGTATAGATAGGCACAAAATGGGACCCTTATTGTTGACCAAAAAAGAAAATCAAGTTTAACTGTGTGGACAGTGTATACGTCCTGCACGACGTCTTTGATTTAAAGCCATGTTTTAGGTGCGCTGCCATTGTTAAGAATCACAGTGTTTCATGAGAAAATAAATGTTGTTATTTTTTAACTTAAAACGGTATTCGAACTTTAAATATTGTATCGACCGCGGGTTTCGGTACGGAATGGAGCAGGCGTGGGACTCGGGGAATGGGGCTGAACAACGCATTTATTAACTCGAATCGGGAAAGGTACACACACAGGGACAGGGGTTACAGCGCTGCACCTACACTAACATACACACACACTAAGGGAAGAGACTGTATCCCAGACTCCGTCCCACTATATAGTCCGGTAGTCCCCAGGTGCTGTTCTCAGCCCGCCCTGCGTGGTGCTACATTGTAATACATGTTACATGTTTCACATTCTTTATGGAATTTAAATACAATTTAAACCCCACCCCAAAAGTACTAACCCAGTGGGCATTGATTCGTCGAATATACGTATATTCACGGCGAAAATACGGCTATACGTATATATACGTCGCCTCGACGTATAATCAACGTCGAATTGCAACTGTAAAATCGACGACATTAATAAACGCATATATAACGTCGAAAACACATCTAACACAGTGCCTGAGGCTTTTTACTGTATGTATCGTGTGTGCCGCAACTAGGAGTATACGGCACTCTGCACAGTGTACGAAGTAAATTATTTTCGCAGTATATTCGACGAATCAATGCCCACAGCTTGGCATACAAGGGTTTTGCGGAGGGGGTCTTGCCACCTGCCTGAAAAAAAAACAGTAAAATGTTTGAGTGCCTATAGAGTTTCTATTTTTATTTTTACTTGAGAAAAGTTGATACCATTTCCTGGACACCCCGTCCCCCAACAGTGCGCGGTGCCCGGGGAAAAATCTGCAGGGGGTGTCTGAAAATTCTGAGGGGGGTGATATTTTGGTTGAAACGGAGCTGTACGGTGCAGCTACCCAAATGAAATCTCGCAGCTATGCCATTGATTAGTGCTTCATGATAGAAGATAACGACTAGCAATCTGGTATTTGCGATGAAGTTCAGTTTCACATTTTTCGTCACTCTCACTCTTCTGTGTTTTTATGGCTCTTTTGCCTGGAGCAAAAAGTACCATAAAAACACAGAAAGCACAGACTGCTATAACTAGTCCTAGTTATATAACGATTTTAAGAATAATGATAAACTACTGCAAGGAATCGGTCCACCTGAGCAAACAGGATCGTACTGTTGACACTCAATAACGACACTGATATGTGCAGTTCCTGGACGGATAGCCCTCCTGCCCATCAAACAGTCCGAGTGACTGTTAGTGTCAATTAGTGTTGTCTGACCATTTACAAAGTACAACTATTTTTTTAGGGCGCAAATTAAGTTAGGTAAATCTTTTTGCCCAAAACTGAAGGGGCGACATTCTTCCCTCCCCCCGTGATGCCAGGCCTGTCCCCATCCTATTCCATAATATCATTATATATAATACCATACAACAGTGACCGATCCTTACTAACTGCATGCGTTAAAATTGCACATCAGCTCATAGCAGGGGGCACATAGCCGCGATGTATTATCAATGTTAAATTTCAACCATAATATTGACAACATTAATAAACGCATACGTTGAGAAAATATCGAACCCAGCATATTTTCCGGTTTTATACCACAATGCATTGCTATTATTCGTTGGTCACCATTTTGGACACGTTTTTCAAACGTAGAAGTATATCCGCAAATATCTCAGCAATCCTCTTTTGACGAGTAAGTATGAACAATAATAATACTATCTGAATACATACAGATCTTTCTTAATATTATTTTGATTAAAATAGTACGTGAATAAGCAAAAAATGGCACATAAAAATAGTGTGAATGGGGAAGATGACACAAAATCGTTTTGCCGTTTCTCTATTCTTATTCTATGTTGTACTTTCAAACTTTGGGTACTCTTTAATTAGGACAGACTTTATTGCTCAACTGCTATGATGCAAGCCAAATTTTATACATTTATTTCAGCTTTGAGCTTAGTAAACCGTTCATTTTTTAGATTATACTAAAGAAGATATTAATCATCATTTATTTGGGAAGTAATATTATATAATTTTCTCCTAGCTGCGGTGCTGAAGTCCCACCCTACATCAACAGAAAAAGAAATAAAGGTGCACGCAATGTGTTACTTGAAGAATGCATATGCAAGGCAGGGGGCCAGGAGATCTGGACACTGAAAATAATAGGTTTTTGGTTCTAACTGTTAGGACAATTAGACAGGGTTTGCAAATAGTGGACAAAAATCGTCTTAACTTCCATTGTAATATTTTTTTCTTGGAAATATAGAAGTTGTACATTTTAAAATGTATATTTGAATCAAAATGTGGTTTTGAGTTAGTGTGTTAATGTAATTAGTTTGTGTTTGTCATTACTATACTGTATATTGCCATGTTACCAGAATTTGTAGCTGAAGTTTAAGACTAGTTGTGTTTTTTATGATTATTGCCCATATGTTGATTGTTGATTGATTGTATACCATGTATAATTTGAAATACATATGTTTCAGGTGTGAATGTGTATTTTCAGAATAAATTTCTAAACCTAATCATTGGCTTGGTTTACTTGTTTCTACACCTATAAACCTATCTTTGATGTATAATAGACCTCTAATGTTATCCGTATAATAGACCTCTAACCATATACGTATAATAGACCTCTAAAGTTATCCGTATAATAGACCTCTAACCATATACGTATAATAGACCTCTAAAGTTATCCGTATAATAGACCTCTAACCATATACGTATAATAGACCTCTAAAGTTATCCGTATAATAGACCTCTAACCATATACGTATAATAGACCTCTAAAGTTATCCGTATAATAGACCTCTAACCATATACGTATAATAGTCCTCTAAAGTTATCCGGAACTCCAACCATATATGTATAATAGTCCTCTAAATTTATCCGTATAATAGAACTCCAACCATTTATGTATAATGAACGTCTAAACATAGACGTCTAATTGACGTATAACTTTAGATGTACAGGTATATTAGAATTTCATTCTAGACGAATTGCAGACCACATTTAGACGTCTAAGGTATGCGTTTAATAGAAGTATATTATACGTCTTTTGCCCACTGGGAAAAGAGGGAGTATTATTAAAACATTTGACTTATGAATATGAAATTTACCCAAGATGACTAATAAATTAATTACTGTAGAAATAAATGTTCTTTTTTCGAATTTCCTCTTACATAGTACAACAAAATATCAAAATCCTTAATATAAACTCCTAGTATTCTATATTTCCAGAGAATTCCCATGACGTGAATTGAATGTGCTCTGTCTGGCGATCTCTGTCACTAAGGTTGGCACAAGAGGTAGCCAGTTTAAGAAGCACTTAGTAATTAACAAGTGGGTCGGGGAGCACGTAGATTACGAAGGATTTAACGTTCTACTTTAGTTCCGATAGGTTTTGGGAAACACTCGTAAATTAACGATCTATCTTAAGAGCGAGTTTATGATGTTCTTAGCGCTACGATGCTTTCGGGAAACTCACCGCAGAGCAGAAAAAATACTGCCGACTGGCAAGAAAAAAGCCAGCGATTTTTCTTTATTAACCAAAAGTTTACAAATGGAGAAAAGGGACGCACGTCAGTCTCTGGCCGCTGTTTATTGAAAGGTTAGTGGTTCGCGCCCACCCAGGGACACACTTCTCATTATTCTGATGTAAACCTCATCTCTACTTAATTGGATTTCTTAGCAAAACCTTAACCCACTTGATATTTGCAAGAAATGCAGTTGTTTTGTGCGTGTCCAACAACAACAAGTAAGCAATTCAGTAAGTAAGTCAATATCACTGGGAATGGCCAATAATGGCCAGCATTCAAGGAAATCGTATACAGCCATGGACTTTGATCTTCGAATGGCTGGCAGGAGAATTATTTTATACTCTTGTTGCACCCTTAGTTAAAATATTTAAAATTATAAAAATTTAAAATTTGTTGGAGAACTTGACAAGCAAAAAAGACAGCTGGATGGCATGATTATGTTTGGACTGTGCGTTTGTATTTTAATACTTTTGTATATTTACCTTAATTTTTATATGATGACAGGACCTACATTTAGTGCTCAGTACTATTAATAAGTAAAATAAAATTTGCCTTTTTTTAATTGTGTATAAAATTCACTCCCATGGGCTCTGAAAGGGGGAAGATACTGTTGGGATCCTTTTAAGTGAAGTGTCTTATCTTGTGGTGAAGCACAGTCATACCTGACCCATCTTTATCCAGACTTTATCGGCCATATCACGCTGCAACTCACAACTGGCAACCCACTGAAGCTAAGCAGGTGTGAGCCTGGTCAGTACCTGGAGGGGAGACCTCCTGGGAAAAACTAAGGTTGCTCCTGGAAGAGGTGTTAGTAGGGCCAGCATGGGGCGCTCATCCTGTGGTCCATGTGGGTCCATATAATGCCCCAGTATAGTGACGGGGACACTATACTGTAAACAGGCACCGTCCTTTGGATGAGAAGTAAAACAGAGGTCCTGACTCTCTGTGGTCATTAAAAATCCCAGGGTGTTTCTCGAAAAGAGTAGTGGTGTAACCCTGGTGTCCTGGCCAAATTTCCCATTGGCCCTTACCAATCATGGCCTCCTAATAATCCCCATCTATGAATTGGCTACATTACTCTGCTCTCTGATGTGGGGTGAGTGTTCTGGCACACTATGGCTGCTGTCGCATCATCCAGGTAGATGCTGCACATTGGTGGTGGTGGAGGGGAGTCCCCATTACCTGTAAAGCACTTTGAGTGGAAACCAGAAACTCCACTCAATAAGTGTAAGCAATTATTATTATTAATAATAATTATATTATTATATATTAATAATAATCCACTCCCAGTAGAATGAGAGAGAAATACAGCACGATATGGCGAGTCAAGGGGGGGTCAAGATTCCCCCAATTAATATTTCCTCACATTACTAATTTCTTCACTGACATTTTGACTGTTTCACAGTCAGACCTTTCTTCATATTTAAGAACTTTTTTAAATATTTAAGAAAAAAATGAACATTTTTTATACAATAATTAAAAAAATGTTCAATGCCTTCATTGCATAAAGTTTCACACACAGCACGCCAGCACAACCAACATTAAAAAGGAGGGCACACTACGATTTGCATTGACTCAAAAGTGATCTTGGCAGATGTCGTTCCCTGCATAACGCAAAAGGTGGCAAAGCACATATGGGTTGAGAGGACACAATAAAGTTTTTGTTTTCTGCCTTGATGTCAAGCTGACAAAGTATCTTTAAACACGTTGCTTAGCTTCTCGAAAAACTGTCAAAAAGAAATTCAACCCCTTGCGTTTCAAGTCAGTAGAAAGGGGGTCTTGACAGACCTGGCAGCAGTGGGATTTAAACCCATGCCCCCAGAGAGACTAGAGCTTAAATCCAGCGCCTTAGACCTCTCGGCCACACTACCCACTGCCCTCTCTCTTTGCCTCATTACTTGTTCGGAGAAAGCCGAGTGGCTTTCGCTCTTGTCGTCTGACTTAGTGGTGTTATGACTGTGGAACTGACTGCACCTGCTTTTTCTGAGATGCTTCCCCTCTCAATGGCGAGATCTCGACTCCTTTAACACCTCTGGATATAGTTCTTCTATGGAACAGGCTTCACACCTCTGTGTACAGCACCCTTGATGTCATTTTATTTTTACAGCAGCCACATCCAGAAAGTTGTTTTTTTTTACTTTTTATTTGAACAACAAAAATACATACAATACAAACAAGAGCACATATAACATATCAATAATATCGTCAGGGGCACATGCTATAATACAACTACACTTTATGAAAAATGATTACACAAGGTAAATAATAATTGCACAGCTTGTTCTTACATTTCAAGAGAGATGGTAAATACCCCTTTACGTCTATTTCAAGCTGATGACGGATAAGATGACAGAGCAATGACAAAGGAGCAATGTTCTCGGATGTTGCACAATCAAATCCTAACATCCTGAAAGTATTACAGCGCGTTTGTGTCAGACTATCTGTAGCTGCAGGACAACTAACACAACTGGACAAACACAATCTGTGGTGTTTAGCGTGACATAGTCTTGCAGGCATTGCAAGTCTTGCTGTCTCACTGCAATACAATACCACTGCGGTTCGTGACTCTCAAGGAAACAGTCCATCTGAACGTCTAGGAGCAGTATTGAACGATATCATGATTCCTTCGCGATATGTGGAATCAACACAAATGCTGGAGAAAGCTTAAAATATCAGTGGCATTCTCTTATGGTGTTCTGAGGGGCTCTGCAACGTGCGCGTTGGTGGTGTAGTGGCGAGCATAGCTGCCTTCCAAGCAGTTGACCCAGGTTTGGTTCAAGCCCAATGCATCGACAGCTGTTTTCAAACGTTGTTGAAAACTGTTAGGAACCTAGTACTCCAACTTGTTACCTATACATTTTTGAAAGCACTAAAGCACAGCCAATCTGAATTCAGGAGAATCATACTGGTAATTCTGAGCAATATTTGCATCCACGCAATCCGATACAGACGCTGAAAGCTTGAACAACTATCGATATTTTGCTGGCTTTTGCCCAGCAGTAAAACTATGATTAAGAATCCTCATCAAATGTTGAAAATGGACAATTGTTAGTCACAGAAATCAATGATTTGGTGATTTTTACACTTTTTAAAAGATGGCTATATACACACACACAAAACAATGTTTCTTCCCGAGCCGAAGCCAGTGCACCCTTCCAAACCATTTGATAAAGATTATCAAAGATAGATTTTATCAGTTTCGTGCAGTTGATACTTTGGACTTTTTGAACGATATTGAAAATGGTAAAAAGCAGTTTTCTAAAGATCTCAGGAAGTATTGCCAGAGCTTACCTTTAGCACTCAGTAGCAATGTTGATGGAGTGGAAATGTATGATGAATTGACAGCTTTATCTGAGCTTAAAATGTTCTAAAACAGGTCCTATAAAAGCATTAGATTTCATAGGAAGAAATCTGTTTGTTTTTTTTACCGCAAACATTGTGCTCACATTACGCATTATGTGAACATTACCAGTTTCAGAAGCTTCTGGTGAGTGTGTTTTTTTCTGAAACATAAAAAAATAAAATTCACCATGTCCCAAAATCGTTCATCAGGAGTAGTAGTAATATCAATTCAAAGTTGTACCGAGAAAAAATAGTTTTACTGAAAAAACGCTGTAACAATGTAACAATTAATTCACATGATATCTTCTTTAAATTTTGGAGAACTTAGCCTGCGTACCGGAAAACCCCGGGATATGTGTATATAAATAGTTTGTCCCAAAATGTGTAATCTTCTGAAATAAACGAGTAAGAAATTGATTTATTTCAAAATGCAATCTTCCTAATTTTCGTTTGGTTGTTTTGAAGCAAAAAAAAATGCAAAGCACAGGCCTGGGTAAATAGCATCACAAAATTCTTAGAGGGGCCAGACAAGAAATTGTTTGGTGGGAGCGGCAGAAAACCTAGAGCAGGCACTGGGTGGCATACTCAAGATAATCATCTTTCCCAGTACTAGAGAGTCATATTTCAAGCGTATCTTTACTACAATTGTATCTGATGGATCAACATTTTCCCTGGGAGATGTGAAGCCATCAACCTGTACTGAGCTTCACATTGAACTCGTTGAGCATGAGAAGTGCCAGATAAAAGCCCTTTCTCATCTTTTCTCTTAGTGTCCGGGCTGCTATTGCATGTAAAGGAGGAGACTTGATAATGAAATGTGTAATCACCATACAGAGAGTCTTCAGGAAGGTGTGCGTTCCCATCAAACTTGTCCAGAGGGATCAGTGGCGGCGAGACAGCTGCTGCTGCGGGGACAGGGAGCAGGGCAGGAGCCGGGACAGGAGTTGATACAGGGGTGGGAGCTGAAAGCTGAGAGACCTGATCCGTAAGGAGCTGGAGGGAGTCATGGAGTTGGGACATAGTTTGAGAGTGCTGGTTAAGCAGGGAGGAAATAGGGTGTAGGTCAACGGGCTCCAATATCTGTACCTGGTATTCTGTCACAGATGACCCCCTATAAAAACAGGAAGATGAACCCTATGCAGTACCTTAGGGGGTCTAGAGATGAGGGAGAAGATTCAGAGGGTTTGAGGACAAGGCAAGAGGTGAGGTCCGAGTCAAGTTCCGAGGTTCGTAACAAAAGGTCAACGAGCAGGCTTCCAATCCAAAAAGGGACAAGAGACATGGTCGAAGGAAAGTTCTGAGGTTCGTTACGAGGAGAGAGTTGAATCCAAAAACAAAGGTGAGGTAGGAGCTCCAAAGAACAACCAATACCAGGCAAAGAACAGAGGCTTCTGGAGGGTTTAAGTATTGTGCGAGGGAGAAGGTGCGCTGATTGATGGAGTGTCGTGGTTGGCTGATTGGCAGGATCAGTATCGTTTAGCAGAAGTGCCTGGGGCTGGAGTGTGACTAGTGCAAATGCACTTCTGTGTGAGAATGTGGTGGGATGAAGGCTTGACAGTGATTTTGTTCAGATTATCTACAAGGAGTACAATGACTAGAATGCTTTGACATTTTTTCGGTTTATAAAAAACACTAAAGAACATGCCAAGTGATGAACATTTCCTTTATGTTGGTTTTCTTATTGTATCTCTGCTCTATTTTATGATTTTCCTTAGTGACAGGCCATTTCTTTCCAATATATTTACTGGTGCAGGTATAAATTGCATATGAAACAATATTTTCATAAAGAACAACATGTCACCAACAAAATCACAGTGAAACTAGTATTGGGAAAAGTTTCATAATATTTATTTTAATTAGAATACAAGTAAATCTTATCTTTCCCATTGGAATTTCTTGCCAGCATGGAGCTTGAATTCACAATCCTGAGATTAAGAGTTTCATATCAGTTGCTTCACTGAAAACTGAAATCTGTTATTCATATTACATACTGCAGGTCCTGTCCTTTACGTCATTGAAGTGGTCGGTCTGGTCTCCAGGTTACCAACAATGTTCAGGCATCGCTTATGTGGGGCAGCACATCAATTTGATGATTGTTTGCAGTACAAGCATGGTTCCCCCCCCCCTTCACTCAAATAACAGAGATGGAGGGAGTTCTCGTCTTTGGCTGGTGTTCTAGTAAAGGAACAACAATTACAAGGAACAAGTATTAAACAGTTTCAAATGGGAACACATAGCAGACACTGAACACAACTTGGATGGGATTCTAACCTATGCGTGCAGATGTAGTGCCCCTGAAGATGGAAATGAGTAATCAGTCACTTAACTCGTCATTTCCTCATCAGTGGCTTTTAGTGTGAATCTATATAGGATAAACAGTTTACAGTAATACAATATAAACAAAGAAAATAAGCTGAAAGTTACAAAAGGCTTCTTAATATTTTTAATTATATATTAAGAAAATATTCTGCATTATGTCTTATTCAGTCTTCTCCTTAGTGTATTACACAGTTCCGTAAAAAAATCAGAAACACTAAAACACAATCAAATCTGCGATATCTCAAGACTATATTAGTATTTAAAAATGTAACGTTCACTAGCAATATAAATGCAATAGCACTTTGGATATTAATATAAAAATATTAATATATATAGAAAACCAGGAACACTGAAATAAACTGAGGCTATTACCGAACATGAACTAAATTGCTTATCACTAAAACATTCACATTTCATTTAACATGCCAAATACATGGCCTTTATGCTAACCATGAGGATTCGTGCTACTAACTTTGTTCTAATAACTTGATATAACTTAACAAATACACTCAAATCTGACCGGAAAATACTTTTGTCATAATAACAAATCATTGATGACTTTCTGCAAATAACAATTGTGTTTTATACACTTTTTACCTGAAGAGGGAAATTATTAAATAATCAGTCACTCAACTCGTTGTTTCCTCTTCAGTGGCTTTTAGTGTGAATGAGGAAAGGCAACAGGAGCTCCCTCTCACTGTGCTTCACAGACATAAGTAGTACATTATCAATTAAACTGTCGACTCTACGGGTAGATAACGGATAAAAAGATTGAACAAAATAACATCCCAGTGAAAACTACACAAAATAACAGTGTCCATTACAACCCATTACACAGAGCACAATGGATTAGCAATCATCACCTTTACCACTCAGCCACCTTGTCAGGGCACTGCCACTGGACCAATCATGAGGTGGCACACTCAAGATGATCACCTTTTCCCTGTACTTGAGGGTTACTTTGCTCTTCCACCTGCAATTTCAACATCTTCCTTGGGAGATGTCAGACTTCTGGCCTGTGCTGTGCTTCAGTGGCAGCTGTAGTGGACAACCTGTTGTAAATAGAAAGCACATTGAGGTTCTTGGACATGAATACTGCCAGATGGTTAAAGCTTTTCTCAATAAACATTTGAAATCCTGCGGTGCCTTTCTTCCTGTTTTGTCTTACAGAACTTTTTCAAGAAATGCATACAACTTGTGAAAGTTGAAATCTTACTTATTAGCGCAGAAAGAATTCTGCCCGATGACTAGAAAATCCCAGCAATTTTTTTAAACCAAAAAGATGACCAAGAAGAAGTACTCTCCTTACAGTCAGGAGAGTAGTTCTGACAAGAAGAGTTACAGCTGACGTTTTATACACTTACTTGATGATGGTGAACAGTTTAAGTCTCAAAAAGGAAAACTTCAGTTGTATTTGATTTCTACTTGTTAAGCACACTCCACGGTGACTGATCACAAAAGGTATATATGACTGAACTGGTACAGCACCTGGAAATACAGGTACAATGGTGGTTAATGTAGGGAAAACCGGCTCAGGGACGCCAAATATGTAATCATAGTGGCTCTCTGAAGGCACCAGTTCTGTAGGGTTTGGGCATTTACTGAGACAATTATTAATTGTAGCAGTAAATCACAAAGTTGATTCTTTTGATGGCTTTAGAATCCAACCATGCTACATAACTCAAGCAACGCGCACACACAGGTACTAATACACGAGGATACATTTATTAATACATAGAATATGCATGTAAACCTAACAGATCTTATCGAGAGGGTTATCAGAATACAAAAGGTATATTCGGTCAGATACAAAGTGTTACACATATCAAGAGGACATACGTTCAGTATATCATTCATTAAGACCGTTTCGTAAAGTGAACTTGGTTACAACTTCTACATTAGATACTCAAAACAAGTACATAACTCTTAGGAATTAAATTGATATCAACTGGTTTGGATAACAATTGAATTCTCGAGCTGTAATGCATTGAAGTTGAATACTCATCCAATCTCTGGGGATTCAGATCTCCTGCGGGCACAAAGAAACAGTTGCAGGCTGTTGCTGTCCAATCCGCGCTCTCTGGCTCCGTGCCAGGATGTGCTGTGCGGCTTGACGGTGCGCTGCTGATGCTCACTGACCGGCTAGTTAGTGTTGGCTTTAACTAGCAAAGTTTGTGCACAGGAAAAAAGATGACTGTGGGTCCCAGCAAGTCAGGAAGAGGACCGGTTCGTTCCTGATGAAGAACTAGTTCTGAATAGTGATTCAGCTGTCCACAGTTCCGACCTGTTCACGAGGCCTGCTGCTGGTTACTCTCTGGCAACCTCCACTCTAGACTCTTAGAACAAAGGAAAGTTCTGGCACTCGGACACACTGGCCGTTCCGTGGTTGTCCGGGCTGAGTCTCAGGATGGTCAGGAGGCGCGCTGCGAGAATGTCCTGCCCTTGGGAGCCTTCTGCTCCTAGGCCGCCCTGCCCTGGAATTATCCTTTGAATTCCCTTTAGAACAGTCCACAGAATCCTCTCCAGAATCTTACTGAATCTTGTTGAATCTGAATCTGAATCTCCCGAATCTCCCAGGCTCTCTGTGTTGCCTGTTTTTACCTGGAGGAACTTCAGCTCATTGATTGGCTGAAAGTTCCATGGGCATCAGAGTCCCACGTGGGTTACTCGGTCCTACCAGTCCCTGATTGGTTGATCAAGGTGAGATATGAGTCACTTAGTCCTGACACTTAGTAATACAGTCCAGATGTCCAACTGGCACTCCCTAGACAGATAGGCGCCAATGGATGACCATTGATCATGATAGCCAGGCTTAGCTAAGTGCATCCCCCTTTGGGAGCTGTCTTTTATCAAACCTTAAATCAGCCTGCATGGTTTATCTGTGGCTGCACCACAGAGATGAACAGAGAAATGAGGCCTAATTTGGGAAATCTCAGAAACACTTAATTCTGCCTTATTAATAAGCCTCACCACTACATTAAGCTTCTACACTAGAACAATTCTTAGAATTATTACAATAGGCATATTTTGTTTCTGCAGGCTCCTAGCCTCACAAACATTGGTTAATGCTGGAGATTGTGCTCTGCTGAACATTGTACACAGAGAAAGAATTTAACCTTTAAACTCAAACAGCACCCCTGTTGTCATGGTGAGGTGACTGGTAAAATTTACTGACCCTGGGTGTTTAGCTGCTCTTTGAGTTGTTATTTATGTTGTAGATCTGCTATGCTTTATGCTGTTCTGTATAAACGGGTGGACAATATGGGGCCAATGAACCTGTTGGACAGACTGAAAATGAAAACACTATTTATACCCTTTGAGGAGAGCTGTATGAATAAAATGAAAGGAAGGAAAAATGTATGAATTAGATATGATGGATTTGGGAGGGGAGGGGAGGGGGTTGTGGAGGGGCAAAAGAAGACTAAAAAAATAAATATGTTAAAATATTGTCTGCATTCCATTCTTTCAGTTTTAAGACGATGGTATGGCCCTTACTTACTTGACTTATTCAGTGTTCCTTCTGAACCGGTAAAATTTCTCCACAGCCTCTACCATCGGCTCAGTCACGGCGCTAGTTTCAGTGGCTTATCTGATCCTGAAAAGCACACAGTAGCATTTCTTGAAGAGATTTTATTTGATAATATTTTATAATCACAAAACTGAGCAGAGCAGGTGATAAGTGATGTGTGCTTCGATTTAAAAATAGCTTTACATGAAATATTGCACTGATAATAATATATATTGTAACGCTTACGGCCGCGGGCTCGACCAGATGCGGCAAGGGGGCCCGCCTGAGCTCCCGTTGCGTTACAATACTATAGTGTTCTGCAAGAAAAACGTGGAAATAAATTTTCATTTTCACAATTCACACTAACTGCATAACTCGCAAGCGATTCACTCCTCCTGATTAGGTGTCGCTACCAGCTGCAGTCAGGTTTATATCGGCTGCAGAAATACATCGTTCTCAACACCGTTCCTCGGTTGTTTTGATGCTGTGACAGCGCTAACGAATGACGTCATCATGCCGCGCGGCTAAGCAGATATTTCACTCACGTGGCGGTTGCTTTAGCTAAATCGTTAAGTAAAGTTTTTTTTTTACTACGCTACGATTTGTCGGCTGTGTTTATGCTTTAACAGATTACAGGCCTGAATACAGGATCTACGAAAAATAAAAATAAAGAAAAAAGTTTTTGCGTTTAAACGCCGCAATTTAGCCGTTGTTTCCGACCGACTATGAAGAAAGATGGCAGAGTGTTTGTTGAATCTGCAAACTGAGCTTCACTCTTTCATGCAGGTTTTGTTCAAATCGATCGTGTATGAAGTTTCGGAAGTTTTCAGAAACAGGGTATCAGACACCGAGGACGAGTTTCAAGACAAACTCCGCAGCGTTTCCCAGATCCTGGTGAGACGGGCCGTGTTTAAAATCACACAGTGTGTGGAGGACTGTGTCGGGAGTGAAATGGCGGAGCTGAAGAAGGAAAACGAGAGCCTGAAGTGGAGATTGCAACTTTGGGAGAAGAAGTCGGGAGAAGCAGGAGATCAAGGACTGACGGATCATGTTGGACACACGCTTCTCTGTGAAGTCGCTGCAGAAATAAAAGAAGAAATGGACACGAAACCGGAGCTGTCAGGTCAGTGTGGTGACTTGTATGAAGTCAGTGTGTGTTTAAAAACCGGTGTCACTAGTGAGAATATAGTGGAGAGATACAGAGTGAAGTGGGAAAGACTTGTGTGATGTAGCAACGGGATTCTTTACTGGAAACTGACCTGTTGTTCTCCGAATATGGTGCCAAAAACAACTCGTTCAGATTCAGCATCTGTTTCTCTAAATCAGTGTGTAATCCGACGTCATTAGGAAATATATAATATTGTATTTATATTATAATTATTGTGTTATATTTGTTTAGATGTTATATTTATATGAATAGGTTTAAACATTCCAGTCCACCAGGGTCTATCTATTAAGTCAGTCAGTGCAGTGTTAATGTACTGGAGTATCCAATCAGTGTGTCTGTATTAACCCCCTTTCTGTTAGTACTTTGTTCATGTACTGTAGTGTCCAGTTATTGTGTCTGTATTAACCCCTCATTCTCAGTACAGTACTGAATTGTTGTTGTCCAGTTATGGTGCTGAAAATATCTGTAATTGCAGAGCTGAGAACACATCATTTAGACTGACTCCATATCATTCAATGACTCAGATAAAAAATGATGAGCTACTGTATTTACATAATTGTTGTGGGAAAACTTTGGTATCTTGCTTGTTTAGTTGTTTATCTTTGGAATATCCTCCTTACTTTTAATATAATTTTGGCCATACGTTTTTCCAGTGATTTAGGTTTTACAAAAGCAAATAAAATCTGGAAATAAATGGAAAATTGTAAACAGGATAAAAGTGGTCGATCAGTCAACATATATTTCCAGTTTTATGATTTCTAGCGGTCAGGGGTTTGAGGCGCAGGATCAAGTGAATATTGGATTGTCTCTTCGTGAGCTGCAGCATATTGGGGTGTTGGAAGTGTGTAGACTGTGTGCTGTATGAGTAGTGTCGTTGATTTGGAAGGAATTGAAAGGACAAACTGTTCCCAGGTTTTTTCTCTTGGTGTGTTTGTGCTGCACTGTCTGGCCAGTGTTGTCTGCTCTTACTGTTGAGTTGAGTACCAGCACTGCAATGTGCACTGTTTTCTTCCTGACCTCTTTGGATTAAGCAAAGAGCAGAATGTGTATGAGTCTTCTAGAGAGAGTCATTTCCTCTCAGTTGAATTCACTGCTCTATCCAGTACAGGGTCACGGTAGAGCCTGACTCTATTCCAGCATACAAGTGGCACAGTGTGGGATACACTGGGACAGGATACCAGTTCATCACAGAATATTGTTGACACCAATTGTTACAAATAGTGGGTTTTAAAATTAGAGGAACAGCCTGAAATGGCCCAGAGGGTAAATCAACAATTATGTGACTATATCCCCCTTATATAGCAATAATTAGATTGACAAGCACTTCAGTTCTTTGTGCTCTTACTCAGAAAAGAGACATAAGTAAGACACACTAGGCTAACAGATTTTATTAACAATGACAAAACACACACTAAACTACACACACAGTAAACATACAACATGCACGTTATGCAGTTTATAAATAAGGTGACCAAGAGGCCCACCTCCTATTTACCCAGAAAAACCTGTTTCTATGTATTCAACTCTTAAATAGCTCCTACAAAGACCAAAAGAAGAGATCTACTGCCTTCTAAACTATAAACTGTCACGATTGAAGTCCCTCGCCCTAAGGGCTCTTTCACTTCTGACCTTATTTTGTGCACCTGCCCCTTGTTCTAGCCTCCTTCCAGCCCCCCTTAAAAGCCAGACACTGACGTTAATCCAGGCTCTGCTCTGGTTTCCGCACCAGGCAAGTCCGGGACCTGGAAGTGCCTGGTCCCGTTAAGGTTTTATTTTCTGTTCCCGTTTCCCCTGCTGGTTCCGACCCGGTTCCTGTTTTTAATCTCCTGTTTTGGATGGATCACCTGGCCATGGACTTTTGCTCTGTTTTTGGATTCTCCTTTGGACTTCTTCCTGGATTGTTTGCCTCGGCCACACCTCCCCCGAACACCAGCGCACCAAGGACATGCCCCCTGTTTTCATCCCCGTATCCTGCATTACTTTTCCCCCCATGTTTTCTTCACTTTTCCCTGGATCGTGTCTTCCGCATAGGGTCTGAAAGAACTGTTTCATTACAAAAACAATGTTACCTGCAGTTAAATCTCTCTCCCCCTCTTAAATTACTGGCAATTTATCTGCTTATTCTCAAATCCACCCACTAATCAGGAGGTGTTTTTAACCAAGGCATTCTTTACATTGGTAATCAGAGATCTCTAAAAAATACAGAATAACAGGCTACCTTAACAAGGTTCAAATACTTGGCTCCAGTCTGGTCTTTCCAGGTGATCTGGAACAAGGAGCTCTCACCTTCATGTTCTCTTGTCTCCTCTGTTCTAATCTCTGTCCCTTTCTTTTATACTGTCTTCCTGGACTATTGATTTACACTTAATAATTTACCCAGAATTGAATTAACTAATGTAAACCAAGGTAAACTTTACAATTGCTTTGATCACTGAGTCTGGGGCTTCCACATCTCAGTGAGCATACCCTTTGCTGTGAAGCTTGAAATGTTACACGTTGTGTTTAGATTAATCTCAATGTTATTTAATCAAATTTGGTATTTGTGGTTATTTTAGAATCTATGCACTCCACTTTCCAAAGAATCAGGTTCAGATCATTTGTGTGTTTGGATCTTTGCTTTTGTTGGGGGTCTTAAATTTTTTTGTCATACCTGGACTGGGTCCAACCTGCATCCTGCGGTTGCTAGGTGCAACGCGAGCATTCTCACATTCTCACCCTGCCATTCAAACACTTTTCTCTCAGACTGCCTGTTTTTCAATCAGGATCTCAGTCTAGATCTCAATCAGTTTAATCAGACTCCTTATTTCCCCTTCCTAACCCTCACTGTACCTGTTTAATTTTGCTGCCTCCTCCCACTGTGTAGTTTTTTTCCCACTGTAAAGAGCTTTGAGAAGCCCTTTTTAAAAGTCCTATATAAAATAGTTTTGTATTTTGTATTTATTATTATGATTCAAACCACTGTTGTTGTTATTGAGTGTCTTGCACTTGTGTTAGCATTCTCTTCCCTTTCTGCGAGTAAATTCAAAACCATCCTTTTCTCCTCTCATCATGTCAAGTAATGACTCGGTGGAAAATCATCCCCAGTCTCATTTTCTCCCACTGGTTATCTCTGTGCCTTTTTACCTTTTTTCTCCTCTTTGGTGAATCACCAGCTCACCTCTTTCTGTTTCAGCTGGGAGCCTCTCTGTAATTAAACAGTTCTGTATCAGACTGTCTCCCTCTGAATTCACTTTCTAAGCCATTCACAGCTTCTAGAGTTCAACCTTAAACATCACACTGAGGACTGTGCTTGGGCTTCAACCAATCACCATGCTGTTTTCACATTTAAACCTTGACGTGGTTATTAAAAGACTTTGCTGGTCGATTGCTGATTTGCTGATTGTTGCCGTTAATAGAGGTATATGATACCAACAATTTTAATGTGTGTTTAGAAAAATTGTTAATTCTGAGTGCTGTTTTTCTGTGTACTTGTTTGCAGTGTTAATTTAGTCTCCAGTTTTTGAATTAGTCATAGTCTTAGTCAAGTCAGTGAAAGTTTGTTAGTCATAGCTACCTTCTAGTCATCCATTTTTAATTTAGTCCAGTCAACTAAATGTTCACTATAATTGGTCTTACTTAATTAACTTAATTAAAGTGATTAAAACAAAATAGTTTAATCACATTTTAAGTTTACATTTTATTATACAAATAAATTAAAATAAAGGTATAATAAATACTAAATTGTAATAAATAATAAAATATGTACCTAAGAAAATATTTAACTTATTTTGAATTTGACGAAAAGCACAAGTTTTTGTTGCACAGTCTAAAGAGTTTTGATCCCCAGAAATATCAATGCAATAAGTAATTTATTTTTGATAATCTTATAGAGGGACGTCGTATGAATCTTTCCTAATAAGAACATGTATTTTGGCACTGTTAATAATTCTGTACTTTTCTATAAGTTTTGTGTTGAAATTGTTTTCGAAGGAAGTGTTTTCAAAATTTAAAAGCAACATTATTTTCAGTTTATTCAGTAAAGGCTTCCACCAATACTGAATTTGTAATCACTTTAGGGTAATTACTGCATGAATTACTTAAAATATTACCACAAAACAGTAAAAGTAATATACACATTCTTCATTGCACTGATATTATTAATAAATAGTTCTTTTGATGCCATAATAATTTAGTTGAAAAACTGACGTAGTGTAAGTGTTAATCATGCTGTGCTAGTATTATGTTAAGTATAAGTATTATGACAGGCTGTGTTTCAGTTTATCACAGTGCTTTTTAAAAGGCTGAGCAAACTATTTTTTAAAATAAAAATAAGATATAATGATGTGTTCCTGCCTAACTTAAACAATGCATGACTTTAAAAGCTATAAAAATTCGGTTTAGTTAAAAAACACTTTGTATGCGCCAGAAAATGGGCGATTTGTCTTCCTTATGATCAGCTTAGAAAATTTGTGTATGCTGTAGGTTTTTTTACTTTTTGATTAAATGTTTTAAATAATTGAATTTCATAAATGTAACACGCGTTTCTTACAGAAAAAATCACATTCTCTTCTCTTCCTGTGAATCAGATCATCAGGTCTTTTTTTCCCCAATCAGAGGCTTGGAACATAGCATACCACTCTCTGAGAGAGGGAGGTAGTACTGAGAGAGAGAGAGGAGGTGCGGAGCTCAGCAATGCCTCTCCCTGTTCAATCCACTGGAAAAAAGAAAAGGAGCATAAAGCGTCTGATGGTCATAAACGATATTCATTTAGGAACAGCATCAGAGATATGTTTTTAACTGCACTGCATCGTAGAGAATACTATAGTGTGGGTTTTTTTTTTATTCCCTGGGGGAAACTGGCTTCCATAAGAATCATTATGGCTCAGAGATTAAATATAACTTCACTCGCACCAAACAAATGTATATTTCTAAATATCACAACATGATCGAATTTAAGTTATTTTAATAACAATGCTTTAGGCGTTACAATATAAACATTTATATGGATTTAAATCGCTTTTTGATTTAAATTGCAAAAGCGGGTTTAAATATATGTGTTTTTTGATTCACAATCAGACAAATGCAACATAAATTGATATCTTTGTCTTCTAAGTATCTTAATAAACTTTCAGCATAGCTTTCTCTTAGATTTATTTTTCTTGGGATCAAATGTGGAAAGATTAGATTGTAATCGTTTTTATTTTTTAATTACATTTTAGAAAAGTGTAATCTATATCTATACTAAAAAGCTGTACACCACCTGCTATAAAGATACATATTGTGATCCTTTCGGGTTCGGATAGGACAGACACAAGAACTCAGACTTGCGTAGTTAAAGCCTTGATTTTATATATCACCTTTAAAAGTGGCATCTCAAAGCAAAGTAAATACCCAACACTGATTGTACCCATCTGTCATGCTAATAAAGCACCTTGAATTGAATTGAAAGAGAGAGATTTAAACTGCGACACTTATCGTTCAACCAGAGCTCGAAATATCACAAGGATCCCCAAGAGCACAGCAAAGACTGTATTAAAAGTATACTAGTGACAAACTAGTATACTTTAGATCTTTTTTTTCTGAACCAGGGAAAATCTGATCATGTTTCTCTATAACAATAATAAAAAACATTATTTTACATATCACCTTTATGTGATATCACCTTAAGGACAGCACATACTAGGGTTAATTGCACAAAGAAATTTAAAATAGTCTTCTTTAGGTGTGAGGGCAGGAGTGGATTGCGGAAGGCATAATCAGCAAATTAGGAACACAAAGAACAGGACAGGTGAGATGTTTATCTAGAGAGTGAGTGATCAGAAAAAGGAACAGCTGTTACGCCCAGGTTTTACGCTCTCTCTCTGCTGAATGAATAAAAGCATTTTATTAAAAACACGTTTGCGTTTGTCTGGGTATTTACTTTGTAATCTATATGTAAAATAAAGTTTTTTATTATTGTTATAGAGAAACATGATCAGATTTTCCCCGGTTCAGAAAAAAGACGATTAAAATCTGTAATCTTTCCACTTGTATGTCATCGGAAAATACAAGAAGTTTCTGCTTTGTGTAAGGATGGTATCAAAAAGTAATCTAAGTGGTGAGAAAGCTGTGCTCCTCAAAGCGCTTTACAGGATAAAAACAATAAGAACAACAGTGTTAGGCTGGGCAAACAATTTTTTTATAGAAATACAAAATGAGATATAATGATGTGTTCCGGCTTAGACATTAACGATTACAACCCCCCTCTCTGCGGGAGTGCTGGCTGTGACAAATTAAACCGGTTTCACAGGTATTTTCAAAGTAGAAGGGGGCGAGATTTCCAGCGAAAGACACCTCCCCCCTCCAAAACCAAGGAAGTACAGTACTTACTAGTTAAGAAAGCTAGGCTCCTCAATGAAATCGCTTAAACATGCTAATGCGTTGGTGTAACAGTCCGGGCGTGGCAAGCTTCTAATGTCGACTCAACTCGATTGGAAGACAATGAATATTCTAGCCCTAAATGAATTAATAGCAAACATGGTTTACATAAAAGACATTTTAAAAAGTTTATGAATTTTAGAAAGTTTATAATAATACGATCTATAGTTGAAATCTGAGCCTAAATAAAAAGAAAAAGCATTTTCAGAGAGCAATTACGCTGTGTTAATGTAGAATAAGTGATTAGGTTTATGAGCAATATAATTACTTATTTGTTTAAAACGCTATATAAAATAAAGTTTATTATTAATTTGCTAGAGCGGTGAACATTATTATGCATAAGACAAAGATAACGATTCTGATCAGTTTAGAAATCTGTGTACGCTGTAAGGTTTTTACTTCTTAAACTTTTAAAATACATGTTTCGAATAGAAATAAATCCTCTTCCTGGTACAGTATGTACGTATAGCAAACCAGCACTTCTTTTTTCTCCAATCAGAGGGGTGTCAGATGGTGTCAGCCAATCACCATTCTGAAGCCCTACCATAATCTCTGGTATGGGGAGACCCCAGAATTCTGTCCCATAGTTTAGACAGATGATTGATACTTTTATGGATCCCATGAGGGAAATAAAGTAAATCATTTTCATTTTAGGAAATTATTAAACGTTCGGTTAAAAGCAAAGGAGATTGTCTGTTATAGTGGACATAAAAACAAGAGTTCGCTGGCATTATATACTAGAAGACGCAGACCGGCGCCAGACCAGGAGAATGCCCGCAGCGTAAAAGAAAATGCCTGATGAACTAGGGATTGGACAGTTTCCAAGTGCTTGTACAATCGATGGAAATGTTCAAATAAATGTGCAAAAGAAACAAAATAATCATTTATTTCTTTATCATATTGGCTAGCTAATGTCCTCTCTTTGCTAGTTAGTGGCTTAGTTTCTGCGTTGGGTAGCAATGGGTGAATGTTCTCAGGCGGAAGATGTAAACAGCTTAATTTTCGTGTCAAATAATTTTTTTGTAATTAAAATTCATTCTATACAGCAATCCCATATTTGGGTACTGTTTCATAAAACTTTCATGCTTAGAAATGTTTAGGGAGAAATGGAAGACTGGTGTGTATTTTTACAGTAATGTTTATGTTCCTAAATTAATATCGTTTATGACCTTCAGATGCGTTATGCTCCTCTTCTTTTTATGCTCAGCTACTAAAATTTCCCTTTAGTGGTAAAAATCCAAATAAATATTCAAAACTAAGCGGATTAAAATGTGCACAGTAAAGACATTAAATGATTAAATCTTTTCACTGCCAACCAATGCACCACGAGTGCCCCTGTCGGTCATTTTGGCCAGCTAATCACTTACCGAGGTGCCCTCCGGTGGCTTGTGGGTAGGTTACCGTACCGCGTATTTGTAACGCGCATTTTGAATGGCTGCATCTGAATGTGTCCAGTCAGTGTATCTGTATTAACACCTCTCTCTCATTGCAGTATTAATGTACTACAGTGCCCAGGCATTGTATCTTTATTAAACTCTCTCTATCAGTGCAGTGTTAATGTTCTGTAGTGTCCGGTCAGTGTGTCTGTATTAACCCTTCTCTCTCTCAATGAAGTATTAATGCACTACAGTGTCCAGTCAGTGTGTCTGTATTGAGCCTTCTCTCAGTACTGTGTTAGTTTACTGTAGTGTCCAGTCAGTGTTTTTGGATTAACCCCTCTCTCTCAGTGCAATGTTTATGTACTACAGTGTCCAGGCAGTGCTTGTGTATTAACCCCCCTCTCTCTCATTGCAGTGTTCATGTACTATACTGTCCAATCAATGCATCTGTATTAACCTCTCTCTCTCAGTGTAGTATTTATGTACTGTAGTATCCAGTCAGGCAGTGTGTCTGTATTAACCCCTCTTTCAGTGCAGTATTAATGTACTACAGTGTCCAGTCAGTGTGTCTGTACTGAGCCCTCTCTTTCAGAGCAGTGTTTATGTACTGCAGTGTCCAGTCAGTGTTTGTGTATTAACCTCCTCTCTCTCCTTGCAGTGTTCATATACTGTCCAGTCAATGCATCTGTATTCACCCCTCTCTCTCTCTCTCTCTCTCTCTCTCTCTCTCTCCCTCTCTCCCTCTCTCTCTCAGTGCAGTGTTAATGTACTGTAGTGTCCAGTCAGTGTGTCTCTATTAACCCCTCAGTGTCAGTACGGTGTTAATTTAAGTGTAATGTAGTTGTGATATTATTACAGTAGACTCGCATTTTATACAGCAGTTTCGTTCCTGACAAAGCCTTTATATCCAAAATTGTATATAATCAGAACACGTCCATATTAACCCTCCTCTCTCTTGGTGTAATGTTAATGTACTGTAGTGTTCAATCAGTGTCTTTATTAACCCCTCTTTCAGTGCAGTGTTAATGTATTGTAGTGTCCAGTCAGTCAGTGTTTCTGTATTAATCCCTCTATCCCAGTGCAGTGTTAATGATTAACATCTCTCTCTGTTCATTTTTTGTGTACTGTAGTGTCCAGTCGGTGTGTTTCTATTAGCCCCTCTCTCTCAGTGAAATGTTAGTAGATAAGAATATTGATCCCGAAGGGGAAATTGTGGTGTTACAGAGCCCAGCCCAAGACCAGCACAAACAGACATCAGAACACAAATTTAATACAAAAATTAAAATAAGTACAGCAATACAAAGTAAAATAGTTATGTGTGTACAAAATATACTAAGAGTCACTGTAAAATAATAAAATATGTGCAAAATGCGCATAGGTATATACAGATTGACTGTCCAAAAAGTACATTAGTGCAACATGCTGTCCAGAGATGAGAAGGTGAAGGGCTAACTGTCCTAGCCTAGGGCAGTGTTATACATCCTGAAAGCTGCCGGGAGCAAGGACCTGCGGGAACGTACCCTTGAACACCATAGCCGGAGGAGTCTCTTACTAAACATGCTCTGCTGCCTAATAACAGCCCCATTTAGCGGATGAGAGGTGTTGTTCCTGAGCTGGGTCAACACCACCTCCAGGGGGGTCAAGGCCCAGCCCCAACAAAGAGCCAGCCTTCTTGATGAGTTTATTGAGCCTATATACATCTCTTGCCATGATACTGCTGCCCCAGCACACAACAGTGTAGAAGATAGCCGCTGCCACCACTGATTCATAAAAAATGTGTAGCAGTGTTCCACATACACCAAAGGACCTCTATCAAAATAGTTGGCTCTGACCTTTCTTGTACAGGGCATCAGTGTTAACAGTCCACTCCAGCTTATCTTCCAGGTGTACCCCTAAGTACTTGTAGGACTGCACCACCTCTATGTCCTCACCATGGATGGAAACAGGGTTCAGCAGAGACTTATTCCTCCGAATGTCCATGACCATTTCTTTAGTCTTGCTGGTGTTTAGCTGGATAGGGTTAATATGACACCACTCCACAAAGCCTGTAATCAAACTCCTATATTCCTCTTCCCTCCCCTCACTAATACACCCCACAATTGTAGAGTCATTCTAAAACTTCTGCAGATGACATGCCTCAGAGTTCTACTTGTCAGAGGTGTAAAAAGTGAACAGGAATGGAGCAAGGACAGTCCCCTATGGAGCCCCAGTACAGCTAACAACATGTTCGGACACACAGCTCTGTAGCTGTACATACTGCAGTCTGCAGGTCAGATAGTCTATAATCCAGGACTCCAAGGGAGTGTCAATCTGCGCCGCCCTTAGCTTATCTCTCAGAAATGGGGGATGGATGGTATTAAAGGCACTGGAGAAATCAAAGAACATAACACTCACAATGCTCCCCGTCTTCTCCAGGTGAGAGTTAGCTCTATGTAGCAGATAGATTACTGCCTCCTCCACTCCCAGTTGTGACTGATAGGCGAACTACAGGGGGTCCAGTGCTGTACTTACCAGGGTTCTGAGGTGATCCAGTACAAGCCTTTCCAGAGTTATCATTAGGTGTGATGTAAGTGCCACTGGCCTGTAGTCATTCAAGACTTTAGGGTGCCCCTTTTTGGGTACTGGCACCAGGCAAAATGTCTTCCAGAGCACCGGAACCTTTTCTAATCTCAGGCTCATGTTCTGCAGCACTGAACCCTTTGGTCTGCACAGATCATTAGCACAGATCATTAGCACCCTAGAGCTGACACCGTCAGGATCTGCTGCCGTCCCTGCATGGAGTCTCCTCAACTCCCTTCTGACCTGGTTGGCTGTGATGGATAGGCCGAGGAGGGGAGGGGAAGATGGAGTAGGAGGGATCTCATAATGAGGTGACTGAGGACATGAAGAGGGTGTCTAGGGTGAAGGCCTGTGAGGTGAACGGACAGTGGACCCTGTTTCGAATCTGTTAAAGAAAAGATTCAGCTTACTGGCCCTCTCCAGGCCTCCCTCACTCTGTTGGCTGCCAGACAGCTTGTATCCTGAGATCTTCCTCATGCTGTTCCACACTTTTCTCACATTGTTCTCCATCAGCCTGTCCTCCATTTTTCTCCCATAAGCTACCTTGCTCTGTTCTTTCTGCACTCACATCAGCACCTCCTTGTCATCTGCCCAAAAAGCCTTCTTCCTATTTAGGATGGCCTTCAGATCACTGGTGACCCAGGGTTTATTATTGGAGAAGCAACACACTTTCCTGGGGGGCACTGCACTGTCAACACAGAAGTTTATGTAGTCAGTGATGCAGTGAGTAAGACCATTAATATCATCTTCATAAGGCTCACAGAGTATTTCCCTTGTTTCAAAACAGTCCATCAGTGCATCATTAGCCTAAGCTGACCATCTCCTCACTGTCCTGGTGGTCACTGGTTGCTGTAGGACAAGAGGCTTGTATAGAGATAGGAGATGAACAAGGTTGTGGTTAGATCTGGCAAGTGGGCTTAGTGATGAGGAGCTGTAGGCATCCTTGATATTAGCATACAGCAAGTCCAAAGTCTTGTTATCGCTAGTAGGGCATTTAACAAACTGACTAAAAGTAGGCTGGGCAAACAATTTTTAATTTTTTTTTAAAGAAATAAAAAATGAGATATAATGATGTGTTCCTGCTTAACTTTGGACATTGCATGACTTTAAAACCTATAAAAACAGGTTTCGAGAGTTAAAAACCACTTTTTATGCATGAAAAATGGGTGATTTTTCTTCCTCGTGATCAGCTCAGAATCTTTGTGTACGCTGTAAGGTTTTTACTTCTTAATTAAACATTTAAAATACACAAATTTCATAAAGACAACACACGTTTCGAAGTGAAAAAATCCCATTCTTTTCTCTTCCTGTTGTGTGAAACTGGTCAGCACGTCTTTTTTTCCCAATCAGAGGCTCTGACAATAGCGTACCGCCCACTGCGTTCCGTCAGAGAGGGGGGCGGCACTGAGAGAGGGAGGAGACGCAGAACGAACGTTTTGCTGCCTGGAGCGCTTATGGAACCGCTCGCATCTGCATTTATAACTTCGTTTTTAAAATTAATCAAGCAATATGAAGCATCTCTTTTTACTTCTAAGTCCTTTACTTATCATTAAACAAACAACTTTTTCAACAAATTAGACGTATCATTTTATAACAATATCTTATTGTACTTCCTAATTATATTATACATGGAAAATAATGTTTTTAATAATCTTTAATGATTTATACATTTTGGAAAGGTTTCATCTATACAAAACAGTTTTGGTATAAATTATACAGTGCCTTGCGAAAGTATTCGGCCCCCTTGAACTTTTCAACCTTTTGCCACATTTCAGGCTTCAAACATAAAGATATAAATTTTTTATTTTATGTGAAGAATCACCAACAAGTGGGACACAATTGTGAAGTGGAACGAAATCTATTGGATTTTTGAAACTTTTTTAACTAATAAAAAAATGAAAAGTGGGGCGTGCAAAATTATTCGGCCCCCTTGCGTTAATACTTTGTAGAGCCACCTTTTGCTGCGATTACAGCTGCAAGTCGCTTGGGGTATGTCTCTATCAGTTTTGCACATCGAGAGACTGAAATTCTTGCCCATTCTTCCTTTGCAAAACAGCTCGAGCTCAGTGAGGTTGGATGGAGAGCGTTTGTGAACAGCAGTTTTCAGCTCTTTCCACAGATTCTCGATTGGATTCAGGTCTGGACTTTGACTTGGCCATTCAAACACCTGGATACGTTTATTTGTGAACCATTCCTTTGTAGATTTTGCTGTATGTTTGGGATCATTGTCTTGTTGGAAGATAAATCTCCGTCCCAGTTTCAGGTCTTTTGCAGACTCCAACAGGTTTTCATCCAGAATGGTCCTGTATTTGGCTGCATCCATCTTCCCCTCAATTTTAACCATCTTCCCTGTCCCTGCTGAAGAAAAGCAGGCCCAAACCATGATGCTGCCACCACCATGTTTGACAGTGGGGATGGTGTGTTGAGGGTGATGAGCTGTGTTGCTTTTACGCCAAACATATCGTTTTGCATTGTGGGCAAAAAGTTCGATTTTGGTTTCATCTGACCAGAGCACCTTCTTCCACATGTTTGGGGTGTCTCCCAGGTGGCTTGTGGCAAACTTTAGACGAGACTTTTTATGGATATCTTTGAGAAATGGCTTTCTTCTTGCCACTCTTCCATAAAGGCCAGATTTGTGCAGTGTAAGACTGATTGTTGTCCTATGGACAGACTCTCCCACCTCAGCTGTAGTTCTCTGCAGTTCATCCAGAGTGATCATGGGCCTCTTGGCTGCATCTCTGATCAGTCTTCTCCTTGTCTGAGCTGAAAGTTTAGAGGGACGGCCAGGTCTTGGTAGATTTGCAGTGGTCTGATACTCCTTCCATTTCAAGATGATCGCTTGCACAGTGCTCCTTGGGATGTTTGAAGCTTGGGAAATCTTTTTGTATCCAAATCCGGCTTTAAACTTCTCCACAACAGTATTACGGACCTGCCTGGTGTGTTCCTTGGTCTTCATGATGCTCTCTGCGCTTTCAACAGAACCTTGAGACTATCACAGAGCAGGTGCATTTATACAGAGACTTGATTACACACAGGTGGATTCTATTTATCACCATCAGTCATTTAGGACAACATTGGATCATTCAGAGATCCTCGTTGAACTTCTGGAGTGAGTTTGCTGCACTGAAAGTAAAGGGGCCGAATAATTTTGCACGCCCCACTTTTCATTTTTTTATTAGTTAAAAAAGTTTCAAAAATCCAATAGATTTCGTTCCACTTCACAATTGTGTCCCACTTGTTGGTGATTCTTCACATAAAATAAAAAATTATATCTTTATGTTTGAAGCCTGAAATGTGGCAAAAGACTTTGGTCAAATGTGCATTTGATCTGACAAAATAAAAATATCAAGAAATGAAGGTAAACAAAAAAGTAAATTATGAAATAAAATGTGGCACTAGTAAAATAAATCAAACTAAAGTACTAAAGTTCTAAAATAATGAGAAATACAATTTAAAATATACTAAAAAATGCTCCTTTTCCCATCGGCACTGAGATGAAGCCCATCAGCAGCAAAGGACTGAGAAATGAGCTGCTTATTCTTCAGAAGCACTCTGTTGCTCCTGAGGAACTGCACATGGTCCATCTGAGAAGGGGGCTGTGAAAGAGCCCGGTTAGCTTCTTTCACAGCTCTAGCAGTAAATGAGTCATCACACAGCCGTGGCAAAATTGAGCAAATTGCAATATAAACCTACAAGGAGATGCTCTCCTTACTGTCTCAGTCAGTTCTTCCGTAGCTCTAAGGATGTCATAGGGGGTGTCACCCTGAGATATGTTATTTGTCCCTATGTTAATGATTAGTTATATATCCTCTTTCAGGGCCTGGAGGTGGTACAGGTGCTGGTGGGCATTGCGCTGCAGTGTTGTGCCAGGATGCAGCCACACCTGCTCTGCTGGCATCAGTTTTTCCAGGCCCCGCAACATAGGTGCTGAGGACATACACTTTCTTTGGACCTGATGGGGAAAAAAGGCATTATCACAGCTGAATAGCATTGCTATGTTCATGAATAGCAATGAACAATGAATAACAATGTAAATGTTAAAAATTATAACTAATGAGTAACTATATACAGTGCTGGAAACCTGATATCAGAAGGCACGGGGAAGTTATATCAGCAGATATGTATATATAGAGGATTAATTTCATATTGCTGGCTCCAGGGATCAGCCTTTTGACCTCCTTGGCGCATCAGCATCCATAATCTGCATGTTTTTAAATTAATTTACTTCCTAGGTATGTACAAATACAGAGATCTTAAGATGCTGGCTCCAGGGATCAGCTTTTCACTAGCCTCCCTGGCACATCAGCATCGGCTACAAGATGTTTTCCTATTCTCCAGCTGCATTGTGGAACATTGCATTCATTCGGTTTCCTTTAAAGGGAACCAGAGGGACATGATCAGATTTCCCCTGACTCAACAAAAAAGATCTAAACTGCACAGATTTGCCACTTTTCTCACACCCTCTTTCATGGATGGCTTTGCATCCAATCTAAGCTAACACTGCCCACCTTTTCACCACCAAAAATCATTCTTTCCCAGACAGAAAGTGTAACATTTGCCTGATGTGCCAAGCCATCAATTAAATGCAATCCACAGAACAACTCATTGATAACTCCGATCCTAGCCTTGTCTGTTTCACTGAGGTCGTCAAATCCATCTACAATTTCAGGCAAGATATCAGTTCTGTACTGCGCCAGAATTTCATTAAATATTTTTTCTGTACTTGCCCTGTCGCCAATTAGATTTGTAATTTTGCAGAAAATTTCCTTCTCAGAACTTGTTGCATCCAAATCCTTGCTTCCACTTTCTAACTGTGTCAAATATGCACTGAGCTGAACCCGATGCCTGCTCTCTGAGTCCTAAATGCATTCTGCTACCATCCTGGAAAGAAAACCCTGCAGTTCCATTTTTATGACCATATTTAGTGGTCCCATCTGTGGCAAGGGTTAAATTACTTTCTTGCAACAGTTTTTCTTTCAGATGTTGCAAAGAAACTTGCCTCGCTTCTAACACAAGATATGTACAAAAACTTTCCCCTGGTAATCTATCTACCTGAATACCTACCAATTTATCAAAAACTAGTCTGACTATCTGAGAAGCTTTTCGTGTACTAACGCCCATGTTTGCTACTAAATCCATATAAGCCTCTCTTACAGCATCACTATACTTGCCTTTTTCATACATGCTAATATTGTGACTCACTATCCTGTCTATCTCTGTTTTCAATCCTTCATATTCTCCCTGCCAGAACTGTACCTCCTAATTCAGGTCCCTCACCCTATGTGCTAAATTTGTTTCAGAATCACATTTCCTTTTATAATACACAACCTTCTGCGATTCCTTTTTTTGTACATCTAAGCTTTTCCAACTGTTCTTGCAATTCATCAATACTCTTCTCTAGCTGTGCCTTTTCCTTCTCTGACTCACTTTTCTCCTGTTCATTCAAAATGACTACTTGCTCACACTCCACAACTTTCTGCTCAAGTGTCCGAATTTTACTATCCCTGTGTCTAAGCCTTTTATTTACATTCCTAACACTTCCATGTCCTAACTTTTCATTTGCCTTGCTTAATTTATTTGAGAGAGCTTGAATTTCATTTTCAGCCTTATAAAGCATAAGTCCTCTTTTTTTTTCTTGTCTAACCTAGCTCTTTCATCGTCTAGCTTCCTGCATTCTTCTATTAATCTATGCACATTTTTAAACCGTGCTACTAATTCGCTAACTACCTCATGAGTGCACTTTACATCACTTAATTCACTCGTTGCTGATCTTACATCACAAGCAGAGCTAGTGCTAGCTGTTTGCTGTGCATCTTCTGCAGCTGTCATTTCACTGCTCTCCTTTCTTACTAGGGGTAGAGCAAAGATCTGGCGGTCAAAATCTTCCCTTTCACTTTTTCTTAAGTGGGATTTCTTATTAATGATCCTCTGTACATACAAACTAATCACTCTGTGAAAATATTATTTTTCCTGTTCATTTCTTAAACCTAGGTCGAAATTATGATTTAAGATATCAAAAAGCACCTGTTTCCTATTTGTTTTTTTGGCTCCAGAAAATTTGTATATCTCCATCATCGCTCTGTTCGTCAAGATTTTAACATCTAGTTTTTGTATTCGTTCAAATCTTAACTCTACATCTATCCCTAATTCCTTGAAGGAATACTGATGTATTGCTTCCCCTTACCACCAGGGCACACAAGCGTTTTCTCCGGATTCATTTTTTTCTTTCTCAGGGTCTCTCTCATTCGCTGTGGCTTGGCACCAGAACGGTTAAAGATGGCGACAAGTCAGGCACCCAGAGGGGGGAGGGGGGGCACTAAAATGCCAAATAGGGTTGGCTTAAGCGACATACACAGTCATGTAACTGACAGTTTGAGGTAGCCTATCGTGTAGATTTCACTTTGTTGCTGATAGGTTAAGCTTTCGAAACTCAGCCCCAAAGTCATGTGACTGATTTTTCACCGTTTCATTGGTTAAACGCAATGATCACAAGCACCACCATGGTAAATGGGATGTGTAGTTTTTAATTCAGTTTGAATTATAACTGTACGTACTGTATTCATATTTGGCCAGGGCTTTAAAGAGAGGGTGCGCCAAAAAATTTCGGTACCGTCATCTCCACTTTAAAGGTACCCCCGTCTCGGAAGAATTTGACCTCAGAACGTTTGACCAGCGTACTAAAAGTAGGCAGAGTAGAGGAGAGCGAAACATGATTAAAATCCCCAGTTATCAGTGTATGATGTTACACGCTGAGGCTGTGTCGGCAGAGGGCAAGGACACACACCAACACAGCAATAACATGTGAGAACTCCCTAGATAGGTAATATACCTGCGGGCTAACTGGTAGTAGCTCAGTGTCCAGGGTGCATAGCTGTTCTTTTACAGTATGACTAAAGTTACACCATCTGTTATTCACAAACACTGCCAGACCTCCTCCTTTTTTCTCCTCTTTTTACCGCTCTCCTTGATTTTCCAATCTGCACGCACCATCTGAAAACCCTCTACTGTAGCATTAGCAGCGGGAACCAGTTCGTTCAACCAAGTCTCTGTGAAGCACATAATGGAGGTCTCACGATATTCCCACTGGCTCCTCGTCAGTGTCACTAGCTCCTCCATCTTGTTGGCAAGTGATCATGCATTCCCCATTATGATGGAGGGTAAAGAAGGTTTATACCTTCTTTTTTTAGCCCGACACTTTGCTCCGGATCTACAGCCTCTACTCCATTGTATTAGTTCCCTGGGGATCTTCAACAGCTCACATGAGAACACTGCCGACTTCTATAACATGAAGAGCTGGTCTCTAGTGTAAGCAAAAGAGCCCGGTTTGCCTGTAGTACACGCCGATTTAAAAAGTTGCTCAGAGACCGTCATAAATCTGAGAAAAGAACTAAACGATATTCAAAACTAAAACTAATATAAACTACAGGTAGTAAACAACAAAAAGACACACAAATCACAAAGTAACTGGAGCTGCTCAGTGTCAGTGCAGTGTTAATTTAAGTATAATGTAGTTGTGATATTATTCCAGTAGAATCGCATTTTATACAGCAGTTTAATTCCTGACAAAGCCTGCATATCCAAATTGCATATAATCGGAACCCCCCCCGCTTAGATGCTTATTACCCATCCCTAAACAACTAATTTGTCACTGTTCTAGCATGTGCATGTATGTAGTTTAAAGTATAATAAAAACAGTGCTACAACTTAACTTTTCTTGTCTTGCTTTTCCTCTTTGTGCTTGTCATATTGATATTCATGCTGCATGATAACTAGTGACCAGTTCCCAAAGAGGTGCTTAAGGTGTGTGCTGTTGAGAGGTGAATTTTTGGAGTTTCCTGCATTATTTAAATTTGTATTTACAGTAAATATTATTTTTCACCGCTGACTGGCTATATATGAATGTTTGTAAAAATATGTAACGTAAAATGCGAGTCTGCTTTATTTTCAATATGGAATTGCGTATCTAAAGAAATTAATAACAATATAATTATTCATATAGCTCAAATTATTACAGTGGTACACTCTCTTTGTAAACATCTGCATAAATTTGACCCATTCACCGGCGATTATTTGGAAACATTTTGCCTGCTCTTTTCAGCTACGGTTTAAGTTGTTAAGCGTTGTGTTGGAGTAATGGGTTAGGCGTGTGACTTGCATGCTGGAGGTCGGGGGTTTGAATCCAGCTGAGTTTTCTTTTAAGAAATAAACATTTCTTTGAAAAACTAACTGATAAAATGTTATGGACACTATTAACATTTTTTCATATTTCTAAATATCACAACATGTTTGAAGCTAAGTGATTTATTAATAACAACAAATAATTTCAAACTGCTTGTATTTTGCTCAGGAACCATAAACAAATAGCAACTTTCCTTCCATTTAGTCGGCAGCCAGGGATATGCATTATTTCCACAGATAAAATAAGTACCGTTTGGAGGTCTTTTGGCCACACCTGAAATCGGAAAGTTGGGCTAAAGTTAGCCTCACTACCATTCCTTACAATTATCCCTTTCTGGGGCCACTGGAAAGCCTGGTGGGAAGAATTAACGTTAATGGTGTGATTACGGCTAACTCCTAATGTCTGTGATTCGTTCTCTCCTATGTGATTGAAACATATTGATCCATTAAACGTCCCACTTAATTTCAGATAAGGTGGCTTCCTATTCCACCAACTATTATTTTGCCACACATTTGGTAAGTAAAGGTTGGAAAAATCAGTATACACTTTTTTTTATCTGTTAGCCAACCTTTAAACGTACAATTGTTGTTTGTATTATTACAGCCCCACCAGCAAGTATTACTAATGTCATTCATCCGTAAGATGGCTCCTAGATAATCTGACAAGTCGTAGAATGTAGGCATGAGAGGAAATCCCCCCCCCCTCATATATCTAGGAATTGCTAGGCACACCTAACAGGAGCTTCTATTTGAGTTTTTCCCATCGTCCAGTCGATGCTCTAAGCGTTGTTGCAGGATATCCCTGTAGAGGAGGGAGAGAAGGCAGGACATTGATAGCAGTTTTCATTGTCTCAATTATTTTCCGGAGGACCTGCTTGTCGACAGTGTGAAGCAAGAATCCTCTGATCTTTGCCCTTGGCCTTGACTGCTGAGTTGGTGGTCAGCAGCACCTGAAAGGGACCCTCCCACTTTGGCTGGATGGTATCCTCTTGATCCAGACCCACTCCCCGGGTATCAAGTCCCGTCCACCTTCAACAGGGGGGCCCCAGGCGTCCAGCACTTGCTCCCTGGCTTGTTGGACTGCTGCCATCAAAAGCTCCACATACTGCAACAGACAATCAGTTAATTAACTCATATTCCCCTTAGTCAGATCTCGGGACCCAGGCAACCTCATAGGACGCCCTGTCACAATTTCAAACGGACTTAAACCCATAATTCGATTGGCCCCTGCCCGTATGTTGCACAGGACTGGCTGAAGCGCCTCTACCCATGACAGTCCTTCAGACTGGTAGCTTTTAGACTGGACTGGGGATGATGGGGGCAATGCAAGTCCCATTTGATTCATAATAACTTTTCAACTTCCTGGCACACTTTCCCAGTAAAATGTGTGCTTTGATCAGCGTCTATTTGGCACAGCAACCCCCATCTGGATATAATTTCAGTCACTAGGTATTTCTCAGTGACAGAAGCTGTAGCTCTCTTGACAGGGAAGGCCTCAACCCATCAGGAGAAAAGGTCTACCATGACCAAAAAAACAGTCTTTCCTTTACACTCAGGTAGGGTGCTGTAGTCGATTTGCCAATGCAAAAATGGCCCTTCTGGAGCAGGTTGCTTCCGCTGGGGCACCTTCACCTGGTCAGCTGTGGAATTTTGCATCTCTCGACCACGTCCCTAGCATATTTAATGAAATCTATCCCTACCCATTGCTGCATAAAGCACTGGGACATTTGCGTAACTCCCACATGTCCCACAGAATATATCTGGCTACAAAAGGCATCAGAGGCCTAGGACATGCTAGCCTTCCAGTGCTCTGATGTAGCCATAATCCATCAGATCCTAGCCCGATTCCTTTTTTCGAGCCAGGCCCAGTTTTCCTCTTTGGGTGCCTCTGTCTGTATGTGCTGTAATTGTCTGTCTTGTACAGGCTGCTTGTTTGGCTGCTGTGTCAGCATGGCCATTGCCTTTAGCCACAGCTGAGTCCTCTTTGTTGTGTCCTTTATATTTAACAACTGCAATCTGTTTTGGGGGGGCCAGTACTTCTAACAATTCTGCTACCAACCCAGTATTTTTAACTGGTGTCCCAGTAGCTGTGAGAAAATCCCTTTCTCCACAATCTCCCAAAATCATGGCATACCCCAAATGCATACCGTGAATCCGTATAAATTGTAACAGTTTGACCTTTAGCATATTTACAAGCTTCTATGAGCGCTTTCAGTTCTGCCTGCTGTGCGGACTTCCCCCCTGCTAAAATGTCTGAGCACACTAGCTGGGTGTCAGAGACCACAGCCCAGCTGTCTCTTTCCCCCCCCCCTCATGCATAAAGCAAAAACCATCTGTATATAGCACAAGATCAGCATTTTCGAGGGCTTGCTCTGAAATATCAGACATATTATCTCCTACAATCCAATCCTCACATTCATGTTCTAAGAGGAATTGGTCACTTGGATCAGGCATTAGGGAGGCTGGGTTGAGGGAGCCCTCCCTTTCTTCTACCACATTGGGGGCTTCTAGCAACACCTGCCGCTTAGCCCATCGGCTAGTGCTCACCTGGCTAACCCTGCTAAGGGATAGCAACATACAGTCAACTGCTGATCCAGGACTATGCTGTTGACGGCTTGTACGGCTAAACAGACAGCCTGAACAGCCCTCAAGCAAGGGCCCCACCCTTTAGCTACAGTTTCCAATTCTCCTGAATAGTATCCCACCAGCCAAGTCATGGTCCTGAGTCAGAACAGCCGTCCATTGCGCTCACTTACATACAAGTAGAAAGGCCTCTCCTGTTGTAGAAAACCCAGTGCTGGAGCCTGTAAAAGAGCTTGATTCAAATCAGTAAAGGCTACCTCAGCCTCTGAATTTAATAAAATAGGGTCATCTGAACGCACCCCTCCTTGTAGTAGATCAGTGAGAGCCTGCACTCTTTCAGCAAAGGAGTCTACCCATGTCCTATTGAAATTTACACATGCCCAAGAAGGTCCTCAATTCCTTGACAGTTTTCGGGGGGGGGGGCATACAGGCGTATGGCCTGTGCCTGCTTTTTTGTGAGTTTCCTCTTTCCTTTTACTGATTTTTTTGTCCTAAATACACTACTGTGTCTAGGCATGTTTGGGCTTTCTCGAGGCTAGCTTTATGCCCTTTATTAGCCAAATGATCCAATATTAATAACAGCTCCTGTTTATGAGTTTCCTCATCAAGAGAGGCCACCCATATGTCGTCTACATATTGTATAACCAGATTCCAGTGGGGGCAATTCCCGGAGGTGTTGCCTCAATGCCATATGATATACAGTGGGGCTGTTATGGAATCCCTGAGGCAACCTCGTCCAGGTGTATTGCTCCCCATCTACCACGAAGGCAAACAAATCTTGAACGTCAGGGATTAATGGTACAGACCAGAAACCATTAGCCATGTCTATGACTGAGAAAACATTGTGTTCTGGCTGCAGCAACTGAAAAAGAGTAGAAGGGTCAGCCACTTAGGGTGTCAATTTCTCAATATATTTATTTGCTTCCTGGTAATTTACAGTGAGCTTTCCTTTTTTACAGGCCATGTGGGACTATTGCGTCTACTGCAGGTCTAATGATGCCCTGTTCCATTAATTTCTGCACTACTGGCCTAATGCTTACTTTAGCTTCAGGGCTAATCTGGAGTGGTCTTGTATAGGGTGGCTGCTTACCTGTGAACGTGACTGGGGGCATGACCAAAAGCCCACATTCATCCTTATCTTCTGACCAAATAGCATGCCCATTCACTTCGTCCTTTTGTAAGGACCATATATTGACCTGTACCTGATTGCCCTGTACCAATAATGATATCCCGTGCAATTGACATGGAGAACTGATACTGTACATCATTTCCCATACGGATGGTGACAGCTCGTGTTTCTTTTAAGCTAACCCTTTGCCCCCCCCCACCCCAGTGGCCTCTAAATGCCTTACAGAATATTGCACTTGACATCTGCTGTTCTAGCTGAAACACAATATCTGAGCTCCTGTATCCCACATCAGTACTGGAACATCATTAACTGTACATTGGAGCATCAGTTCCCTTTTTTCCCTAAATTTTGTGTTAAGCTCAGAGAGCTTTTTTCTTGGGACAGCGCCTGATCGTATGTCCTGGCTGGTTACAATAGAAGCATATAACGCCACTACCTTCCTGTCCCCATTTTCCCTTAGACGTTACTATTAAGTTGCCCGTTCCATTTGCATGGCTCATACTTTAGCAAACATATTTCTTTCAATTTTATGGGCTTCTCTAGTGAGCATCTCAAATTGCTCCTCTTTCTCCTTAAGGTCCGGGCAACTTAACATAATGGTCTTAGCGATATCAGGTTTCAACCCTCCCGTGTTAATCTGTTTTATTTACTACTTTCTTGTCTGCCAACCCGGAATATTCGATCCATAAAGTGATAAACCGTTCAGTAAAATCTGATACATCCTCATTCTTTCTACTGACAGGTTGTCACTTTCTTCCAGTCTGCTTTAGGAGGATATTGATTTTTCAATATTACCTCCCACCCTGTGGCCTCACTGTTAATTCCATATATCTCACACAACTGCCCAGCCCGTCTCTTCCCCCACTCTCTTTAAAATCATTGCTGCCTCCACGGGTTTTATGCCATACATATCTTTTAACTCTTGAAGAGCACTCCAGGTCTGTTGCATCCCTGCTTTAGGGTGGGGAACTTCTTTGGCCCATCAATCAATATCTTCTGGTTTGGCTTTATATTTGGGTATATTCTAATTTTTCTTACCCTCCTTGCCTGTATTACTATCCCTTTCTGGACTTTTTTGTCTACCCTTGGCTCCCTTTGAGTTCAGTTTTGCTTGTGCAGGAAACAGGTTCACCCCTTCTCTGTCCCTTTCATACCATGTGTCATCCCAATCAGATCCCTGGTCCCCATACAGCCAGTCGGGATGTTTATCCCAGGGGTTCCCTGCTTGCAATGGTGTCAAATCTGGATATAATTTGGGAGGCTTATTGCCCTCCCCCTCCCTTTTATTTTTGTCTGCTTTTTTAGTGTCTTTTGTCTCTACTTCGCTTTGCAGCTTATATCTTTCTTCGGTCAGGGTATCAACCCATTCTGCCATAGCTTTTAGTTTCTCTGTTAAGGACTTCTGTACCTTGTCCCATTCTCTTTATTCACTACTGGTTTGTCTACACCTAAGGTGTTCTCCTAGAATCAGCCAAATTTCGGTTTGTTTGTTTGTTTTTATTCCAATATACGTAGACCTTTTTACACTCGGGCTCCGTCAGGGTACCTTCGGAGAGGCCATATTTCTTTTTAAGTTTCTCCTCTTTCAGCTTCTTTTTCTCTGACACCCAGTCAGAAACCTCAGTTAACTTGTCTTTACACCAACTAATTTTCCCAGACCTACGCACTCCCATTTGGCTTTACTGCGTGTTTCCGTCTTCAGACGGGTGGGGTATTATCTGAAACCCCTCTATCTCAATCCGCCTGGCCTTGATACACAAACCACATCAGGCTTTACTGTGCACCCTTCATATGGGTGGGGTACAATCAGAAACCTCTCTATTTCAACCCTCCTGGCCCTGATACACAAACCATGTCGGGCTTTACTGTGCACCCTTCAGACAGGTGGGGTATTATCCGAAACAACCTGTCCAAGGTCATTCATTATTAATACTATTAATAACATCTTCCATATTGCATCAAAATTGGAGCAAGTGTATGAGGCGATGCACAACGTGTTTGCTCTATATCTCTTCAGTGTACAGAATAATTTTGGTAGAGTTAAACAACCTCATCTCAGCATAGTAAACAACAGACACTGGCTTATTTACTTAAGGTGCAACACGTCTTCACTGTCATGGTACAGTTTCAACATACTGTACAGTGTGTTCTCCATTACCACTAGAAGAACAATACAAGCTTGAAAAAAAAACAAATGTCAAAATGTCCAAAATATGTTTCTGAAATATTTTAGCTGCTTAGTTAAACAGCTCCATAATAATATTACTATCAAGTGGTATTAAATCAGTACAACTTTTATTTTTTACAGTAACAGCAAGTGGTGTTCTTACTACAGTACATATTCTTAGAAAAGGATAAAACGTTATGACTTTTTATGAAGTACAGAATATAAGTATAATAATGTTAGAACAAGCACGTAAAAACCAGAACCCATGTAAGTTACCAAGTTAAAGGCTTTGATGCATAAAATATTTATGCTGTAGCGGTGAGGCTTATTAATAAGGCAGAATTAAGTGTTTCTGAGCTTCCCAAATGAGGCCCCATTTCTCTGTTCATCTCTGTGGTGCAGCCACAGAGAAACCATTCATGCAAGGTGATTTAAGGTCCAAGGACAGCTCCCAAAGGGGGATGCACTTAGCTAAGCCTGGCTATCATGATCAATGGTCATCCATTGGCGCCTATCTGTCTAGGGAGTGCCAGTTGGACATCTGGACTGCATTACTAAGTGTCAGGAGTAAGTGACTCATATCTCACCTTGATCAACCAATCAGGGACTGGTAGGGCCGAGTAACCCACGTGGGACTCTGATGCCCATGGAACTTTCAGCCAATCAATGAGCTGAAGTTCCTCCAGGTAAAAACAGGCAACACAGAGAGCCTGTGAGATTCAGATTGAGATTCAGATTGAGATTCAGATTGAGATTCAGATTCAGATTCAACAAGATTCAGTAAGATTCTGGAGAGGATTCTGTGGACTGTTCTAAAGGGAATTCAAAGGAGAATTCCAGGGCAGGGCGGCCTAGGAGCAGAAGGCTCCCAAGGGCAGGACATTCTCGCAGCAAACCTTCTGACCATCCTGAGACTCAGCCCGGACAACCACGGAACGGCCAGTGTGTCCGAGTGCCAGAACTTTCCTTTGTTCTAAGAGTCTAGAGTGGAGGTTGCCAGAGAGTAACCAGCAGCAGGCCTCGTGAACAGGTCGGAACTGTGGACAGCTGAATTACTATTCAGAACTAGCTCTTCATCAGGAACGAACCGGTCCTCTTCCTGACTTGCTGGGACCCACAGTCATCTTTTCTCCTGTGCACAAACTTTGCTAGTTAATGCCAACAATGAGCATCAGCAGCGCACCGTCGCAAGCCGCACAGCACAGCCTGGCACGGAGCCAGAGAGCGCGGATTGGACAGCAACAGCCTGCAACTGTTTCTTTGTGCCCGCAGGAGATCTGAATCCCCAAAGATTGGATGAGTATTCAACTTCACTGCATTACAGCTCGAGAATTCAATTGTTATCCAAACCAGTTGATATCAATTTAATTCCTAAGAGTTATGTACTTGTTTCGAGTATCTAATGTAGAAGTTATAACCAAGTTCATTTACGAAACGGTCTAAATGAATGATATACTGAACGTATGTCCTCTTGATATGTGTAACACTTTGTAACTGATTGAATATATACCTTTGTATTCTGATAACCCTCTCGATAAGATCTGTTAGGTTTACATGCATATTCTATGTATTAATAAATGTATCCTCGTGTATTAGTACCTGTGTGTGCGCGTTGTTTGAGTTATGTCGCATGGTTGGATTCTAAAGCCATCAAAAGAATCAACTTTGTGATTTACTGCTACAATTAATAATTGTCTCAGTAAATGCCCAAACCCTACAGAACTGGTGCCTTCAGAGAGCCACTAACATTACATATTTGGCGTCCCTGAACCGGTTTTCCCTACATTATTTGGCGTCCCTGGGTCGGTTTAATCTACAATGCATAATTAAAATATTTATGATGAAGGTGTAAGGTTGTGTACTTTTGTCTAACTGATCAATCTTGCTTTTATAAAATGTACCGCCTTTTTAATGTTTAATGATTAACATGCTGTAATACACAGTTTAAAATTATTAAAAGTCTAAAGAGTATACAACTTAGATTGTCCCTCAGCAGTGACCGGGATTCAAAACTGGACATTTTCTGGTGATGGATCAAATGCTGTACAAGAGATGTTAAGCTTTATTAGCTCCACCTGGCAGTTTTACAAGGTGTCTCCGGATACTGTTATCATATTTCAATTTGCAAGCAGCATAATGAGGTATCATGCGCCACACCCACCACGTTTTGACTCCCAAGTGTTTTGAATGGCTGGATCTGTACTGGATGTGTCCACTTGGTCAGCTTTTAAGGTAATATGGCCTCAACTATCATTTCTATGCTGATGAGACACAAATATACAACCATACCTAACCTGACACTGATGTGGCTTTCTCTATTCTATCAAATTGTATCTTGGACATAAAAACCTATGTAACTCAAAATTTCCTTCATATTACCTGTGACAAGACTGAAGTCATGCTTATTGGCACCCCCATCAACTTTGTAAAACCAATGCTGTAAACCTATCTGTAGATGGTTCTGTACTTGAGCTGCAGTCTAAATTGAAAAACTTGGGCATGATATTTGACTCAGGCTTGACATTTGACCCACATGTGCAACACATTTACAGAACATCTTTCTTTCCCATACTATACAGCCACCTTTGAAGATGCTATATAAAATTAAGCTTATTGTTATTATGATAAAGATCTTGTCCTTTTGTCCTGTGTTTTCAGGCTCAGAGGCCAGTGTTCTCTGTGAAGCTAGGGAAAGGGCTCCTCTTGAACAGCAGCACAGTGAGGAGGAGTGGGGCTCCAGTCTGATGCAGGAGACAAAGCTCACTGCTGCAGAAGGGAAAGAGAAACTCAGTGAGAAGTACACAGAGAGCAGACAGAGTGTCGAGGATCTGCACAGCATGAAGATAGAACCTGAGAGTGAGACACTTGGGTTCTTAATATTTACAGAGAAGATTAATCATCTGGATACGAAGAATATTGCAGAACATTGTGATGAACTTGACTGCGTCTCTGTACAAGAACTCGAAGAACTGAGTGAGTTTAATCTTACAGAGCAGGACATGGAGCCCCAGTTGATTGACCCTGCAGAGCAGGGGAAGGAGCCCCAGGTGATTCACACTGCTGAGCAGCACACTGAGGGGCATAATGGAGAAAACAAATATCAGTTTCAGCACACAGAGCAAGACCATTCCATGGAGCATTTGCAAAATAAGAGACGCCAGCACAATCAGAGGATGAGAAAGAATCACTCAAGGCCTTCCTCAGATGGAGTGGACAAAGAAGAGCAGCATTTCTGTCAGTCTAGCATTTCAAAAACCTTTTGCACAGGAGAGAAACCTTTCAGCTGCAGTCAGTGTGGGAAGAGTTGTAAAGACTCAAGTGCTTTAAGAGCCCACCAGCGCATTCACACAGGAGAGAGTACATTCAGCTGCAGTGAGTGTAGCAGATGTTTTAGTCAGTCAAGTCACTTAAAAAGACACCAGCGCATTCACACGGGAGATAGACCATTCAGCTGCTGTCACTGTGGGAAAAGTTTTAGAGACTTAAGTGCCTTAAGAGCCCACCAGCGCATTCACACAGGAGAGAGACCATTCAGCTGCAGTGAGTGTGGTAGGAGTTTTAGTCAGTCAAGTCACTTAAAAAGACACCAGCACATTCACACAGGAGAGACACCATTCAGCTGCAGTCAGTGTGGGAAGAGTTTTATAGACTCAAGTGCTTTAATAGCCCACCAGCACATTCACACAGGAGAGAAACCATTCAGCTGCAGTAAGTGTGGGAAGAGTTTTATTAAGTCAAGTAACTTAATAGTCCACCAACGCATTCACACAGGAGAGAGACCGTTCAGCTGTAGTCTGTGTGAGAAGAGTTTTAGTCATTCAAGTACCTTAAGAGCCCACCAGCGCATTCACACAGGAGAGAGACCATTCAGCTGCAGCCAGTGTGGGAAGGATTTTATTCGGTTTAGCCACTTACAAACACACCAGCACATTCACACAGGAGAGAGACCATTTAGCTGCAGTCAGTGTGGGAAGAGTTTTAGTGATTCAAGTACCTTAAGAGCCCACCAACACATTCACACAGGAAAGAGACCGTTCAGCTGCAGTCAGTGTGGGAAGAGTTTTATTAAATCCAGTAACTTAAGAGCCCACCAGCGCATTCACACAGGAGAGAAACCATTCAGCTGTAGTCAGTGTGGGAAGAGTTTTAGTGAATCACATGACTTAAAAAAACACCAGCGTATTCACACAGGAGAGAGGCCGTTCAGCTGCAGTCAGTGTGGGAAATGTTTTCGTCTATCAAGTAACTTAAGAGCCCATCAGCGCATTCACACAGGAGAGAGACCATTCAGCTGCAGTCAATGTGGGAAGAGTTTTAGTCGGATAAGCCACTTACAAACACACCAGCGCATTCACACAGGCGAGAGACCATTTTGTTGCAGTCAGTGTGGGAAGAGCTTTAGTGACTCAAGTGTCTTAAGAGCCCACCAGCGTATTCACACAGGAGAGAGACCGTTCAGCTGCAGTCAGTGTGGGAAGAGTTTTAGTCGGATAAACCACTTACAAACACACCAGCGCATTCACACAGGAGAGAGACCATTTTGTTGCAGTCAGCCTGGGGAAGAGTTTTAGTGACTGAATCACCTTAAGACATCACCAGCACATAAGATAAGATCACTTTATTGGCCATATACAGTTTTTTATATCAGGAATTTGTCTCTCACAACGTGCTCACCACGAGGCCCACAACTAGGGAGATGCTGGGGGTTAGACCGCAGGACCATCCTTTGTCCAGCACCCCTGGAGCACTTGAGGTTAAGGGTCCAACAGAGTAGGATTCCTCCTGGTGTTAGGAGGCATTTCCTTTTGCAGCTGCTACTGTTTTGGTTTCGGCTTTTATTTTTATTCCTTCCAGAGGAGCCCATGGAAGTGTGTTTTCATCTGTGCCATCCTCACTCCTCCTCTGCTATCATCACTGCTTCTTCTTGTGCACTACAAACACCTAGGGAGTTGTTTCCTCCTGATTTTTTTAATAAGGTTTTCAAAGGCTGGAAGGGCACAAGACACGTGGACACAAAATGCATTGTCAGCAGCCATATCACCCTGCAACTCACACCTGGCAACCCACTGAAGCAAGCAGGTGTGAGCCTGATCAGTACCTGGATGAGAGACCTCCTGGAAAAAACTAAGGTTGCTGCTGGAAGAGGTGTTAGTGGGGCCAGCAAGGGGCACTCACCCTGCGGTCCATGTGGGTCCTAATGCCCCAGTATAGTGATGGGGACACTATACTGTAAACAGGCGCCGTCCTTCGGAAGAGATGTAAAACTGAGGTCCTGACTCTCTGTGGTCATTAAAAAAAATCCCAGGGCGTTTCTTGAAAAGAGTAGGGGTGTAACCGTCCTGGCCAAATTTCCCATTGGCCCTTATCAATCATGGCCTCCTAATAATACCCGTCTATGAATTGGCTTCATTACTCTGCTCTCCTCCCCACTAATAGGTGATGTGTGGTGAGCGTTCTGGTGCATTATGGCTGCTGTCGCATCATCCAGGTGGATGCTGCACATTGGTGGTGGTGGAGGGGAGTCCCTATTACCTGTAAAGCACTTTGAGTGGAGTGTCCAGAAAAGTGCTCTATAAGTGTAAGCAATTATTATTATTATTGTTATTTGTTTCTAGCTGCTCAATGTAGTTCGTAGGCACTGAAGAATTGATTTCCAAGGTAGCGGGTCCAAGTGATTTAGCATTTTAAAAGTATAATGAAAAGAGAAAGGGTGCTTCTCCTTTTTTGTGCATACAACCCCATGAGGAGGTTGCCGTAGTCGGCAGAATTTAAACCTTCATAGGGAGACCCCAAAGGATTTCAAGTTTATCACTTTAACCATTTGACCACATCTACAGTAAGTGCTGTTGCTGCAGCATTCTTGAAATTAAACATGTATAAGAGTTCAGAAGCTGCACAACACCGCAGTTTGAATATTATTTATAGTTATGGTAGAGGCAGGAATTGCCTTTGATTTTCACTCTTACGAATGTGCTGAAAAAAAATACAGTACTACAGTTTAATATACAGGTAATGCAAGTAAGTGTACCTTTCTTTTCTGTAACAAGTTGGTTTTCATCTTCAAGAAATGCATACAACTTCGGGAAAATAAAATACAAATCTTGCTTATAAGTTAGGAAGAAATACTGCTGGCTGCCAGCGATTTTTTTTTTCCTTGACAAAAAGGCTCAAATGTGAGGAATTTCATGGAACTAGAAAAAGGAATATAAGATATCACTTTATTAGCCATATACAATTTCCTACATTATGAATTTGTCTTTTCTACATACCCAAGCTTGCTCTCTATGAGACACATGGAAGCTTGGGGTCAGAGTGCAGGGTCAGCCATTGTATAGCACCCCTGGAGCAGTTGGGGATAAGGGCCTTGCTTAGGGGCCTAATGGGGGAGGATTCCTCCGCCAGCTGCAAGATTTGAACCAGCAACTTTCTAGCCACAGGTGCAGCTCCTTAGCCAAAGAGCCACCACTTTGCCCCAAGACCTGATTGCTCAAAACATCACCAATTCAAAGCATTAAGGCAGCATAAACAGAACTGTCATGATGGGTAATTTTAACACACTCCCTTGTGTTTTAGTTAGTCTAGTAATTTTGAGACACTCCCTGGAGTAAGCTAGTGTGAGATTGAAGATGGCTCATCATCTGAACGAATTGTGTAATGGCCGTTGAAGTAAAAGTGAAGTTAAACGCATTCATTGTGTTATGTTCAACTGTGTTTAAGATATATCTAAATGATAGTGTTCTAATTATATATTGTAGATCTGTGCAGCAATTTTACTGGATTTCTTTAAATCTATTCAGGTTTGCTTGAATCTATAATAGCAAAGTGATCTGAAACTTCCTACCTTCCAATCACTGATTTTGATGCCCGAATACCTTTGAAAGAGACATTTCAGAATCTCAGTCAAATCCAGTATGATTGCTGGATCACTCGAATTCAGCTGAACTATAGCAAAGATCTACAGTCCACGATTAGAATAGTGTTTATGCATTGTACAATACACAACCTAAAGATTTTCTAAAAGAGGAGATATAGGCTTCATTTCGAAATGAGATATACATAAGGTGAAATTATCTGGGAAGAGTCCTATGCTTGAACAGTTCAAAATAGATGTAAAGACGTATTTGCAGACGATTTTGAAATGTAAGTACATGAAAGCTTTACAGCTGTTGTTTTTAATTGCCTTGTTTAATCTTTTTTTCATAAAGTGTAATTATTATAGTTTGTGTCCCTGACTATGTTATATATACATTATATGTGCTCTTGTTTTTATTGTATCTAGTTTTGTTGTTCAAATAAAAAGTAAAAAAAGAGATTTCAGAATGTGTGCTGTTTTAAGAATAAAATGACGTCAAGGGCACTATACCAGATGTCAGAAGAACTATTCCCACAGGTGCTAAAGAAGTAACGATTTCACCATGAGAAAGGATGCATCTCGGGAAAAAGCAGGTGCAGTCGCTTCCACAGTCAAAACGCCACTAGGTCGGACAGCAAGTGCTAAAAACACCAGCTTTCTCGGAGCAAGTAATGTGACGAAGAGACACAGTACCGTAGGTAGTATGGCTGAGTGGTCTAAGGTGCTGGGTTAAGGTTATAGTCCCTTCTGGCTCATGGGTTTGTATCCCATCACTGACAATTTCTGGCTTTAGAGTTATGAAGTACATTTGTTCATCTCCTGGAAGAGTGAGAGCAACATTATTAAAGAAAGTTGACCTTAACATCAAGGCAGAAGGAGTTTTTTTGTCTTCTCAACAGAAATGCTGTTTAGCACCTTCAACTTTACGTAGGGAACAAATTTTGCCCAAATCGCTTTTGAGTCAATGAATATCATAGTGCTCCATCAATCAGCTTGCTGTGCTGGCGTGCTGCTTCTGTCTGTGAAACATTAATGTTCTGTTTCTTCGTTCCGAACCGTAGGCAGGGGTTGAGCTTGTTAAATCCTTGCGCATAGCACTCCTTCGGAAGTATTTTACTGTATGGTGAGGGCTGCGGGTTAGGCAGCAGCAGAACATGATCAGTATCAATTGACTGTCCAGGAATTTTGGGGCTGTACGGGGGTCAGATCTGTAGATGTAGTGAAGACATTAGTGGAGATGGTGTGTCTGCTCTCTGTGGTCTGGAAGGTGCTCCTCACAGGAGAGAATGAAATAAAAAATCTTTTCTCGGAACGCTGATTTTTTTTCTGACTGTTCTGTGTGACCTCGTGGCGCAGGGGTAGCACGTAGAGGGTAGCATGGCTGAACGGCCTAAGGCACTGGATTAAGGCTCTAGGATGTGTGGTTTGAATCTGATCCTTACCAGCTGTTTCTGTGTTAAAACTGCTTCTACTGATTTGGAATCCAATGGGTGTAAGTGTGTTTTGACAGTTTCTCAATAAACTGAGCAATGCGTTGCAAGTTACATTGCCAGCTTTAACATCAAGGCAGAAATAAAAGCTTTGTTTCATCTTCTCAACACAAACGCTGTTTGTCACTTTCAGCGTTATGCCGGGAAGGACGTCTACGGAGATGACTTTTGAGTCCGTGCAAATCAGTGTGCCCTAAATTTTAATGTAAGTTGTGCCACTTTTATCAGTGAAACATTAATGTTCTGCGTCTTCAAGTCAAGGCGATGAGGGTGTTGCTCAGTAGTACAGCACATGCTTCACATGTATGAGATTCTGGGTTCCATCCCTGGCAGCTCTAGGTTTTTTATATTACCGAACCTCTCTTGAGTGAGAACTGTTTGCTTGTGTTCATAGAGAGCCCAGTTTATACATTTAAATCCCAATGCTCTCGCAGTGCTACAATGTTCCTCTGCCGTTTTAAAGTTTCTTCTTGAGATAGTGCATAACGCCTCATGTTCCCCATTCTCCTTAATTCCAGAGCTCACTTTTCCATGTATCATACAATTGATAAAAAGTTTGGTGGTTCAACTGCTATCGACAGCAGGTCAACAGCAAGGTAACTGAAAAAAGTCATCAGCTCTCAGCTAACATGGTGTAATAGCAAGTTTACTTTAAACCAGTTAGTCATAGACTTAAGATCGGGTATTCTTAATCACATTAAATTAATAGTTATCGCTTTGTCGGATATTTGCCTGTGTCATGAATTAATAAAATGCATCAATACATGATTAATACTACAGTATTACAACAAAGAGGAAGTACATTTACTTTTCTGCCGATTAGAGACGTTTAGCTACTGTTTCATGGTGCTGGCTCACAGTTAATAGAAAAAAGTTCAAAATCCACAGTTTGCAAAAGTCACTCGCTTGTTAGCAGTTAAGCCAGAAGAGTGTTCAGAGCTGACCTTGGAGGAGGGGGAGCAATCTTATACTCGGGGGAAGAGGCTAAATAAAGGGAGGTGCTCCAGTGGCGCAGAGAACAACGAGACACAAAAGGGCTCAGGTTCGATTCCACGTGTCCACTTTAAGTACTTTTATTAAGCACAATCAAGCACAGTGTAAATATAATAAATGTAATATTATAACAGTAATATAATAAGTAGAATCAGTTAAAAGTGCAATAAAAATTAAATATAAAGAATGGCAGACAGTATATCAACCTATTGGCCAAATGAGTTTTAACATGCAAGGAATTAGATTTAGGTTACTCACACAACATGTACAAACATGCAAACAAGATATCTAAACAAGACATATATTGCACATCAAGAATAGGTGTGTTAGAGCTCTGTCCACATGTAGATCCCACACAAATGTACATATTTATAAATCAATCCATATAAACATCAATATACAAAATAATACTATTAATGCAAGTACTACAAAGTAAGTAATATGTTTACATAAAAATAAATGAATACATAAACCCAGAATGTGCGGTGCATTAAGAAGACCTTGCACAGTATATTCCTAATGCTGAATTGTTTTCGGGAGTAGAGCTTTTTAAATCTTTGCTCTTAGAGCTCTATGAGATATAATTTGATAAGCATGATTTGTATTTCCCCTTTTGCAAGATTTATGGATTTCTTGAAAAACAAGATGTTGCAGAAAGGAAATGAACACTTGCATTTAACTAAATCAAGCCATTTGTGATTGCCCATAAGGATAAAATCTGTATGGTATGACAGGACGAAAGGCACTGCTGGGAATTGGACCCAGGATTTCCAGTTTCCTAGAAAAGCACTTTAACCAACTAAGACATGGTGCTGGCAAAGTGCTGTCCTTTTACATCCTCTTGGACACATCTCAACTGACTTGAGACATCTGTGTTTGGTGTGCCCTGAGCCTGCTTGCCGAGCAAGTTGCCTCCTTTAAATGCGATTGCAGCATCAACACTAAGAGAGGATAAGAATCTGGCACTTTTCATGTCCAAGGATCTCAATGTGCTTTCTGTGTAAAAGAAGATGTCCTCTACACCCACCTCTGAAGCACACAACAGGCTTGGTTGCTTGATATCTCCCAAGGAAAACAGTGAAATGGTAAGTGGAAGGGGAAAATTACCCTTGAGTACAGGGAAAGATCACAAGTGGGTTCGAATTCCATCCTCATCGCTTGTAACGTTTTACATGTGTGCTGTTTCTAAGCTGGTTTGGTGTTCCTTTTCTCCTGTACTGGAGGACTAACACTTGCAGACTAGCAGTGGCTGAACATGGGGTAGTAGGCTAACTTCAAGGAACACGTAGTCCACGCGCACTGACAGTATCAGTATCAGTATCAGATGAGGCTGCAGTACTTTGGTTTAGGAGCAGCAATAACTTTCATGTGGACACAGGCATTAATACAGCTGTATAGGAGAGAAAAGAGTAAGAACTACGCAAGTAAAGTCAACAGTTGCTTTAAGCAGCGAAAGACATAGAGGACAGTGTTCCACTTAAATCTTGAGCTCACAACCCTCGGCATGACTCCGCTGTGTACTGCTTTATAAGTAACGCGCCCTGAGCGATTGCGATACTAACAAAAATGCACCAGTCAATGTTCCAATGTCAGCCAATGGACAGAAATGAGATGTCTTTAATCAAATGTCTTGCACTGCTTACGGTGTTTGCAGTGCTCTTTTTAAAATAAACCACGAATCCTCACCATATGAGGTGAGACTAGATAATACCGAAGCATGTAGCCTCAGCATTCTGTGCGTGACACGAGCAAAGTGTAATTCCTGTCTTTATAGTGTGCTTGCTAGAGAGTTAGCTGGCACCCATAGAACTTTGAAACCGGGTAACAGTTGCCCAAGACAAGAGAGCTTCCTTCGTCTATGTTATTTGAGAGAAGCAGGGGAAACCATGCGTGTACTGGATACGATCTTAGAATTGTGCCATCCCACATAACCGATCCAATAAAACTGCCTTACAGAGGAGCACTTCCATGAGTTTAATGTTAGTAAGTTGAAGAGCAGCCCGAACTTTTCTGTGACTCTTAAACTCTAAATCTCAAGGTTGCGAATTCGAGCTCCACACTGGCGAGAAATTCCATAGGTAATGATGAAATTTACTTGCATGCTTATCAAAAGAAATATTAAGAAACGTTTCCTAATACCAGTTTCACAGTTACTGTGTAGGTGACATGTTCTTTATGAGAATAAGGTTTTGTATGTGATCAATTTGTGGTGTAATGGTAGCATGTCTGACTTAACATCAGGAAGTTCAATGTTCAACTCACATCAGAGTTTATTAATACTGTTCGGATTCTGCTGCTGCTGGACCTGCATCCCTCACCGTGCCTCCAATTCTGCAAGCCTGATGACCTTGTATGTCCATCCCTTCTCGTCAGAACTCATATTTTCACAGGTTACCCTTTAGAAATCACTGTATAGAATTAAAAAAATCTTGCAGATCTTGGCCGCTGTTGGTTCTTTTCCTTTAAAAAATTTTAAAAAATCTCCGGAAATTGAGTGTAGCAATTTCAATGAGACCGAGAAGTGTTAAGCTGTATTTGAGTCTTTGTGGCTTGGCTGTTAACTGAAAGTGTGGTGGTTTGAGCCCACCCATGGATACTGCGAGCCTTTTAATGAACATACCCTCCTCACCTCATTTCTGCAAGACCTGGGGGCAGTAGGCTCACAAATATTGCTCACTGTGTATATAATGAAGAAGCATCGGATACTTTTCCATCTGCATGTTGCAGAGGCTAACATAACTCGAACCAACAGCTGGGGTCTGATCCCTGCACGGGCTTTTAGTTGAAAGGCCATTATAAATTACATGTAAGAGATTTATCCAGCTGGCTTTTGTGCAATCACACTAAATTGTGACAGAATAACAAACGGCTACATGTGCCACAGGATTCCCATGCAGATACAGTTTGCACTATGAATTAGGCGACCCAAATGAAATATTTTAGTGTTGTCTCAAATGTAAGGAATTTTATGAAACCTCAAAAAGGAATGCTTGCAGAAAATGCCAGCAATTCAAAGCATTTAGGCAACATGAACAGACCAAGGCAGCTCTCAGTTAAAGCGATCTGAAGCCGCAATTCCTTATTGCACTTGGCAGTGCTTTCCGAGTCGATGGCCCTGCATAAGAAATGAGAAATTCTGAACTCCAAATATGCTCTTGCCATTACTGCTACTCCTGCTGCCGTAACTTAAGGCTCTAATCAGCGATCAAAGTTGTACAAGGGCTAGAGTACTTTGCCCCGTCTCAATACCATTACCTGAAATTAAGAAGCAGAAGTATTTTGACAAAGTACGGTCTTCAAACAGTAAACGCTCAGGTGTTTGTACTTACTCCTGAGCAGATCAGCCTCGATTTAGAAACACCTGCAGCCTGTCAGTGTGCTTTCTGTAGACATATCTTAGCCTTCTTCAACTGTCTTAGGAAGTACAGGCGCTGTTGCGCTTTCTTGATCAGACAGGTGGTGTTGAGAGACCATTTGAGGTCCTCGGTGATGTGGACGCCAAGGAATTTAAAGTTACTGACCCTTTGATGTCCCGTTGATGTGGATAGGGGCATGTCCGGTTTGCAGTTTCCTGAAATCAACGATCATCTCCTTGGTTTTGCTGACATTGAGGGTGAGGTTGTTTTCATCACACCACATTGTAAGGAGATTGACCTCCTCCCTGTAGGCCCTCTCATCATTGTCTGTGATCAGACCTACAACTGTGGTGTCGTCGGCAAACTTGATGATGGAGTTGGTGTTGTGTTTGGCCTTACAGTCGTGGGTATAGAGGGAGTAGAGCAATGGACTAAGCACACACCCCTGGGGAACCCCAGTGTTCAGAGTTAATGTGCCGGAGGTGTGGTTTCCAAGCCTGACTAGTTTCTCTGGGATGATAGTGTTAAAAGCTGAGCTGAAGTCGATGAAAAGTAGTCTTGTGTATGTGTTCTTTTTGTCCAGATGGGATAGGGCAGTGTGTATGGCAATGGAGATTGTGTCATTTGTGGATCTGTTGGACCGGTAGGCAAACTGGTACAAGTCCACTGTGTTTGGAATGGTGTCCTTAATGTGCTTCATGACCAGCCTATTGAAGCACTTCATGATGACAGGTGTTAGTGCCACTGGTCGGTAGTCATTAAGACATGTCACTGTGCTTTTCTTTGGTATTGGGATGATGGTGGTGGTTGTCTTGAAGCAGGTGGGGACTACGGCTTGGGCCAGAGACATATTGAAAATGTCTGTGAATAGATAGATAGATAATACTTTATTAATCCCATAGGGAAATTGATGTGTTACAGCAGTCCAGCACAAGACAAGCAAAACAGACATCAGAATAGTTATAAAACAAAAGACAACAAAATAAATAAATACATAGGTGTGTGCAAAATATGCTGATCATAGTCACTGAAAAAACAATAAAATATGTGCAAAATGTGCATAGGTTTATACAGACTGATTGTCCAAAAAGTACAATGGAGTAAACATGCTGTCCATAGAGGAGCAAATGAAGGGCTAACAGTTCTAGCCTAGGGCAGTGTTATACACCCTGACAGCCGCCGGGAGGAAAGACCTGCAGAAATGTTCCCTTGAACACCGTAGCTGGAGCAGTCTATTTCTAAATGTGCTCCGCTGCCCAGTAACAGTCCCATGAAGCGGATGAGAGGTGTTGTTCATGATGGCTGTGAGCTTGGTCAGCATTCTCCTCTCAGCCACCACCTCCATGGGGTCAAGGCTCATCCCCAACAGAGTGCCAGCCTTCTTGATAAGTTTATTGAGTCTATTTGGATCTTTTGTTATGATGCTGCTGCCCCAGCACACAACAGCGTAGAAGATGGCCGCCGCCACCACTGATTCATAAAAAATGTGTAGCAGTGTTCCACACACACCAAAGGACCTGAGTCTCCTAAGAAAATAGAGTTGGCTCTGACCTTTCTTATACAGGGCGTCAGTGTTACCAGACCACTCCAGCTTATCATCCAGGTGTACCCCTAAGTACTTGTAGGAATGTACGCCCTCTATGTCCTCACCCTGGATGGAAACAGGGTTCAGCAGAGACTTATTCCTTTGAAAGTCGAAGATCATTTCTTTGTAGTTCAGGTGGGTAGCTGCGTCAGCATGCGTAGGCTGCAAAGGAACAAGTAATAGGTTTATTCCATGCTGAAAAAAAGAAGAAAGAGAACGCAACGTTTCGGCCGTGGAGCCTTCTTCAGGTGTGAGAGAGACAGGGCAGTAGGCAAAGGTAAAGTAGCGGGAGAACAAAGGTTGGGAGGGAGGAGGAGTGAGAGGCGGGAGCAGGGGACAGAAAGAGAGGCCAATCAAGAGGTGTGAAGTCAGAATGGGTGCAGAGAGGTGTGAAATGAAACTTCCAATGAATGGAGAAAATTTAAAAGAACAGTAATCTGTCGTTAAGGGAAGGGAGAATGTGTGATCCTAACTGCAGAATAATTTTAGTTTCGGTGGTCTTTCTGATGTATGAGTTCGGAAAACCGTCTTTGAGAACACAGACGGAGAGATTAGTGTGGTCGTGGCTGTCAGAGGTGAAATGAGAAACAATGGGCTTGGAGAGATCTTTAATCTTCACAGCCCTGACGTGTTCTCTGAAGCGGTCTCCGAGTCTCCTTCCTGTTTCTCCAATGTAGATGGCTGGGCATTTACTGCAAGAGATACAGTAAATAAGGTTGCTGGAGGTACAAGATGCTGTCTGGGTGATCCGGAATTGTCCTGAGGGGCCTTGAATGAGTGTGGTGGTGGCTGTGTACTTGCAGGTGATACAGCGAGCTCTGTTGCAAGGGAAAGTGCCTGGTGTGGATGGTTGTTGAGGGCGGTCAAGGGAGCTGTGAACAAGGAGGTTACCAACTTCCACCCGTCCCTCAAATATATGGTTAACATATCTTCCACCACTCTTCCGTTTCTAGACATCCACTTGTCTATCAACTACCCCCGACTGTCCACTTCAGTTTATTACAAACCCACGGATTCACACAGCTACCTCCTGTACAGCTCATTTCACCCCAACCACACTAAAAACTCTCTTCCTTTTTCACAGTTCCTTAGGTTACGACGACTATGCAGCGACGACATCGACTTCGAGAACCAAGCCCTCGAAATGTACTCATTTTTTATCAACAGAGGATATCCCAGCAGTGTGATTGACAGGGCCCTTGCCCGAGCCAAAAACATCCCCCGGACCATCAACCCGATCAGGAACTCCCGCCGTAACAACCGCATTCCCTTGGTGCTTCCTTACCACCCTAACACACTTCCTATCCCCAGGACCATTAACCAGAACTTTTCCATCCTACAGGATGATCCCTCCATTGGGGCCCTCTTTTCTGATCGCCCTATCATCTCATATCGCCGACCACCTAATCTGCGTAACCTCCTTGTTCACAGCTCCTTTGACCGCCCTCAACAACCATCCACACCAGGCACTTTCCCTTGCAACAGAGCTTGCTGTATCACCTGCAAGTACACAGCCACCACCACACTCATTCAAGGCCCCTCAGGACAATTCTGGATCACCCAGACAGCATCTTGTACCTCCAGCAACCTTATTTACTGTATCTCTTGCAGTAAATGCCCAGCCATCTATATTGGAGAAACAGGAAGGAGACTCGGAGACCGCTTCAGAGAACACGTCAGGGCTGTGAAGATTAAAGATCTCTCCAGGCCCATTGTTTCTCATTTCACCTCTGACGGCCACGACCACACTAATCTCTCCGTCTGTGTTCTCAAAGACGGTTTTCCGAACTCATACATCAGAAAGACCACCGAAACTAAAATTATTCTGCAGTTAGGATCACACATTCTCCCTTCCCTTAACGACAGATTACTGTTCTTTTAAATTTTCTCCATTCATTGGAAGTTTCATTTCACACCTCTCTGCACCCACTCTGACTTCACACCTCTTGATTGGCCTCTCTTTCTGTCCCCTGCTCCCGCCTCTCACTCCTCCTCCCTCCCAACCTTTGTTCTCCCGCTACTTTACCTTTGCCTACTGCCCTGTCTCTCTCACACCTGAAGAAGGCTCCACGGCCGAAACGTTGTGTTCTCTTTCTTCTTTTTTTCAGCATGGAATAAACCTATTACTTGATCATTTCTTTGGTCTTGCTGGTGTTAAGCTGGAGGTGGTTAAGATGACACCACTCCACAAAATTAGTAATCAAGCTCTTATATTCCTCCTCCCTCCCCTCTCTAATACACCCCACAATTGCAGAGTCATCTGAAAACTTCTGCAGATGACATGTCTCAGAGTTGTACCTGAAGTCAGAGGTGTAAAAGGTGAACAGGAATGGAGCAAGGACAGTCCCCTGTGGAGCCCCAGTACTGCTAACAATCTGTTCGGACACACAGCTCTGTAGCCATACATACTGTGGCCTGCAGGTCAGATAGTCTATAATCCAGGACAGCAGGGGAGTGTCCACCTGCACCACCCTTAGCTTATCTCTCAGTAAAGGTGGATGGATGGTGTTAAAGGCGGTGGAGAAGTCAAAGAACATAACTCTCACAATGCTCCCCGTCTTCTCCAGGTGAGAGTTAGCTCTGTGTAGCAGATAGATGACTGCATCCTCCACTCCCAGGTGTGACCGTTAGGTGAACTGCAGGGTGTCCAGTGCTGTACTCACCAGGGTTCTGAGGTGGTCCAGTACAAGCCTTTCCAGAGTTTTCATTAGGTGTGATGTAAGTGCCACTGGTCTGTAGTCATTCAAGACTTTAGGGTGCCCCTTTTTGGGTACTGGCACCAGGCAAGATGTCTTCCAGAGCACCGGAACCTTTTCTAATCTCAGGCTGAGGTTGAAGATATACTGCAGCACTGAACCCAGTTGGTCTGCGCAGATCTTTAGCACCCTGGAGCTGACACCATCAGGACCCGCTGCCTTCCCTGCATGGAGTCTCCTCAACTCCCTTCTGACCTGGTCAGCTGTGATGGATAAGCCGAGGAGGGCAGGGGAAGATGGAGTAGGAGTAGGAGGGATCACATGATGGGGTGACTGAGGACATGAAGAGGGTATCTGGGGTGAAGGCCTGTGAGGTGAATGGACAGTGGACCCTGTATCGAATCTGTTAAAGAAAAGATTCAGCTCATTGGCCCTCTCCAGGCCTCCCTCACTCTGTTGGCCGCCGGACAACTTGTATCCGGAGATCTTCCTCATGCCATTCCACACTTCTCTCACATTGCTCTCCCTCAGCCTGTCCTCCATTTTCCTCCCATAAGCCACCTTGCTCTCCCTAACTCTCACCTTCAGCTCTTTCTGTGCTCGCTTCAGCTTCTCCTTGTCACCTGCCTGGAAAGCCCTCTTTTTCCTGTTTAGGATGGCCTTCAGATCACTGGTGACACAGGGTTTATTATTGGAGTAGCAGCGCACTTTCCTGGTGGGCACTACACTGTCAACACAGAAGTTTATGTAGTCAGTGATGCAGTGGGTAAGACTGCATCATATTGATTGGCGCAGGCTCTAAGGACGCGACTGGGTATGCTGTCGGGTCCTGCAGCCTTGCGTGTGTTCACTTTTAGCAGAGATCTCCTCACCTCATCTGCAGACAGTGAGAGCAGCTGGTCAGCTGCGGAGGGTGCAGTTCTGATGACTGGTTCTGTGTTGTTGGCTTCAAACCGAGCATAGAAGGTGTTGAGCTCGTTAGGCAGGGAGGCATCATGGGCAGTTGCACAGATGTTCTTCCTCTTGTAGTCTGTGAGGGCCTGTATACCTTGCCACATACGCCTTGGGTCATTAGTGGTGAAGTGTACCTCTAATTCTTGTTTGAGCGTGTTTTTTGCATGTTTAATACCATTGTTAAGATTGATCCTGGCTGATCTTAGTTCTGAGTTATTGCCGGATTTGAATGCTGCATCCCTTGCTTTGATTAGGGTGCGAACCTCACTATTCATCGATGGTTTCTAGTTAGGAAAAGTTCTTATTTCTTTTGTGAGTGTGACATTGTCAGCACATTTCCTGATGTAGCTAGTGACTGATGATGCTATCACGTGCTGCTTGCACTGTCCTACTAAAAGATTAGAGTAATCAGAAAGGACACAAACGACCTTTGAATCCACAATTCTGAACTTAAGCGTCGTCAGCTCTACCGACTACGCCTCTCTTGCTCCTCTATTACACATTAATATTTCTAGCATTGGTTGAACATGGTATTGTAGGCTGACAGCTGGAATACGTGACTCACATGCAGTGACAGTACCATTTTCAGATATCACTGCACCATATTGGTTTGGGAGCAGGAATAAATTTACCTTGAAAACACGTGCGTCTCCATTTAAGTTTGAACTGGAGATTCATTCACTGCCACATTTCTCTATCAAGGTCTTTTAATAACTTTGCAAAATGTCAGTCCTTGTTACTTTTTCTCTAAAGCAGAAGATTAGTTGCCCACCCTGTGTCTCACTTCCTGTGATTCCCATGTAAACATCATCTCTGCCAATACTCAATTATTTTTCTCTAAAACATCTTGAGGTTTGGAAGAAATGCAAGTGTTTTGCATATTTCAAGCTACAACAAGTAATCAATTTAGTATCTAAGTCAATATCACCTGGAATGATCAATAATGACCAACATCGGCAACTTCCAATAAAATTATTTTCACTTGTTGAATTTACATACTCTCTTTGCATTTTCAGCTATAATATTTCACAATTACAGTTCAGATTTGTTGGAAAACTTCTCAAGCATTATTAGGTTATGACTGTACAATTGTAGTTTAATATCTTTAATATCCAAAAGAAACATGTTAATTTGATTGTTTCTGTAGTATTATGGACATAGTTATAACTTCCATCGAAGAAAGATTTCATCAGTTGCCTTCAATTAAAACTTTCAATTTTGTGAATGGTTTTGAAAATATTTAAAAAGTAAAATAAACAATTTTCTAAAAAAGATCTCATTAAGTATTGCCTGGATCTACATTTAGCGTTCAGTAGCAACAGCACTGCTGATATTAATGAAGTAGAAGATGTATTGACAACTTTATCTGAAGTGAGAAGTCCTAGAATGCCGCCCATAAAAGTGTTAGAATTCATACGAAGACATACCTTTTTCTACCCAAAATGCTGCTATTTCAGTAGCTGCTGGCCTCGATTTTCCAAAACTGAAACAAAATGATTGCACCATTTATTTCATAAACTATAAACCATGAAGAGAGTTACAGGTCATGTCCTTCGCTTTGTAGGTAAACAATCAGTCTTTTAACTTTTAACTGTTCAGCATTCAAGTGGACGGCTGTGTTTCTTGAAGCTCTTGTGATCTTCAAAAGTCGTTGTTTTGTCCTTCAGGTTTTTTAATTGTACCGTGGATATTTTACACGTTCATTATTTTTTCATTCTCTTTATCATTTTTCTTCCCAAACGGAAAAATTTCAAGGTGTTCTTGTCGCTGTGCTGCACGTAGATAATCTACACGAGAGCACACGTAACAGTACAGGACACACAGTGAGGAGCTCGCACAGTTTTCAGCTCAGTGCGGAGTCCAGAGGCCTCGCTCGCTGAATGAACTCTCAAGAAATCCCGGCTGAGATTCAACTGGTGCTTCTTCAACAGCCAAGACAAGTCGGAAGGCCTTCTCTGGCTTTCTTGTAGATGACGTTAAATTAGTTATATCATTTGATAGTTAACAAGACTAAATGCTTTAGAAGTATCTTTAAAGCAGTAGAGCAGCATTGTAGCACTTGGAGAGTATCTAGATTTAATTGTATAAACCTAGCTCCCTATGAACACAAGCAAAGACGTTTTCTATGTGAGCGCTAACACAAAACACCCAGAAATGCCAGGGATTTAAGCCAGAACCTCATGCATGCAAAGGATGTGCTACACCACCGCTAAAGCTACACTTTAGGGAAGTGCAAAAACTCTCTGCACAAGGAATTCACCACAAAGAATACGTGCAGTTTCCCGCTTTTGCTTTTCCTTTACTACAAAGTAAATTAATGGGAATGAAGAAATAAGGACGGGAAAAGAATCTCATTAAAGCTTCCAGTGACCGGGATCAAAAAATGAATCAGTTATACAGTCATTGGACGTTTGTATCTTCGTAACTTTTAAGGTGAGAGAGAGGATTGTGAAAAAGGTGCTTCACAGAAGTGCATTGGTGGTATAGGTGTTTTCCAAACAATTGAGCTGGGCCTGAGTCCTGGGCAATGCATCCCCAAATCTTTTCAAATGAATCTGTGATCCTTTAACCCATCTTCTGAAACTAGCATTGGAGGTAGAAAGCATCTTCTTAAACACTGAAACACTCAATAAAGAAGAAGTAGATCTCTGTACACAAGACCACAGTTATTATCATATTAGAATTGCTGTGTTCTTGATTGATTTAGATTCATTCTCAGTGGTGCATGCTTGCCAAATAACACCCAACCCAATATAGGCATCCTCTCACAAGGCACCAATAACTGTAGGGGTTTGTGCATTTACTGGGACAATTATTAATTGTAGCAGTAAGTCACAAAATGATTCTTTGATGGCTATCCCGCATCAACCATGCGGGATGACTCAAACAACGCACACACTATTACATGACTATTACATGAGAATACATGTATTAATGCATAAAATGTGCATATAAACATGACAGATCTTATAGTGAGGGTTAGCAGAATACAGAAGGTATATATTTGATCACGAAGAGTTACAAACCAAAAAGGACATACATTCAGTATATCATTAATTTATACTGTTTCGTAAATGAACTTGGATTACAACTTCTACACTAGATACTCAAAACAAGTACATCACTCATAGTAATTAAATTGATATCAACTGTGGTTAAGGTAACAATTGAATTCTTGAGCTGTAATGCAGAATGTTGAGTACTCATCAAATCTGTGTGGATTCAGATCTCCCGCGGACACAAAAGAACAGTGGCAGGCTGTTGCTGTGTCTAATCGCTTTCTCTGGCCCCGTGCCAAGCAGTGGCCAGTGCGGCTGGCGGTGTGGGAGAAGGAGGGAGAGATTCCTGCTGCAATGTGCTGCTGATGTCTCTGTAGACCGGCTAGTTTGTGTTGGATGAAACTAGCAGAGTTTGTGCACGGGAGAAAAGTGACTGCGGTGGATCCTTTGGTTACGCGCTGGCAACCTCCGCTCTCGACTCTTAGAACAAAAGTAAAGTCCTGGCACTCGGACACACTGGCCATTACATGGGTGTCCGAGCTGAGTCTGGGAAATTTCCAGGAGGAGCCGGAGTCTGAGAATGTTCAGGAGGAGCTGGAGTCTGTGAAATGTTCAGGAGGTGCACCGGATAATGTCTGTGCCTGTGCAATAAAGCACTGCAAAACTGAATTCAGGAAAATCATATTAGGAATTCTGAGCTATGGCTGCATACATATCATAGGTTTACAACATGCCTATAACGAGAGAGTTCTTTCAGGGCCCTATGCAGATGACAAGATCCGGGGTGGAGTGAGGAAAACACAGGGCAAAAAGGCATGCAGGAGTCGGGGGGCATGTCCAAAGTCCGCAGGTGTCCAGGGGGTGAGTCCGGGGCAAACAATCCAGAAGTAGTCCAAACGGGTAATCCAAAACGGGCAAAGTCCAAAGCCGGGTGGTCCATCAAAGACCAGACAGGATAAAGACAGGAGCCGGATCTGAACCGGCTGGGAACAGGAACAGGAATAGAAAATAAAACCATAACGGAGCCAGGCTCATCCAGGTCCCGGGCTCGTATGATGCGGGAATCAATGCAGAGCCCCGAACTGAGTGGGCATCTGGCTTTTAAGGTGGGCTGGGAGGAGGCTGAAACAAGGGGCAGGTGCACAAAATCAAGTCTGAAGTGAAAGAGCTGGAGTTCTCTTAAGGGGGAGGGACTACAATCGTGACAATGCCGTTGTAATCTATGAACTCATGATTTTACATGCTTTAAAAGATGGCCATACGCACAGTAAAAATGGCAGTGCTGGATATTTTTCCAGAGACAAAGCACAGATGTTCTTTCTGAGACAATTGATAAAGCCCACCCAGGGGATACTCTAGCAGAACATGGAAGAACCTTCAGCTTTGTGACCACAACAACAATGGCAAGAAGCACAATCAATTCATTTAAATTCATTTACATTTGTCCTGTGAGCTATGCTTTATGAACGCATGAGTTAAATCCCACGACCTCTTTTGAACTTGGACAAATTAGTTCTAAGAGAGCGCTATGCGCAACTATTTGATAAGTTATACCCCTGCTAATGTTTCGTCTTGAAGAAGCAGAACATTTAAGATTCACAGACAGAAGCAGCAAGCCAGCACAACCAACATTAAAACTGAGGGCACACTACGATTTGCACTGACTCAAAGTGATCTCGGCAGACCTCGTTCCTTGCATAACGCAAAAAGGTGGCCAAGCGCGTTTGTGTTGAGAAGATGAAATAAAGTTTTTTTCTGTATTGATGTTAAGATGACAAAGTATCTTTGAACACCTTTCTTAGTTTCTCGAGAGACTGTCAGTAGTGCAAGGTGACGCCTTGGTGCCACGCCCTCTTTTCCATCCAATGGGAGGCCGTTATGTCTGGGACGTCCCACTCCCCGACCCCCTGCTAGCGGTGCTGCATTGCAGAGTCCATATTTCCGCCTCTGTTGCCTCCCATCCAGCATTTATAAATATAAGTAACCAGGTGGTTATGGAAGGGATATTTGGAATCTGACACTGAAATTGGTAGGTGTCGCTTTAAGACATGCACGTATGAGTGACATCAGCGCGCCAGTAATTGTGGGAGTGGACATCATAAAGTTGAGCGTGTTTGGTTACGTGTGATGTGAATGCAGAGGTAAATGTTCAGAATTCAGTTGATTGTGTAGCTATCGAAAATGAAGTTTGGTAATCCTTGAAAGAGACGTATATTGCTGATATATTAGTGGAGGGTGACATATTAGTTAGAGAAAATTGGTGGATGTTTAGGGATGAAGTGATCCCAACCCCCATGAAGTTTCAGTGCTGTGTGGGTGAGTTTGCGGGAATAATGTTCACAATGTTGAATGGTCATAAATTTTTGTTAGATGTTTGCATTTCTTTAACCATTGTTTGTGGAGGAAATGATTTATTTTGTTCTTTGAGAATGACCTTATTCTGTTTAACTTTTTCAGAGCGTGTTAAAAGAAGACTGTGATATTCTGTGCGTCTTGGATTAGGCGAGATCAAAGAGTGAGTACTTTTTTTTATATTTCTGTGATGTAAGGGGACCAATGAATATGGCATCAGACTAATGTGGAGTATTTCTTTCCTTAGGGAAATTGCCATTACCGTATTTATTTCTTTGTCTTTGTTATTTTAGTAGCGCTTTGTGTATCCTGGTGTGTGTATATCTCCAGGTATATCTATGTGAAGCTTTTGGGTTAAAGGTCATACTGTATGCAATCTAAGTTCTGTAACACAAAATAATACAACCCCTCATTTTTATGATTTCATGCAGATCCAGAATAAAAAAAATCCCCATTTAAATTCATTGTAGTATGGTGTATTCTTTGCCAGGCTACATATATATGAATAAAAAGTGTATATTTTTATAATGGTTGAGCAACATGTCTGAAGTGGATTTGAGCACTGTGTATTTTACTCCTAAGGAGCCAGGGAGTTCTGGCAGCGTGGGGAGCCTGGCTAGGGCTGTGTGACCCCGGGGTGTGACTGGAAGCCACGGGCGTGTGTCAGATTGGTTGTCTGCACAAACGGGTTTGCATGAGATTTAAGAGAAACTGGACGCTGGTGCTGGATATCAACTGGCAGTGGCTGGCTGATTAAGTGGACATGGGTAAGTACACAGAGTTCAGTGATGGTTTCTGTTACTTCTTAACATGTATAGACATGTTGTCTAAATACGCCTGGGCTGTGCCTCTGAAAACCAGGTCTGGAAGGGGCTATAACTGGGCATCCTGATAGCATGCATGCGTGCACACACACACACGTAGAGTAAAGTGTCACGGAAAGAACACTCAGGAAAACCAGAATGTAAAATGTGATCAGCTTTTATTATAACAGCAGCTTTTCAAATACAGAAAACTGAGAGAGAAACCAACCCAGAATACACTTTTGAACTTTTTACAGATGTTACAGACTCCTGGTTGCAATCTACAATTAAATGTTGGTGGGAAAATTGGTTCAGTACATGTAGCTATTATTCGAACATGGCTGAAAAACTCTGCACACCCTTTCTCTCTCCGCTTCTATAGCTGTGAACACCTACCTGTGCTACTCTGTTCAGCAGGGAAAATAGATTTGTTTGGCTGATCAGAGGCACAGTGTTACCACAGGTTCTATGCAACACACGTTGTATTTTGGAATAGAACCCACAGTTAGCACAGGGCTTTAGTTTCTGATCTGTAAACATCAGATTTGAAGTAATGTCACTCATGTTCTTTACATACACCTTTTACAATCGAAATTCCTCATTCTTCTGACAGTGTATCACCCAGGTCTGTAAAACAGAGTGAAGCTCTATTCACAATTTAAAAATCTCACACTCCTGGTTTTACTTAAGATCTTTTTTCTTTCTTTCTGTAAAAAAAGTATTAATTATTCATTAATTGTTTTTAGCACCAGTCTTATCTCCTGCTCAGTGAAAATGTACCCAGGGCTCGTGCGATGTACAGAACAGTTGCTAAAATTCGGCCGAAACTGAGAGACTTATACGTTTCTGACTCTACAATTGACCCATCATTGTAGCCATCTTCATACTGCCCCATCTGACTCGGATTATCAATTAAACATGCTTCACATTCATCAATCAGAAGCCCCTTTAAACAGTGGTTGAAGATGCAACAAACAGCCGACTTTACAGCCTGGTCCATAACAAAGGACGCATTAGTGTGTGAGTTAGCTAAACTAGGTTGACCATCGTCATTATTTACATAATGAACATTATTCACATTTTTGTGAACACACGTACAGATATGAAACTTTCAATCTTGCTTGTAGTTTGAAGATTGGCGAGTCAACCTCTTCATTATTCTATTAAAAGATAAAAGAAAAAGGAATGCTTGACTAAATAAAAAAGCATTCAATAGTATGCTTTTTCCCAAAATAAGATATTTACCATTTGTAGCAACTCTTTTCCGTCAGATATTGTCAGTTCCCCATCAACAGAATCACTTTCAGAATGGAGAAGAAATCCAGAGTCCATCTTGGTTGTTGCATTGTCTGACATTTGCAAAAAAGAAAGCCAAGTGTTGAAAATAACATACACAGTGGCCGGTCCTGACAGCTCGGTCGGTACAGTTTATGCTGGACACCCCAGCTAATTTTAAGCATAAACAGTTTTCAATTGGTTGCGGTGCTATAGTACAACCCCAACCACAAACCTCACGATTTGGGGGAAGAAATAGAAAATTACATTGGATTAAAAAATACAAAGGTTTTTTTTCTTTTGAGAAGAACATTGTGGATGGGGTGGAATTTTAAATTTTACTAACTTCTCTGCAGTTGTAACTGATAGGCTATAAAAGTTTGAAAATAACTCTCTGCACAGAATGTAGTTTTTAAATATTAAAAATATAAAAATAAATGTTTTAAAATCAGATAAATTAAACAACATTACGTTCAGTGTGTAGAGAATTCTTTTCAAACTTTTAAAAGTCGGCTATATTGTTTAACCAACAAAACAGGGCAAAAAATCAGTCCATGACTTTGGGGCTGGGGCTGATTTTTGAAAGCTTAACTTATCAGCAACAAAGTGTAATTTACATGATAGCCTACCTCAAATTGTCAGTTACACAAATCTGTATGTTGCTTAACCCATTCCTATTTGCCTTTTTAGTTATGGAGTCAGGAAGGCAACCCTCCCCACTTCCCTCTGGGTGCCTGACTTGTCACCATCTTTAACCGTTCCATGTCCAAATCGCAGAGGGTGAGAGAGAGTAGGGATAGACGTAGAGGAAAAAGTGAATCCCAACTACAATTGCAAAAGCTTAGGTATACAAATAAAATCACAAAAAGAACATGTGAGCCTGATTCAGATTTGGCAGAGAGTGAGGGGCTTGAATAATCAGGTGCGTTTCTGGCAGTATGAACAGTATGAAGGTTTGATAGGATAGAGAGCCAGAAAATCAGCTCACGTGACAAACAGAGCAATTCAGTTAGAGAGCCCTGTATGAATTAATAGCAAACATGGTTTCATGAAAGGCTTCTCAATTAGTTGAGCATTCAGGTAGATTGTCAGGGTAAAAGATTTATAAATATATTTTGTTAAAGCATGTCAGTTTTTATTGCAACACATAAAACACTTTTCCAAGCAACACAGAAACATTTTTACAACAGAGTAATTTAGTGTTTGTCACTAATGGAACCACATAAAGACATGAATACAGAAATCTAAAGATCTTTAATTCAATGCTGGTAGTAGGATGAACTTATGACTCAGCAGCTGTCAGGTTGAGTTCAGTGTATATTTTGTCAGAGAGTTCGTGCAAGAAATCAGGTATTTAGAAATGACACATTTCAAGAAGAGATTTTCAGAATAGTTATAATTCTAGTAGGATAGAGAAAGCACAGGAAATATGTAGTTAGATAGATCTAATTAGTATGCAAAGCCATTTAGCAAAGAGGGTGTAAGGAGAGACAAACCAGTATGCTTTAGATATTTTTTCTTTACCAGGGAAAACCTGATCATGCTTCTCTATAACAATAAAGTTTTTTTTTATTATTTAATATAGCACCTTTATAATTAGCATCTCAAAGCAATACAGTAGGTGTAAAAACAGGAATAAGGACCACAAATTACAAAGTAAGTACATATAAGAAAGACAAGCAGTTAGAAGTGCCACTGAAATTAGAAAATGAAGACAATACAGACACTAACAGTGTTAGATACAGTCTTTCTGAAAAGAAAGGTTTTGAGTTTAAATGCACTCAGGATAGGTGACTCTGATATCCCTGAGGACACAAATTCAGAGCTCTGGGGTGAAGCTAAAGAAGGCCCTGTCTCCCACAGAATGTAGATTATCTTGAAGACAAGAGTCAGATGAACAAAGGTTGCAAGGTGGGGAGTAGATAGATAATAAGCCATATTGGTACTGAATGAGGATGAGAATGTTGAAGTTGACTAGAAACCTGTTAGGATGCCAGTGCAAGTACTTGAAGACAGGTGTAATGTGATTGCTTGCTAGCGAGTAATTCTAGAAAAAAAAACCTTTCTTAGTTTCTCTAGTTCCCTTTAAAAGAAAGGGAATCAGTGTTTTATTTCACAATGCAGAGTGCTACATAGCCGGTATTTACATATGATATTTGTTAAATTAATACAAGCAGTTTCTGAGGATTTAAGTATAGGCTGAGTTATTGCAGGATGCAAAACTAGAGATGTAGGTAGGAAAAAGATAATTTTGGGAAAGTTGAGGAATGTACTGATAACAAGAACACTTCATAAAAGGTTAGGCATACGTTTGACAAACTGACAGGAGATATTATAGACTGCACCAACGGCCATATCACCCTGCAGCTCTCAACTGGTTATCCACTGAAACAAAGCAGGATAGAACCTGGTCTGTACCTGGAAGAGAGACCAACTGGGAAGCTATGGTTGCTGCTGGAAGTGGTGTTAATGGGACCAGCGGGGGGTGCCCACCCTAATGTCCATGTAAGCGGGGACACTATACTGTAGTGGGCGCCGTCTTTCTGATGAGATGTTAAACCGAGGTCCTGACTCTCTGTGGTCATTAAAAATCCCAGGGTGTTTCTCGAAAAGAGTAGGGGTATAACCCCGGCATCCTGGCCAAATTTCCCCATCGGCCTTTATCAATCATGGCCTCTATAAATTGGCTTCATTACTCTGCTCTCCTCCCCACTGATAGCTGGTGTGTGGTGAGCGTTCTGGCGCACTATGGCTGCCGTCGCATCATCCAGGTGGATGCTGCACATTGGTGGTGGTGGTGGAGGGGAGTCCCCATTACCTGTAAAGCTCTTTGAGTGGAGTGTCCAGAAAAGCACTATATAAGTGTAAGCAATTATTATTATTATTATTATTATTATTATTATTATTATTATTATTATTATTATTATTATTAAGATAGCAGTGACGTTGATCTGTGTGAAATATTTGAGTTTATTAGAAATAAACATTAATACAAAGGCTTATGGAAAGACATGAGGAAATGAATGAAAAAAAATAGAAAAGTGCAAGTAGTTAAGATATAGAATAATGTTAATGAATCCTTATTCAAGGCAAAAGGCATGTTTATAATATATTCTCATTAAGATTAAGATTAAGATAACTATTTTACACTATCAAGCATTTAACCCAAGCACAAGGTGAATGCAACCTATTCCTTTAAGAGGTGTGCAAATGAGAGCGAGCTTGGTATGTTCTTATTTCTTATATTCTGAATAGTGGGGCAATCTCCACCTGATCCGTGAAGATTTGTTAGGCGAGTGGTGCTGTGACTCAGGAGCTGATCCAGTGTTGCTGCGGAATTGTGCTGTAGATGGGCTGCTGACTGGAGAGGATGGAGCAGCATATCAGACTTTGTTTCCCTGGACTAGTTGAGCTCTTTGCTACTTGGTACGCTGGCTTCCTTGGGTCTTGATGTTCTGTCCTCTTCAGCCTTACTTCCCAGACATCAGGGCATAACTTCCAGATAGTGGTTCTTGGCTTGCCCTATTTATTAGCCTCAGACAAAGACATTCCAATGCCTTGTCAGCCAGGGTTCTGGTTGGCCAATTCAAATATTTGATTTGCATATCTCTCCTGCAAGAATATTGTATTGCTTCAATCAGGAGAGACAGGATAAAATATCCGTTTTTTGGGAAAACTCATAACTTCTTTTGCGTATTACATACAAGTTGATCATTAGAATTCCAAACTACTCATGTTTTGCCCGTTCTTTTGATACCAAACAAGCATAGCCCACTTCTACCTGAAATAATTAAATTCTCTTATGTTGTATTTTTAATTTAATATTTTAGATTCACACTTTTGTAGGGAAATAATTTGGTCTTTTTCTAGTGCTGTTTGTTTGTATAGGGGTTTTTCTATACTATTTCAGTGTTCCCGTTTAGGCCAATAATTAGAAGGTAATGTGGGAATACAGCCAGTACTTCATACAGTCTTTTATGAATGGAATGAAGGATGCTATTTTATCAGGTCAAACTTCTGATTTGCTAAACAAGCAATCAGAGTAGGTTGTATCCCATTTCACCACCAGAGGGGGTGTTTTCCTAACTGGGACCCTCAATCAATGTGAATGGATCAGAATAATGTATTTTCTAAATGCTAAATCCTTTTAATAATGGTTATTGCAATCAGAAATCTGACTTTTTCTTCTGTTTTATTATATATTGTTCTTTAAGACCAAATAAGTGATATCTATGGGCATTTGGTCAGGCGTCCCATGTTTTTTGAGGTTTAATGCAGTTGGTTTTGTCTCTTTTTGGCATAACCAAGTGATTTATTTATGTAATATCAGCAGAATGGCAAAACATGTTGTTTGTGGTATATAGGATATATATGGATGATTTGCTCCATTTCTTGACACTGCTGGTTACAAAAGTTCTTCCGTGCATTCTGTCACGAACACGGACTGAAATCTGTGTCAGATCTTGTAGAAGACCTATGCAATGCAGTAAGAGCTGGAGAAAACAGGAGGCATGGTAAAAGGGAACACACAGGGGTTTGATAGTGCACAAAATAATAGTGACAATCCGTGAGACAGTGAACAGGGAAGACAAAACGGCATCCAAATCCAAACAGGTCCAAGGGCAGGTCAAAGCACAGTTCGAGAGTCCATCAACAAGGAATCCATCCTGGGACGCGACAAAGTTTAAATCCCCGGGAGGGGGGAGCACACAGACAAACAAAACATGGAGGTCCAAGGGTGACGGGGCGAGATCCTCCAGACCCCGGGCTCAGGAAACAGGAGATGTCGGGGATGAGGCCTATGCCCTCAGGAGATGGACGTAGGGTTTCCTGGTGCTAGGCGGGCCTCGCGACATCTTACCCTTGTAGATTATGCCGGTTCAGGGACGCCAAATATGTAATCATAGTGGCTCTCTGAAGGCACCAGTTCTGTAGGGTTTGGGCATTTACTGAGACAATTATTAATTGTAGCAGTAAATCACAAAGTTGATTCTTTTGATGGCTTTAGAATCCAACCATGCGACATAACTCAAACAACGCGCACACACAGGTACTAATACACGAGGATACATTTATTAATACATAGAATATGCATATAAACCTAACAGATCTTATCGAAAGGGTTATCAGAATACAAAAGATATATATTCAATCAGTTACAAAGAGTTACATATATCAAGAGGACATACGTTCAGTATATCATTCATTAAGACCGTTTCGTAAAGTGAACTTGGTTACAACTTCTACATTAGATACTCAAACAAGTACATAACTCTTAGGAATTAAATTGATATCAACTGGTTTGGATAACAATTGAATTCTCGAGCTGTAATGCATTGAAGTTGAATACTCATCCAATTTTTGGGGATTCAGATCTCCTGCGGGCACAAAGAAACAGTTGCAGGCTGTTGCTGTCCAATCCGCGCTCTCTGGCTCCGTGCCAGGCTGTGCTGTGCGGCTTGCGACGGTGCGCTGCTGATGCTCACTGTTGGCTTTAACTAGCAAAGTTTGTGCACAGGAGAAAAGATGACTGTGGGTCCCAGCAAGTCAGGAAGAGGACCGGTTCGTTCCTGATGAAGAGCTAGTTCTGAATAGTGATTCAGCTTTCCACAGTTCCGACCTGTTCACGAGGCCTGCTGCTGGTTACTCTCTGGCAACCTCCACTCTAGACTCTTAGAACAAAGGAAAGTTCTGGCACTTGGACACACTGGCCGTTCCGTGGTTGTCCGGGCTGAGTCTCAGGATGGTCAGGAGGCGCGCTGCGAGAATGTCCTGCCCTTGGGAGCCTTCTGCTCCTGGGCCGTCCTGCCCTGGAATTCTCCTTTGAATTCCCTTTAGAATTGTTGGATCTGAATCTGAATCCGAATCTGAATCTCACAGGCTCTCTGTGTTGCCTGTTTTTACCTGGAGGAACTTCAGCTCATTGATTGGCTGAAAGTTCCATGGGCATCAGAGTCCCACGTGGGTTACTCTGCCCTACCAGTCCCTGATTGGTTGATCAAGGTGAGATATGAGTCACTTAGTCCTGACACTTAGTAATGCAGTCCAGATGTCCAACTGGCACTCCCTAGACAGATAGGCGCCAATGGGTGACCATTGATCATGATAGCCAGGCTTAGCTAAGTGCATCCCCCTTTGGGAGCTGTCCTTGGACCTTAAATCACCTTGCATGAATGGTTTCTCTGTGGCTGCACCACAGAGATGAACAGAGAAATGAGGCCTAATTTGGGAAAGCTCAGAAACACTTAATTCTGTCTTATTATTAAGCCTCGCCGCTACACCCTAATGATGAGCGGCGAGGACTGGAGGAGCTGGTTTTTAAATAATAAAGCTAAAAAGGTGCTCCTGGGGAGCTTAATCACAAGGACAATAACGGGAGCAGTGGATCGCCCTCTAGGGAGGGATGTCGGGCATGACAGAACCCCCCCCCCCCCTTCAAGGGCGGCTCCTGACGCCCTACACAATTAAAAATAAGGGCAATACTATCAACAAGAATATCACAAGCACAGACAATATACAACCAGAGAATGAAATCCAGAATCACTATATACACAAGATAAAACCAGAGAATACTATATACAAAACGGTAGGGCTGTCCACTCAAAAAATAGTTCCAGTGGAGAAAGGAAAAGAAACGGAGAAACAAGATGGTCCAGGAAAAAAAAAATCCAAGTATTCCTTAAAAAAAATTTCACAAAAAAATTCACAGTGATGTGTCTCTGATAGATATGGAGAAGACTGAAATGGAACTGTCTGATTGGCTGTGTGAGAGGTTCCTGCTGTCAGTCTGAAAAGGCATGGTTGTGTGTGATTGGAGGGGCAGGGGGCTGTGTTGTTATTGGGGGACTGGGGTTTGGAGCAGCAGCTCATTTGCCGTGTGGGCCAGGGGTGAAGTCAGGGGTCTCAGCTTTTCTCTGCCCTGACAACAATGGAGAGCTACCTGTCCATCTTCTCTCTCGCTGTCCTGGTGCTACACAGCTCAGCCAGTAATTGTCCAGTCTTTTCCTGTCCAGCTGCTCAGATGAGTCGTGGGATACTGGGATTCAGGATCAGGTTTTTTAGAAACTCAGCAATCAGCTTAATAAAGATCTCTAATTAAACCATAAATCTCTAGGTGGAAAAGGAACACAAACTAATAATAAAAACTTGGCAATGCTGGATTTTTTTTTGTAAAATTAGTTTAGTTGCTCTTTATTTTTTGGTTATCAAATCAGGAATATATTACATTTTTTATAATAATTTTAGTTTTCAAAACCAGCACTTATAAATGACAGAGTCATGGACTCAGCAATCAGTGTGATAATGTGCATAAAACCTGTAATAAATTTTTAGATGAAAGGGGTAAAACGTAATGTGAAAATGAGCTCAGGGTGAGAGAGTTTACTACTTTTATTTTAAACTCAGCCTTATGCAGTATACATTACTGTTTTTTGGTGTTTGTTAGTAAAGAAGGTATTTAATTGCCTTGATCAATTTTAGTGCTTTTTAAATAAAAAATAAAATAAATAAGCACATATGCTGAGCAACTGGGATTTAGGAGTGTAAAGACTCAGTCTGCTTTAATAAACAGTATAAAGTCTTTAAAAAATCTGTAGATGAAAAGGAGAACAATGTAATGTGAAAATGAGCCATGACTGAAAAGCAGAGATTTTAGTGGTTATTTATTAAAAAAAATAAAGAGTTAAATAAAACTTTCAGTATTTTTGTAAAACAACAGCAGTGATAACTGCACTCTGCTGAAAGACTGGATTCAGGATAATCAGTGTGCTTAATAAACTGTATGATATCTGTAATTAATCTGAAGATGACGTAAAACAATTAGACCAGTTTTCAAAGCAGAGATTGTACTGGTTATTTATCATAGATCAGGCCCGCTTTTAAAGAACATAATATAATTGATGATTATCACATCTTTACTGAGAGATTGGGGCTCAATATCAGGGAATTCAGAAACTCATTAGTCTGTTTAATAAACTGTATAAAAAGTATAATTAATCTTTAGATGAAAAGAAGTATTAACTACTGTGAAAATGAGCCCAGGCTCAAATGCAGAAATTGTACTGGTTATTTATCTCTGATCTTTTTCTGGATCTGTTAGTAAAGAACATATTAAATTGCCTCCAACAGTTTAGTCTTAAAAAAAGCATCTGGAATGATAATTCAAAAATCTGAAATTATAATGTTTTTTTATATTTTAAACACTGTTTAGTCTGTTTTTTTTTTTTTTAAATAGAAGGGAAGATAACTGTATCTCTGATGAGAGGCCAGGGCCCAAGATCAGGAAATTTAGAGATTTATCACTCAGCTTGATTAACTGTGTAAAAACTGCAAATGAAAATTCATCTGAGAATTTCTTTTTACTTTTTCCCCCTATTTAATCTACAAGTACAGTTTTTCTACAGTTTTAGTGTTACAATGTAAGGGGTAATTTGAAAATGAGCCCAGTTTCAAAAGAAGAGCTTGTACTGGCTGTTTATCATGAATTGTCATAAAAGAAATTAATGAATTGCTTAGGACAATTTCAGTCTTTTTGTAAAAGCACAGCAGTGACAATAACTGCAATCTGCTGAGAGACTAGGGGTCAGGATCAGGGTGTAGAGAAATTTGGCTTGATAAACTAAAAGGAGTAGAAATTACAGTATGTGAAAATGCACCCAGGCTCAAAAGCAGAGACTGCTGGTTATTTATCACTGATTGTTTTCTGAGTCTGTTAGTAAAGAACATATTGAGTTGCCTTGAACAATTTTAGTCTTTAGAATAAAACAGCATGGATGATAATTCAAAAGCAGAGATTTTGATGGTTTCATTTTAAGCACTGTTAAGTTATTTATTCTTAAATAGAAGTGATGATAGTTGGATCTCTGCTGAGAGACTGGAGCTCAAAACCAGGGAATTTAGAGACCTATCAGTCAGCTTGATAAACTGTTTAAAACGTTTTAACATTACTTTTAACTCCATATCATCTACAGAGTAATTCAGTTTTTTATAGTTTTACAGTTACAATGAGCCCAGAATTTAAACCAGAAATTTGATTGTTTTCTGCATCTGTTAGTAAAGAAAATAATTAATGCTTAGAAATATTTCTGTCTTTTTAAGAAAAATGCAGTAATAATAACTGTATCTCTGCTGAGAGACTGGAACTCGGGATCAATCTGTAGATGGGAAGGAGTAAAAAGTGCAATCAAATGTAAAAATGATTGCAGATTCAAATGCAGAGATTGTACTGGTTAAAAACTGCAATTAAAACCTAAATGAACAAGCTCATCCGGGGAGCAAGCTCTGTCACTGGGTCTGACCTGGACCCCTTTGAGGTAGTGGCTGAGAGGAGAATGGTCTCCAAACTAAAGGCCATCATGGACAACATCTTCCATCCCCTCTATGACAGGCTTGTAGAAATGAAGAGCACCTTCAGCAATAGACTGATTCATCCACGGTGCGACAGGGAGCGCTACATGAGGTCATTCTTGCCTTCTGCCATAAGACTGTACAACGCATCCACCTTGCGTCTGGACAGAGGCAACAATGACAGTGACCTGTTTCTGGACTGCACACATCTACACATCTACTCTACATCTGTTCTCTTTCTTTTCCCGTTTACAACCATTTTTTGTGCAATATATGCCAGGGACCCGTGCAATACATTTATATTTATATTTATATCTGTATTTATATCTATATTTATAATCATGTGTGATAGGATTTTTCTCCGTACTGTTCTGTTCTAGTTTGTTCTTTGTGTGTCCGGGCTGAGAGTAACTCTTTTAGTGCACCCCTCACTGTACTGATTGTATTGTATGTATTGTACTATTATTATTATTGTATCATTCGTTAGAGTGTGGCTGTGTTGTCTGTGTAAAGCTGCTGTTGCACTGCAATTTCCCTCACGGGATCAATAAAAGTATTTATCTATCTAAATCTATACATTTTAAAGGAGCACAATGTTGTGCAAAAATGAACCTGTGTTGAGACATTTCTGTTTTATTTTAAATACAACTTTGTGGTAATTTATCAGACATTACTTCTTTGGTGATTCTGTATGTAATTACTGTAAATTAATTGCCTACTTTTATTTTAAGTTTGTTTTTAAAAGCAGTGGGATTAATAATAATTCTACAGCTTAAGCAAAAAAGTGAAAACGGGTTAGAGAGATTGTAATATATTTTTTTTAATTCTGATTTGTGGTTACTTACAGATCCTACAACTGCTTTTTTTGTTGTTGGGCTGGGAATCAGGAAAAATGTTTAATTGCTTAGAACAATTTTATTTTTGTAAAAGCTCTAGATGAAAAAAGAGGTAATGTAAAACTAATCTAATGTTTGTACATACAGCTGTCACGATTGTAGTCCCTCCTCCTTAAGGGCTGTAGCAGCAATGCTTGTTAATAAGACAGAATTAAGTGTTTCTGTGCTTTCCCAAATGAGGCCTCATCTCTCTGTTCAAACTTTTCATGCAGGCTGATTTAAAGATGTTTTCTTTTGATAAGGGACAGCTCCCAAAGGGGGATGCACTTAGCTAAGCCTGGCTATCATGATCAATGGTCATCCATTGGCGCCTATCTGTCTAGGGAGTGCCAGATGGACATCTGGACTGCATTCCTAAGTGTCAGGAGTAAGTGACTCATATCTCACCTTGATCAACCAATCAGGGACTGGTAGGGCCGAGTAACCCACGTGGGACTCTGATGCCCATGGAACTTTCAGCCAATCAACGAGGTGAAGTTCCTCCAGGTAAAAACAGGCAACACAGAGAGCCTGAGAGACACGGAGATTCAGTAAGATTCAGAAGGGAGGATTCAGGAGAATTCTGTGGACTTTTCTAAAGGGAATTCAAAGGAGAATTCCAGGGCAGGACAGCCCAGGAGCAGAAGGCTCCCAAGGGCAGGACATTCTCGTAACATGCCTCCTGACCATCCTGAGACTCAGCCCGGACAACCACGGAACGGCCAGTGTGTCCGAGTGCCAGAACTTTCCTTTGTTCTAAGGGTCTAGAGCGGAGGTTGCCAGAGAGTAACCAGAGGATCCACCCGAGGTTAGCACCAGCAGCAGGCCTCGTGAACAGGTCAGAACTGTGGACAGCTGAATCATTATTCTGAACTAGCGCTTCATCAGGAACGAACCGGTCCTCTTCCTGACTTGCTGGGACCCACAGTCATCTTTTCTCCTGTGCGCAAACTTTGCTAGTTAAAGCCAACACTAACTAGCCGGTCAGTGAGCATCAGCAGCGCACCGTCGCAAGCCACACAGCACAGCCTGGCACCGAGCCAGAGAGCGCGGATTGGACAGCAACAGCCTGCAACTGTTCCTTTGTGCCCGCAGGAGATCTGAATCCCCAGAGAGTGGATGAGTATTCAACTTCACTGCATTACTGCTCGAGAATTCAATTGTTATCCCAACCAGTTGATATCAATTTAATTCCTAAGAGTTATGTACTTGTTTTGAGTATCTAATGTAGAAGTTATAACCAAGTTAATTTATGAAACGGTCTAAATGAATAATATACTGAACGTATGTCCTCTTGATATATGTAATACTTCGTAACTGACGGAATATATACCTTTTGTATTCTGATAACCCTCTCGATAAGATCTGTTAGTTTTATATGCATATTCTATGTATTAATAAATGTATCCTCGTGTATTAGTACCTGTGTGTGTGCGTTGTTTGAGTTATATCACATGGTTGGATTCTAAGGCCATCAAAAGAATCATTTTGTTATTTACTGCTACAATTAATAATTGTCCCAGTAAATGCCCAAACCCTACAGAACTGGTGCCTTCAGAGCACACTACAGGGCGCTCCGGCTCTTTCACTTCTGACCTGATTTTGTGCACCTGCCCCTTGTTCTAGGCTTCTTCCAGCTCCCCTTAAAAGCCAGACATTGACGTTAATCCGGGATCTGCTCTGGTTTCCGCACCAGGCGAGTCCGGAACCTGGAAGCAGCTTGGGGAAGAATAATGAATTAATCATGACAAGTTTGATTTCTATTGCTTTTGGGCGGAGGGGTGGCTCTGTGGCTAAGGATCTGTGCCTGTGGCTGGAAAGTTGCTGGTTCAAATCCTGCAGCTGGCAGAGGAATCCTACTCTGTTGGGCTCCTGAGCAAGGCCCTTAACCCCAACTGCTCCAGGGGTGCCATACACTGGTAGACCCTGTGCTCCGTATTGTTTTTATTTACAGTGTCTCATGCCTCCTTAGAGGGCGCTCCACTACTCCCATTATTGTTTCTGTGATAAAGCTCCCCAGGTGTACCTTCCAGGTGTATTATTTAAAGACTAGCTCCTCCAGTCCTCAGGGCTCATCATTAGGGTAAGGATGTCGCGAGGCCCTCTTGGCACCAGGAAACCCTATGTCCGTCTCCTGAGGGCATAGGCCTCATCCCCAACACCTCCTGATTCCTGATCCCGGGGTCTGGAAGCTCTCTCCCTATCACCCTTGGACCTCCAAGTTTTGTCTGTCTGTGTGTTCCACCGTCCCGGGGATTTTAACCTTGTCGTGTCCCAGGATGGATTACTCGCTGATGGACTCTCGGACTGTGCCCTGACCTGCTTTTGGACCCGTTTGGATTTGGATGCCATTCTTTGTCTCCCCAGTTCACTGTCTCATGGATTGTCACTATAATTTTGTGCACTATTAAACCCCTGTGTGTTTCCTTTTACCTCGCCTCCTGTTTTCTCCAGCTCTTACCGCATCACATACAGTCTACTACAAGACCTGATACGGATCTCAGTCTGTGTTAATGACAGTGCAGGTGTCATGGGTTTTTTTTCCCCACCAAAGCAAGTGCCCCATTTTTTAATTCATGAATGTACTCACTCCCTCATAAACAGAGCTGCACAGATACGCTGCAACATCAGGTTTCAATCTGCAAATCTTACAAGACAAAGTGCCTCACCCAAACTCCTCACAAAGCTCAGTCTTTCTATACAAACACTTTTACCAGACAGGTTTCTCTCTTTGATCCTCACAAACACTAAGAAAGCCTCAAAAGCCGTAAAAGTTTTAGCTAGATGACAATCCTGGGTGAATTTACAACACATTCTGTAGGATCTGCCCTCTGGTCCCAAACAGCAGGTAGACTGAACCCTTGAAAGACTTGGCTTACTGGTTTTAGACTGACACCTGATCAATCATCTTCTCAAAAGTGGTCAGGTGGCTTATGGCAGCATCTAATTCCCCACAGCATTCTTAGGAATGTAGTTCAGACAAAAATCTCCATCACAACATATACTGTACATCTCATATATATTTCAGCAAAATATGATGTAAACTGTGAAAAGTCTTTCATTGTTTCTGTTTTGTTTTCTTAACTAATGCTTTCAAAGTACAGCACACAGAGTGCCACCTTAGTGTTTAAATCTCTTACCTGTTATATACAATCAGAAGCAATGTAGTTACTCTAATGTGATGACATTGACAACTTTAGTGAACTCTGAACCACAGCTCCCAGAAACACAGGACCAGAAGTCCCAACCTTCTAAAGTCAAACAGATAGACACTTCTGTATCTCACACACTGTCGGTATCTTCCTGTCACTGTACTGTCTCCTCTTCCCAATGAGAGGGACTAGCAATCCAATCAAGCAGGTAAAAAACATTAATAAGACAAATAAGACAATATCTGATGTCTTTCAAATATGTATAAATATAAAAACATCCTGTAGACAGGTATTGTCTCTCTCTTTCTCCAGACAGTGCTGATGTGAGGCTGGTGAATGGAGCCAGTCCCTGTGAGAGGACAGTGGAGATTCAGTATAAAGGAGAGTGGGGGACAGTTTATGACGGAGTTTGGAATCTGGATGATGCTGCAGTAGTGTGCAGACAGCTGGGCTGTGGATCTGCTATTTCAGCACCAGTAGGAGCTCACTTCAGACCAGGATCAGTCCTGCTGGGCTAGGTCTACTGTAGGGGATCAGAGTCTGTGTTGAGAGATTGTGGTAAAGATGAAGTGATACAGTACTACTATGCTCATGAGGACTCTGGTGTGATCTGTACAGGTAGGTAAGAATGAGGTTTCAGTCATGTCCATGATGCTCCATGTCCATGAGGTGTTCAGGGAGAAAGTACAGACTCTCTTCAGTCTCCAGCAGTGAGGAATATTGAAGCTCCATCAGTGATCTAGAGTCCATCATCATGACCCATCTGTCCATCCTCCCTTTTGCACTGCTCATTGAGAGGTCAGACTTGTCGGGGACAGTGATCTCTGTTATTGTTCTGATATCCCAGCTCATCGAGGGGTCAGACTGGTCAGGGACAGACAGTGATCTCTGTTATTGTTCTGATATCCCAGCTCATCGAGGGTTCAGGCTCGTTGGAGGCAGTGATCTCTGCTCTGGAAGAGTGGAACTGGAGCACAGAGAGACCTGGGGTTCAGTGTGTGAGTTTTGGTAAGAGCGGGATCATGTATTTCATAGTACAGTGTTTGGGGAAGAAGCAGATCCCAACTCCCATCAGACATCTGCTCACTGCGGTATTAACACTGGTCATCAGACTGTCATTCCCAGTAGTCTTTGCTGTAGTGGTGCTCCACTGACTTCAGTGCTGATACATTGGTTTGGTCATGCTACCATGGTCTGGCCATGATGCCTCATCAAACCAGCCTTCTGATTCACAATAATATGTTGGCAAGTTACTTAAATAATTCAAAGGTCACGGTTGTAAATATATGAACAAGTAGTCCGCATGAGTATCTAATCAAGGGGAGTCAGCAGGTAGTTATTACAGTCCCAGATGACTGACCAGTGAGCTCCTTCCCATTTAAATTCCAGCTTGTTTGCAGGTGTGTGAGGTACAGTGTCTGAAGAGGAAGAGCACACCAGGTCTCTGCAAGAGAGCCACGGTCAGAGAGATTAATCTGCTTTGTTTTTGTATTGCTTTTTTGTTTACACTTGAAAATGAAAAAAAGTAATCATTTTGATTAACAAAGTGCACCATCACAATGGATTTGAAGTTGAAGTTGAGAGTTATAGCCTGTTGTTGTGTTGTGAAGTTGTGCCTCTGTTCTCTCCTCTGTCCTGTGGGCAGGATTCACAGGGTTCAGGCTGGTGAATGGCTCAGAGTCCTGCTCTGGACGAGTGGAGTTACAGTGGCTCTTTAGGAATTGGGGCACAGTGTGTGACCTGTACTGGGACCTGAGAGATACCAGTGTTCTCTGCCAGCAGCTGGGCTGTTGGGAGGCTGTAGCAGCGCCAGGACAGGCCTGGTTTGGACAGGGCAGTGAACCAGTATGGGCTGATGTGTTTGAGTGCCGGGGCAATGAGAGCCGTCTCTCACACTGCGCTGTCTCTTCACGGAGGAGAACAAGGTGCTCTCATGGACAAGACTTAGGGGTCATCTGCTCAGGTGAGAATTGTGTGTTTAACACACAATAACACTCCCTCTGCTTACACACAGAAGCACACTATTACATTACTGTGTCATTTTTTTAGATTGCTACATAGATACAGTGAGGAGTAAAAATGAGTTTTACATTTATATTCATATTTTTTAACTGTATTCATGGTTATATAAACTAAAAAAAATTTGATGTCAGTACCCAGTAACTAAAAACTGTCCAGTTAAATTCTTCTTTAATCCAGTTCTTTAATCCAACAACTAATAAACCAAGGGGCTTGAGAAAGCAAGAGTCGAATAGTAAAGGTTTATGGATAGCAATGGTTGAACACAGCTGACACTCTATTGGGGAATCATCACACTTGTGGACAGAGCTGAGCTCCTTCCTTCGCTTTTACAGACACAAATATCACCAGAGATTCACCTGGAGCAGGTAAAGAGATAATGAGATATGTTTCTATCACATCAGTGCTGTTTTAATTGTAGTTTCCTTAATAGTGTTAAATCGCTCTTCTCACACACTCTGATTTTTGACAGGTTTCCAATCTTCAACTGTTTCTTCCTCAGAAACACCAGGTATGAACTGGTTCTCATTCTGTATCTCTGTAACGAACAGTTCTTCCCGGACCCTATGCAGACGACACAATTCGAAGAAGTGGGGAACACTGGGAAAACGTCATGCAGGAATACGGGGCTGAAAAGTGCTCTGGTGCACGGGGAAGGTGTGGCCGAGGCAAACAATCCAAAAGAATAATCCTTAGAGAGTATCCAAAACACATGGGTAAGTCCAAAACCAGGAGATCCATCAAAACAAGGAATTAAAACCAGAAACCGGGTCGGAACCGGCGGACAGGGAACAGGAACGGGAACAGAGATTAAAACCTTAATGGGACCAGGCGCTTCCAGGTCCCGGACTCGCATGGTACGGAAACCAGATGCAGAGCCCGGATGAGCGTCAGCGCTTGGCTTTTAAGGTGGGCTGGGAATAGGGATCAGGTGCACAGAATAAGGTCTAAAGTGAAGGGCTGGAGCACCCTTAAAGAGGGAGGACTATAATCGTGACAATCTCCAGGGCTCCCAGTGTGTGTTGAGCTCTCTATACCTGTAAATCAGTTTAATCCCAGATGAGGCTGCAGGTGTGTATGTGGGTTTTCACCACTGTCCTGCTCAACCTTTCTCATACAGTCAGTGTTCGTGGGATCTGCAGCAAATGCATCTACAATATATGAACACTTTAGTTTGTCACCTGAGAGGTACTTTTTCTGTGCTTTATCATAGCTGGTACAGTCTGCTAAAAGTACATATGAAATTAATAAAAATGCCCAATTCTGAGATCTTTAAATCCCATTCCAGTTTTTAATACTGTTTTTAATTTATCTTATTCTACTGTGTGGAGAAGATCATGACAGTCATCACTTCTCATAACTGAATATTTAAATCTGTAAAATCCTTACTTTCTTCTAATATGTGAAGTAATTCCACAGTGTTTAAAACAGATGAGATTAAGGAATCCTCCAATTTCCTGTAAAACCCACAGCACACTGTTGTGTGTTTACTGCTGGTCCTGTAGTGGGTGGAAAGTCTTGACTCTGGGTTTTCAGTAACTGAGCTGCTGCTATTCACTCAGACTGGAGCCCCAGGAGACACAAGAGTTACTTGTACTGTATCTGCTGCCCCCAGTGGCCTGAGCTGATGTTTAAGTTGCTACAGCAAAATGTCTGCCTCTAGAGTACTTCACTGGCCCTTGACCTTTGCCTCTCTGACAAGCAGGCGGTTGTGCTGGGAGGCTGGAGGTTTATCACAGTGGCTCCTGGGGGACAGTGTGTGATGAGTCCTGGGACCTGGCAGACTCTCAAGTGGTGTGCAGGCAGCTCCAGTGTGGGACGGCCCTCAGTGCCCCAGTGCCGGCCTCCTTCAGCCAGGGAACTGGACCCATCTGGCTGGATGAGGTGGGCTGTCTGGGGAACGAGTCGTCTCTTTGAGTATCCTTCAGCGTGATGGGGACAGCATGACTGTGGACACAAGGAGGATGTGAGAATCCTGTGCTCAGGTAGGGGAGCTAACAGTAATTACTCCCACATTGTGAATATGGTTTGAATTTAGAGTGCCTAGATGTGTTTTTTTTAGTTTCAGTCTTCCAGTGAAGTCTAGGATTTAATCTGTAAACTGTAAACCCCCCACATCAATGTTGCCTATTGACTAATAGGGTGTATTTGTCTTGGCCATTGCCTTTCATGACTTTTTGCCTCAATATTTTTATCTTGATTTGATCGAAGAGTCTATGAATAAATCAGTCTGTAAAAATAAATTATCAGTCTATCAGACACATCTATAATGACACATATTTCTATTAATACATCAGTCTGTAATAATAAAATATTAGTCTCAATAATATTTAAGTCTTCAATAACACAATTATATTTATAGATGATACTGTAATAATATAATATGTCTCAGAAATACTCTAGTATTTAAAAATACACATCTCTTTTAATGTTATACTTATTTATATTAATACACTGTAATCTAGTGTGCTCTCTGAAGGCACCAGTTCTGTAGGGTTTGGGCATTTACTGGGACAATTATTAATTGTAGCAGTAAATCACAAAATTGATTTTTTGATGGCTTTAGAATCCAACCATGCGATATAACTCAAACAACGCGCACACACAGGTACTAATACACGAGGATACATTTATTAACACCTGAATTTATTGAATTTTTGAATTTATACATTTATTTGACATTTATTATACACCTGAATTTATACATTTATTTGACACCTGAAGAAGGCTCCACGGCCGAAACGTTGTGTTCTCTTTCTTCTTTTTTTCAGCATGGAATAAACCTATTACTTGTTCCTTTGCAGCCTACGCATGCTGACGCAGCTACCCACCTGAACTACATTTATTAATACCAGTGTTCTGTGCCAGGCTGTGCTGTGCGGCTTGCGACGGTGCGCTGCTGATGCTCACTGACCGGCTAGTTAGTGTTGGCTTTAACTAGCAAAGTTTGCGCACAGGAGAAAAGATGACTGTGGGTCCCAGCAAGTCAGGAAGAGGACCGGTTCGTTCCTGATGAAGAGCTAGTTCTGAATAGTGATTCAGCTTTCCACAGTTCTGACCTGTTCACGAGGCCTGCTGCTGGTGCTAACCTCGGGTGGATCCTCTGGTTACTCTCTGGCAACCTCCGCTCTAGACTCTTAGAACAAAGGAAAATTCTGGCACTCGGACACACTAGCCGTTCCGTGGTTGTCCGGGTTGAGTCTCAGGATGGTCAGTAGGCGCGCTGCGAGAACGTCCTGCCCTTGGGAGCCTTCTGCTCCTGGGCTGTCCTGCCCTGGAATTCTCCTTTGAATTCCCGTTACAAAAGTCCACATTAATCCTCCACTGAATCTTACTGAATCTGAATCTGAATCTGTGTTGCCTGTTTTTACCTGGAGGAACTTCAGCTCGTTGATTGGCTGAAAGTTCCATGGGCATCAGAGTCCCACGTGGGTTACTCGGCCCTACCAGTCCCTGATTGGTTGATCAAGGTGAGATATGAGTCACTTACTGCTGACACTTAGGAATGCAGTCCAGATGTCCAGATGTCCATCTGGCACTCCCTAGACAGATAGGCGCAATGGATGACCATTGATCATGATAGCCAGGCTTAGCTAAGTGCATCCCCCTTTGGGAGCTGTCCTAGGAAACCTTATCAAAGGAAACCTTAAATCAGCCTGCATGAATAGTTTCTCTGTGGCTGCACCACAGAGATGAACAGAGAGATGAGGCCTAATTTGGGAAAGCTCAGAAACACTTAATTCTTTCTTATTAATAAGCCTCGCCGCTACAACACCAATCTTGAATAATAAAATGTCAGTCTCAATAATACTTCAGTCATTAAGAACCCACTGATTTCTATTAATACATTAGTCTCTTATAATTATTTCCAAGTCACAATATTATACTATTATACTTTTTTTCTTCATCTTTTGTTTTTAGGAAACAGCTTACATTTTTATGGTGACAGAATTGGAATTGTAAATACTTTATATAGTTAGTATTTCTATTTTATATATCAAACATTTTAGAAAGTATCAATAGAGGCTGATAATAACCAGCCTCCCCCGTAGATTGATAACTTGTAAATAACAAAACCCAGTCCTGTATCTCTAACCCTGTCTTCACTGTGTGTAATAGCTCATGAATGTTTATAACACCAATGGCAACATCTTAAAATAATGTTTACAGATTTACAATTTGACAAATACTCAGAAACCTGAATTTAAAATAAAACATTAAAATATCTAAGCCCATATTTTTCTACAGAAATTATAATAGAATATAACTATTTTTCAAGCCTATCTCATTTTCAAAATATTTTGTTATGCTTTTTTCATCCAAACGTCATTGCCAGCATTGCGGAAGAAAGGAGAGACAGGAGCAGCTCTGTGTCTCACTGGAGGAAACTCACAGACACATACAGCGAGCTGCAGGTGCAGCAGGGGCAGGAAGAGATCAGATATACTATACAGTAAAATAAATGTATTCATTTCTAGACAAGAATTATAAATGTAAATCAGTATTAAGATAATCAATTATGTATATATGGTCCTGTCATTCTTGTTGTCTGTATTGTATTGATGTTCTGATCATGGTCCTGTATGTCTTGCTGAATGTGGAAGGAAGTGTCCAGTGACTGATGTTCTGAATATGGTCCTGTGTCTCTTGCTGTCTGTGTTCCTTGTTATTTCGTGCTGTGATCACTATGGTGGACAGTGGCTATACTGAATGTGTACCAGTGAACTGTAGTCACTGCAGTGGAAAGTAAATGTAATGACAGTGTTCCTGTGTTTTGGGAGCTGGCAGTACTACAATGGACAGTGGGTTTAATTACTATATTTCTGATATTTCTGATAGAAACGGTCAGCGCGCACATTACTAAGAGGTAAGGACTCCTCTTTTATTTAAAAGTCCCGACTCTCTCTGACCGATTGGGAAGTCTCTGCTCCCTGCGAGAATCGCCCGAGATGACAGAGTAAACGTGAGTTCCTGTATTCCTCTGGCCCGGGGAAGACACCGGTGTATGTAAGGGGTTGTTTGCTGTAAGCCCAGAATTTGGTCTGGCAGGTGGTCCGCGGTATTGTGTACAGGCGTTCGAAACTGGTGTATGCCTTAATTGCGCGTGGAGTTTTTGAACGGGTTTTGGACCCTTACCGCGAAGTTCAGGACTGGTGTGGGCCTTAATTGCGCCCGGAGTTCTGAAGGTCAGAACTGGTTTGGGCCTTAATTGCGCCCAGAGTTCTGAGGCTCAGGAGCCTGCCTGTTCCACACCATCAAAGCCACTCCAAAACTGAGCACTTACAAAAAGTAGTCTCAATAAGTGCTCCATTTTGAAGTGGCCTGAATGTGTCATTTTTAACAGCCTTTTCCATTAACGAAGCAAGAGGTTTCAGACCTTCGAAGGCCTTTCGATAATTGTGACTGAAGAATTACAACACCAGATCATACCTCCACTTGGTAGTACTTTCTAATATCATACCAAGAACAGTGCTAAAGTCGAGGTTCGATTCAAGTGGGGCTTCCCGTCTTTTAGTTTCAGATCGTGCCAGACGTTAGTCTGACACGTGCCGTCCAATGTAAATTTGTACAAGAGAGCACCTATGCCAGTTTTTCCTCACGTTGGATCTGTTGTACCCCATCAAAGCTACTCCAAAACTAAGCACTTACATGTAGGTATTCCAATCATGTGCTTCACTTTGAAGGGGCCTGAACGTGTCATTTTGCATAGTCTTCATCATAAAGGAGAGAGGTTTGAGACCTCAGGTAGTTTCAGCGGAAGTACTGCAACACAAAACCATACTTCCAGGTACGCTCAACAAAAGTATTTGTGCCAGATCCTCTCAAGGCTGCCCCAAAGAGAAGCACTACTGTGATAGCATTCCAAACAAGTGCTCCTTTTTGAAGTAGTCTGGATACGTTCTTTTAATGTAGCCTTGTACATGTAGTGCAAGAGCCTTTTCATTCTCCCCTATATTTAGGAAAATATATATCCCAACAAGAATTGCTGAATTGTTAGATTTCAAAATCAACTTTTACACAAAACCATGTTCCCTGACGTTGTCTTTTTATGCCATCAAGGCCACTCCAAAACTGAGCACTTACGCCCAACAAGAACGCCCAACACTAAAGAGTGCAACCCAGTGTAATGGGGCTAAAGCAGGACCAGCTTGTTTGCAGGTGTGTAAGGTACAGTGTCTGAAGAGGAAGAGCACACCAGGTCTCTGCAAGAGAGCCACGGTCAGAGAGATTAATCTGCTTTGTTTTTGTATTGCTTTTTTGTTTACACTTGAAAATGAAAAAAAGTAATCATTTTGATTAACAAAGTGCACCATCACAATGGATTTGAAGTTGAAGTTGAGAGTTATAGCCTGTTGTTGTGTTGTGAAGTTGTGCCTCTGTTCTCTCCTCTGTCCTGTGGGCAGGATTCACAGGGTTCAGGCTGGTGAATGGCTCAGAGTCCTGCTCTGGACGAGTGGAGTTACAGTGGCTCTTTAGGAATTGGGGCACAGTGTGTGACCTGTACTGGGACCTGAGAGATACCAGTGTTCTCTGCCAGCAGCTGGGCTGTTGGGAGGCTGTAGCAGCGCCAGGACAGGCCTGGTTTGGACAGGGCAGTGAACCAGTATGGGCTGATGTGTTTGAGTGCCGGGGCAATGAGAGCCGTCTCTCACACTGCGCTGTCTCTTCACGGAGGAGAACAAGGTGCTCTCATGGACAAGACTTAGGGGTCATCTGCTCAGGTGAGAATTGTGTGTTTAACACACAATAACACTCCCTCTGCTTACACACAGAAGCACACTATTACATTACTGTGTCATTTTTTTAGATTGCTACATAGATACAGTGAGGAGTAAAAATGAGTTTTACATTTATATTCATATTTTTTAACTGTATTCATGGTTATATAAACTAAAAAAAATTTGATGTCAGTACCCAGTAACTAAAAACTGTCCAGTTAAATTCTTCTTTAATCCAGTTCTTTAATCCAACAACTAATAAACCAAGGGGCTTGAGAAAGCAAGAGTCGAATAGTAAAGGTTTATGGATAGCAATGGTTGAACACAGCTGACACTCTATTGGGGAATCATCACACTTGTGGACAGAGCTGAGCTCCTTCCTTCGCTTTTACAGACACAAATATCACCAGAGATTCACCTGGAGCAGGTAAAGAGATAATGAGATATGTTTCTATCACATCAGTGCTGTTTTAATTGTAGTTTCCTTAATAGTGTTAAATCGCTCTTCTCACACACTCTGATTTTTGACAGGTTTCCAATCTTCAACTGTTTCTTCCTCAGAAACACCAGGTATGAACTGGTTCTCATTCTGTATCTCTGTAACGAACAGTTCTTCCCGGACCCTATGCAGACGACACAATTCGAAGAAGTGGGGAACACTGGGAAAACGTCATGCAGGAATACGGGGCTGAAAAGTGCTCTGGTGCACGGGGAAGGTGTGGCCGAGGCAAACAATCCAAAAGAATAATCCTTAGAGAGTATCCAAAACACATGGGTAAGTCCAAAACCAGGAGATCCATCAAAACAAGGAATTAAAACCAGAAACCGGGTCGGAACCGGCGGACAGGGAACAGGAACGGGAACAGAGATTAAAACCTTAATGGGACCAGGCGCTTCCAGGTCCCGGACTCGCATGGTACAGAAACCAGATGCAGAGCCCGGATGAGCGTCAGCGCTTGGCTTTTAAGGTGGGCTGGGAATAGGGATCAGGTGCACAGAATAAGGTCTAAAGTGAAGGGCTGGAGCACCCTTAAAGAGGGAGGACTATAATCGTGACAATCTCCAGGGCTCCCAGTGTGTGTTGAGCTCTCTATACCTGTAAATCAGTTTAATCCCAGATGAGGCTGCAGGTGTGTATGTGGGTTTTCACCACTGTCCTGCTCAACCTTTCTCATACAGTCAGTGTTCGTGGGATCTGCAGCAAATGCATCTACAATATATGAACACTTTAGTTTGTCACCTGAGAGGTACTTTTTCTGTGCTTTATCATAGCTGGTACAGTCTGCTAAAAGTACATATGAAATTAATAAAAATGCCCAATTCTGAGATCTTTAAATCCCATTCCAGTTTTTAATACTGTTTTTAATTTATCTTATTCTACTGTGTGGAGAAGATCATGACAGTCATCACTTCTCATAACTGAATATTTAAATCTGTAAAATCCTTACTTTCTTCTAATATGTGAAGTAATTCCACAGTGTTTAAAACAGATGAGATTAAGGAATCCTCCAATTTCCTGTAAAACCCACAGCACACTGTTGTGTGTTTACTGCTGGTCCTGTAGTGGGTGGAAAGTCTTGACTCTGGGTTTTCAGTAACTGAGCTGCTGCTATTCACTCAGACTGGAGCCCCAGGAGACACAAGAGTTACTTGTACTGTATCTGCTGCCCCCAGTGGCCTGAGCTGATGTTTAAGTTGCTACAGCAAAATGTCTGCCTCTAGAGTACTTCACTGGCCCTTGACCTTTGCCTCTCTGACAAGCAGGCGGTTGTGCTGGGAGGCTGGAGGTTTATCACAGTGGCTCCTGGGGGACAGTGTGTGATGAGTCCTGGGACCTGGCAGACTCTCAAGTGGTGTGCAGGCAGCTCCAGTGTGGGACGGCCCTCAGTGCCCCAGTGCCGGCCTCCTTCAGCCAGGGAACTGGACCCATCTGGCTGGATGAGGTGGGCTGTCTGGGGAACGAGTCGTCTCTTTGAGTATCCTTCAGCGTGATGGGGACAGCATGACTGTGGACACAAGGAGGATGTGAGAATCCTGTGCTCAGGTAGGGGAGCTAACAGTAATTACTCCCACATTGTGAATATGGTTTGAATTTAGAGTGCCTAGATGTGTTTTTTTTAGTTTCAGTCTTCCAGTGAAGTCTAGGATTTAATCTGTAAACTGTAAACCCCCCACATCAATGTTGCCTATTGACTAATAGGGTGTATTTGTCTTGGCCATTGCCTTTCATGACTTTTTGCCTCAATATTTTTATCTTGATTTGATCGAAGAGTCTATGAATAAATCAGTCTGTAAAAATAAATTATCAGTCTATCAGACACATCTATAATGACACATATTTCTATTAATACATCAGTCTGTAATAATAAAATATTAGTCTCAATAATATTTAAGTCTTCAATAACACAATTATATTTATAGATGATACTGTAATAATATAATATGTCTCAGAAATACTCTAGTATTTAAAAATACACATCTCTTTTAATGTTATACTTATTTATATTAATACACTGTAATCTAGTGTGCTCTCTGAAGGCACCAGTTCTGTAGGGTTTGGGCATTTACTGGGACAATTATTAATTGTAGCAGTAAATCACAAAATTGATTTTTTGATGGCTTTAGAATCCAACCATGCGATATAACTCAAACAACGCGCACACACAGGTACTAATACACGAGGATACATTTATTAACACCTGAATTTATTGAATTTTTGAATTTATACATTTATTTGACATTTATTATACACCTGAATTTATACATTTATTTGACACCTGAAGAAGGCTCCACGGCCGAAACGTTGTGTTCTCTTTCTTCTTTTTTTCAGCATGGAATAAACCTATTACTTGTTCCTTTGCAGCCTACGCATGCTGACGCAGCTACCCACCTGAACTACATTTATTAATACCAGTGTTCTGTGCCAGGCTGTGCTGTGCGGCTTGCGACGGTGCGCTGCTGATGCTCACTGACCGGCTAGTTAGTGTTGGCTTTAACTAGCAAAGTTTGCGCACAGGAGAAAAGATGACTGTGGGTCCCAGCAAGTCAGGAAGAGGACCGGTTCGTTCCTGATGAAGAGCTAGTTCTGAATAGTGATTCAGCTTTCCACAGTTCTGACCTGTTCACGAGGCCTGCTGCTGGTGCTAACCTCGGGTGGATCCTCTGGTTACTCTCTGGCAACCTCCGCTCTAGACTCTTAGAACAAAGGAAAATTCTGGCACTCGGACACACTAGCCGTTCCGTGGTTGTCCGGGTTGAGTCTCAGGATGGTCAGTAGGCGCGCTGCGAGAACGTCCTGCCCTTGGGAGCCTTCTGCTCCTGGGCTGTCCTGCCCTGGAATTCTCCTTTGAATTCCCGTTACAAAAGTCCACATTAATCCTCCACTGAATCTTACTGAATCTGAATCTGAATCTGTGTTGCCTGTTTTTACCTGGAGGAACTTCAGCTCGTTGATTGGCTGAAAGTTCCATGGGCATCAGAGTCCCACGTGGGTTACTCGGCCCTACCAGTCCCTGATTGGTTGATCAAGGTGAGATATGAGTCACTTACTGCTGACACTTAGGAATGCAGTCCAGATGTCCAGATGTCCATCTGGCACTCCCTAGACAGATAGGCGCAATGGATGACCATTGATCATGATAGCCAGGCTTAGCTAAGTGCATCCCCCTTTGGGAGCTGTCCTAGGAAACCTTATCAAAGGAAACCTTAAATCAGCCTGCATGAATAGTTTCTCTGTGGCTGCACCACAGAGATGAACAGAGAGATGAGGCCTAATTTGGGAAAGCTCAGAAACACTTAATTCTTTCTTATTAATAAGCCTCGCCGCTACAACACCAATCTTGAATAATAAAATGTCAGTCTCAATAATACTTCAGTCATTAAGAACCCACTGATTTCTATTAATACATTAGTCTCTTATAATTATTTCCAAGTCACAATATTATACTATTATACTTTTTTTCTTCATCTTTTGTTTTTAGGAAACAGCTTACATTTTTATGGTGACAGAATTGGAATTGTAAATACTTTATATAGTTAGTATTTCTATTTTATATATCAAACATTTTAGAAAGTATCAATAGAGGCTGATAATAACCAGCCTCCCCCGTAGATTGATAACTTGTAAATAACAAAACCCAGTCCTGTATCTCTAACCCTGTCTTCACTGTGTGTAATAGCTCATGAATGTTTATAACACCAATGGCAACATCTTAAAATAATGTTTACAGATTTACAATTTGACAAATACTCAGAAACCTGAATTTAAAATAAAACATTAAAATATCTAAGCCCATATTTTTCTACAGAAATTATAATAGAATATAACTATTTTTCAAGCCTATCTCATTTTCAAAATATTTTGTTATGCTTTTTTCATCCAAACGTCATTGCCAGCATTGCGGAAGAAAGGAGAGACAGGAGCAGCTCTGTGTCTCACTGGAGGAAACTCACAGACACATACAGCGAGCTGCAGGTGCAGCAGGGGCAGGAAGAGATCAGATATACTATACAGTAAAATAAATGTATTCATTTCTAGACAAGAATTATAAATGTAAATCAGTATTAAGATAATCAATTATGTATATATGGTCCTGTCATTCTTGTTGTCTGTATTGTATTGATGTTCTGATCATGGTCCTGTATGTCTTGCTGAATGTGGAAGGAAGTGTCCAGTGACTGATGTTCTGAATATGGTCCTGTGTCTCTTGCTGTCTGTGTTCCTTGTTATTTCGTGCTGTGATCACTATGGTGGACAGTGGCTATACTGAATGTGTACCAGTGAACTGTAGTCACTGCAGTGGAAAGTAAATGTAATGACAGTGTTCCTGTGTTTTGGGAGCTGGCAGTACTACAATGGACAGTGGGTTTAATTACTATATTTCTGATATTTCTGATAGAAACGGTCAGCGCGCACATTACTAAGAGGTAAGGACTCCTCTTTTATTTAAAAGTCCCGACTCTCTCTGACCGATTGGGAAGTCTCTGCTCCCTGCGAGAATCGCCCGAGATGACAGAGTAAACGTGAGTTCCTGTATTCCTCTGGCCCGGGGAAGACACCGGTGTATGTAAGGGGTTGTTTGCTGTAAGCCCAGAATTTGGTCTGGCAGGTGGTCCGCGGTATTGTGTACAGGCGTTCGAAACTGGTGTATGCCTTAATTGCGCGTGGAGTTTTTGAACGGGTTTTGGACCCTTACCGCGAAGTTCAGGACTGGTGTGGGCCTTAATTGCGCCCGGAGTTCTGAAGGTCAGAACTGGTTTGGGCCTTAATTGCGCCCAGAGTTCTGAGGCTCAGGAGCCTGCCTGTTCCACACCATCAAAGCCACTCCAAAACTGAGCACTTACAAAAAGTAGTCTCAGTAAGTGCTCCATTTTGAAGTGGCCTGAATGTGTCATTTTTAACAGCCTTTTCCATTAACGAAGCAAGAGGTTTCAGACCTTCGAAGGCCTTTCGATAATTGTGACTGAAGAATTACAACACCAGATCATACCTCCACTTGGTAGTACTTTCTAATATCATACCAAGAACAGTGCTAAAGTCGAGGTTCGATTCAAGTGGGGCTTCCCGTCTTTTAGTTTCAGATCGTGCCAGACGTTAGTCTGACACGTGCCGTCCAATGTAAATTTGTACAAGAGAGCACCTATGCCAGTTTTTCCTCACGTTGGATCTGTTGTACCCCATCAAAGCTACTCCAAAACTAAGCACTTACATGTAGGTATTCCAATCATGTGCTTCACTTTGAAGGGGCCTGAACGTGTCATTTTGCATAGTCTTCATCATAAAGGAGAGAGGTTTGAGACCTCAGGTAGTTTCAGCGGAAGTACTGCAACACAAAACCATACTTCCAGGTACGCTCAAAAAAAGTATTTGTGCCAGATCCTCTCAAGGCTGCCCCAAAGAGAAGCACTACTGTGATAGCATTCCAAACAAGTGCTCCTTTTTGAAGTAGTCTGGATACGTTCTTTTAATGTAGCCTTGTACATGTAGTGCAAGAGCCTTTTCATTCTCCCCTATATTTAGGAAAATATATATCCCAACAAGAATTGCTGAATTGTTAGATTTCAAAATCAACTTTTACACAAAACCATGTTCCCTGACGTTGTCTTTTTATGCCATCAAGGCCACTCCAAAACTGAGCACTTACGCCCAACAAGAACGCCCAACACTAAAGAGTGCAACCCAGTGTAATGGGGCTAAAGCAGGACTTACCATTTGTCGTTTCATCTTTCAGCCTTGGCAAAGAAGAAGAAAGACTTGTGTCCACTGAAGCTGAGGTTAATGTACAGCCTACAGGTTTGACGTACCTCGCCTTGCCATGTTTAAGTTGGCCGTGAAACAAAGTGCCAGCCGTATGCAGCCACTCCCCCTTTCACAACCACTCCTCCGTGGTTTGAGCAGTTTCTGTCGAAGACGGTCAGTCGAAAGGTGTGAAGTGCTCATTGTTGCCCCCTGTGGCATTGTGGCACATTCCAGTTTCAGATGGAAATGTGGGTGTTGACGGCTTTCGTCACTTTTCAGCATTCCTAATTAGGTTCATGAATTTACAATAAAATCATTGCCAGTCGTTAGATTTCAAGTAAAGATCCAGGAAAAGCCAAGTATTTCAGAAAATGCAGAAAAAAAGACTACTGAAAACCATTGTTATTAGGTTTTGTAGGTGAAGCTGCCTTTTGCACACCATCAAAGCCAGTCGTTAGATTTCAAGTAAAGATCCAGGAAAAGCCAAGTATTTCAGAAAATGCAGAAAAAAAGACTACTGAAAACCATTGTTATTAGGTTTTGTAGGTGAAGCTGCCTGTTGCACACCATCAAAGCCACTCCAAAACTGAGCACTTACAAAAAGTAGTCTCAGTAAGTGCTCCATTTTGAAGTGGCCTGAATGTGTCATTGTTAACAGCCTTTTCCATTAACGAAGCAAGAGGTTTCAGACCTTCGAAGGCCTTTCGATAATTGTGACTGAAGAATTACAACACCAGATCATACCTCCACTTGGTAGCACTTTCTAATATCATACCAAGAACAGTGCTAAAGTCGAGGTTCGATTCAAGTGGGGCTTCCCGTCTTTTAGTTTCAGATCGTGCCTCCAGTTGCTTGACGTTAGTCTACAAGTGCCGTCTAATGTAAATTTGTACAAGAGAGCACCTATGCCAGTTTTTCCTCGCGTTGGATCTGTTGTACCACATCAAAGCTACTCCAAAACTAAGCACTTACATGCAGGTATTCCAAGCACGTGCTTCACTTTGAAGGGGCCTGAACGTGTCATTTTGCATAGTCTTCATCATAAAGGAGAGAGGTTTGAGACCTCAGGTAGTTTCAGCGGAAGTACTGCAACACAAAACCATACTTCCAGATACGCTCAACAAAAGGGATTTGTGCCAGATCCTCTCAAGGCTGCCCCAAAGAGAAGCACTACTGTGATAGCATTCCAAACAAGTGCTCCTTTTTGAAGTAGTCTGGATACGTTCTTTTAATGTAGTCTTGTACATGTAGTGCAAGAGCCGTTTCATTCTCCCCTATATTTAGGAAAATATATATCCCAACACGAATTGCTGAATTGTTAGATTTCAAAATCAACTTTTACACAAAACCATGTTCCCTGCCGTTGTCTTATTACGCCATCAAGGCCACTCCAAAACTGAGCACTTACGCCCAACAAGAAATCCCAACACTAAAGAGTGCAACCCAGTGTAATGGGGCTAAAGCAGGACTTACCATTTGTCGTTTCAGCCTTGGCAAAGAAGAAGAAAGACGTGTGTCCACTGAAGCTGAGGTTAATGTACAGCCTACAGGTTTGACGTACCTCGCCTTGCCATGTTTAAGTTGGCCGTGAAACAAAGTGCCAGCCGTATGCAGCCACTCCCCATTTCACAACCACTCCTCCGTGGTTTGAGCAGTTTCTGTCGAAGACGGCCAGTCGAAAGGTGTGAAGTGCTCATTGTTGCCCCCTGTGTTGCCATCCAGTTTCAGATGGAAATGTGGGTGTTGACGGCATTCGTCACTTTTCAGCATTCCTAATTAGGTTCATGAATTTACAATAAAATCATTGCCAGTCGTTAGATTTCAAGTAAAGATCCAGGAAAAGCCAAGTATTTCAGAAAATGCAGAAAAAAAGACTACTGAAAACCATTGTTATTAGGTTTTGTAGGTGAAGCTGCCTGTTGCACACCATCAAAGCCAGTCGTTAGATTTCAAGTAAAGATCCAGGAAAAGCCAAGTATTTCAGAAAATGCAGAAAAAAAGACTACTGAAAACCATTGTTATTAGGTTTTGTAGGTGAAGCTGCCTGTTGCACACCATCAAAGCCACTCCAAAACTGAGCACTTACAAAAAGTAGTCTCAGTAAGTGCTCCATTTTGAAGTGGCCTGAATGTGTCATTGTTAACAGCCTTTTCCATTAACGAAGCAAGAGGTTTCAGACCTTCGAAGGCCTTTCGATAATTGTGACTGAAGAATTACAACACCAGATCATACCTCCACTTGGTAGCACTTTCTAATATCATACCAAGAACAGTGCTAAAGTCGAGGTTCGATTCAAGTGGGGCTTCCCGTCTTTTAGTTTCAGATCGTGCCTCCAGTTGCTTGACGTTAGTCTACAAGTGCCGTCTAATGTAAATTTGTACAAGAGAGCACCTATGCCAGTTTTTCCTCGCGTTGGATCTGTTGTACCACATCAAAGCTACTCCAAAACTAAGCACTTACATGCAGGTATTCCAAGCACGTGCTTCACTTTGAAGGGGCCTGAACGTGTCATTTTGCATAGTCTTCATCATAAAGGAGAGAGGTTTGAGACCTCAGGTAGTTTCAGCGGAAGTACTGCAACACAAAACCATACTTCCAGATACGCTCAACAAAAGGGATTTGTGCCAGATCCTCTCAAGGCTGCCCCAAAGAGAAGCACTACTGTGATAGCATTCCAAACAAGTGCTCCTTTTTGAAGTAGTCTGGATACGTTCTTTTAATGTAGTCTTGTACATGTAGTGCAAGAGCCGTTTCATTCTCCCCTATATTTAGGAAAATATATATCCCAACACGAATTGCTGAATTGTTAGATTTCAAAATCAACTTTTACACAAAACCATGTTCCCTGCCGTTGTCTTATTACGCCATCAAGGCCACTCCAAAACTGAGCACTTACGCCCAACAAGAAATCCCAACACTAAAGAGTGCAACCCAGTGTAATGGGGCTAAAGCAGGACTTACCATTTGTCGTTTCAGCCTTGGCAAAGAAGAAGAAAGACGTGTGTCCACTGAAGCTGAGGTTAATGTACAGCCTACAGGTTTGACGTACCTCGCCTTGCCATGTTTAAGTTGGCCGTGAAACAAAGTGCCAGCCGTATGCAGCCACTCCCCATTTCACAACCACTCCTCCGTGGTTTGAGCAGTTTCTGTCGAAGACGGCCAGTCGAAAGGTGTGAAGTGCTCATTGTTGCCCCCTGTGTTGCCATCCAGTTTCAGATGGAAATGTGGGTGTTGACGGCATTCGTCACTTTTCAGCATTCCTAATTAGGTTCATGAATTTACAATAAAATCATTGCCAGTCGTTAGATTTCAAGTAAAGATCCAGGAAAAGCCAAGTATTTCAGAAAATGCAGAAAAAAAGACTACTGAAAACCATTGTTATTAGGTTTTGTAGGTGAAGCTGCCTGTTGCACACCATCAAAGCCACTCCAAAACTGAGCACTTACAAAAAGTAGTCTCAGTAAGTGCTCCATTTTGAAGTGGCCTGAATGTGTCATTGTTAACAGCCTTTTCCATTAACGAAGCAAGAGGTTTCAGACCTTCGAAGGCCTTTCGATAATTGTGACTGAAGAATTACAACACCAGATCATACCTCCACTTGGTAGCACTTTCTAATATCATACCAAGAACAGTGCTAAAGTCGAGGTTCGATTCAAGTGGGGCTTCCCGTCTTTTAGTTTCAGATCGTGCCTCCAGTTGCTTGACGTTAGTCTACAAGTGCCGTCTAATGTAAATTTGTACAAGAGAGCACCTATGCCAGTTTTTCCTCGCGTTGGATCTGTTGTACCACATCAAAGCTACTCCAAAACTAAGCACTTACATGCAGGTATTCCAAGCACGTGCTTCACTTTGAAGGGGCCTGAACGTGTCATTTTGCATAGTCTTCATCATAAAGGAGAGAGGTTTGAGACCTCAGGTAGTTTCAGCGGAAGTACTGCAACACAAAACCATACTTCCAGATACGCTCAACAAAAGGGATTTGTGCCAGATCCTCTCAAGGCTGCCCCAAAGAGAAGCACTACTGTGATAGCATTCCAAACAAGTGCTCCTTTTTGAAGTAGTCTGGATACGTTCTTTTAATGTAGTCTTGTACATGTAGTGCAAGAGCCGTTTCATTCTCCCCTATATTTAGGAAAATATATATCCCAACACGAATTGCTGAATTGTTAGATTTCAAAATCAACTTTTACACAAAACCATGTTCCCTGCCGTTGTCTTTTTACGCCATCAAGGCCACTCCAAAACTGAGCACTTACGCCCAACAAGAACGCCCAACACTAAAGAGTGCAACCCAGTGTAATGGGGCTAAAGCAGGACTTACCATTTGTCGTTTCATCTTTCAGCCTTGGCAAAGAAGAAGAAAGACGTGTGTCCACTGAAGCTGAGGTTAATGTACAGCCTACAGGTTTGACGTACCTCGCCTTGCCATGTTTAAGTTGGCCGTGAAACAAAGTGCCAGCCGTATGCAGCCACTCCCCCTTTCACAACCACTCCTCCGTGGTTTGAGCAGTTTCTGTCGAAGACGGCCAGTCGAAAGGTGTGAAGTGCTCATTGTTGCCACCTGTGTTGCCATCCAGTTTCAGATGGAAATGTGGGTGTTGACGGCATTCGTCACTTTTCAGCATTCCTAATTAGGTTCATGAATTTACAATAAAATCATTGCCAGTCGTTAGATTTCAAGTAAAGATCCAGGAAAAGCCAAGTATTTCAGAAAATGCAGAAAAAAAGACTACTGAAAACCATTGTTATTAGGTTTTGTAGGTGAAGCTGCCTGTTGCACACCATCAAAGCCAGTCGTTAGATTTCAAGTAAAGATCCAGGAAAAGCCAAGTATTTCAGAAAATGCAGAAAAAAAGACTACTGAAAACCATTGTTATTAGGTTTTGTAGGTGAAGCTGCCTGTTGCACACCATCAAAGCCACTCCAAAACTGAGCACTTACAAAAAGTAGTCTCAGTAAGTGCTCCATTTTGAAGTGGCCTGAATGTGTCATTGTTAACAGCCTTTTCCATTAACGAAGCAAGAGGTTTCAGACCTTCGAAGGCCTTTCGATAATTGTGACTGAAGAATTACAACACCAGATCATACCTCCACTTGGTAGCACTTTCTAATATCATACCAAGAACAGTGCTAAAGTCGAGGTTCGATTCAAGTGGGGCTTCCCGTCTTTTAGTTTCAGATCGTGCCTCCAGTTGCTTGACGTTAGTCTGCAAGTGCTGTCCAATGTAAATTTGTACAAGAGAGCACCTATGCCAGTTTTTCCTCGCGTTGGATCTGTTGTACCCCATCAAAGCTACTCCAAAACTAAGCACTTACATGCAGGTATTCCAAGCAAGTGCTTCACTTTGAAGGGGCCTGAACGTGTCATTTTGCATAGTCTTCATCATAAAGGAGAGAGGTTTGAGACCTCAGGTAGTTTCAGCGGAAGTACTGCAACACAAAACCATACTTCCAGATACGCTCAACAAAAGGGATTTGTGCCAGATCCTCTCAAGGCTGCCCCAAAGAGAAGCACTACTGTGATAGCATTCCAAACAAGTGCTCCTTTTTGAAGTAGTCTGGATACGTTCTTTTAATGTAGTCTTGTACATGTAGTGCAAGAGCCGTTTCATTCTCCCCTATATTTAGGAAAATATATATCCCAACACGAATTGCTGAATTGTTAGATTTCAAAATCAACTTTTACACAAAACCATGTTCCCTGCCGTTGTCTTTTTACGCCATCAAGGCCACTCCAAAACTGAGCACTTACGCCCAACAAGAACGCCCAACACTAAAGAGTGCAACCCAGTGTAATGGGGCTAAAGCAGGACTTACCATTTGTCGTTTCATCTTTCAGCCTTGGCAAAGAAGAAGAAAGACGTGTGTCCACTGAAGCTGAGGTTAATGTACAGCCTACAGGTTTGACGTACCTCGCCTTGCCATGTTTAAGTTGGCCGTGAAACAAAGTGCCAGCCGTATGCAGCCACTCCCCCTTTCACAACCACTCCTCCGTGGTTTGAGCAGTTTCTGTCGAAGACGGCCAGTCGAAAGGTGTGAAGTGCTCATTGTTGCCACCTGTGTTGCCATCCAGTTTCAGATGGAAATGTGGGTGTTGACGGCATTCGTCACTTTTCAGCATTCCTAATTAGGTTCATGAATTTACAATAAAATCATTGCCAGTCGTTAGATTTCAAGTAAAGATCCAGGAAAAGCCAAGTATTTCAGAAAATGCAGAAAAAAAGACTACTGAAAACCATTGTTATTAGGTTTTGTAGGTGAAGCTGCCTGTTGCACACCATCAAAGCCAGTCGTTAGATTTCAAGTAAAGATCCAGGAAAAGCCAAGTATTTCAGAAAATGCAGAAAAAAAGACTACTGAAAACCATTGTTATTAGGTTTTGTAGGTGAAGCTGCCTGTTGCACACCATCAAAGCCACTCCAAAACTGAGCACTTACAAAAAGTAGTCTCAGTAAGTGCTCCATTTTGAAGTGGCCTGAATGTGTCATTGTTAACAGCCTTTTCCATTAACGAAGCAAGAGGTTTCAGACCTTCGAAGGCCTTTCGATAATTGTGACTGAAGAATTACAACACCAGATCATACCTCCACTTGGTAGCACTTTCTAATATCATACCAAGAACAGTGCTAAAGTCGAGGTTCGATTCAAGTGGGGCTTCCCGTCTTTTAGTTTCAGATCGTGCCTCCAGTTGCTTGACGTTAGTCTGCAAGTGCTGTCCAATGTAAATTTGTACAAGAGAGCACCTATGCCAGTTTTTCCTCGCGTTGGATCTGTTGTACCCCATCAAAGCTACTCCAAAACTAAGCACTTACATGCAGGTATTCCAAGCAAGTGCTTCACTTTGAAGGGGCCTGAACGTGTCATTTTGCATAGTCTTCATCATAAAGGAGAGAGGTTTGAGACCTCAGGTAGTTTCAGCGGAAGTACTGCAACACAAAACCATACTTCCAGATACGCTCAACAAAAGGGATTTGTGCCAGATCCTCTCAAGGCTGCCCCAAAGAGAAGCACTACTGTGATAGCATTCCAAACAAGTGCTCCTTTTTGAAGTAGTCTGGATACGTTCTTTTAATGTAGTCTTGTACATGTAGTGCAAGAGCCGTTTCATTCTCCCCTATATTTAGGAAAATATATATCCCAACACGAATTGCTGAATTGTTAGATTTCAAAATCAACTTTTACACAAAACCATGTTCCCTGCCGTTGTCTTTTTACGCCATCAAGGCCACTCCAAAACTGAGCACTTACGCCCAACAAGAACGCCCAACACTAAAGAGTGCAACCCAGTGTAATGGGGCTAAAGCAGGACTTACCATTTGTCGTTTCATCTTTCAGCCTTGGCAAAGAAGAAGAAAGACGTGTGTCCACTGAAGCTGAGGTTAATGTACAGCCTACAGGTTTGACGTACCTCGCCTTGCCATGTTTAAGTTGGCCGTGAAACAAAGTGCCAGCCGTATGCAGCCACTCCCCCTTTCACAACCACTCCTCCGTGGTTTGAGCAGTTTCTGTCGAAGACGGCCAGTCGAAAGGTGTGAAGTGCTCATTGTTGCCCCCTGTGTTGCCATCCAGTTTCAGATGGAAATGTGGGTGTTGACGGCATTCGTCACTTTTCAGCATTCCTAATTAGGTTCATGAATTTACAATAAAATCATTGCCAGTCGTTAGATTTCAAGTAAAGATCCAGGAAAAGCCAAGTATTTCAGAAAATGCAGAAAAAAAGACTACTGAAAACCATTGTTATTAGGTTTTGTAGGTGAAGCTGCCTGTTGCACACCATCAAAGCCAGTCGTTAGATTTCAAGTAAAGATCCAGGAAAAGCCAAGTATTTCAGAAAATGCAGAAAAAAAGACTACTGAAAACCATTGTTATTAGGTTTTGTAGGTGAAGCTGCCTGTTGCACACCATCAAAGCCACTCCAAAACTGAGCACTTACAAAAAGTAGTCTCAGTAAGTGCTCCATTTTGAAGTGGCCTGAATGTGTCATTGTTAACAGCCTTTTCCATTAACGAAGCAAGAGGTTTCAGACCTTCGAAGGCCTTTCGATAATTGTGACTGAAGAATTACAACACCAGATCATACCTCCACTTGGTAGCACTTTCTAATATCATACCAAGAACAGTGCTAAAGTCGAGGTTCGATTCAAGTGGGGCTTCCCGTCTTTTAGTTTCAGATCGTGCCTCCAGTTGCTTGACGTTAGTCTGCAAGTGCCGTCCAATGTAAATTTGTACAAGAGAGCACCTATGCCAGTTTTTCCTCGCGTTGGATCTGTTGTACCCCATCAAAGCTACTCCAAAACTAAGCACTTACATGCAGGTATTCCAAGCAAGTGCTTCACTTTGAAGGGGCCTGAACGTGTCATTTTGCATAGTCTTCATCATAAAGGAGAGAGGTTTGAGACCTCAGGTAGTTTCAGCGGAAGTACTGCAACACAAAACCATACTTCCAGATACGCTCAACAAAAGGGATTTGTGCCAGATCCTCTCAAGGCTGCCCCAAAGAGAAGCACTACTGTGATAGCATTCCAAACAAGTGCTCCTTTTTGAAGTAGTCTGGATACGTTCTTTTAATGTAGTCTTGTACATGTAGTGCAAGAGCCGTTTCATTCTCCCCTATATTTAGGAAAATATATATCCCAACACGAATTGCTGAATTGTTAGATTTCAAAATCAACTTTTACACAAAACCATGTTCCCTGCCGTTGTCTTTTTACGCCATCAAGGCCACTCCAAAACTGAGCACTTACGCCCAACAAGAACGCCCAACACTAAAGAGTGCAACCCAGTGTAATGGGGCTAAAGCAGGACTTACCATTTGTCGTTTCATCTTTCAGCCTTGGCAAAGAAGAAGAAAGACGTGTGTCCACTGAAGCTGAGGTTAATGTACAGCCTACAGGTTTGACGTACCTCGCCTTGCCATGTTTAAGTTGGCCGTGAAACAAAGTGCCAGCCGTATGCAGCCACTCCCCCTTTCACAACCACTCCTCCGTGGTTTGAGCAGTTTCTGTCGAAGACGGCCAGTCGAAAGGTGTGAAGTGCTCATTGTTGCCCCCTGTGTTGCCATCCAGTTTCAGATGGAAATGTGGGTGTTGACGGCATTCGTCACTTTTCAGCATTCCTAATTAGGTTCATGAATTTACAATAAAATAATTGCCAGTCGTTAGATTTCAAGTAAAGATCCAGGAAAAGCCAAGTATTTCAGAAAATGCAGAAAAAAAGACTACTGAAAACCATTGTTATTAGGTTTTGTAGGTGAAGCTGCCTGTTGCACACCATCAAAGCCAGTCGTTAGATTTCAAGTAAAGATCCAGGAAAAGCCAAGTATTTCAGAAAATGCAGAAAAAAAGACTACTGAAAACCATTGTTATTAGGTTTTGTAGGTGAAGCTGCCTGTTGCACACCATCAAAGCCACTCCAAAACTGAGCACTTACAAAAAGTAGTCTCAGTAAGTGCTCCATTTTGAAGTGGCCTGAATGTGTCATTTTTAACAGCCTTTTCCATTAACGAAGCAAGAGGTTTCAGACCTTCGAAGGCCTTTCGATAATTGTGACTGAAGAATTACAACACCAGATCATACCTCCACTTGGTAGTACTTTCTAATATCATACCAAGAACAGTGCTAAAGTCGAGGTTCGATTCAAGTGGGGCTTCCCGTCTTTTAGTTTCAGATCGTGCCAGACGTTAGTCTGACACGTGCCGTCCAATGTAAATTTGTACAAGAGAGCACCTATGCCAGTTTTTCCTCACGTTGGATCTGTTGTACCCCATCAAAGCTACTCCAAAACTAAGCACTTACATGTAGGTATTCCAATCATGTGCTTCACTTTGAAGGGGCCTGAACGTGTCATTTTGCATAGTCTTCATCATAAAGGAGAGAGGTTTGAGACCTCAGGTAGTTTCAGCGGAAGTACTGCAACACAAAACCATACTTCCAGGTACGCTCAAAAAAAGTATTTGTGCCAGATCCTCTCAAGGCTGCCCCAAAGAGAAGCACTACTGTGATAGCATTCCAAACAAGTGCTCCTTTTTGAAGTAGTCTGGATACGTTCTTTTAATGTAGCCTTGTACATGTAGTGCAAGAGCCTTTTCATTCTCCCCTATATTTAGGAAAATATATATCCCAACAAGAATTGCTGAATTGTTAGATTTCAAAATCAACTTTTACACAAAACCATGTTCCCTGACGTTGTCTTTTTATGCCATCAAGGCCACTCCAAAACTGAGCACTTACGCCCAACAAGAACGCCCAACACTAAAGAGTGCAACCCAGTGTAATGGGGCTAAAGCAGGACTTACCATTTGTCGTTTCATCTTTCAGCCTTGGCAAAGAAGAAGAAAGACTTGTGTCCACTGAAGCTGAGGTTAATGTACAGCCTACAGGTTTGACGTACCTCGTCTTGCCATGTTTAAGTTGGCCGTGAAACAAAGTGCCAGCCGTATGCAGCCACTCCCCCTTTCACAACCACTCCTCCGTGGTTTGAGCAGTTTCTGTCGAAGACGGTCAGTCGAAAGGTGTGAAGTGCTCATTGTTGCCCCCTGTGGCATTGTGGCACATTCCAGTTTCAGATGGAAATGTGGGTGTTGACGGCTTTCGTCACTTTTCAGCATTCCTAATTAGGTTCATGAATTTACAATAAAATCATTGCCAGTCGTTAGATTTCAAGTAAAGATCCAGGAAAAGCCAAGTATTTCAGAAAATGCAGAAAAAAAGACTACTGAAAACCATTGTTATTAGGTTTTGTAGGTGAAGCTGCCTTTTGCACACCATCAAAGCCAGTCGTTAGATTTCAAGTAAAGATCCAGGAAAAGCCAAGTATTTCAGAAAATGCAGAAAAAAAGACTACTGAAAACCATTGTTATTAGGTTTTGTAGGTGAAGCTGCCTGTTGCACACCATCAAAGCCACTCCAAAACTGAGCACTTACAAAAAGTAGTCTCAGTAAGTGCTCCATTTTGAAGTGGCCTGAATGTGTCATTGTTAACAGCCTTTTCCATTAACGAAGCAAGAGGTTTCAGACCTTCGAAGGCCTTTCGATAATTGTGACTGAAGAATTACAACACCAGATCATACCTCCACTTGGTAGCACTTTCTAATATCATACCAAGAACAGTGCTAAAGTCGAGGTTCGATTCAAGTGGGGCTTCCCGTCTTTTAGTTTCAGATCGTGCCTCCAGTTGCTTGACGTTAGTCTACAAGTGCCGTCTAATGTAAATTTGTACAAGAGAGCACCTATGCCAGTTTTTCCTCGCGTTGGATCTGTTGTACCACATCAAAGCTACTCCAAAACTAAGCACTTACATGCAGGTATTCCAAGCACGTGCTTCACTTTGAAGGGGCCTGAACGTGTCATTTTGCATAGTCTTCATCATAAAGGAGAGAGGTTTGAGACCTCAGGTAGTTTCAGCGGAAGTACTGCAACACAAAACCATACTTCCAGATACGCTCAACAAAAGGGATTTGTGCCAGATCCTCTCAAGGCTGCCCCAAAGAGAAGCACTACTGTGATAGCATTCCAAACAAGTGCTCCTTTTTGAAGTAGTCTGGATACGTTCTTTTAATGTAGTCTTGTACATGTAGTGCAAGAGCCGTTTCATTCTCCCCTATATTTAGGAAAATATATATCCCAACACGAATTGCTGAATTGTTAGATTTCAAAATCAACTTTTACACAAAACCATGTTCCCTGCCGTTGTCTTATTACGCCATCAAGGCCACTCCAAAACTGAGCACTTACGCCCAACAAGAAATCCCAACACTAAAGAGTGCAACCCAGTGTAATGGGGCTAAAGCAGGACTTACCATTTGTCGTTTCAGCCTTGGCAAAGAAGAAGAAAGACGTGTGTCCACTGAAGCTGAGGTTAATGTACAGCCTACAGGTTTGACGTACCTCGCCTTGCCATGTTTAAGTTGGCCGTGAAACAAAGTGCCAGCCGTATGCAGCCACTCCCCATTTCACAACCACTCCTCCGTGGTTTGAGCAGTTTCTGTCGAAGACGGCCAGTCGAAAGGTGTGAAGTGCTCATTGTTGCCCCCTGTGTTGCCATCCAGTTTCAGATGGAAATGTGGGTGTTGACGGCATTCGTCACTTTTCAGCATTCCTAATTAGGTTCATGAATTTACAATAAAATCATTGCCAGTCGTTAGATTTCAAGTAAAGATCCAGGAAAAGCCAAGTATTTCAGAAAATGCAGAAAAAAAGACTACTGAAAACCATTGTTATTAGGTTTTGTAGGTGAAGCTGCCTGTTGCACACCATCAAAGCCACTCCAAAACTGAGCACTTACAAAAAGTAGTCTCAGTAAGTGCTCCATTTTGAAGTGGCCTGAATGTGTCATTGTTAACAGCCTTTTCCATTAACGAAGCAAGAGGTTTCAGACCTTCGAAGGCCTTTCGATAATTGTGACTGAAGAATTACAACACCAGATCATACCTCCACTTGGTAGCACTTTCTAATATCATACCAAGAACAGTGCTAAAGTCGAGGTTCGATTCAAGTGGGGCTTCCCGTCTTTTAGTTTCAGATCGTGCCTCCAGTTGCTTGACGTTAGTCTACAAGTGCCGTCTAATGTAAATTTGTACAAGAGAGCACCTATGCCAGTTTTTCCTCGCGTTGGATCTGTTGTACCACATCAAAGCTACTCCAAAACTAAGCACTTACATGCAGGTATTCCAAGCACGTGCTTCACTTTGAAGGGGCCTGAACGTGTCATTTTGCATAGTCTTCATCATAAAGGAGAGAGGTTTGAGACCTCAGGTAGTTTCAGCGGAAGTACTGCAACACAAAACCATACTTCCAGATACGCTCAACAAAAGGGATTTGTGCCAGATCCTCTCAAGGCTGCCCCAAAGAGAAGCACTACTGTGATAGCATTCCAAACAAGTGCTCCTTTTTGAAGTAGTCTGGATACGTTCTTTTAATGTAGTCTTGTACATGTAGTGCAAGAGCCGTTTCATTCTCCCCTATATTTAGGAAAATATATATCCCAACACGAATTGCTGAATTGTTAGATTTCAAAATCAACTTTTACACAAAACCATGTTCCCTGCCGTTGTCTTATTACGCCATCAAGGCCACTCCAAAACTGAGCACTTACGCCCAACAAGAAATCCCAACACTAAAGAGTGCAACCCAGTGTAATGGGGCTAAAGCAGGACTTACCATTTGTCGTTTCAGCCTTGGCAAAGAAGAAGAAAGACGTGTGTCCACTGAAGCTGAGGTTAATGTACAGCCTACAGGTTTGACGTACCTCGCCTTGCCATGTTTAAGTTGGCCGTGAAACAAAGTGCCAGCCGTATGCAGCCACTCCCCATTTCACAACCACTCCTCCGTGGTTTGAGCAGTTTCTGTCGAAGACGGCCAGTCGAAAGGTGTGAAGTGCTCATTGTTGCCCCCTGTGTTGCCATCCAGTTTCAGATGGAAATGTGGGTGTTGACGGCATTCGTCACTTTTCAGCATTCCTAATTAGGTTCATGAATTTACAATAAAATCATTGCCAGTCGTTAGATTTCAAGTAAAGATCCAGGAAAAGCCAAGTATTTCAGAAAATGCAGAAAAAAAGACTACTGAAAACCATTGTTATTAGGTTTTGTAGGTGAAGCTGCCTGTTGCACACCATCAAAGCCACTCCAAAACTGAGCACTTACAAAAAGTAGTCTCAGTAAGTGCTCCATTTTGAAGTGGCCTGAATGTGTCATTGTTAACAGCCTTTTCCATTAACAAAGCAAGAGGTTTCAGACCTTCGAAGGCCTTTCGATAATTGTGACTGAAGAATTACAACACCAGATCATACCTCCACTTGGTAGCACTTTCTAATATCATACCAAGAACAGTGCTAAAGTCGAGGTTCGATTCAAGTGGGGCTTCCCGTCTTTTAGTTTCAGATCGTGCCTCCAGTTGCTTGACGTTAGTCTGCAAGTGCCGTCCAATGTAAATTTGTACAAGAGAGCACCTATGCCAGTTTTTCCTCGCGTTGGATCTGTTGTACCCCATCAAAGCTACTCCAAAACTAAGCACTTACATGCAGGTATTCCAAGCAAGTGCTTCACTTTGAAGGGGCCTGAACGTGTCATTTTGCATAGTCTTCTTCATAAAGGAGAGAGGTTTGAGACCTCAGGTAGTTTCAGCGGAAGTACTGCAACACAAAACCATACTTCCAGATACGCTCAACAAAAGGGATTTGTGCCAGATCCTCTCAAGGCTGCCCCAAAGAGAAGCACTACTGTGATAGCATTCCAAACAAGTGCTCCTTTTTGAAGTAGTCTGGATACGTTCTTTTAATGTAGTCTTGTACATGTAGTGCAAGAGCCGTTTCATTCTCCCCTATATTTAGGAAAATATATATCCCAACACGAATTGCTGAATTGTTAGATTTCAAAATCAACTTTTACACAAAACCATGTTCCCTGCCGTTGTCTTTTTACGCCATCAAGGCCACTCCAAAACTGAGCACTTACGCCCAACAAGAACGCCCAACACTAAAGAGTGCAACCCAGTGTAATGGGGCTAAAGCAGGACTTACCATTTGTCGTTTCATCTTTCAGCCTTGGCAAAGAAGAAGAAAGACGTGTGTCCACTGAAGCTGAGGTTAATGTACAGCCTACAGGTTTGACGTACCTCGCCTTGCCATGTTTAAGTTGGCCGTGAAACAAAGTGCCAGCCGTATGCAGCCACTCCCCCTTTCACAACCACTCCTCCGTGGTTTGAGCAGTTTCTGTCGAAGACGGCCAGTCGAAAGGTGTGAAGTGCTCATTGTTGCCACCTGTGTTGCCATCCAGTTTCAGATGGAAATGTGGGTGTTGACGGCATTCGTCACTTTTCAGCATTCCTAATTAGGTTCATGAATTTACAATAAAATCATTGCCAGTCGTTAGATTTCAAGTAAAGATCCAGGAAAAGCCAAGTATTTCAGAAAATGCAGAAAAAAAGACTACTGAAAACCATTGTTATTAGGTTTTGTAGGTGAAGCTGCCTGTTGCACACCATCAAAGCCAGTCGTTAGATTTCAAGTAAAGATCCAGGAAAAGCCAAGTATTTCAGAAAATGCAGAAAAAAAGACTACTGAAAACCATTGTTATTAGGTTTTGTAGGTGAAGCTGCCTGTTGCACACCATCAAAGCCACTCCAAAACTGAGCACTTACAAAAAGTAGTCTCAGTAAGTGCTCCATTTTGAAGTGGCCTGAATGTGTCATTGTTAACAGCCTTTTCCATTAACGAAGCAAGAGGTTTCAGACCTTCGAAGGCCTTTCGATAATTGTGACTGAAGAATTACAACACCAGATCATACCTCCACTTGGTAGCACTTTCTAATATCATACCAAGAACAGTGCTAAAGTCGAGGTTCGATTCAAGTGGGGCTTCCCGTCTTTTAGTTTCAGATCGTGCCTCCAGTTGCTTGACGTTAGTCTGCAAGTGCTGTCCAATGTAAATTTGTACAAGAGAGCACCTATGCCAGTTTTTCCTCGCGTTGGATCTGTTGTACCCCATCAAAGCTACTCCAAAACTAAGCACTTACATGCAGGTATTCCAAGCAAGTGCTTCACTTTGAAGGGGCCTGAACGTGTCATTTTGCATAGTCTTCATCATAAAGGAGAGAGGTTTGAGACCTCAGGTAGTTTCAGCGGAAGTACTGCAACACAAAACCATACTTCCAGATACGCTCAACAAAAGGGATTTGTGCCAGATCCTCTCAAGGCTGCCCCAAAGAGAAGCACTACTGTGATAGCATTCCAAACAAGTGCTCCTTTTTGAAGTAGTCTGGATACGTTCTTTTAATGTAGTCTTGTACATGTAGTGCAAGAGCCGTTTCATTCTCCCCTATATTTAGGAAAATATATATCCCAACACGAATTGCTGAATTGTTAGATTTCAAAATCAACTTTTACACAAAACCATGTTCCCTGCCGTTGTCTTTTTACGCCATCAAGGCCACTCCAAAACTGAGCACTTACGCCCAACAAGAACGCCCAACACTAAAGAGTGCAACCCAGTGTAATGGGGCTAAAGCAGGACTTACCATTTGTCGTTTCATCTTTCAGCCTTGGCAAAGAAGAAGAAAGACGTGTGTCCACTGAAGCTGAGGTTAATGTACAGCCTACAGGTTTGACGTACCTCGCCTTGCCATGTTTAAGTTGGCCGTGAAACAAAGTGCCAGCCGTATGCAGCCACTCCCCCTTTCACAACCACTCCTCCGTGGTTTGAGCAGTTTCTGTCGAAGACGGCCAGTCGAAAGGTGTGAAGTGCTCATTGTTGCCCCCTGTGTTGCCATCCAGTTTCAGATGGAAATGTGGGTGTTGACGGCATTCGTCACTTTTCAGCATTCCTAATTAGGTTCATGAATTTACAATAAAATCATTGCCAGTCGTTAGATTTCAAGTAAAGATCCAGGAAAAGCCAAGTATTTCAGAAAATGCAGAAAAAAAGACTACTGAAAACCATTGTTATTAGGTTTTGTAGGTGAAGCTGCCTGTTGCACACCATCAAAGCCAGTCGTTAGATTTCAAGTAAAGATCCAGGAAAAGCCAAGTATTTCAGAAAATGCAGAAAAAAAGACTACTGAAAACCATTGTTATTAGGTTTTGTAGGTGAAGCTGCCTGTTGCACACCATCAAAGCCACTCCAAAACTGAGCACTTACAAAAAGTAGTCTCAGTAAGTGCTCCATTTTGAAGTGGCCTGAATGTGTCATTGTTAACAGCCTTTTCCATTAACGAAGCAAGAGGTTTCAGACCTTCGAAGGCCTTTCGATAATTGTGACTGAAGAATTACAACACCAGATCATACCTCCACTTGGTAGCACTTTCTAATATCATACCAAGAACAGTGCTAAAGTCGAGGTTCGATTCAAGTGGGGCTTCCCGTCTTTTAGTTTCAGATCGTGCCTCCAGTTGCTTGACGTTAGTCTGCAAGTGCCGTCCAATGTAAATTTGTACAAGAGAGCACCTATGCCAGTTTTTCCTCGCGTTGGATCTGTTGTACCCCATCAAAGCTACTCCAAAACTAAGCACTTACATGCAGGTATTCCAAGCAAGTGCTTCACTTTGAAGGGGCCTGAACGTGTCATTTTGCATAGTCTTCATCATAAAGGAGAGAGGTTTGAGACCTCAGGTAGTTTCAGCGGAAGTACTGCAACACAAAACCATACTTCCAGATACGCTCAACAAAAGGGATTTGTGCCAGATCCTCTCAAGGCTGCCCCAAAGAGAAGCACTACTGTGATAGCATTCCAAACAAGTGCTCCTTTTTGAAGTAGTCTGGATACGTTCTTTTAATGTAGTCTTGTACATGTAGTGCAAGAGCCGTTTCATTCTCCCCTATATTTAGGAAAATATATATCCCAACACGAATTGCTGAATTGTTAGATTTCAAAATCAACTTTTACACAAAACCATGTTCCCTGCCGTTGTCTTTTTACGCCATCAAGGCCACTCCAAAACTGAGCACTTACGCCCAACAAGAACGCCCAACACTAAAGAGTGCAACCCAGTGTAATGGGGCTAAAGCAGGACTTACCATTTGTCGTTTCATCTTTCAGCCTTGGCAAAGAAGAAGAAAGACGTGTGTCCACTGAAGCTGAGGTTAATGTACAGCCTACAGGTTTGACGTACCTCGCCTTGCCATGTTTAAGTTGGCCGTGAAACAAAGTGCCAGCCGTATGCAGCCACTCCCCCTTTCACAACCACTCCTCCGTGGTTTGAGCAGTTTCTGTCGAAGACGGCCAGTCGAAAGGTGTGAAGTGCTCATTGTTGCCCCCTGTGTTGCCATCCAGTTTCAGATGGAAATGTGGGTGTTGACGGCATTCGTCACTTTTCAGCATTCCTAATTAGGTTCATGAATTTACAATAAAATCATTGCCAGTCGTTAGATTTCAAGTAAAGATCCAGGAAAAGCCAAGTATTTCAGAAAATGCAGAAAAAAAGACTACTGAAAACCATTGTTATTAGGTTTTGTAGGTGAAGCTGCCTGTTGCACACCATCAAAGCCACTCCAAAACTGAGCACTTACAAAAAGTAGTCTCAGTAAGTGCTCCATTTTGAAGTGGCCTGAATGTGTCATTGTTAACAGCCTTTTCCATTAACGAAGCAAGAGGTTTCAGACCTTCGAAGGCCTTTCGATAATTGTGACTGAAGAATTACAACACCAGATCATACCTCCACTTGGTAGCACTTTCTAATATCATACCAAGAACAGTGCTAAAGTCGAGGTTCGATTCAAGTGGGGCTTCCCGTCTTTTAGTTTCAGATCGTGCCTCCAGTTGCTTGACGTTAGTCTGCAAGTGCCGTCCAATGTAAATTTGTACAAGAGAGCACCTATGCCAGTTTTTCCTCGCGTTGGATCTGTTGTACCCCATCAAAGCTACTCCAAAACTAAGCACTTACATGCAGGTATTCCAAGCAAGTGCTTCACTTTGAAGGGGCCTGAACGTGTCATTTTGCATAGTCTTCATCATAAAGGAGAGAGGTTTGAGACCTCAGGTAGTTTCAGCGGAAGTACTGCAACACAAAACCATACTTCCAGATACGCTCAACAAAAGGGATTTGTGCCAGATCCTCTCAAGGCTGCCCCAAAGAGAAGCACTACTGTGATAGCATTCCAAACAAGTGCTCCTTTTTGAAGTAGTCTGGATACGTTCTTTTAATGTAGTCTTGTACATGTAGTGCAAGAGCCGTTTCATTCTCCCCTATATTTAGGAAAATATATATCCCAACACGAATTGCTGAATTGTTAGATTTCAAAATCAACTTTTACACAAAACCATGTTCCCTGCCGTTGTCTTTTTACGCCATCAAGGCCACTCCAAAACTGAGCACTTACGCCCAACAAGAACGCCCAACACTAAAGAGTGCAACCCAGTGTAATGGGGCTAAAGCAGGACTTACCATTTGTCGTTTCATCTTTCAGCCTTGGCAAAGAAGAAGAAAGACGTGTGTCCACTGAAGCTGAGGTTAATGTACAGCCTACAGGTTTGACGTACCTCGCCTTGCCATGTTTAAGTTGGCCGTGAAACAAAGTGCCAGCCGTATGCAGCCACTCCCCCTTTCACAACCACTCCTCCGTGGTTTGAGCAGTTTCTGTCGAAGACGGCCAGTCGAAAGGTGTGAAGTGCTCATTGTTGCCCCCTGTGTTGCCATCCAGTTTCAGATGGAAATGTGGGTGTTGACGGCATTCGTCACTTTTCAGCATTCCTAATTAGGTTCATGAATTTACAATAAAATCATTGCCAGTCGTTAGATTTCAAGTAAAGATCCAGGAAAAGCCAAGTATTTCAGAAAATGCAGAAAAAAAGACTACTGAAAACCATTGTTATTAGGTTTTGTAGGTGAAGCTGCCTGTTGCACACCATCAAAGCCAGTCGTTAGATTTCAAGTAAAGATCCAGGAAAAGCCAAGTATTTCAGAAAATGCAGAAAAAAAGACTACTGAAAACCATTGTTATTAGGTTTTGTAGGTGAAGCTGCCTGTTGCACACCATCAAAGCCACTCCAAAACTGAGCACTTACAAAAAGTAGTCTCAGTAAGTGCTCCATTTTGAAGTGGCCTGAATGTGTCATTGTTAACAGCCTTTTCCATTAACGAAGCAAGAGGTTTCAGACCTTCGAAGGCCTTTCGATAATTGTGACTGAAGAATTACAACACCAGATCATACCTCCACTTGGTAGCACTTTCTAATATCATACCAAGAACAGTGCTAAAGTCGAGGTTCGATTCAAGTGGGGCTTCCCGTCTTTTAGTTTCAGATCGTGCCTCCAGTTGCTTGACGTTAGTCTGCAAGTGCCGTCCAATGTAAATTTGTACAAGAGAGCACCTATGCCAGTTTTTCCTCGTGTTGGATCTGTTGTACCCCATCAAAGCTACTCCAAAACTAAGCACTTACATGCAGGTATTCCAAGCAAGTGCTTCACTTTGAAGGGGCCTGAACGTGTCATTTTGCATAGTCTTCATCATAAAGGAGAGAGGTTTGAGACCTCAGGTAGTTTCAGCGGAAGTACTGCAACACAAAACCATACTTCCAGATACGCTCAACAAAAGGGATTTGTGCCAGATCCTCTCAAGGCTGCCCCAAAGAGAAGCACTACTGTGATAGCATTCCAAACAAGTGCTCCTTTTTGAAGTAGTCTGGATACGTTCTTTTAATGTAGTCTTGTACATGTAGTGCAAGAGCCGTTTCATTCTCCCCTATATTTTGGAAAATATATATCCCAACACGAATTGCTGAATTGTTAGATTTCAAAATCAACTTTTACACAAAACCATGTTCCCTGCCGTTGTCTTTTTACGCCATCAAGGCCACTCCAAAACTGAGCACTTACGCCCAACAAGAACGCCCAACACTAAAGAGTGCAACCCAGTGTAATGGGGCTAAAGCAGGACTTACCATTTGTCGTTTCATCTTTCAGCCTTGGCAAAGAAGAAGAAAGACGTGTGTCCACTGAAGCTGAGGTTAATGTACAGCCTACAGGTTTGACGTACCTCGCCTTGCCATGTTTAAGTTGGCCGTGAAACAAAGTGCCAGCCGTATGCAGCCACTCCCCCTTTCACAACCACTCCTCCGTGGTTTGAGCAGTTTCTGTCGAAGACGGCCAGTCGAAAGGTGTGAAGTGCTCATTGTTGCCCCCTGTGTTGCCATCCAGTTTCAGATGGAAATGTGGGTGTTGACGGCATTCGTCACTTTTCAGCATTCCTAATTAGGTTCATGAATTTACAATAAAATAATTGCCAGTCGTTAGATTTCAAGTAAAGATCCAGGAAAAGCCAAGTATTTCAGAAAATGCAGAAAAAAAGACTACTGAAAACCATTGTTATTAGGTTTTGTAGGTGAAGCTGCCTGTTGCACACCATCAAAGCCAGTCGTTAGATTTCAAGTAAAGATCCAGGAAAAGCCAAGTATTTCAGAAAATGCAGAAAAAAAGACTACTGAAAACCATTGTTATTAGGTTTTGTAGGTGAAGCTGCCTGTTGCACACCATCAAAGCCACTCCAAAACTGAGCACTTACAAAAAGTAGTCTCAGTAAGTGCTCCATTTTGAAGTGGCCTGAATGTGTCATTGTTAACAGCCTTTTCCATTAACGAACCAAGAGGTTTCTGACCTTCGAAGGCCTTTCGATAATTGTGACTGAAGAATTACAACACCAGATCATACCTCCACTTGGTAGCACTTTCTAATATCATACCAAGAACAGTGCTAAAGTCGAGGTTCGATTCAAGTGGGGCTTCCCGTCTTTTAGTTTCAGATCGTGCCTCCAGTTGCTTGACGTTAGTCTGCAAGTGCCGTCCAATGTAAATTTGTACAAGAGAGCACCTATGCCAGTTTTTCCTCGCGTTGGATCTGTTGTACCCCATCAAAGCTACTCCAAAACTAAGCACTTACATGCAGGTATTCCAAGCAAGTGCTTCACTTTGAAGGGGCCTGAACGTGTCATTTTGCATAGTCTTCATCATAAAGGAGAGAGGTTTGAGACCTCAGGTAGTTTCAGCGGAAGTACTGCAACACAAAACCATACTTCCAGATACGCTCAACAAAAGGGATTTGTGCCAGATCCTCTCAAGGCTGCCCCAAAGAGAAGCACTACTGTGATAGCATTCCAAACAAGTGCTCCTTTTTGAAGTAGTCTGGATACGTTCTTTTAATGTAGTCTTGTACATGTAGTGCAAGAGCCGTTTCATTCTCCCCTATATTTAGGAAAATATATATCCCAACAAGAATTGCTGAATTGTTAGATTTCAAAATCAACTTTTACACAAAACCATGTTCCCTGCCATTGTCTTTTTATGCCATCAAGGCCACTCCAAAACTGAGCACTTACGCCCAACAAGAACGCCCAACACTAAAGAGTGCAACCCAGTGTAATGGGGCTAAAGCAGGACTTACCATTTGTCGTTTCAGCCTTGGCAAAGAAGAAGAAAGACTTGTGTCCACTGAAGCTGAGGTTAATGTACAGCCTACAGGTTTGACGTACCTCGCCTTGCCATGTTTAAGTTGGCCGTGAAACAAAGTGCCAGCCGTATGCAGCCACTCCCCCTTTCACAACCACTCCTCCGTGGTTTGAGCAGTTTCTGTCGAAGACGGCCAGTCGAAAGGTGTGAAGTGCTCATTGTTGCCCCCTGTGTTGCCATCCAGTTTCAGATGGAAATGTGGGTGTTGACGGCATTCGTCACTTTTCAGCATTCCTAATTAGGTTCATGAATTTACAATAAAATCATTGCCCGTCGTTAGATTTCAAGTAAAGATCCAGGAAAAGCCAAGTATTTCAGAAAATGCAGAAAAAAAGACTACTGAAAACCATTGTTATTAGGTTTTGTAGGTGAAGCTGCCTGTTGCACAACATCAAAGCCACTCCAAAACTGAGCACTTACAAAAAGTAGTCTCAGTAAGTGCTCCATTTTGAAGTGGCCTTAATGTGTTATTGTTAACAGCCTTTTCCATTAACGAAGCAAGAGGTTTCAGACCTTCGAAGGCCTTTCGATAATTGTGACTGAAGAATTACAACACCAGATCATACCTCCACTTGGTAGCACTTTCTAATATCATACCAAGAACAGTGCTAAAGTCGAGGTTCGATTCAAGTGGGGCTTCCCGTCTTTTAGTTTCAGATCGTGCCTCCAGTTGCTTGACGTTAGTCTACAAGTGCCGTCTAATGTAAATTTGTACAAGAGAGCACCTATGCCAGTTTTTCCTCGCGTTGGATCTGTTGTACCACATCAAAGCTACTCCAAAACTAAGCACTTACATGCAGGTATTCCAAGCAAGTGCTTCACTTTGAAGGGGCCTGAACGTGTCATTTTGCATAGTCTTCATCATAAAGGAGAGAGGTTTGAGACCTCAGGTAGTTTCAGCGGAAGTACTGCAACACAAAACCATACTTCCAGATACGCTCAACAAAAGGGATTTGTGCCAGATCCTCTCAAGGCTGCCCCAAAGAGAAGCACTACTGTGATAGCATTCCAAACAAGTGCTCCTTTTTGAAGTAGTCTGGATACGTTCTTTTAATGTAGTCTTGTACATGTAGTGCAAGAGCCGTTTCATTCTCCCCTATATTTAGGAAAATATATATCCCAACACGAATTGCTGAATTGTTAGATTTCAAAATCAACTTTTACACAAAACCATGTTCCCTGCCGTTGTCTTTTTACGCCATCAAGGCCACTCCAAAACTGAGCACTTACGCCCAACAAGAACGCCCAACACTAAAGAGTGCAACCCAGTGTAATGGGGCTAAAGCAGGACTTACCATTTGTCGTTTCATCTTTCAGCCTTGGCAAAGAAGAAGAAAGACGTGTGTCCACTGAAGCTGAGGTTAATGTACAGCCTACAGGTTTGACGTACCTCGCCTTGCCATGTTTAAGTTGGCCGTGAAACAAAGTGCCAGCCGTATGCAGCCACTCCCCCTTTCACAACCACTCCTCCGTGGTTTGAGCAGTTTCTGTCGAAGACGGCCAGTCGAAAGGTGTGAAGTGCTCATTGTTGCCCCCTGTGTTGCCATCCAGTTTCAGATGGAAATGTGGGTGTTGACGGCATTCGTCACTTTTCAGCATTCCTAATTAGGTTCATGAATTTACAATAAAATCATTGCCCGTCGTTAGATTTCAAGTAAAGATCCAGGAAAAGCCAAGTATTTCAGAAAATGCAGAAAAAAAGACTACTGAAAACCATTGTTATTAGGTTTTGTAGGTGAAGCTGCCTGTTGCACAACATCAAAGCCACTCCAAAACTGAGCACTTACAAAAAGTAGTCTCAGTAAGTGCTCCATTTTGAAGTGGCCTTAATGTGTTATTGTTAACAGCCTTTTCCATTAACGAAGCAAGAGGTTTCAGACCTTCGAAGGCCTTTCGATAATTGTGACTGAAGAATTACAACACCAGATCATACCTCCACTTGGTAGCACTTTCTAATATCATACCAAGAACAGTGCTAAAGTCGAGGTTCGATTCAAGTGGGGCTTCCCGTCTTTTAGTTTCAGATCGTGCCTCCAGTTGCTTGACGTTAGTCTACAAGTGCCGTCTAATGTAAATTTGTACAAGAGAGCACCTATGCCAGTTTTTCCTCGCGTTGGATCTGTTGTACCCCATCAAAGCTACTCCAAAACTAAGCACTTACATGCAGGTATTCCAAGCAAGTGCTTCACTTTGAAGGGGCCTGAACGTGTCATTTTGCATAGTCTTCATCATAAAGGAGAGAGGTTTGAGACCTCAGGTAGTTTCAGCGGAAGTACTGCAACACAAAACCATACTTCCAGATACGCTCAACAAAAGGGATTTGTGCCAGATCCTCTCAAGGCTGCCCCAAAGAGAAGCACTACTGTGATAGCATTCCAAACAAGTGCTCCTTTTTGAAGTAGTCTGGATACGTTCTTTTAATGTAGTCTTGTACATGTAGTGCAAGAGCCGTTTCATTCTCCCCTATATTTAGGAAAATATATATCCCAACACGAATTGCTGAATTGTTAGATTTCAAAATCAACTTTTACACAAAACCATGTTCCCTGCCGTTGTCTTTTTACGCCATCAAGGCCACTCCAAAACTGAGCACTTACGCCCAACAAGAAATCCCAACACTAAAGAGTGCAACCCAGTGTAATGGGGCTAAAGCAGGACTTACCATTTGTCGTTTCAGCCTTGGCAAAGAAGAAGAAAGACGTGTGTCCACTGAAGCTGAGGTTAATGTACAGCCTACAGGTTTGACGTACCTCGCCTTGCCATGTTTAAGTTGGCCGTGAAACAAAGTGCCAGCCGTATGCAGCCACTCCCCCTTTCACAACCACTCCTCCGTGGTTTGAGCAGTTTCTGTCGAAGACGGCCAGTCGAAAGGTGTGAAGTGCTCATTGTTGCCCCCTGTGTTGCCATCCAGTTTCAGATGGAAATGTGGGTGTTGACGGCATTCGTCACTTTTCAGCATTCCTAATTAGGTTCATGAATTTACAATAAAATCATTGCCAGTCGTTAGATTTCAAGTAAAGATCCAGGAAAAGCCAAGTATTTCAGAAAATGCAGAAAAAAAGACTACTGAAAACCATTGTTATTAGGTTTTGTAGGTGAAGCTGCCTGTTGCACACCATCAAAGCCAGTCGTTAGATTTCAAGTAAAGATCCAGGAAAAGCCAAGTATTTCAGAAAATGCAGAAAAAAAGACTACTGAAAACCATTGTTATTAGGTTTTGTAGGTGAAGCTGCCTGTTGCACACCATCAAAGCCACTCCAAAACTGAGCACTTACAAAAAGTAGTCTCAGTAAGTGCTCCATTTTGAAGTGGCCTGAATGTGTCATTGTTAACAGCCTTTTCCATTAACGAAGCAAGAGGTTTCAGACCTTCGAAGGCCTTTCGATAATTGTGACTGAAGAATTACAACACCAGATCATACCTCCACTTGGTAGCACTTTCTAATATCATACCAAGAACAGTGCTAAAGTCGAGGTTCGATTCAAGTGGGGCTTCCCGTCTTTTAGTTTCAGATCGTGCCTCCAGTTGCTTGACGTTAGTCTGCAAGTGCCGTCCAATGTAAATTTGTACAAGAGAGCACCTATGCCAGTTTTTCCTCGTGTTGGATCTGTTGTACCCCATCAAAGCTACTCCAAAACTAAGCACTTACATGCAGGTATTCCAAGCAAGTGCTTCACTTTGAAGGGGCCTGAACGTGTCATTTTGCATAGTCTTCATCATAAAGGAGAGAGGTTTGAGACCTCAGGTAGTTTCAGCGGAAGTACTGCAACACAAAACCATACTTCCAGATACGCTCAACAAAAGGGATTTGTGCCAGATCCTCTCAAGGCTGCCCCAAAGAGAAGCACTACTGTGATAGCATTCCAAACAAGTGCTCCTTTTTGAAGTAGTCTGGATACGTTCTTTTAATGTAGTCTTGTACATGTAGTGCAAGAGCCGTTTCATTCTCCCCTATATTTTGGAAAATATATATCCCAACACGAATTGCTGAATTGTTAGATTTCAAAATCAACTTTTACACAAAACCATGTTCCCTGCCGTTGTCTTTTTACGCCATCAAGGCCACTCCAAAACTGAGCACTTACGCCCAACAAGAACGCCCAACACTAAAGAGTGCAACCCAGTGTAATGGGGCTAAAGCAGGACTTACCATTTGTCGTTTCATCTTTCAGCCTTGGCAAAGAAGAAGAAAGACGTGTGTCCACTGAAGCTGAGGTTAATGTACAGCCTACAGGTTTGACGTACCTCGCCTTGCCATGTTTAAGTTGGCCGTGAAACAAAGTGCCAGCCGTATGCAGCCACTCCCCCTTTCACAACCACTCCTCCGTGGTTTGAGCAGTTTCTGTCGAAGACGGCCAGTCGAAAGGTGTGAAGTGCTCATTGTTGCCCCCTGTGTTGCCATCCAGTTTCAGATGGAAATGTGGGTGTTGACGGCATTCGTCACTTTTCAGCATTCCTAATTAGGTTCATGAATTTACAATAAAATAATTGCCAGTCGTTAGATTTCAAGTAAAGATCCAGGAAAAGCCAAGTATTTCAGAAAATGCAGAAAAAAAGACTACTGAAAACCATTGTTATTAGGTTTTGTAGGTGAAGCTGCCTGTTGCACACCATCAAAGCCAGTCGTTAGATTTCAAGTAAAGATCCAGGAAAAGCCAAGTATTTCAGAAAATGCAGAAAAAAAGACTACTGAAAACCATTGTTATTAGGTTTTGTAGGTGAAGCTGCCTGTTGCACACCATCAAAGCCACTCCAAAACTGAGCACTTACAAAAAGTAGTCTCAGTAAGTGCTCCATTTTGAAGTGGCCTGAATGTGTCATTGTTAACAGCCTTTTCCATTAACGAACCAAGAGGTTTCTGACCTTCGAAGGCCTTTCGATAATTGTGACTGAAGAATTACAACACCAGATCATACCTCCACTTGGTAGCACTTTCTAATATCATACCAAGAACAGTGCTAAAGTCGAGGTTCGATTCAAGTGGGGCTTCCCGTCTTTTAGTTTCAGATCGTGCCTCCAGTTGCTTGACGTTAGTCTGCAAGTGCCGTCCAATGTAAATTTGTACAAGAGAGCACCTATGCCAGTTTTTCCTCGCGTTGGATCTGTTGTACCCCATCAAAGCTACTCCAAAACTAAGCACTTACATGCAGGTATTCCAAGCAAGTGCTTCACTTTGAAGGGGCCTGAACGTGTCATTTTGCATAGTCTTCATCATAAAGGAGAGAGGTTTGAGACCTCAGGTAGTTTCAGCGGAAGTACTGCAACACAAAACCATACTTCCAGATACGCTCAACAAAAGGGATTTGTGCCAGATCCTCTCAAGGCTGCCCCAAAGAGAAGCACTACTGTGATAGCATTCCAAACAAGTGCTCCTTTTTGAAGTAGTCTGGATACGTTCTTTTAATGTAGTCTTGTACATGTAGTGCAAGAGCCGTTTCATTCTCCCCTATATTTAGGAAAATATATATCCCAACAAGAATTGCTGAATTGTTAGATTTCAAAATCAACTTTTACACAAAACCATGTTCCCTGCCATTGTCTTTTTATGCCATCAAGGCCACTCCAAAACTGAGCACTTACGCCCAACAAGAACGCCCAACACTAAAGAGTGCAACCCAGTGTAATGGGGCTAAAGCAGGACTTACCATTTGTCGTTTCAGCCTTGGCAAAGAAGAAGAAAGACTTGTGTCCACTGAAGCTGAGGTTAATGTACAGCCTACAGGTTTGACGTACCTCGCCTTGCCATGTTTAAGTTGGCCGTGAAACAAAGTGCCAGCCGTATGCAGCCACTCCCCCTTTCACAACCACTCCTCCGTGGTTTGAGCAGTTTCTGTCGAAGACGGCCAGTCGAAAGGTGTGAAGTGCTCATTGTTGCCCCCTGTGTTGCCATCCAGTTTCAGATGGAAATGTGGGTGTTGACGGCATTCGTCACTTTTCAGCATTCCTAATTAGGTTCATGAATTTACAATAAAATCATTGCCCGTCGTTAGATTTCAAGTAAAGATCCAGGAAAAGCCAAGTATTTCAGAAAATGCAGAAAAAAAGACTACTGAAAACCATTGTTATTAGGTTTTGTAGGTGAAGCTGCCTGTTGCACAACATCAAAGCCACTCCAAAACTGAGCACTTACAAAAAGTAGTCTCAGTAAGTGCTCCATTTTGAAGTGGCCTTAATGTGTTATTGTTAACAGCCTTTTCCATTAACGAAGCAAGAGGTTTCAGACCTTCGAAGGCCTTTCGATAATTGTGACTGAAGAATTACAACACCAGATCATACCTCCACTTGGTAGCACTTTCTAATATCATACCAAGAACAGTGCTAAAGTCGAGGTTCGATTCAAGTGGGGCTTCCCGTCTTTTAGTTTCAGATCGTGCCTCCAGTTGCTTGACGTTAGTCTACAAGTGCCGTCTAATGTAAATTTGTACAAGAGAGCACCTATGCCAGTTTTTCCTCGCGTTGGATCTGTTGTACCACATCAAAGCTACTCCAAAACTAAGCACTTACATGCAGGTATTCCAAGCAAGTGCTTCACTTTGAAGGGGCCTGAACGTGTCATTTTGCATAGTCTTCATCATAAAGGAGAGAGGTTTGAGACCTCAGGTAGTTTCAGCGGAAGTACTGCAACACAAAACCATACTTCCAGATACGCTCAACAAAAGGGATTTGTGCCAGATCCTCTCAAGGCTGCCCCAAAGAGAAGCACTACTGTGATAGCATTCCAAACAAGTGCTCCTTTTTGAAGTAGTCTGGATACGTTCTTTTAATGTAGTCTTGTACATGTAGTGCAAGAGCCGTTTCATTCTCCCCTATATTTAGGAAAATATATATCCCAACACGAATTGCTGAATTGTTAGATTTCAAAATCAACTTTTACACAAAACCATGTTCCCTGCCGTTGTCTTTTTACGCCATCAAGGCCACTCCAAAACTGAGCACTTACGCCCAACAAGAACGCCCAACACTAAAGAGTGCAACCCAGTGTAATGGGGCTAAAGCAGGACTTACCATTTGTCGTTTCATCTTTCAGCCTTGGCAAAGAAGAAGAAAGACGTGTGTCCACTGAAGCTGAGGTTAATGTACAGCCTACAGGTTTGACGTACCTCGCCTTGCCATGTTTAAGTTGGCCGTGAAACAAAGTGCCAGCCGTATGCAGCCACTCCCCCTTTCACAACCACTCCTCCGTGGTTTGAGCAGTTTCTGTCGAAGACGGCCAGTCGAAAGGTGTGAAGTGCTCATTGTTGCCCCCTGTGTTGCCATCCAGTTTCAGATGGAAATGTGGGTGTTGACGGCATTCGTCACTTTTCAGCATTCCTAATTAGGTTCATGAATTTACAATAAAATCATTGCCAGTCGTTAGATTTCAAGTAAAGATCCAGGAAAAGCCAAGTATTTCAGAAAATGCAGAAAAAAAGACTACTGAAAACCATTGTTATTAGGTTTTGTAGGTGAAGCTGCCTGTTGCACACCATCAAAGCCACTCCAAAACTGAGCACTTACAAAAAGTAGTCTCAGTAAGTGCTCCATTTTGAAGTGGCCTGAATGTGTCATTGTTAACAGCCTTTTCCATTAACGAACCAAGAGGTTTCTGACCTTCGAAGGCCTTTCGATAATTGTGACTGAAGAATTACAACACCAGATCATACCTCCACTTGGTAGCACTTTCTAATATCATACCAAGAACAGTGCTAAAGTCGAGGTTCGATTCAAGTGGGGCTTCCCGTCTTTTAGTTTCAGATCGTGCCTCCAGTTGCTTGACGTTAGTCTGCAAGTGCCGTCCAATGTAAATTTGTACAAGAGAGCACCTATGCCAGTTTTTCCTCGCGTTGGATCTGTTGTACCCCATCAAAGCTACTCCAAAACTAAGCACTTACATGCAGGTATTCCAAGCAAGTGCTTCACTTTGAAGGGGCCTGAACGTGTCATTTTGCATAGTCTTCATCATAAAGGAGAGAGGTTTGAGACCTCAGGTAGTTTCAGCGGAAGTACTGCAACACAAAACCATACTTCCAGATACGCTCAACAAAAGGGATTTGTGCCAGATCCTCTCAAGGCTGCCCCAAAGAGAAGCACTACTGTGATAGCATTCCAAACAAGTGCTCCTTTTTGAAGTAGTCTGGATACGTTCTTTTAATGTAGTCTTGTACATGTAGTGCAAGAGCCGTTTCATTCTCCCCTATATTTAGGAAAATATATATCCCAACACGAATTGCTGAATTGTTAGATTTCAAAATCAACTTTTACACAAAACCATGTTCCCTGCCGTTGTCTTTTTACGCCATCAAGGCCACTCCAAAACTGAGCACTTACGCCCAACAAGAAATCCCAACACTAAAGAGTGCAACCCAGTGTAATGGGGCTAAAGCAGGACTTACCATTTGTCGTTTCAGCCTTGGCAAAGAAGAAGAAAGACGTGTGTCCACTGAAGCTGAGGTTAATGTACAGCCTACAGGTTTGACGTACCTCGCCTTGCCATGTTTAAGTTGGCCGTGAAACAAAGTGCCAGCCGTATGCAGCCACTCCCCCTTTCACAACCACTCCTCCGTGGTTTGAGCAGTTTCTGTCGAAGACGGCCAGTCGAAAGGTGTGAAGTGCTCATTGTTGCCCCCTGTGTTGCCATCCAGTTTCAGATGGAAATGTGGGTGTTGACGGCATTCGTCACTTTTCAGCATTCCTAATTAGGTTCATGAATTTACAATAAAATCATTGCCAGTCGTTAGATTTCAAGTAAAGATCCAGGAAAAGCCAAGTATTTCAGAAAATGCAGAAAAAAAGACTACTGAAAACCATTGTTATTAGGTTTTGTAGGTGAAGCTGCCTGTTGCACACCATCAAAGCCAGTCGTTAGATTTCAAGTAAAGATCCAGGAAAAGCCAAGTATTTCAGAAAATGCAGAAAAAAAGACTACTGAAAACCATTGTTATTAGGTTTTGTAGGTGAAGCTGCCTGTTGCACACCATCAAAGCCACTCCAAAACTGAGCACTTACAAAAAGTAGTCTCAGTAAGTGCTCCATTTTGAAGTGGCCTGAATGTGTCATTGTTAACAGCCTTTTCCATTAACGAAGCAAGAGGTTTCAGACCTTCGAAGGCCTTTCGATAATTGTGACTGAAGAATTACAACACCAGATCATACCTCCACTTGGTAGCACTTTCTAATATCATACCAAGAACAGTGCTAAAGTCGAGGTTCGATTCAAGTGGGGCTTCCCGTCTTTTAGTTTCAGATCGTGCCTCCAGTTGCTTGACGTTAGTCTGCAAGTGCCGTCCAATGTAAATTTGTACAAGAGAGCACCTATGCCAGTTTTTCCTCGCGTTGGATCTGTTGTACCCCATCAAAGCTACTCCAAAACTAAGCACTTACATGCAGGTATTCCAAGCAAGTGCTTCACTTTGAAGGGGCCTGAACGTGTCATTTTGCATAGTCTTCATCATAAAGGAGAGAGGTTTGAGACCTCAGGTAGTTTCAGCGGAAGTACTGCAACACAAAACCATACTTCCAGATACGCTCAACAAAAGGGATTTGTGCCAGATCCTCTCAAGGCTGCCCCAAAGAGAAGCACTACTGTGATAGCATTCCAAACAAGTGCTCCTTTTTGAAGTAGTCTGGATACGTTCTTTTAATGTAGTCTTGTACATGTAGTGCAAGAGCCGTTTCATTCTCCCCTATATTTAGGAAAATATATATCCCAACACGAATTGCTGAATTGTTAGATTTCAAAATCAACTTTTACACAAAACCATGTTCCCTGCCGTTGTCTTTTTACGCCATCAAGGCCACTCCAAAACTGAGCACTTACGCCCAACAAGAACGCCCAACACTAAAGAGTGCAACCCAGTGTAATGGGGCTAAAGCAGGACTTACCATTTGTCGTTTCATCTTTCAGCCTTGGCAAAGAAGAAGAAAGACGTGTGTCCACTGAAGCTGAGGTTAATGTACAGCCTACAGGTTTGACGTACCTCGCCTTGCCATGTTTAAGTTGGCCGTGAAACAAAGTGCCAGCCGTATGCAGCCACTCCCCCTTTCACAACCACTCCTCCGTGGTTTGAGCAGTTTCTGTCGAAGACGGCCAGTCGAAAGGTGTGAAGTGCTCATTGTTGCCCCCTGTGTTGCCATCCAGTTTCAGATGGAAATGTGGGTGTTGACGGCATTCGTCACTTTTCAGCATTCCTAATTAGGTTCATGAATTTACAATAAAATCATTGCCAGTCGTTAGATTTCAAGTAAAGATCCAGGAAAAGCCAAGTATTTCAGAAAATGCAGAAAAAAAGACTACTGAAAACCATTGTTATTAGGTTTTGTAGGTGAAGCTGCCTGTTGCACACCATCAAAGCCAGTCGTTAGATTTCAAGTAAAGATCCAGGAAAAGCCAAGTATTTCAGAAAATGCAGAAAAAAAGACTACTGAAAACCATTGTTATTAGGTTTTGTAGGTGAAGCTGCCTGTTGCACACCATCAAAGCCACTCCAAAACTGAGCACTTACAAAAAGTAGTCTCAGTAAGTGCTCCATTTTGAAGTGGCCTGAATGTGTCATTGTTAACAGCCTTTTCCATTAACGAAGCAAGAGGTTTCAGACCTTCGAAGGCCTTTCGATAATTGTGACTGAAGAATTACAACACCAGATCATACCTCCACTTGGTAGCACTTTCTAATATCATACCAAGAACAGTGCTAAAGTCGAGGTTCGATTCAAGTGGGGCTTCCCGTCTTTTAGTTTCAGATCGTGCCTCCAGTTGCTTGACGTTAGTCTGCAAGTGCCGTCCAATGTAAATTTGTACAAGAGAGCACCTATGCCAGTTTTTCCTCGTGTTGGATCTGTTGTACCCCATCAAAGCTACTCCAAAACTAAGCACTTACATGCAGGTATTCCAAGCAAGTGCTTCACTTTGAAGGGGCCTGAACGTGTCATTTTGCATAGTCTTCATCATAAAGGAGAGAGGTTTGAGACCTCAGGTAGTTTCAGCGGAAGTACTGCAACACAAAACCATACTTCCAGATACGCTCAACAAAAGGGATTTGTGCCAGATCCTCTCAAGGCTGCCCCAAAGAGAAGCACTACTGTGATAGCATTCCAAACAAGTGCTCCTTTTTGAAGTAGTCTGGATACGTTCTTTTAATGTAGTCTTGTACATGTAGTGCAAGAGCCGTTTCATTCTCCCCTATATTTTGGAAAATATATATCCCAACACGAATTGCTGAATTGTTAGATTTCAAAATCAACTTTTACACAAAACCATGTTCCCTGCCGTTGTCTTTTTACGCCATCAAGGCCACTCCAAAACTGAGCACTTACGCCCAACAAGAACGCCCAACACTAAAGAGTGCAACCCAGTGTAATGGGGCTAAAGCAGGACTTACCATTTGTCGTTTCATCTTTCAGCCTTGGCAAAGAAGAAGAAAGACGTGTGTCCACTGAAGCTGGGGTTAATGTACAGCCTACAGGTTTGACGTACCTCGCCTTGCCATGTTTAAGTTGGCCGTGAAACAAAGTGCCAGCCGTATGCAGCCACTCCCCCTTTCACAACCACTCCTCCGTGGTTTGAGCAGTTTCTGTCGAAGACGGCCAGTCGAAAGGTGTGAAGTGCTCATTGTTGCCCCCTGTGTTGCCATCCAGTTTCAGATGGAAATGTGGGTGTTGACGGCATTCGTCACTTTTCAGCATTCCTAATTAGGTTCATGAATTTACAATAAAATAATTGCCAGTCGTTAGATTTCAAGTAAAGATCCAGGAAAAGCCAAGTATTTCAGAAAATGCAGAAAAAAAGACTACTGAAAACCATTGTTATTAGGTTTTGTAGGTGAAGCTGCCTGTTGCACACCATCAAAGCCAGTCGTTAGATTTCAAGTAAAGATCCAGGAAAAGCCAAGTATTTCAGAAAATGCAGAAAAAAAGACTACTGAAAACCATTGTTATTAGGTTTTGTAGGTGAAGCTGCCTGTTGCACACCATCAAAGCCACTCCAAAACTGAGCACTTACAAAAAGTAGTCTCAGTAAGTGCTCCATTTTGAAGTGGCCTGAATGTGTCATTGTTAACAGCCTTTTCCATTAACGAACCAAGAGGTTTCTGACCTTCGAAGGCCTTTCGATAATTGTGACTGAAGAATTACAACACCAGATCATACCTCCACTTGGTAGCACTTTCTAATATCATACCAAGAACAGTGCTAAAGTCGAGGTTCGATTCAAGTGGGGCTTCCCGTCTTTTAGTTTCAGATCGTGCCTCCAGTTGCTTGACGTTAGTCTGCAAGTGCCGTCCAATGTAAATTTGTACAAGAGAGCACCTATGCCAGTTTTTCCTCGCGTTGGATCTGTTGTACCCCATCAAAGCTACTCCAAAACTAAGCACTTACATGCAGGTATTCCAAGCAAGTGCTTCACTTTGAAGGGGCCTGAACGTGTCATTTTGCATAGTCTTCATCATAAAGGAGAGAGGTTTGAGACCTCAGGTAGTTTCAGCGGAAGTACTGCAACACAAAACCATACTTCCAGATACGCTCAACAAAAGGGATTTGTGCCAGATCCTCTCAAGGCTGCCCCAAAGAGAAGCACTACTGTGATAGCATTCCAAACAAGTGCTCCTTTTTGAAGTAGTCTGGATACGTTCTTTTAATGTAGTCTTGTACATGTAGTGCAAGAGCCGTTTCATTCTCCCCTATATTTAGGAAAATATATATCCCAACAAGAATTGCTGAATTGTTAGATTTCAAAATCAACTTTTACACAAAACCATGTTCCCTGCCATTGTCTTTTTATGCCATCAAGGCCACTCCAAAACTGAGCACTTACGCCCAACAAGAACGCCCAACACTAAAGAGTGCAACCCAGTGTAATGGGGCTAAAGCAGGACTTACCATTTGTCGTTTCATCTTTCAGCCTTGGCAAAGAAGAAGAAAGACTTGTGTCCACTGAAGCTGAGGTTAATGTACAGCCTACAGGTTTGACGTACCTCGCCTTGCCATGTTTAAGTTGGCCGTGAAACAAAGTGCCAGCCGTATGCAGCCACTCCCCCTTTCACAACCACTCCTCCGTGGTTTGAGCAGTTTCTGTCGAAGACGGCCAGTCGAAAGGTGTGAAGTGCTCATTGTTGCCCCCTGTGTTGCCATCCAGTTTCAGATGGAAATGTGGGTGTTGACGGCATTCGTCACTTTTCAGCATTCCTAATTAGGTTCATGAATTTACAATAAAATCATTGCCAGTCGTTAGATTTCAAGTAAAGATCCAGGAAAAGCCAAGTATTTCAGAAAATGCAGAAAAAAAGACTACTGAAAACCATCGTTATTAGGTTTTGTAGGTGAAGCTGCCTGTTGCACACCATCAAAGCCACTCCAAAACTGAGCACTTACAAAAAGTAGTCTCAGTAAGTGCTCCATTTTGAAGTGGCCTGAATGTGTCATTGTTAACAGCCTTTTCCATTAACGAAGCAAGAGGTTTCAGACCTTCGAAGGCCTTTCGATAATTGTGACTGAAGAATTACAACACCAGATCATACCTCCACTTGGTAGCACTTTCTAATATCATACCAAGAACAGTGCAAAAGTCGAGGTTCGATTCAAGTGGGGCTTCCCGTCTTTTAGTTTCAGATCGTGCCTCCAGTTGCTTGACGTTAGTCTACAAGTGCCGTCAAATGTAAATTTGTACAAGAGAGCACCTATGCCAGTTTTTCCTCGCGTTGGATCTGTTGTACCCCATCAAAGCTACTCCAAAACTAAGCACTTACATGCAGGTATTCCAAGCAAGTGCTTCACTTGGTAGGGGCCTGAACGTGTCATTTTGCATAGTCTTCATCATAAAGGAGAGAGGTTTGAGACCTCAGGTAGTTTCAGCGGAAGTACTGCAACACAAAACCATACTTCCAGATACGCTCAACAAAAGGGATTTGTGCCAGATCCTCTCAAGGCTGCCCCAAAGAGAAGCACTACTGTGATAGCATTCCAAACAAGTGCTCCTTTTTGAAGTAGTCTGGATACGTTCTTTTAATGTAGTCTTGTACATGTAGTGCAAGAGCCGTTTCATTCTCCCCTATATTTAGGAAAATATATATCCCAACACGAATTGCTGAATTGTTAGATTTCAAAATCAACTTTTACACAAAACCATGTTCCCTGCCGTTGTCTTTTTACGCCATCAAGGCCACTCCAAAACTGAGCACTTACGCCCAACAAGAAATCCCAACACTAAAGAGTGCAACCCAGTGTAATGGGGCTAAAGCAGGACTTACCATTTGTCGTTTCAGCCTTGGCAAAGAAGAAGAAAGACGTGTGTCCACTGAAGCTGAGGTTAATGTACAGCCTACAGGTTTGACGTACCTCGCCTTGCCATGTTTAAGTTGGCCGTGAAACAAAGTGCCAGCCGTATGCAGCCACTCCCCCTTTCACAACCACTCCTCCGTGGTTTGAGCAGTTTCTGTCGAAGACGGCCAGTCGAAAGGTGTGAAGTGCTCATTGTTGCCCCCTGTGTTGCCATCCAGTTTCAGATGGAAATGTGGGTGTTGACGGCATTCGTCACTTTTCAGCATTCCTAATTAGGTTCATGAATTTACAATAAAATCATTGCCAGTCGTTAGATTTCAAGTAAAGATCCAGGAAAAGCCAAGTATTTCAGAAAATGCAGAAAAAAAGACTACTGAAAACCATTGTTATTAGGTTTTGTAGGTGAAGCTGCCTGTTGCACACCATCAAAGCCATTCCAAAACTGAGCACTTACAAAAAGTAGTCTCAGTAAGTGCTCCATTTTGAAGTGGCCTGAATGTGTCATTGTTAACAGCCTTTTCCATTAACGAAGCAAGAGGTTTCAGACCTTCGAAGGCCTTTCGATAATTGTGACTGAAGAATTACAACACCAGATCATACCTCCACTTGGTAGCACTTTCTAATATCATACCAAGAACAGTGCTAAAGTCGAGGTTCGATTCAAGTGGGGCTTCCCGTCTTTTAGTTTCAGATCGTGCCTCCAGTTGCTTGACGTTAGTCTACAAGTGCCGTCTAATGTAAATTTGTACAAGAGAGCACCTATGCCAGTTTTTCCTCGCGTTGGATCTGTTGTACCCCATCAAAGCTACTCCAAAACTAAGCACTTACATGCAGGTATTCCAAGCAAGTGCTTCACTTTGAAGGGGCCTGAACGTGTCATTTTGCATAGTCTTCATCATAAAGGAGAGAGGTTTGAGACCTCAGGTAGTTTCAGCGGAAGTACTGCAACACAAAACCATACTTCCAGATACGCTCAACAAAAGGGATTTGTGCCAGATCCTCTCAAGGCTGCCCCAAAGAGAAGCACTACTGTGATAGCATTCCAAACAAGTGCTCCTTTTTGAAGTAGTCTGGATATGTTCTTTTAATGTAGTCTTGTACATGTAGTGCAAGAGCCGTTTCATTCTCCCCTATATTTAGGAAAATATATATCCCAACACGAATTGCTGAATTGTTAGATTTCAAAATCAACTTTTACACAAAACCATGTTCCCTGCCGTTGTCTTTTTACGCCATCAAGGCCACTCCAAAACTGAGCACTTACGCCCAACAAGAACGCCCAACACTAAAGAGTGCAACCCAGTGTAATGGGGCTAAAGCAGGACTTACCATTTGTCGTTTCAGCCTTGGCAAAGAAGAAGAAAGACGTGTGTCCACTGAAGCTGAGGTTAATGTACAGCCTACAGGTTTGACGTACCTCGCCTTGCCATGTTTAAGTTGGCCGTGAAACAAAGTGCCAGCCGTATGCAGCCACTCCCCCTTTCACAACCACTCCTCCGTGGTTTGAGCAGTTTCTGTCGAAGACGGCCAGTCGAAAGGTGTGAAGTGCTCATTGTTGCCCCCTGTGTTGCCATCCAGTTTCAGATGGAAATGTGGGTGTTGACGGCATTCGTCACTTTTCAGCATTCCTAATTAGGTTCATGAATTTACAATAAAATAATTGCCAGTCGTTAGATTTCAAGTAAAGATCCAGGAAAAGCCAAGTATTTCAGAAAATGCAGAAAAAAAGACTACTGAAAACCATTGTTATTAGGTTTTGTAGGTGAAGCTGCCTGTTGCACACCATCAAAGCCATTCCAAAACTGAGCACTTACAAAAAGTAGTCTCAGTAAGTGCTCCATTTTGAAGTGGCCTGAATGTGTCATTGTTAACAGCCTTTTCCATTAACGAACCAAGAGGTTTCTGACCTTCGAAGGCCTTTCGATAATTGTGACTGAAGAATTACAACACCAGATCATACCTCCACTTGGTAGCACTTTCTAATATCATACCAAGAACAGTGCTAAAGTCGAGGTTCGATTCAAGTGGGGCTTCCCGTCTTTTAGTTTCAGATCGTGCCTCCAGTTGCTTGACGTTAGTCTGCAAGTGCCGTCCAATGTAAATTTGTACAAGAGAGCACCTATGCCAGTTTTTCCTCGCGTTGGATCTGTTGTACCCCATCAAAGCTACTCCAAAACTAAGCACTTACATGCAGGTATTCCAAGCAAGTGCTTCACTTTGAAGGGGCCTGAACGTGTCATTTTGCATAGTCTTCATCATAAAGGAGAGAGGTTTGAGACCTCAGGTAGTTTCACAAAACATGGTTTTGTGTAAACAAAAGGGATTTGTGCCAGATCCTCTCAAGGCTGCCCCAAAGAGAAGCACTACTGTGATAGCATTCCAAACAAGTGCTCCTTTTTGAAGTAGTCTGGATACGTTCTTTTAATGTAGTCTTGTACATGTAGTGCAAGAGCCGTTTCATTCTCCCCTATATTTAGGAAAATATATATCCCAACAAGAATTGCTGAATTGTTAGATTTCAAAATCAACTTTTACACAAAACCATGTTCCCTGCCATTGTCTTTTTATGCCATCAAGGCCACTCCAAAACTGAGCACTTACGCCCAACAAGAACGCCCAACACTAAAGAGTGCAACCCAGTGTAATGGGGCTAAAGCAGGACTTACCATTTGTCGTTTCATCTTTCAGCCTTGGCAAAGAAGAAGAAAGACTTGTGTCCACTGAAGCTGAGGTTAATGTACAGCCTACAGGTTTGACGTACCTCGCCTTGCCATGTTTAAGTTGGCCGTGAAACAAAGTGCCAGCCGTATGCAGCCACTCCCCCTTTCACAACCACTCCTCCGTGGTTTGAGCAGTTTCTGTCGAAGACGGCCAGTCGAAAGGTGTGAAGTGCTCATTGTTGCCCCCTGTGTTGCCATCCAGTTTCAGATGGAAATGTGGGTGTTGACGGCATTCGTCACTTTTCAGCATTCCTAATTAGGTTCATGAATTTACAATAAAATCATTGCCAGTCGTTAGATTTCAAGTAAAGATCCAGGAAAAGCCAAGTATTTCAGAAAATGCAGAAAAAAAGACTACTGAAAACCATTGTTATTAGGTTTTGTAGGTGAAGCTGCCTGTTGCACACCATCAAAGCCATTCCAAAACTGAGCACTTACAAAAAGTAGTCTCAGTAAGTGCTCCATTTTGAAGTGGCCTGAATGTGTCATTGTTAACAGCCTTTTCCATTAACGAAGCAAGAGGTTTCAGACCTTCGAAGGCCTTTCGATAATTGTGACTGAAGAATTACAACACCAGATCATACCTCCACTTGGTAGCACTTTCTAATATCATACCAAGAACAGTGCTAAAGTCGAGGTTCGATTCAAGTGGGGCTTCCCGTCTTTTAGTTTCAGATCGTGCCTCCAGTTGCTTGACGTTAGTCTACAAGTGCCGTCTAATGTAAATTTGTACAAGAGAGCACCTATGCCAGTTTTTCCTCGCGTTGGATCTGTTGTACCACATCAAAGCTACTCCAAAACTAAGCACTTACATGCAGGTATTCCAAGCAAGTGCTTCACTTTGAAGGGGCCTGAACGTGTCATTTTGCATAGTCTTCATCATAAAGGAGAGAGGTTTGAGACCTCAGGTAGTTTCAGCGGAAGTACTGCAACACAAAACCATACTTCCAGATACGCTCAACAAAAGGGATTTGTGCCAGATCCTCTCAAGGCTGCCCCAAAGAGAAGCACTACTGTGATAGCATTCCAAACAAGTGCTCCTTTTTGAAGTAGTCTGGATACGTTCTTTTAATGTAGTCTTGTACATGTAGTGCAAGAGCCGTTTCATTCTCCCCTATATTTAGGAAAATATATATCCCAACACGAATTGCTGAATTGTTAGATTTCAAAATCAACTTTTACACAAAACCATGTTCCCTGCCGTTGTCTTTTTACGCCATCAAGGCCACTCCAAAACTGAGCACTTACGCCCAACAAGAACGCCCAACACTAAAGAGTGCAACCCAGTGTAATGGGGCTAAAGCAGGACTTACCATTTGTCGTTTCAGCCTTGGCAAAGAAGAAGAAAGACGTGTGTCCACTGAAGCTGAGGTTAATGTACAGCCTACAGGTTTGACGTACCTCGCCTTGCCATGTTTAAGTTGGCCGTGAAACAAAGTGCCAGCCGTATGCAGCCACTCCCCCTTTCACAACCACTCCTCCGTGGTTTGAGCAGTTTCTGTCGAAGACGGCCAGTCGAAAGGTGTGAAGTGCTCATTGTTGCCACCTGTGTTGCCATCCAGTTTCAGATGGAAATGTGGGTGTTGACGGCATTCGTCACTTTTCAGCATTCCTAATTAGGTTCATGAATTTACAATAAAATCATTGCCAGTCGTTAGATTTCAAGTAAAGATCCAGGAAAAGCCAAGTATTTCAGAAAATGCAGAAAAAAAGACTACTGAAAACCATTGTTATTAGGTTTTGTAGGTGAAGCTGCCTGTTGCACACCATCAAAGCCACTCCAAAACTGAGCACTTACAAAAAGTAGTCTCAGTAAGTGCTCCATTTTGAAGTGGCCTGAATGTGTCATTGTTAACAGCCTTTTCCATTAACGAAGCAAGAGGTTTCAGACCTTCGAAGGCCTTTCGATAATTGTGACTGAAGAATTACAACACCAGATCATACCTCCACTTGGTAGCACTTTCTAATATCATACCAAGAACAGTGCTAAAGTCGAGGTTCGATTCAAGTGGGGCTTCCCGTCTTTTAGTTTCAGATCGTGCCTCCAGTTGCTTGACGTTAGTCTACAAGTGCCGTCTAATGTAAATTTGTACAAGAGAGCACCTATGCCAGTTTTTCCTCGCGTTGGATCTGTTGTACCCCATCAAAGCTACTCCAAAACTAAGCACTTACATGCAGGTATTCCAAGCAAGTGCTTCACTTTGAAGGGGCCTGAACGTGTCATTTTGCATAGTCTTCATCATAAAGGAGAGAGGTTTGAGACCTCAGGTAGTTTCAGCGGAAGTACTGCAACACAAAACCATACTTCCAGATACGCTCAACAAAAGGGATTTGTGCCAGATCCTCTCAAGGCTGCCCCAAAGAGAAGCACTACTGTGATAGCATTCCAAACAAGTGCTCCTTTTTGAAGTAGTCTGGATACGTTCTTTTAATGTATTCTTGTACATGTAGTGCAAGAGCCGTTTCATTCTCCCCTATATTTAGGAAAATATATATCCCAACACGAATTGCTGAATTGTTAGATTTCAAAATCAACTTTTACACAAAACCATGTTCCCTGCCATTGTCTTTTTATGCCATCAAGGCCACTCCAAAACTGAGCACTTACGCCCAACAAGAACGCCCAACACTAAAGAGTGCAACCCAGTGTAATGGGGCTAAAGCAGGACTTACCATTTGTCGTTTCAGCCTTGGCAAAGAAGAAGAAAGACGTGTGTCCACTGAAGCTGAGGTTAATGTACAGCCTACAGGTTTGACGTACCTCGCCTTGCCATGTTTAAGTTGGCCGTGAAACAAAGTGCCAGCCGTATGCAGCCACTCCCCCTTTCACAACCACTCCTCCGTGGTTTGAGCAGTTTCTGTCGAAGACGGCCAGTCGAAAGGTGTGAAGTGCTCATTGTTGCCCCCTGTGTTGCCATCCAGTTTCAGATGGAAATGTGGGTGTTGACGGCATTCGTCACTTTTCAGCATTCCTAATTAGGTTCATGAATTTACAATAAAATCATTGCCAGTCGTTAGATTTCAAGTAAAGATCCAGGAAAAGCCAAGTATTTCAGAAAATGCAGAAAAAAAGACTACTGAAAACCATTGTTATTAGGTTTTGTAGGTGAAGCTGCCTGTTGCACAACATCAAAGCCACTCCAAAACTGAGCACTTACAAAAAGTAGTCTCAGTAAGTGCTCCATTTTGAAGTGGCCTTAATGTGTTATTGTTAACAGCCTTTTCCATTAACGAAGCAAGAGGTTTCAGACCTTCGAAGGCCTTTCGATAATTGTGACTGAAGAATTACAACACCAGATCATACCTCCACTTGGTAGCACTTTCTAATATCATACCAAGAACAGTGCTAAAGTCGAGGTTCGATTCAAGTGGGGCTTCCCGTCTTTTAGTTTCAGATCGTGCCTCCAGTTGCTTGACGTTAGTCTACAAGTGCCGTCTAATGTAAATTTGTACAAGAGAGCACCTATGCCAGTTTTTCCTCGCGTTGGATCTGTTGTACCACATCAAAGCTACTCCAAAACTAAGCACTTACATGCAGGTATTCCAAGCAAGTGCTTCACTTTGAAGGGGCCTGAACGTGTCATTTTGCATAGTCTTCATCATAAAGGAGAGAGGTTTGAGACCTCAGGTAGTTTCAGCGGAAGTACTGCAACACAAAACCATACTTCCAGATACGCTCAACAAAAGGGATTTGTGCCAGATCCTCTCAAGGCTGCCCCAAAGAGAAGCACTACTGTGATAGCATTCCAAACAAGTGCTCCTTTTTGAAGTAGTCTGGATACGTTCTTTTAATGTAGTCTTGTACATGTAGTGCAAGAGCCGTTTCATTCTCCCCTATATTTAGGAAAATATATATCCCAACACGAATTGCTGAATTGTTAGATTTCAAAATCAACTTTTACACAAAACCATGTTCCCTGCCGTTGTCTTTTTACGCCATCAAGGCCACTCCAAAACTGAGCACTTACGCCCAACAAGAACGCCCAACACTAAAGAGTGCAACCCAGTGTAATGGGGCTAAAGCAGGACTTACCATTTGTCGTTTCAGCCTTGGCAAAGAAGAAGAAAGACGTGTGTCCACTGAAGCTGAGGTTAATGTACAGCCTACAGGTTTGACGTACCTCGCCTTGCCATGTTTAAGTTGGCCGTGAAACAAAGTGCCAGCCGTATGCAGCCACTCCCCCTTTCACAACCACTCCTCCGTGGTTTGAGCAGTTTCTGTCGAAGACGGCCAGTCGAAAGGTGTGAAGTGCTCATTGTTGCCCCCTGTGTTGCCATCCAGTTTCAGATGGAAATGTGGGTGTTGACGGCATTCGTCACTTTTCAGCATTCCTAATTAGGTTCATGAATTTACAATAAAATCATTGCCAGTCGTTAGATTTCAAGTAAAGATCCAGGAAAAGCCAAGTATTTCAGAAAATGCAGAAAAAAAGACTACTGAAAACCATTGTTATTAGGTTTTGTAGGTGAAGCTGCCTGTTGCACACCATCAAAGCCAGTCGTTAGATTTCAAGTAAAGATCCAGGAAAAGCCAAGTATTTCAGAAAATGCAGAAAAAAAGACTACTGAAAACCATTGTTATTAGGTTTTGTAGGTGAAGCTGCCTGTTGCACACCATCAAAGCCACTCCAAAACTGAGCACTTACAAAAAGTAGTCTCAGTAAGTGCTCCATTTTGAAGTGGCCTGAATGTGTCATTGTTAACAGCCTTTTCCATTAACGAAGCAAGAGGTTTCAGACCTTCGAAGGCCTTTCGATAATTGTGACTGAAGAATTACAACACCAGATCATACCTCCACTTGGTAGCACTTTCTAATATCATACCAAGAACAGTGCTAAAGTCGAGGTTCGATTCAAGTGGGGCTTCCCGTCTTTTAGTTTCAGATCGTGCCTCCAGTTGCTTGACGTTAGTCTACAAGTGCCGTCTAATGTAAATTTGTACAAGAGAGCACCTATGCCAGTTTTTCCTCGCGTTGGATCTGTTGTACCCCATCAAAGCTACTCCAAAACTAAGCACTTACATGCAGGTATTCCAAGCAAGTGCTTCACTTTGAAGGGGCCTGAACGTGTCATTTTGCATAGTCTTCATCATAAAGGAGAGAGGTTTGAGACCTCAGGTAGTTTCAGCGGAAGTACTGCAACACAAAACCATACTTCCAGATACGCTCAACAAAAGGGATTTGTGCCAGATCCTCTCAAGGCTGCCCCAAAGAGAAGCACTACTGTGATAGCATTCCAAACAAGTGCTCCTTTTTGAAGTAGTCTGGATACGTTCTTTTAATGTAGTCTTGTACATGTAGTGCAAGAGCCGTTTCATTCTCCCCTATATTTAGGAAAATATATATCCCAACACGAATTGCTGAATTGTTAGATTTCAAAATCAACTTTTACACAAAACCATGTTCCCTGCCATTGTCTTTTTATGCCATCAAGGCCACTCCAAAACTGAGCACTTACGCCCAACAAGAACGCCCAACACTAAAGAGTGCAACCCAGTGTAATGGGGCTAAAGCAGGACTTACCATTTGTCGTTTCATCTTTCAGCCTTGGCAAAGAAGAAGAAAGACTTGTGTCCACTGAAGCTGAGGTTAATGTACAGCCTACAGGTTTGACGTACCTCGCCTTGCCATGTTTAAGTTGGCCGTGAAACAAAGTGCCAGCCGTATGCAGCCACTCCCCCTTTCACAACCACTCCTCCGTGGTTTGAGCAGTTTCTGTCGAAGACGGCCAGTCGAAAGGTGTGAAGTGCTCATTGTTGCCCCCTGTGTTGCCATCCAGTTTCAGATGGAAATGTGGGTGTTGACGGCATTCGTCACTTTTCAGCATTCCTAATTAGGTTCATGAATTTACAATAAAATCATTGCCAGTCGTTAGATTTCAAGTAAAGATCCAGGAAAAGCCAAGTATTTCAGAAAATGCAGAAAAAAAGACTACTGAAAACCATTGTTATTAGGTTTTGTAGGTGAAGCTGCCTGTTGCACAACATCAAAGCCACTCCAAAACTGAGCACTTACAAAAAGTAGTCTCAGTAAGTGCTCCATTTTGAAGTGGCCTTAATGTGTTATTGTTAACAGCCTTTTCCATTAACGAAGCAAGAGGTTTCAGACCTTCGAAGGCCTTTCGATAATTGTGACTGAAGAATTACAACACCAGATCATACCTCCACTTGGTAGCACTTTCTAATATCATACCAAGAACAGTGCTAAAGTCGAGGTTCGATTCAAGTGGGGCTTCCCGTCTTTTAGTTTCAGATCGTGCCTCCAGTTGCTTGACGTTAGTCTACAAGTGCCGTCTAATGTAAATTTGTACAAGAGAGCACCTATGCCAGTTTTTCCTCGCGTTGGATCTGTTGTACCACATCAAAGCTACTCCAAAACTAAGCACTTACATGCAGGTATTCCAAGCAAGTGCTTCACTTTGAAGGGGCCTGAACGTGTCATTTTGCATAGTCTTCATCATAAAGGAGAGAGGTTTGAGACCTCAGGTAGTTTCAGCGGAAGTACTGCAACACAAAACCATACTTCCAGATACGCTCAACAAAAGGGATTTGTGCCAGATCCTCTCAAGGCTGCCCCAAAGAGAAGCACTACTGTGATAGCATTCCAAACAAGTGCTCCTTTTTGAAGTAGTCTGGATACGTTCTTTTAATGTAGTCTTGTACATGTAGTGCAAGAGCCGTTTCATTCTCCCCTATATTTAGGAAAATATATATCCCAACACGAATTGCTGAATTGTTAGATTTCAAAATCAACTTTTACACAAAACCATGTTCCCTGCCGTTGTCTTTTTACGCCATCAAGGCCACTCCAAAACTGAGCACTTACGCCCAACAAGAACGCCCAACACTAAAGAGTGCAACCCAGTGTAATGGGGCTAAAGCAGGACTTACCATTTGTCGTTTCAGCCTTGGCAAAGAAGAAGAAAGACGTGTGTCCACTGAAGCTGAGGTTAATGTACAGCCTACAGGTTTGACGTACCTCGCCTTGCCATGTTTAAGTTGGCCGTGAAACAAAGTGCCAGCCGTATGCAGCCACTCCCCCTTTCACAACCACTCCTCCGTGGTTTGAGCAGTTTCTGTCGAAGACGGCCAGTCGAAAGGTGTGAAGTGCTCATTGTTGCCCCCTGTGTTGCCATCCAGTTTCAGATGGAAATGTGGGTGTTGACGGCATTCGTCACTTTTCAGCATTCCTAATTAGGTTCATGAATTTACAATAAAATAATTGCCAGTCGTTAGATTTCAAGTAAAGATCCAGGAAAAGCCAAGTATTTCAGAAAATGCAGAAAAAAAGACTACTGAAAACCATTGTTATTAGGTTTTGTAGGTGAAGCTGCCTGTTGCACACCATCAAAGCCAGTCGTTAGATTTCAAGTAAAGATCCAGGAAAAGCCAAGTATTTCAGAAAATGCAGAAAAAAAGACTACTGAAAACCATTGTTATTAGGTTTTGTAGGTGAAGCTGCCTGTTGCACACCATCAAAGCCACTCCAAAACTGAGCACTTACAAAAAGTAGTCTCAGTAAGTGCTCCATTTTGAAGTGGCCTGAATGTGTCATTGTTAACAGCCTTTTCCATTAACGAAGCAAGAGGTTTCAGACCTTCGAAGGCCTTTCGATAATTGTGACTGAAGAATTACAACACCAGATCATACCTCCACTTGGTAGCACTTTCTAATATCATACCAAGAACAGTGCTAAAGTCGAGGTTCGATTCAAGTGGGGCTTCCCGTCTTTTAGTTTCAGATCGTGCCTCCAGTTGCTTGACGTTAGTCTACAAGTGCCGTCTAATGTAAATTTGTACAAGAGAGCACCTATGCCAGTTTTTCCTCGCGTTGAATCTGTTGTACCCCATCAAAGCTACTCCAAAACTAAGCACTTACATGCAGGTATTCCAAGCAAGTGCTTCACTTTGAAGGGGCCTGAACGTGTCATTTTGCATAGTCTTCATCATAAAGGAGAGAGGTTTGAGACCTCAGGTAGTTTCAGCGGAAGTACTGCAACACAAAACCATACTTCCAGATACGCTCAACAAAAGGGATTTGTGCCAGATCCTCTCAAGGCTGCCCCAAAGAGAAGCACTACTGTGATAGCATTCCAAACAAGTGCTCCTTTTTGAAGTAGTCTGGATACGTTCTTTTAATGTAGTCTTGTACATGTAGTGCAAGAGCCGTTTCATTCTCCCCTATATTTAGGAAAATATATATCCCAACACGAATTGCTGAATTGTTAGATTTCAAAATCAACTTTTACACAAAACCATGTTCCCTGCCGTTGTCTTTTTACGCCATCAAGGCCACTCCAAAACTGAGCACTTACGCCCAACAAGAACGCCCAACACTAAAGAGTGCAACCCAGTGTAATGGGGCTAAAGCAGGACTTACCATTTGTCGTTTCAGCCTTGGCAAAGAAGAAGAAAGACGTGTGTCCACTGAAGCTGAGGTTAATGTACAGCCTACAGGTTTGACGTACCTCGCCTTGCCATGTTTAAGTTGGCCGTGAAACAAAGTGCCAGCCGTATGCAGCCACTCCCCCTTTCACAACCACTCCTCCGTGGTTTGAGCAGTTTCTGTCGAAGACGGCCAGTCGAAAGGTGTGAAGTGCTCATTGTTGCCCCCTGTGTTGCCATCCAGTTTCAGATGGAAATGTGGGTGTTGACGGCATTCGTCACTTTTCAGCATTCCTAATTAGGTTCATGAATTTACAATAAAATCATTGCCAGTCGTTAGATTTCAAGTAAAGATCCAGGAAAAGCCAAGTATTTCAGAAAATGCAGAAAAAAAGACTACTGAAAACCATCGTTATTAGGTTTTGTAGGTGAAGCTGCCTGTTGCACACCATCAAAGCCACTCCAAAACTGAGCACTTACAAAAAGTAGTCTCAGTAAGTGCTCCATTTTGAAGTGGCCTGAATGTGTCATTGTTAACAGCCTTTTCCATTAACGAAGCAAGAGGTTTCAGACCTTCGAAGGCCTTTCGATAATTGTGACTGAAGAATTACAACACCAGATCATACCTCCACTTGGTAGCACTTTCTAATATCATACCAAGAACAGTGCTAAAGTCGAGGTTCGATTCAAGTGGGGCTTCCCGTCTTTTAGTTTCAGATCGTGCCTCCAGTTGCTTGACGTTAGTCTACAAGTGCCGTCAAATGTAAATTTGTACAAGAGAGCACCTATGCCAGTTTTTCCTCGCGTTGGATCTGTTGTACCCCATCAAAGCTACTCCAAAACTAAGCACTTACATGCAGGTATTCCAAGCAAGTGCTTCACTTTGAAGGGGCCTGAACGTGTCATTTTGCATAGTCTTCATCATAAAGGAGAGAGGTTTGAGACCTCAGGTAGTTTCAGCGGAAGTACTGCAACACAAAACCATACTTCCAGATACGCTCAACAAAAGGGATTTGTGCCAGATCCTCTCAAGGCTGCCCCAAAGAGAAGCACTACTGTGATAGCATTCCAAACAAGTGCTCCTTTTTGAAGTAGTCTGGATACGTTCTTTTAATGTAGTCTTGTACATGTAGTGCAAGAGCCGTTTCATTCTCCCCTATATTTAGGAAAATATATATCCCAACACGAATTGCTGAATTGTTAGATTTCAAAATCAACTTTTACACAAAACCATGTTCCCTGCCGTTGTCTTTTTACGCCATCAAGGCCACTCCAAAACTGAGCACTTACGCCCAACAAGAAATCCCAACACTAAAGAGTGCAACCCAGTGTAATGGGGCTAAAGCAGGACTTACCATTTGTCGTTTCAGCCTTGGCAAAGAAGAAGAAAGACGTGTGTCCACTGAAGCTGAGGTTAATGTACAGCCTACAGGTTTGACGTACCTCGCCTTGCCATGTTTAAGTTGGCCGTGAAACAAAGTGCCAGCCGTATGCAGCCACTCCCCCTTTCACAACCACTCCTCCGTGGTTTGAGCAGTTTCTGTCGAAGACGGCCAGTCGAAAGGTGTGAAGTGCTCATTGTTGCCCCCTGTGTTGCCATCCAGTTTCAGATGGAAATGTGGGTGTTGACGGCATTCGTCACTTTTCAGCATTCCTAATTAGGTTCATGAATTTACAATAAAATCATTGCCAGTCGTTAGATTTCAAGTAAAGATCCAGGAAAAGGATCTTTTCCTGGATCTTTCAGAAAATGCAGAAAAAAAGACTACTGAAAACCATTGTTATTAGGTTTTGTAGGTGAAGCTGCCTGTTGCACACCATCAAAGCCATTCCAAAACTGAGCACTTACAAAAAGTAGTCTCAGTAAGTGCTCCATTTTGAAGTGGCCTGAATGTGTCATTGTTAACAGCCTTTTCCATTAACGAAGCAAGAGGTTTCAGACCTTCGAAGGCCTTTCGATAATTGTGACTGAAGAATTACAACACCAGATCATACCTCCACTTGGTAGCACTTTCTAATATCATACCAAGAACAGTGCTAAAGTCGAGGTTCGATTCAAGTGGGGCTTCCCGTCTTTTAGTTTCAGATCGTGCCTCCAGTTGCTTGACGTTAGTCTACAAGTGCCGTCTAATGTAAATTTGTACAAGAGAGCACCTATGCCAGTTTTTCCTCGCGTTGGATCTGTTGTACCCCATCAAAGCTACTCCAAAACTAAGCACTTACATGCAGGTATTCCAAGCAAGTGCTTCACTTTGAAGGGGCCTGAACGTGTCATTTTGCATAGTCTTCATCATAAAGGAGAGAGGTTTGAGACCTCAGGTAGTTTCAGCGGAAGTACTGCAACACAAAACCATACTTCCAGATACGCTCAACAAAAGGGATTTGTGCCAGATCCTCTCAAGGCTGCCCCAAAGAGAAGCACTACTGTGATAGCATTCCAAACAAGTGCTCCTTTTTGAAGTAGTCTGGATACGTTCTTTTAATGTAGTCTTGTACATGTAGTGCAAGAGCCGTTTCATTCTCCCCTATATTTAGGAAAATATATATCCCAACACGAATTGCTGAATTGTTAGATTTCAAAATCAACTTTTACACAAAACCATGTTCCCTGCCGTTGTCTTTTTACGCCATCAAGGCCACTCCAAAACTGAGCACTTACGCCCAACAAGAACGCCCAACACTAAAGAGTGCAACCCAGTGTAATGGGGCTAAAGCAGGACTTACCATTTGTCGTTTCAGCCTTGGCAAAGAAGAAGAAAGACGTGTGTCCACTGAAGCTGAGGTTAATGTACAGCCTACAGGTTTGACGTACCTCGCCTTGCCATGTTTAAGTTGGCCGTGAAACAAAGTGCCAGCCGTATGCAGCCACTCCCCCTTTCACAACCACTCCTCCGTGGTTTGAGCAGTTTCTGTCGAAGACGGCCAGTCGAAAGGTGTGAAGTGCTCATTGTTGCCCCCTGTGTTGCCATCCAGTTTCAGATGGAAATGTGGGTGTTGACGGCATTCGTCACTTTTCAGCATTCCTAATTAGGTTCATGAATTTACAATAAAATCATTGCCAGTCGTTAGATTTCAAGTAAAGATCCAGGAAAAGCCAAGTATTTCAGAAAATGCAGAAAAAAAGACTACTGAAAACCATTGTTATTAGGTTTTGTAGGTGAAGCTGCCTGTTGCACACCATCAAAGCCACTCCAAAACTGAGCACTTACAAAAAGTAGTCTCAGTAAGTGCTCCATTTTGAAGTGGCCTGAATGTGTCATTGTTAACAGCCTTTTCCATTAACGAAGCAAGAGGTTTCAGACCTTCGAAGGCCTTTCGATAATTGTGACTGAAGAATTACAACACCAGATCATACCTCCACTTGGTAGCACTTTCTAATATCATACCAAGAACAGTGCTAAAGTCGAGGTTCGATTCAAGTGGGGCTTCCCGTCTTTTAGTTTCAGATCGTGCCTCCAGTTGCTTGACGTTAGTCTACAAGTGCCGTCTAATGTAAATTTGTACAAGAGAGCACCTATGCCAGTTTTTCCTCGCGTTGGATCTGTTGTACCCCATCAAAGCTACTCCAAAACTAAGCACTTACATGCAGGTATTCCAAGCAAGTGCTTCACTTTGAAGGGGCCTGAACGTGTCATTTTGCATAGTCTTCATCATAAAGGAGAGAGGTTTGAGACCTCAGGTAGTTTCAGCGGAAGTACTGCAACACAAAACCATACTTCCAGATACGCTCAACAAAAGGGATTTGTGCCAGATCCTCTCAAGGCTGCCCCAAAGAGAAGCACTACTGTGATAGCATTCCAAACAAGTGCTCCTTTTTGAAGTAGTCTGGATACGTTCTTTTAATGTAGTCTTGTACATGTAGTGCAAGAGCCGTTTCATTCTCCCCTATATTTAGGAAAATATATATCCCAACACGAATTGCTGAATTGTTAGATTTCAAAATCAACTTTTACACAAAACCATGTTCCCTGCCGTTGTCTTTTTACGCCATCAAGGCCACTCCAAAACTGAGCACTTACGCCCAACACTAAAGAGTGCAACCCAGTGTAATGGGGCTAAAGCAGGACTTACCATTTGTCGTTTCATCTTTCAGCCTTGGCAAAGAAGAAGAAAGACGTGTGTCCACAGAAGCTGAGGTTAATGTACAGCCTACAGGTTGGACGTACCTCGCCTTGCCATGTTTAAGTTGGCCGTGAAACAAAGTGCCAGCCGTATGCAGCCACTCCCCCTTTCACAACCACTCCTCCGTGGTTTGAGCAGTTTCTGTCGAAGACGGCCAGTCGAAAGGTGTGAAGTGCTCATTGTTGCCCCCTGTGTTGCCATCCAGTTTCAGATGGAAATGTGGGTGTTGACGGCATTCGTCACTTTTCAGCATTCCTAATTAGGTTCATGAATTTACAATAAAATAATTGCCAGTCGTTAGATTTCAAGTAAAGATCCAGGAAAAGCCAAGTATTTCAGAAAATGCAGAAAAAAAGACTACTGAAAACCATTGTTATTAGGTTTTGTAGGTGAAGCTGCCTGTTGCACACCATCAAAGCCAGTCGTTAGATTTCAAGTAAAGATCCAGGAAAAGCCAAGTATTTCAGAAAATGCAGAAAAAAAGACTACTGAAAACCATTGTTATTAGGTTTTGTAGGTGAAGCTGCCTGTTGCACACCATCAAAGCCACTCCAAAACTGAGCACTTACAAAAAGTAGTCTCAGTAAGTGCTCCATTTTGAAGTGGCCTGAATGTGTCATTGTTAACAGCCTTTTCCATTAACGAAGCAAGAGGTTTCAGACCTTCGAAGGCCTTTCGATAATTGTGACTGAAGAATTACAACACCAGATCATACCTCCACTTGGTAGCACTTTCTAATATCATACCAAGAACAGTGCTAAAGTCGAGGTTCGATTCAAGTGGGGCTTCCCGTCTTTTAGTTTCAGATCGTGCCTCCAGTTGCTTGACGTTAGTCTGCAAGTGCCGTCCAATGTAAATTTGTACAAGAGAGCACCTATGCCAGTTTTTCCTCGCGTTGGATCTGTTGTACCCCATCAAAGCTACTCCAAAACTAAGCACTTACATGCAGGTATTCCAAGCAAGTGCTTCACTTTGAAGGGGCCTGAACGTGTCATTTTGCATAGTCTTCATCATAAAGGAGAGAGGTTTGAGACCTCAGGTAGTTTCAGCGGAAGTACTGCAACACAAAACCATACTTCCAGATACGCTCAACAAAAGGGATTTGTGCCAGATCCTCTCAAGGCTGCCCCAAAGAGAAGCACTACTGTGATAGCATTCCAAACAAGTGCTCCTTTTTGAAGTAGTCTGGATACGTTCTTTTAATGTAGTCTTGTACATGTAGTGCAAGAGCCGTTTCATTCTCCCCTATATTTAGGAAAATATATATCCCAACAAGAATTGCTGAATTGTTAGATTTCAAAATCAACTTTTACACAAAACCATGTTCCCTGCCATTGTCTTTTTATGCCATCAAGGCCACTCCAAAACTGAGCACTTACGCCCAACAAGAACGCCCAACACTAAAGAGTGCAACCCAGTGTAATGGGGCTAAAGCAGGACTTACCATTTGTCGTTTCATCTTTCAGCCTTGGCAAAGAAGAAGAAAGACTTGTGTCCACTGAAGCTGAGGTTAATGTACAGCCTACAGGTTTGACGTACCTCGCCTTGCCATGTTTAAGTTGGCCGTGAAACAAAGTGCCAGCCGTATGCAGCCACTCCCCCTTTCACAACCACTCCTCCGTGGTTTGAGCAGTTTCTGTCGAAGACGGCCAGTCGAAAGGTGTGAAGTGCTCATTGTTGCCCCCTGTGTTGCCATCCAGTTTCAGATGGAAATGTGGGTGTTGACGGCATTCGTCACTTTTCAGCATTCCTAATTAGGTTCATGAATTTACAATAAAATCATTGCCAGTCGTTAGATTTCAAGTAAAGATCCAGGAAAAGCCAAGTATTTCAGAAAATGCAGAAAAAAAGACTACTGAAAACCATTGTTATTAGGTTTTGTAGGTGAAGCTGCCTGTTGCACAACATCAAAGCCACTCCAAAACTGAGCACTTACAAAAAGTAGTCTCAGTAAGTGCTCCATTTTGAAGTGGCCTTAATGTGTTATTGTTAACAGCCTTTTCCATTAACGAAGCAAGAGGTTTCAGACCTTCGAAGGCCTTTCGATAATTGTGACTGAAGAATTACAACACCAGATCATACCTCCACTTGGTAGCACTTTCTAATATCATACCAAGAACAGTGCTAAAGTCGAGGTTCGATTCAAGTGGGGCTTCCCGTCTTTTAGTTTCAGATCGTGCCTCCAGTTGCTTGACGTTAGTCTACAAGTGCCGTCTAATGTAAATTTGTACAAGAGAGCACCTATGCCAGTTTTTCCTCGCGTTGGATCTGTTGTACCACATCAAAGCTACTCCAAAACTAAGCACTTACATGCAGGTATTCCAAGCAAGTGCTTCACTTTGAAGGGGCCTGAACGTGTCATTTTGCATAGTCTTCATCATAAAGGAGAGAGGTTTGAGACCTCAGGTAGTTTCAGCGGAAGTACTGCAACACAAAACCATACTTCCAGATACGCTCAACAAAAGGGATTTGTGCCAGATCCTCTCAAGGCTGCCCCAAAGAGAAGCACTACTGTGATAGCATTCCAAACAAGTGCTCCTTTTTGAAGTAGTCTGGATACGTTCTTTTAATGTAGTCTTGTACATGTAGTGCAAGAGCCGTTTCATTCTCCCCTATATTTAGGAAAATATATATCCCAACACGAATTGCTGAATTGTTAGATTTCAAAATCAACTTTTACACAAAACCATGTTCCCTGCCGTTGTCTTTTTACGCCATCAAGGCCACTCCAAAACTGAGCACTTACGCCCAACAAGAAATCCCAACACTAAAGAGTGCAACCCAGTGTAATGGGGCTAAAGCAGGACTTACCATTTGTCGTTTCAGCCTTGGCAAAGAAGAAGAAAGACGTGTGTCCACTGAAGCTGAGGTTAATGTACAGCCTACAGGTTTGACGTACCTCGCCTTGCCATGTTTAAGTTGGCCGTGAAACAAAGTGCCAGCCGTATGCAGCCACTCCCCCTTTCACAACCACTCCTCCGTGGTTTGAGCAGTTTCTGTCGAAGACGGCCAGTCGAAAGGTGTGAAGTGCTCATTGTTGCCCCCTGTGTTGCCATCCAGTTTCAGATGGAAATGTGGGTGTTGACGGCATTCGTCACTTTTCAGCATTCCTAATTAGGTTCATGAATTTACAATAAAATCATTGCCAGTCGTTAGATTTCAAGTAAAGATCCAGGAAAAGGATCTTTTCCTGGATCTTTCAGAAAATGCAGAAAAAAAGACTACTGAAAACCATTGTTATTAGGTTTTGTAGGTGAAGCTGCCTGTTGCACACCATCAAAGCCATTCCAAAACTGAGCACTTACAAAAAGTAGTCTCAGTAAGTGCTCCATTTTGAAGTGGCCTGAATGTGTCATTGTTAACAGCCTTTTCCATTAACGAAGCAAGAGGTTTCAGACCTTCGAAGGCCTTTCGATAATTGTGACTGAAGAATTACAACACCAGATCATACCTCCACTTGGTAGCACTTTCTAATATCATACCAAGAACAGTGCTAAAGTCGAGGTTCGATTCAAGTGGGGCTTCCCGTCTTTTAGTTTCAGATCGTGCCTCCAGTTGCTTGACGTTAGTCTACAAGTGCCGTCTAATGTAAATTTGTACAAGAGAGCACCTATGCCAGTTTTTCCTCGCGTTGGATCTGTTGTACCCCATCAAAGCTACTCCAAAACTAAGCACTTACATGCAGGTATTCCAAGCAAGTGCTTCACTTTGAAGGGGCCTGAACGTGTCATTTTGCATAGTCTTCATCATAAAGGAGAGAGGTTTGAGACCTCAGGTAGTTTCAGCGGAAGTACTGCAACACAAAACCATACTTCCAGATACGCTCAACAAAAGGGATTTGTGCCAGATCCTCTCAAGGCTGCCCCAAAGAGAAGCACTACTGTGATAGCATTCCAAACAAGTGCTCCTTTTTGAAGTAGTCTGGATACGTTCTTTTAATGTAGTCTTGTACATGTAGTGCAAGAGCCGTTTCATTCTCCCCTATATTTAGGAAAATATATATCCCAACACGAATTGCTGAATTGTTAGATTTCAAAATCAACTTTTACACAAAACCATGTTCCCTGCCGTTGTCTTTTTACGCCATCAAGGCCACTCCAAAACTGAGCACTTACGCCCAACAAGAACGCCCAACACTAAAGAGTGCAACCCAGTGTAATGGGGCTAAAGCAGGACTTACCATTTGTCGTTTCAGCCTTGGCAAAGAAGAAGAAAGACGTGTGTCCACTGAAGCTGAGGTTAATGTACAGCCTACAGGTTTGACGTACCTCGCCTTGCCATGTTTAAGTTGGCCGTGAAACAAAGTGCCAGCCGTATGCAGCCACTCCCCCTTTCACAACCACTCCTCCGTGGTTTGAGCAGTTTCTGTCGAAGACGGCCAGTCGAAAGGTGTGAAGTGCTCATTGTTGCCCCCTGTGTTGCCATCCAGTTTCAGATGGAAATGTGGGTGTTGACGGCATTCGTCACTTTTCAGCATTCCTAATTAGGTTCATGAATTTACAATAAAATAATTGCCAGTCGTTAGATTTCAAGTAAAGATCCAGGAAAAGCCAAGTATTTCAGAAAATGCAGAAAAAAAGACTACTGAAAACCATTGTTATTAGGTTTTGTAGGTGAAGCTGCCTGTTGCACACCATCAAAGCCAGTCGTTAGATTTCAAGTAAAGATCCAGGAAAAGCCAAGTATTTCAGAAAATGCAGAAAAAAAGACTACTGAAAACCATTGTTATTAGGTTTTGTAGGTGAAGCTGCCTGTTGCACACCATCAAAGCCACTCCAAAACTGAGCACTTACAAAAAGTAGTCTCAGTAAGTGCTCCATTTTGAAGTGGCCTGAATGTGTCATTGTTAACAGCCTTTTCCATTAACGAACCAAGAGGTTTCTGACCTTCGAAGGCCTTTCGATAATTGTGACTGAAGAATTACAACACCAGATCATACCTCCACTTGGTAGCACTTTCTAATATCATACCAAGAACAGTGCTAAAGTCGAGGTTCGATTCAAGTGGGGCTTCCCGTCTTTTAGTTTCAGATCGTGCCTCCAGTTGCTTGACGTTAGTCTGCAAGTGCCGTCCAATGTAAATTTGTACAAGAGAGCACCTATGCCAGTTTTTCCTCGCGTTGGATCTGTTGTACCCCATCAAAGCTACTCCAAAACTAAGCACTTACATGCAGGTATTCCAAGCAAGTGCTTCACTTTGAAGGGGCCTGAACGTGTCATTTTGCATAGTCTTCATCATAAAGGAGAGAGGTTTGAGACCTCAGGTAGTTTCAGCGGAAGTACTGCAACACAAAACCATACTTCCAGATACGCTCAACAAAAGGGATTTGTGCCAGATCCTCTCAAGGCTGCCCCAAAGAGAAGCACTACTGTGATAGCATTCCAAACAAGTGCTCCTTTTTGAAGTAGTCTGGATACGTTCTTTTAATGTAGTCTTGTACATGTAGTGCAAGAGCCGTTTCATTCTCCCCTATATTTAGGAAAATATATATCCCAACAAGAATTGCTGAATTGTTAGATTTCAAAATCAACTTTTACACAAAACCATGTTCCCTGCCATTGTCTTTTTATGCCATCAAGGCCACTCCAAAACTGAGCACTTACGCCCAACAAGAACGCCCAACACTAAAGAGTGCAACCCAGTGTAATGGGGCTAAAGCAGGACTTACCATTTGTCGTTTCATCTTTCAGCCTTGGCAAAGAAGAAGAAAGACTTGTGTCCACTGAAGCTGAGGTTAATGTACAGCCTACAGGTTTGACGTACCTCGCCTTGCCATGTTTAAGTTGGCCGTGAAACAAAGTGCCAGCCGTATGCAGCCACTCCCCCTTTCACAACCACTCCTCCGTGGTTTGAGCAGTTTCTGTCGAAGACGGCCAGTCGAAAGGTGTGAAGTGCTCATTGTTGCCCCCTGTGTTGCCATCCAGTTTCAGATGGAAATGTGGGTGTTGACGGCATTCGTCACTTTTCAGCATTCCTAATTAGGTTCATGAATTTACAATAAAATCATTGCCAGTCGTTAGATTTCAAGTAAAGATCCAGGAAAAGCCAAGTATTTCAGAAAATGCAGAAAAAAAGACTACTGAAAACCATTGTTATTAGGTTTTGTAGGTGAAGCTGCCTGTTGCACAACATCAAAGCCACTCCAAAACTGAGCACTTACAAAAAGTAGTCTCAGTAAGTGCTCCATTTTGAAGTGGCCTTAATGTGTTATTGTTAACAGCCTTTCCCATTAACGAAGCAAGAGGTTTCAGACCTTCGAAGGCCTTTCGATAATTGTGACTGAAGAATTACAACACCAGATCATACCTCCACTTGGTAGCACTTTCTAATATCATACCAAGAACAGTGCTAAAGTCGAGGTTCGATTCAAGTGGGGCTTCCCGTCTTTTAGTTTCAGATCGTGCCTCCAGTTGCTTGACGTTAGTCTACAAGTGCCGTCTAATGTAAATTTGTACAAGAGAGCACCTATGCCAGTTTTTCCTCGCGTTGGATCTGTTGTACCACATCAAAGCTACTCCAAAACTAAGCACTTACATGCAGGTATTCCAAGCAAGTGCTTCACTTTGAAGGGGCCTGAACGTGTCATTTTGCATAGTCTTCATCATAAAGGAGAGAGGTTTGAGACCTCAGGTAGTTTCAGCGGAAGTACTGCAACACAAAACCATACTTCCAGATACGCTCAACAAAAGGGATTTGTGCCAGATCCTCTCAAGGCTGCCCCAAAGAGAAGCACTACTGTGATAGCATTCCAAACAAGTGCTCCTTTTTGAAGTAGTCTGGATACGTTCTTTTAATGTAGTCTTGTACATGTAGTGCAAGAGCCGTTTCATTCTCCCCTATATTTAGGAAAATATATATCCCAACACGAATTGCTGAATTGTTAGATTTCAAAATCAACTTTTACACAAAACCATGTTCCCTGCCGTTGTCTTTTTACGCCATCAAGGCCACTCCAAAACTGAGCACTTACGCCCAACAAGAACGCCCAACACTAAAGAGTGCAACCCAGTGTAATGGGGCTAAAGCAGGACTTACCATTTGTCGTTTCAGCCTTGGCAAAGAAGAAGAAAGACGTGTGTCCACTGAAGCTGAGGTTAATGTACAGCCTACAGGTTTGACGTACCTCGCCTTGCCATGTTTAAGTTGGCCGTGAAACAAAGTGCCAGCCGTATGCAGCCACTCCCCCTTTCACAACCACTCCTCCGTGGTTTGAGCAGTTTCTGTCGAAGACGGCCAGTCGAAAGGTGTGAAGTGCTCATTGTTGCCCCCTGTGTTGCCATCCAGTTTCAGATGGAAATGTGGGTGTTGACGGCATTCGTCACTTTTCAGCATTCCTAATTAGGTTCATGAATTTACAATAAAATCATTGCCAGTCGTTAGATTTCAAGTAAAGATCCAGGAAAAGCCAAGTATTTCAGAAAATGCAGAAAAAAAGACTACTGAAAACCATCGTTATTAGGTTTTGTAGGTGAAGCTGCCTGTTGCACACCATCAAAGCCACTCCAAAACTGAGCACTTACAAAAAGTAGTCTCAGTAATGAATGAATGAATTTACAATAAAATCATTGCCAGTCGTTAGATTTCAAGTAAAGATCCAGGAAAAGCCAAGTATTTCAGAAAATGCAGAAAAAAAGACTACTGAAAACCATTGTTATTAGGTTTTGTAGGTGAAGCTGCCTGTTGCACACCATCAAAGCCACTCCAAAACTGAGCACTTACAAAAAGTAGTCTCAGTAAGTGCTCCATTTTGAAGTGGCCTGAATGTGTCATTGTTAACAGCCTTTTCCATTAACGAAGCAAGAGGTTTCAGACCTTCGAAGGCCTTTCGATAATTGTGACTGAAGAATTACAACACCAGATCATACCTCCACTTGGTAGCACTTTCTAATATCATACCAAGAACAGTGCTAAAGTCGAGGTTCGATTCAAGTGGGGCTTCCCGTCTTTTAGTTTCAGATCGTGCCTCCAGTTGCTTGACGTTAGTCTACAAGTGCCGTCTAATGTAAATTTGTACAAGAGAGCACCTATGCCAGTTTTTCCTCGCGTTGGATCTGTTGTACCCCATCAAAGCTACTCCAAAACTAAGCACTTACATGCAGGTATTCCAAGCAAGTGCTTCACTTTGAAGGGGCCTGAACGTGTCATTTTGCATAGTCTTCATCATAAAGGAGAGAGGTTTGAGACCTCAGGTAGTTTCAGCGGAAGTACTGCAACACAAAACCATACTTCCAGATACGCTCAACAAAAGGGATTTGTGCCAGATCCTCTCAAGGCTGCCCCAAAGAGAAGCACTACTGTGATAGCATTCCAAACAAGTGCTCCTTTTTGAAGTAGTCTGGATACGTTCTTTTAATGTAGTCTTGTACATGTAGTGCAAGAGCCGTTTCATTCTCCCCTATATTTAGGAAAATATATATCCCAACACGAATTGCTGAATTGTTAGATTTCAAAATCAACTTTTACACAAAACCATGTTCCCTGCCGTTGTCTTTTTACGCCATCAAGGCCACTCCAAAACTGAGCACTTACGCCCAACAAGAACGCCCAACACTAAAGAGTGCAACCCAGTGTAATGGGGCTAAAGCAGGACTTACCATTTGTCGTTTCAGCCTTGGCAAAGAAGAAGAAAGACGTGTGTCCACTGAAGCTGAGGTTAATGTACAGCCTACAGGTTTGACGTACCTCGCCTTGCCATGTTTAAGTTGGCCGTGAAACAAAGTGCCAGCCGTATGCAGCCACTCCCCCTTTCACAACCACTCCTCCGTGGTTTGAGCAGTTTCTGTCGAAGACGGCCAGTCGAAAGGTGTGAAGTGCTCATTGTTGCCCCCTGTGTTGCCATCCAGTTTCAGATGGAAATGTGGGTGTTGACGGCATTCGTCACTTTTCAGCATTCCTAATTAGGTTCATGAATTTACAATAAAATCATTGCCAGTCGTTAGATTTCAAGTAAAGATCCAGGAAAAGCCAAGTATTTCAGAAAATGCAGAAAAAAAGACTACTGAAAACCATTGTTATTAGGTTTTGTAGGTGAAGCTGCCTGTTGCACAACATCAAAGCCACTCCAAAACTGAGCACTTACAAAAAGTAGTCTCAGTAAGTGCTCCATTTTGAAGTGGCCTTAATGTGTTATTGTTAACAGCCTTTTCCATTAACGAAGCAAGAGGTTTCAGACCTTCGAAGGCCTTTCGATAATTGTGACTGAAGAATTACAACACCAGATCATACCTCCACTTGGTAGCACTTTCTAATATCATACCAAGAACAGTGCTAAAGTCGAGGTTCGATTCAAGTGGGGCTTCCCGTCTTTTAGTTTCAGATCGTGCCTCCAGTTGCTTGACGTTAGTCTACAAGTGCCGTCTAATGTAAATTTGTACAAGAGAGCACCTATGCCAGTTTTTCCTCGCGTTGGATCTGTTGTACCACATCAAAGCTACTCCAAAACTAAGCACTTACATGCAGGTATTCCAAGCAAGTGCTTCACTTTGAAGGGGCCTGAACGTGTCATTTTGCATAGTCTTCATCATAAAGGAGAGAGGTTTGAGACCTCAGGTAGTTTCAGCGGAAGTACTGCAACACAAAACCATACTTCCAGATACGCTCAACAAAAGGGATTTGTGCCAGATCCTCTCAAGGCTGCCCCAAAGAGAAGCACTACTGTGATAGCATTCCAAACAAGTGCTCCTTTTTGAAGTAGTCTGGATACGTTCTTTTAATGTAGTCTTGTACATGTAGTGCAAGAGCCGTTTCATTCTCCCCTATATTTAGGAAAATATATATCCCAACACGAATTGCTGAATTGTTAGATTTCAAAATCAACTTTTACACAAAACCATGTTCCCTGCCGTTGTCTTTTTACGCCATCAAGGCCACTCCAAAACTGAGCACTTACGCCCAACAAGAAATCCCAACACTAAAGAGTGCAACCCAGTGTAATGGGGCTAAAGCAGGACTTACCATTTGTCGTTTCAGCCTTGGCAAAGAAGAAGAAAGACGTGTGTCCACTGAAGCTGAGGTTAATGTACAGCCTACAGGTTTGACGTACCTCGCCTTGCCATGTTTAAGTTGGCCGTGAAACAAAGTGCCAGCCGTATGCAGCCACTCCCCCTTTCACAACCACTCCTCCGTGGTTTGAGCAGTTTCTGTCGAAGACGGCCAGTCGAAAGGTGTGAAGTGCTCATTGTTGCCCCCTGTGTTGCCATCCAGTTTCAGATGGAAATGTGGGTGTTGACGGCATTCGTCACTTTTCAGCATTCCTAATTAGGTTCATGAATTTACAATAAAATCATTGCCAGTCGTTAGATTTCAAGTAAAGATCCAGGAAAAGCCAAGTATTTCAGAAAATGCAGAAAAAAAGACTACTGAAAACCATTGTTATTAGGTTTTGTAGGTGAAGCTGCCTGTTGCACACCATCAAAGCCATTCCAAAACTGAGCACTTACAAAAAGTAGTCTCAGTAAGTGCTCCATTTTGAAGTGGCCTGAATGTGTCATTGTTAACAGCCTTTTCCATTAACGAAGCAAGAGGTTTCAGACCTTCGAAGGCCTTTCGATAATTGTGACTGAAGAATTACAACACCAGATCATACCTCCACTTGGTAGCACTTTCTAATATCATACCAAGAACAGTGCTAAAGTCGAGGTTCGATTCAAGTGGGGCTTCCCGTCTTTTAGTTTCAGATCGTGCCTCCAGTTGCTTGACGTTAGTCTACAAGTGCCGTCTAATGTAAATTTGTACAAGAGAGCACCTATGCCAGTTTTTCCTCGCGTTGGATCTGTTGTACCCCATCAAAGCTACTCCAAAACTAAGCACTTACATGCAGGTATTCCAAGCAAGTGCTTCACTTTGAAGGGGCCTGAACGTGTCATTTTGCATAGTCTTCATCATAAAGGAGAGAGGTTTGAGACCTCAGGTAGTTTCAGCGGAAGTACTGCAACACAAAACCATACTTCCAGATACGCTCAACAAAAGGGATTTGTGCCAGATCCTCTCAAGGCTGCCCCAAAGAGAAGCACTACTGTGATAGCATTCCAAACAAGTGCTCCTTTTTGAAGTAGTCTGGATACGTTCTTTTAATGTAGTCTTGTACATGTAGTGCAAGAGCCGTTTCATTCTCCCCTATATTTAGGAAAATATATATCCCAACACGAATTGCTGAATTGTTAGATTTCAAAATCAACTTTTACACAAAACCATGTTCCCTGCCGTTGTCTTTTTACGCCATCAAGGCCACTCCAAAACTGAGCACTTACGCCCAACAAGAACGCCCAACACTAAAGAGTGCAACCCAGTGTAATGGGGCTAAAGCAGGACTTACCATTTGTCGTTTCAGCCTTGGCAAAGAAGAAGAAAGACGTGTGTCCACTGAAGCTGAGGTTAATGTACAGCCTACAGGTTTGACGTACCTCGCCTTGCCATGTTTAAGTTGGCCGTGAAACAAAGTGCCAGCCGTATGCAGCCACTCCCCCTTTCACAACCACTCCTCCGTGGTTTGAGCAGTTTCTGTCGAAGACGGCCAGTCGAAAGGTGTGAAGTGCTCATTGTTGCCCCCTGTGTTGCCATCCAGTTTCAGATGGAAATGTGGGTGTTGACGGCATTCGTCACTTTTCAGCATTCCTAATTAGGTTCATGAATTTACAATAAAATAATTGCCAGTCGTTAGATTTCAAGTAAAGATCCAGGAAAAGCCAAGTATTTCAGAAAATGCAGAAAAAAAGACTACTGAAAACCATTGTTATTAGGTTTTGTAGGTGAAGCTGCCTGTTGCACACCATCAAAGCCAGTCGTTAGATTTCAAGTAAAGATCCAGGAAAAGCCAAGTATTTCAGAAAATGCAGAAAAAAAGACTACTGAAAACCATTGTTATTAGGTTTTGTAGGTGAAGCTGCCTGTTGCACACCATCAAAGCCACTCCAAAACTGAGCACTTACAAAAAGTAGTCTCAGTAAGTGCTCCATTTTGAAGTGGCCTGAATGTGTCATTGTTAACAGCCTTTTCCATTAACGAACCAAGAGGTTTCTGACCTTCGAAGGCCTTTCGATAATTGTGACTGAAGAATTACAACACCAGATCATACCTCCACTTGGTAGCACTTTCTAATATCATACCAAGAACAGTGCTAAAGTCGAGGTTCGATTCAAGTGGGGCTTCCCGTCTTTTAGTTTCAGATCGTGCCTCCAGTTGCTTGACGTTAGTCTGCAAGTGCCGTCCAATGTAAATTTGTACAAGAGAGCACCTATGCCAGTTTTTCCTCGCGTTGGATCTGTTGTACCCCATCAAAGCTACTCCAAAACTAAGCACTTACATGCAGGTATTCCAAGCAAGTGCTTCACTTTGAAGGGGCCTGAACGTGTCATTTTGCATAGTCTTCATCATAAAGGAGAGAGGTTTGAGACCTCAGGTAGTTTCAGCGGAAGTACTGCAACACAAAACCATACTTCCAGATACGCTCAACAAAAGGGATTTGTGCCAGATCCTCTCAAGGCTGCCCCAAAGAGAAGCACTACTGTGATAGCATTCCAAACAAGTGCTCCTTTTTGAAGTAGTCTGGATACGTTCTTTTAATGTAGTCTTGTACATGTAGTGCAAGAGCCGTTTCATTCTCCCCTATATTTAGGAAAATATATATCCCAACAAGAATTGCTGAATTGTTAGATTTCAAAATCAACTTTTACACAAAACCATGTTCCCTGCCATTGTCTTTTTATGCCATCAAGGCCACTCCAAAACTGAGCACTTACGCCCAACAAGAACGCCCAACACTAAAGAGTGCAACCCAGTGTAATGGGGCTAAAGCAGGACTTACCATTTGTCGTTTCATCTTTCAGCCTTGGCAAAGAAGAAGAAAGACTTGTGTCCACTGAAGCTGAGGTTAATGTACAGCCTACAGGTTTGACGTACCTCGCCTTGCCATGTTTAAGTTGGCCGTGAAACAAAGTGCCAGCCGTATGCAGCCACTCCCCCTTTCACAACCACTCCTCCGTGGTTTGAGCAGTTTCTGTCGAAGACGGCCAGTCGAAAGGTGTGAAGTGCTCATTGTTGCCCCCTGTGTTGCCATCCAGTTTCAGATGGAAATGTGGGTGTTGACGGCATTCGTCACTTTTCAGCATTCCTAATTAGGTTCATGAATTTACAATAAAATCATTGCCAGTCGTTAGATTTCAAGTAAAGATCCAGGAAAAGCCAAGTATTTCAGAAAATGCAGAAAAAAAGACTACTGAAAACCATTGTTATTAGGTTTTGTAGGTGAAGCTGCCTGTTGCACAACATCAAAGCCACTCCAAAACTGAGCACTTACAAAAAGTAGTCTCAGTAAGTGCTCCATTTTGAAGTGGCCTTAATGTGTTATTGTTAACAGCCTTTCCCATTAACGAAGCAAGAGGTTTCAGACCTTCGAAGGCCTTTCGATAATTGTGACTGAAGAATTACAACACCAGATCATACCTCCACTTGGTAGCACTTTCTAATATCATACCAAGAACAGTGCTAAAGTCGAGGTTCGATTCAAGTGGGGCTTCCCGTCTTTTAGTTTCAGATCGTGCCTCCAGTTGCTTGACGTTAGTCTACAAGTGCCGTCTAATGTAAATTTGTACAAGAGAGCACCTATGCCAGTTTTTCCTCGCGTTGGATCTGTTGTACCACATCAAAGCTACTCCAAAACTAAGCACTTACATGCAGGTATTCCAAGCAAGTGCTTCACTTTGAAGGGGCCTGAACGTGTCATTTTGCATAGTCTTCATCATAAAGGAGAGAGGTTTGAGACCTCAGGTAGTTTCAGCGGAAGTACTGCAACACAAAACCATACTTCCAGATACGCTCAACAAAAGGGATTTGTGCCAGATCCTCTCAAGGCTGCCCCAAAGAGAAGCACTACTGTGATAGCATTCCAAACAAGTGCTCCTTTTTGAAGTAGTCTGGATACGTTCTTTTAATGTAGTCTTGTACATGTAGTGCAAGAGCCGTTTCATTCTCCCCTATATTTAGGAAAATATATATCCCAACACGAATTGCTGAATTGTTAGATTTCAAAATCAACTTTTACACAAAACCATGTTCCCTGCCGTTGTCTTTTTACGCCATCAAGGCCACTCCAAAACTGAGCACTTACGCCCAACAAGAACGCCCAACACTAAAGAGTGCAACCCAGTGTAATGGGGCTAAAGCAGGACTTACCATTTGTCGTTTCAGCCTTGGCAAAGAAGAAGAAAGACGTGTGTCCACTGAAGCTGAGGTTAATGTACAGCCTACAGGTTTGACGTACCTCGCCTTGCCATGTTTAAGTTGGCCGTGAAACAAAGTGCCAGCCGTATGCAGCCACTCCCCCTTTCACAACCACTCCTCCGTGGTTTGAGCAGTTTCTGTCGAAGACGGCCAGTCGAAAGGTGTGAAGTGCTCATTGTTGCCCCCTGTGTTGCCATCCAGTTTCAGATGGAAATGTGGGTGTTGACGGCATTCGTCACTTTTCAGCATTCCTAATTAGGTTCATGAATTTACAATAAAATCATTGCCAGTCGTTAGATTTCAAGTAAAGATCCAGGAAAAGCCAAGTATTTCAGAAAATGCAGAAAAAAAGACTACTGAAAACCATCGTTATTAGGTTTTGTAGGTGAAGCTGCCTGTTGCACACCATCAAAGCCACTCCAAAACTGAGCACTTACAAAAAGTAGTCTCAGTAATGAATGAATGAATTTACAATAAAATCATTGCCAGTCGTTAGATTTCAAGTAAAGATCCAGGAAAAGCCAAGTATTTCAGAAAATGCAGAAAAAAAGACTACTGAAAACCATTGTTATTAGGTTTTGTAGGTGAAGCTGCCTGTTGCACACCATCAAAGCCACTCCAAAACTGAGCACTTACAAAAAGTAGTCTCAGTAAGTGCTCCATTTTGAAGTGGCCTGAATGTGTCATTGTTAACAGCCTTTTCCATTAACGAAGCAAGAGGTTTCAGACCTTCGAAGGCCTTTCGATAATTGTGACTGAAGAATTACAACACCAGATCATACCTCCACTTGGTAGCACTTTCTAATATCATACCAAGAACAGTGCTAAAGTCGAGGTTCGATTCAAGTGGGGCTTCCCGTCTTTTAGTTTCAGATCGTGCCTCCAGTTGCTTGACGTTAGTCTACAAGTGCCGTCTAATGTAAATTTGTACAAGAGAGCACCTATGCCAGTTTTTCCTCGCGTTGGATCTGTTGTACCCCATCAAAGCTACTCCAAAACTAAGCACTTACATGCAGGTATTCCAAGCAAGTGCTTCACTTTGAAGGGGCCTGAACGTGTCATTTTGCATAGTCTTCATCATAAAGGAGAGAGGTTTGAGACCTCAGGTAGTTTCAGCGGAAGTACTGCAACACAAAACCATACTTCCAGATACGCTCAACAAAAGGGATTTGTGCCAGATCCTCTCAAGGCTGCCCCAAAGAGAAGCACTACTGTGATAGCATTCCAAACAAGTGCTCCTTTTTGAAGTAGTCTGGATACGTTCTTTTAATGTAGTCTTGTACATGTAGTGCAAGAGCCGTTTCATTCTCCCCTATATTTAGGAAAATATATATCCCAACACGAATTGCTGAATTGTTAGATTTCAAAATCAACTTTTACACAAAACCATGTTCCCTGCCGTTGTCTTTTTACGCCATCAAGGCCACTCCAAAACTGAGCACTTACGCCCAACAAGAACGCCCAACACTAAAGAGTGCAACCCAGTGTAATGGGGCTAAAGCAGGACTTACCATTTGTCGTTTCAGCCTTGGCAAAGAAGAAGAAAGACGTGTGTCCACTGAAGCTGAGGTTAATGTACAGCCTACAGGTTTGACGTACCTCGCCTTGCCATGTTTAAGTTGGCCGTGAAACAAAGTGCCAGCCGTATGCAGCCACTCCCCCTTTCACAACCACTCCTCCGTGGTTTGAGCAGTTTCTGTCGAAGACGGCCAGTCGAAAGGTGTGAAGTGCTCATTGTTGCCCCCTGTGTTGCCATCCAGTTTCAGATGGAAATGTGGGTGTTGACGGCATTCGTCACTTTTCAGCATTCCTAATTAGGTTCATGAATTTACAATAAAATCATTGCCAGTCGTTAGATTTCAAGTAAAGATCCAGGAAAAGCCAAGTATTTCAGAAAATGCAGAAAAAAAGACTACTGAAAACCATTGTTATTAGGTTTTGTAGGTGAAGCTGCCTGTTGCACAACATCAAAGCCACTCCAAAACTGAGCACTTACAAAAAGTAGTCTCAGTAAGTGCTCCATTTTGAAGTGGCCTTAATGTGTTATTGTTAACAGCCTTTTCCATTAACGAAGCAAGAGGTTTCAGACCTTCGAAGGCCTTTCGATAATTGTGACTGAAGAATTACAACACCAGATCATACCTCCACTTGGTAGCACTTTCTAATATCATACCAAGAACAGTGCTAAAGTCGAGGTTCGATTCAAGTGGGGCTTCCCGTCTTTTAGTTTCAGATCGTGCCTCCAGTTGCTTGACGTTAGTCTACAAGTGCCGTCTAATGTAAATTTGTACAAGAGAGCACCTATGCCAGTTTTTCCTCGCGTTGGATCTGTTGTACCACATCAAAGCTACTCCAAAACTAAGCACTTACATGCAGGTATTCCAAGCAAGTGCTTCACTTTGAAGGGGCCTGAACGTGTCATTTTGCATAGTCTTCATCATAAAGGAGAGAGGTTTGAGACCTCAGGTAGTTTCAGCGGAAGTACTGCAACACAAAACCATACTTCCAGATACGCTCAACAAAAGGGATTTGTGCCAGATCCTCTCAAGGCTGCCCCAAAGAGAAGCACTACTGTGATAGCATTCCAAACAAGTGCTCCTTTTTGAAGTAGTCTGGATACGTTCTTTTAATGTAGTCTTGTACATGTAGTGCAAGAGCCGTTTCATTCTCCCCTATATTTAGGAAAATATATATCCCAACACGAATTGCTGAATTGTTAGATTTCAAAATCAACTTTTACACAAAACCATGTTCCCTGCCGTTGTCTTTTTACGCCATCAAGGCCACTCCAAAACTGAGCACTTACGCCCAACAAGAAATCCCAACACTAAAGAGTGCAACCCAGTGTAATGGGGCTAAAGCAGGACTTACCATTTGTCGTTTCAGCCTTGGCAAAGAAGAAGAAAGACGTGTGTCCACTGAAGCTGAGGTTAATGTACAGCCTACAGGTTTGACGTACCTCGCCTTGCCATGTTTAAGTTGGCCGTGAAACAAAGTGCCAGCCGTATGCAGCCACTCCCCCTTTCACAACCACTCCTCCGTGGTTTGAGCAGTTTCTGTCGAAGACGGCCAGTCGAAAGGTGTGAAGTGCTCATTGTTGCCCCCTGTGTTGCCATCCAGTTTCAGATGGAAATGTGGGTGTTGACGGCATTCGTCACTTTTCAGCATTCCTAATTAGGTTCATGAATTTACAATAAAATCATTGCCAGTCGTTAGATTTCAAGTAAAGATCCAGGAAAAGCCAAGTATTTCAGAAAATGCAGAAAAAAAGACTACTGAAAACCATTGTTATTAGGTTTTGTAGGTGAAGCTGCCTGTTGCACACCATCAAAGCCATTCCAAAACTGAGCACTTACAAAAAGTAGTCTCAGTAAGTGCTCCATTTTGAAGTGGCCTGAATGTGTCATTGTTAACAGCCTTTTCCATTAACGAAGCAAGAGGTTTCAGACCTTCGAAGGCCTTTCGATAATTGTGACTGAAGAATTACAACACCAGATCATACCTCCACTTGGTAGCACTTTCTAATATCATACCAAGAACAGTGCTAAAGTCGAGGTTCGATTCAAGTGGGGCTTCCCGTCTTTTAGTTTCAGATCGTGCCTCCAGTTGCTTGACGTTAGTCTACAAGTGCCGTCTAATGTAAATTTGTACAAGAGAGCACCTATGCCAGTTTTTCCTCGCGTTGGATCTGTTGTACCCCATCAAAGCTACTCCAAAACTAAGCACTTACATGCAGGTATTCCAAGCAAGTGCTTCACTTTGAAGGGGCCTGAACGTGTCATTTTGCATAGTCTTCATCATAAAGGAGAGAGGTTTGAGACCTCAGGTAGTTTCAGCGGAAGTACTGCAACACAAAACCATACTTCCAGATACGCTCAACAAAAGGGATTTGTGCCAGATCCTCTCAAGGCTGCCCCAAAGAGAAGCACTACTGTGATAGCATTCCAAACAAGTGCTCCTTTTTGAAGTAGTCTGGATACGTTCTTTTAATGTAGTCTTGTACATGTAGTGCAAGAGCCGTTTCATTCTCCCCTATATTTAGGAAAATATATATCCCAACACGAATTGCTGAATTGTTAGATTTCAAAATCAACTTTTACACAAAACCATGTTCCCTGCCGTTGTCTTTTTACGCCATCAAGGCCACTCCAAAACTGAGCACTTACGCCCAACAAGAACGCCCAACACTAAAGAGTGCAACCCAGTGTAATGGGGCTAAAGCAGGACTTACCATTTGTCGTTTCAGCCTTGGCAAAGAAGAAGAAAGACGTGTGTCCACTGAAGCTGAGGTTAATGTACAGCCTACAGGTTTGACGTACCTCGCCTTGCCATGTTTAGTTGGCCGTGAAACAAAGTGCCAGCCGTATGCAGCCACTCCCCCTTTCACACCCACTCCTCCGTGCTTTGAGCAGTTTCTGTCGAAGACGGCCAGTCGAAAGGTGTGAAGTGCTCATTGTTGCCCCTGTGTTGCCCATCCAGATTTCAGATGGAAATGTGGGTGTTGACGGCATTCGTCACTTTTCAGCATTCCTAATTAGGTTCATGAATTTACAATAAAATAATTGCCAGTCGTTAGATTTCAAGTAAAGATCCAGGAAAAGCCAAGTATTTCAGAAAATGCAGAAAAAAAGACTACTGAAAACCATTGTTATTAGGTTTGTAGGTGAAGCTGCCTGTTGCACACCATCAAAGCCAGTCGTTAGATTCAAGTAAAAGATCCAGGAAAAGCCAAGTATTTCAGAAAATGCAGAAAAAAAGACTACTGAAAACCATTGTTATTAGGTTTTGGTGAAGCTGCCTGTTGCACACCATCAAAGCCACTCCAAAAACTGAGCACTTACAAAAAGTAGTCTCAGTAAGTGCTCCATTTTGAAGTGGCCTGAATGTGTCATTGTTAACAGCCTTTTCCATTAACGAACCAAGAGGTTTCTGACCTTCGAAGGCCTTTCGATAATTGTGACTGAAGAATTACAACACCAGATCATACCTCCACTTGTAGCACTTTCTAATATCATACCAAGAACAGTGCTAAAGTCGAGTTCGATTCAAGTGGGGCTTCCCTGTCTTTTAGTTTCAGATCGTGCCTCCAGTTGCTTGACGTTAGTCTGCAAGTGCCGTCCAATGTAAATTTGTACAAGAGAGCACCTATGCCAGTTTTTCCTCGCGTTGGATCTGTTGTACCCCATCAAAGCTACTCCAAAACTAAGCACTTACATGCAGGTATTCCAAGCAAGTGCTTCACTTTGAAGGGGCCTGAACGTGTCATTTTGCATAGTCTTCATCATAAAGGAGAGAGGTTTGAGACCTCAGGTAGTTTCAGCGGAAGTACTGCAACACAAACCATACTTCCAGATACGCTCAACAAAAGGGATTTGTGCCAGATCCTCTCAAGGCTGCCCCAAAGAGAAGCACTACTGTGATAGCATTTCCAAACAAGTGCTCCTTTTTGAAGTAGTCTGGATACGTTCTTTTAATGTAGTCTTGTACATGTAGTGCAAGAGCCGTTTCATTCTCCCCTATATTTAGGAAAATATATATCCCAACAAGAATTGCTGAATTGTTAGATTTCAAAATCAACTTTTACACAAAACCATGTTCCCTGCCATTGTCTTTTTATGCCATCAAGGCCACTCCAAACTGAGCACTTACGCCCAACAAGAACGCCCAACACTAAAGAGGCAACCCAGTGTAATGGGGCTAAAGCAGGACTTACCATTTGTCGTTTCATCTTTCAGCCTTGGCAAAGAGAAGAAAGACTTGTGTCCACTGAAGCTGAGGTTAATGTACAGCCTACAGGTTTTGACGTACCTCGCCTTGCCATGTTTAAGTTGGCCGTGAAACAAAGTGCCAGCAGTATGCAGCCACTCCCCCTTTCACAACCACTCCTCCGTGGTTTGAGCAGTTTCTGTCGAAGACGGCCAGTCGAAAGGTGTGAAGTGCTCATTGTTGCCCCCTGTGTTGCCATCCAGTTTCAGATGGAAATGTGGGTGTTGACGGCATTCGTCACTTTTCAGCATTCTAATTAGGTTCATGAATTTACAATAAAATCATTGCCAGTCGTTAGATTTCAAGTAAAGATCCAGGAAAAGCCAAGTATTTCAGAAAATGCAGAAAAAAGACTACTGAAAACCATTGTTATTAGGTTTTGTAGGTGAAGCTGCCTGTTGCACAACATCAAAGCCACTCCAAAACTGAGCACTTACAAAAAGTAGTCTCAGTAAGTGCTCCATTTTGAAGTGGCCTTAATGTGTTATTGTTAACAGCCTTTCCCATTAACGAAGCAAGAGGTTTCAGACCTTCGAAGGCCTTTCGATAATTGTGACTGAAGAATTACAACACCAGATCATACCTCCACTTGGTAGCACTTTCTAATATCATACCAAGAACAGTGCTAAAGTCGAGGTTCGATTCAAGTGGGGCTTCCCGTCTTTTAGTTTCAGATCGTGCCTCCAGTTGCTTGACGTTAGTCTGCAAGTGCCGTCCAATGTAAATTTGTACAAGAGAGCACCTATGCCAGTTTTTCCTCGCGTTGGATCTGTGTACCCCATCAAAGCTACTCCAAAACTAAGCACTTACATGCAGGTATTCCAAGCAAGTGCTTCACTTTGAAGGGGCCTGAACGTGTCATTTTGCATAGTCTTCATCATAAAGGAGAGAGGTTTGAGACCTCAGGTAGTTTCAGCGGAAGTACTGCAACACAAAACCTACTTCCAGATACGCTCAACAAAAGGGATTTGTGCCAGATCCTCTCAAGGCTGCCCAAAGAGAAGCACTACTGTGATAGCATTCCAAACAAGTGCTCCTTTTGAAGTAGTCTGGATACGTTCT